>NC_067471.1:5405466-6088432 GCF_025434085.1 Hippocampus zosterae
TTCACCGGCATATCAAACCTCCTACGTTGAACATCTTTGCCATTTTTTTATGTCGGCGACCCTTCAAAACGGATACGTGACGGGAATTTGACACCAAGCAGGAGATAACGACCAAATACTCCAGAGAGAAAGCCGCCGGGAAGATTATTTACACGGAGGCGCTAACGAATACAACGACCAGGATTTGTTAAGGGGTTTCATTTCCGCGCCGCCGACGTATGTTAGCGGTTAGCCTCTCGGCGGTCCATTAGCGGAATGGGAGACACATGCTGCAGGATCAACATAATTTATCACGCTTGGGCACGCTTGATCTTTTTCAATGTATTAATAGATTGTGCATGCAAAAAAACAAAAACAACCCAAAACCGAAAAGAAAAAATGTTTTTGCTAGCACCTGAGTCTATTTGGTTCAGGCTGGTGCTGCTGAGGTTGAGCATCTTGAGGTCTTTGGAATGCAGGAACTGCTTAGGCCTGAGATGTTTGATGTTGTTGCCGGACAGATCCATCTTCACGATGTCGGAGGGAAGGTCGGACGGGACGTTGCTCAAACCTGCCAGGAAAAAGGAAGGGAGTCATCACTTCACCTGTCGCGGTAAGTCAGGAATTTTATAGTTGTCTGTATGATTCGTTGAACCCTTTCGGGGACGTCGGTTACAGCTGATCATGTTCTCCAGGTTACAGGTTATCGTTATCGGTGCATGAAAGGGTTCAAACACAATTCTACTTCATTTTAAACTTCTTACGTTACTCTTAAAAGTAAATGATGGTATGATTGAGGAAAAAAAAAAACACACACTGTAGCTCTCCGCTAGCAACCCAGGCTAAACTTAGCTGCTCCCGAGATGGGAGTCTTTCAGTTGAAACGCATTCTTTCGGCATACAGTTGCGCCTTGACTTCAGAGTTTAAATTATTCCTTGAACACACTTGGAACTCAAAACACGTCAAATCCTTCCCATTTAAATGAATGGAAATGCCATTAATCTGTTCCAGCTGCCCACCAAAAGCGCCAACAAAAATGGTATAACATCCCCCCCCCCGCCCCCCCCATATCAGATAGCACTCAACAATATTGTTGTATATACAATTATGCAACCAAATTAAATGGCATGTAAAATCTTTCTCATCGTGATTTAATGCTTCAATTCAATGCTGTGCACGCCTTGACCACCAGGGGGTGTTATAATAGACATACGGATATAAATGAAGACCATCAGAGCTCCTCATGAAGCTGCAAGCAAACATGAGTCATTATTCGCCACGTTTGAGTTTTATTTTTGTCTGTCTACGTGTGTTGCCGCACCCATATTGCTCAGAATACCCGTTGAGTATTATTATCGGAAAATCAATGCGAATTTGTTGTGATGAACAACTTGAGCATGTTTTGCACCGTCCAGGCTTCTTTTGCATCTGCTTTGTCCATCTCGTTCCGCCCCTTATAAAAACGCAAGTTCCCACAGGTCACCTCAGAGTCAACGGGAGCCCCCGAAGATCCGATTTGTCAGAGTCTAACTATTTTCAAGATGTTGCGTGGGTGGTGTGCAACGTCCCCACCCCTCCCCCGCCCCCAACAACAAACACAGACTCCCAATGCGTTTCCAAGGTTCCACATTTCCCCTCTGATTGGCCTTGAATGCAAGAACCAGTAATTTCCGCGACGCCGGCCGTTCAGTAATTGCGCGAACATTCTCCCACTCGTCAAAAATCACTATGCGGCATCTTTACGCTTGATAAACAAAAGTGTGGCTCCCATTTCGCTGTCAGGCTTTTTGAATGAAGTGGGGGAAAAAAATCATAATTTCAAAAGCCGGTTTGAATTTGTGTGGCCTCCTCAAGTGTCTTTGTTGTAAATGAGTCGCAGGTGAGCGGATGCAATCATCCTCGTGTGCGTTGTGCAGTTTTCGTCTTTGTCTGCAGCTCCCCGCGTGGACGCGGTTTAAGGCCGAGAAGCCCGGTGGACGTTTTTTTTTTTACAGTGCAGATGTTGCAAGGCTTTATAGGCGCACTTAACCGGCGCAGATGTTGTAAGCTGTTATCATGGCGGCGCGGTGCCGTCAAGCTAAGTCTGGAATACAGAAATGCACCTCCAAGGTTTGTTGTTATCGCAGGAGCAGACTTTTAAGGTAACGTTTCATGCTCCTCCGCAGACTTGCAATCGAAAGGGATTCCCAGGTTTTTTTTTTTTTTCCTTCACTTCTTTCTCCCGAGTGTGTGTCTGCAGCCTTTTCGGAGCCTGTTTGCAAATGACAGCTGGAAAGCGTTTGGCACATCAGACTTTGGGATTGGCTTGGTGTCGTTCGGACTAAACGCAAATTCTGTCTCAGATAGAAGCTGTGGTTCAAGCAAGCTATACTTTCCTCCACAGGATACTGATGAAAATAGGTTTAAAAAAAAATACATTTAGGCCCAAGAGGTTGGGTTCTCAATATATAAGGCACGCGTTTGAAGATAATTGTTGAAAACATACGGAGGCGGAGAAGTACAATATGTACACCGGAAAAAGTTGACTGAATTCAAAATTTGAAATCAACAAACTTTTTCGAGCGCCTCGTTGTCTGCCGTGAGTGCACGCGTGTGACATAGAGAAAGGTGAAAAAGCAAGACGTGAGGAGAAAAGAAAAAAAAAGCCCAGACATGATAACCAGCGTTTGGACCCGAGCTTTGAACTGCCCTAGCTCCTTGAGAGCGCCTCGTTGTCATGACACGGAAAATGTGTACGACAGGCATTGTGGGCTTTAAGCGGATACATTTTCGCGGCTCCTACGTGCACTGGAGATGTTAAGAGTAGCATCCATTTTTTTTTCTGGGTTGCAGCAGTCGGATTTGATTGACAGTTAATTAGCGGGGGCGTGGCTTCAGCTCTTTCAACGCCCAGGGGAGTTTCGAAAGGGAGAGAAGATGTTGACTTTTCACAATTTGTGAATTACAGTTCAGTTCGGGACGGGCGGACGAGGCAAGGGGGGGTTCACAGACTGACTGAATGGCCAAATGTGCAGCGCAAGCATGTGAGGAAGCCGAAATATATCTGATTTATTTGGACTGGTGCACATTAATCCACATAGTCGACTACAGAGGGTGAAAGAAGCGTGACTTGTGAGTCTGTAAGTTGTTATTGCACATGGTTTATATTCTTTAAACACTGCAATATTTTTTTCTTTGATTCAGGCCCCCCCGTTTTGGCTAATTACAGCTTTTCCAGCCGAGGCATTTTGCTTTATTGTCGCCACAAGTAGCTGCGCGCAGCATTCATTTGAAACGCGCGGGCGCTAAAGTTTCATAACTCTTGCACACAGTCCAGTTCCGAACGGACCTCCTGCAGGAAATGTCTCATTACCTGGCAGAATCGGGTTGGATTCGATTTCCTTTTTCCCTCCGAGACACTTGGGAAGCATTTTTTTTTAATTAAATTTTTTTGGTCTTTTTCATCCGCCCTTGTTTTGAATAATGGCATTAATTAAAAAGTACTATTCAGTGTGCTATTGTGTAAAAAAAAAAAAATGTGTCCCTGCGCACATCTGTAGCTGCCTTGACTGAGTCTTGATGACGTGGAGCCTGAAATTTGCTGCGGTTCACCTCAGGCTTTAAACCACAGGGGAGGCGCCATTTTGACACGAAAGACGGAACTGAGGACCGGGTAGAAATCGAACTCCGTGCAAACGGCAGACGGTCTTTTCCATTTCATCGTTGCTGCAGCGTTTAGACCTCAAAAGTGGTCGCCCTTTCGTGATGCAATCATCGCACCAGGTCGTAAGAAAAAAACGACACCTTGTTAAGGCATCCGATTTCCGAAGATCTTAACGGTTGAAACCAATTCGCGTGTTTATTCCACCCGACCGCGGCGTTTGCGTAACATTCGAAGGGGCAAAACTCGGGTTGCGTCGTAAACCCGGTGACGAGGCAGAACTGTTTGGAATCAATGTCGGGGAGTCGGATAGAGACCCCATTCAAGAGTCCGAGTGTAGAAATGCTCGGAAAATATGCAAAACCTTTTTCCTCCATCGTTTGCCCGACACAATTGGCGCTTTGTGGGCTTCTGACTTTGTGAAAAAAAGATTTGCAAGATGGTTTCTATTTGATCCGCCGTCATCCTCTAAGACAAGAAAGAGTCCAATGTGAGTTCCATCCAAAAAGCCCGTGCGTCGTTTTCAAGAGAACACGGTTGGGCCGACATGAAAGCGAGATGAGATAGAGGACTGGACTCCCTTCTTCCTCTTTGTCTTTGTTTGGCTCCCAAAATTTCCTCGCTACTTCCAGCCTGCATCTTGACTGCTTTGCTTCTAGCCAAGCGAGGTATAAAAACGAAGAGACCGTTTTTCAATGCTCTTGACGACTTCCTCAGGGAAGGATTCATGTTTATGTTTCATGTTAAATATCGCCTCGTTCAAAGATATCGGAGTGTGGCCGACACCGGAGGCCTGGTTGTCCAGTGGTTAGCGGGTCGAACTCACAGTGCTCCGGCCTTCCCGTGTGGAGTTTGCATGTTCTTCCTTCCCATGCCTGCGTGGGTTTTCTCCGGGTACTGCGTGGGTTTCCTCACACATTCCAAAAACATGTACGGCAGGCTGACTTGAAGACTCGAAAAATTGTCCCTAGATGTGAGCATGAACATGGATGGTTTTTTTTTTCGTCTCTGTGTGCCCTGCGATTGGCTGGCAAGAGATTCAGGGTGTCCCTCGCCTACTGCCCGAAGACAGCTGGGATAGGCTCCAACACCCCCGCGACTGTTGTGAGGATAAGCCGTTTAGAAAATGGATGTAGCCTAAGCAGGGCGGCCCGGTAGTCCAGTGGTTAGCACGTCGGCTTCACAGTGCAGAGGTACCGGGTTCGATTCCAGCTCCGGCCCCCCTGTGTGGAGTTTGCATGTTCTCCCCGGGCCTGCGTGGGTTTTCTCCGGGTGCTCCGGTTTCCTCCCACATTCCAAAAACATGCATTGGCAGGCTGATTGAACACTCTAAATTGTCCCTAGGTGCGAGTGTGAGTGCGAATGGTTGTTCGTTTCTGTGTGCCCTGCGATTGGCTGGCAACCGATTCAGGGTGTCCCCCGCCTACTGCCCGGAGACAGCTGGGATAGGCTCCAGCACCCCCCGCGACCCTAGTGAGGATCAAGCGGCTCGGAAGATGGAAGATGTAGCCTAAGCAAAGAGTTTTCCTTTTTAGTTTAAAATGACTTACTTTCATCTCCAGAAGTTCAGAACTCGGCATGTTTGATCTTCTCTTTGATCCCATTTTAAACCCATCCCTGTTGTGTTGTACTAACCACATCCTAGCTAGTTTGTCCGTCAAGTCGGGGATCCAGCTTTGAAAACTCCCCTTTGTTTGTCGCTAGGACAGCGTGAAAAACCTTGAAACACTTCTCGGCTGAGCTCTCTTGCCTGACGGTCTAATTGCTCAATCACCCCATAAGTACTTCAGAGTGGTGCGCTCAAACGTAGCGCCTATGTAGCTTTTATGCACGTTAGCTCCCCATCTCGATACGAGTCAAGTCATAGTCTTGATGATGTCACCGTGACAGTGGCGGGGGGTTGGGAGGGAGGGATTGTCTCGTTGACAACCGACACGCTCACCTTTGTAGTTGCAGTCCAGCACGGGTTTGGGGAACATGTAGGTATGGCACATGGATGTGGCCACTATCTTTTTGGTGGGTGGCTTAGGTTGAGTCTCATCCACCCGGTTGTCACCTGCACACAACGAGTCCACGTTCAGCTTCTTCAGCTTCTGGCCCCTCAGCGAAAGGGGCTCAGCGCACTTGGCGTAATTGCCCAGGTTGCGGTTACTAGGCACCTGCAGCGTCCTAAGAAAGCTGTCCAACGGGCAGTGACAGCTCCAGGGGTTGTCGTAGAGACGGAGGTAGGTAAGGCGGGGCATGGGGAGCAGGACCTCATCGGAGGCCGTTTTCAGGCTGTTGTGTTGCAGCAGCAGCGTCCTGAGCTTGGAAAGGCCGTTAAATGCTCGGTCTTCCACCATGGAAATGGAATTCTGTTGGAGGTCCAGGCTCTTTAGTTGGCTGAACTGGGAGAACATGTTGTCCCTCAGAACCTAAACATGGGGAGATATGGGATTTGTTGTCATTTGTAAGGTACCGGGAATTCAAACAACCCAGTCCCGCCATCCCAAAGTTCCATCGTTTCTGCGTCCCCGGTAAACCCGGAGCCATTCTGTGTATACGCAGAAAAGCAAGGTTGCTCATTGAATGAGTGCCTTTCTGTGAAGCACACGTGCGCAAACAATCCGATTTCCGTTTGATCTCCCCCCTACTGTGATGGCGCACAGATGTTCGTGCCGTCAACAAACCGGATCTAATTTGGGTCACGGTGAGAAGGCAGATTCCACCGACTGGATGGAAATGAATCCCGGGATTTTAATTGGAGACATAAAAGATGACTGGACTAGCCGCGGCTCACGTCGGAAGCGCGGCAGATGCGACGTGTCTCATATCCTGAGACCGGCCCGTACTTGCCTGGATTTTATTCCTGGCCAGCAGCAGGTGGTGGATATCTTTGGGCCATCCTTCCATCACGGTGGTCAACTGCCTGTCCTGACAGTCCAGGTACTTCTCCCCCGCGTCAAAGTACTCCTTGCATTCCTGAGTTTGGCGCCTTCCCCTACCCCGCGTATGGGCCCACTCGGCGCTCCCTCGCTCCGCGGCGTCGGACCGCCGGCCTCGGCGGGGCTCGGCGAACCGCAGGAACAGCAAGAGACACAGGGCGGCGAGGAGACGCATGTTGGGTGTCAGGTCAATCTCGGGAGACGACGTGATGAGTTTGTCACAGCTAGAAAAACAAGAAAAAAATAGGACAGGAAGTGGATTTAGGTCTTGTTTTGTCTGTAAATACACTGCGGTTTCTTTTTTGGAAAGGTCATGGATGCACCCCAAAGGGTCATGTCCAGGGCTCTGTACTCATCAACCTCCTTTATGGACCTTAGTCTATGCACCGTGACCAGAATAGGCCATTGCTTCTGCAAAAAGAAGCATGGAACTATCAGAAAATGTCAAATTAAGACCTCTAAGAGACCCAATCACCACCGGACGGATGAGTTGCTAAGCTCAGGGTTCAAGGATTTGCAGTTGCTGCGAAAATTAGTCACTCAGGAGCCGAAATCCTTTCCAAGCATCGCGCATAGAAAAACTCCAGTTCAAAACTACAGTTCCAAACTGTACCAACCGCAACCCCCCACCCCCGCTTCCCCTTGACTGTCCTGCAGACTGGAACAAGCCCGTCAGCGCAGATGATTCTTTTGTGTGAATAACAGACAGAAACAGCTGCGAATATATGTGGATGCAGCAACCCGACTTTGTCACTTATAATGATTTCCAACAAGGCTCCGCCCACCTTTAGACCGAAGCACTATTAACATTCTGTGATATTGTTACCGGGTTAAATTTACACCCGATGAGCCCCCCTTCCCCCTTTATTCCATTTTATCCGCGCTGTCCTAAATTCCAGTCCCACAAATCTCAGTCCAATGCTGTTTATTCGTCACCCGCTCCATTTGTCCCTCGGCGTATCGTCTTTCCCCGGCAACGGAAACCCTATCGCTCTTCAACTCTCACTCCGTTTGAGACACGTCAAGCTCGTCCAAGCCGTCGGAAGCGGGCGTGGGTCATTTTTGCCATCCCAGCTGTTAGGCAGCAACTCATCCGCGATACGATGCGTTCCCCCGGGACCCAAGCCGATGCGGTTTCCCGCCGTGCCCGCAAGCAGCCGGAATTAGCCGTCGCAGGCTAGCATTATCGTCCCAACCAGGCCTCTCTTATAAAACATCTGCGGCGTCAATATTTTGCACAGGGCTGTGGTCCCTTCCGTCTCCAGGGACGTGGCCCAAAATATCTCCGCGGGCGTGTATCATCTGCTGCTGGAAAAATACTTTGGTGCCCTCAAAATGACATTTTCACTTAAGTTGACGTTTTGATGCAAAAATTGAGAACAGGCTTGACGGGCTGCGCTCGTCACTTACGTAAGGCGTTGAATGTGATGAAACCATTGTTTCTGAAAACAAGGGGAGTTCAATTGCTCATAAATCGTTTCGGAAACCGATACAATTTACAACTGCGGCTTCAAAACAAAGTTCCCAGAGCAGATGTGTGGCCATTTATAGACTTGCGTTGGCTTGCTTTTTGCACCATTTGCCCCTCACTTGAATTCGTATACAATCCGGGAAGAGGCAAGAGAAAAATTCCACCTTATGAAAAGTCTACGGATTTCGGATGGGTCATTGGACGTCGGCAGACCGAAGAACAGACATCATCGCGTACCACATACGGGGAGGAAAACCGCGTGGAGGCGAATGGGAAATCGTTTTTAAGTTTTCGGAGAGAAACATGACTCAGGACAGAACATTGACGAAGTGGCTCGGGGTTTCGAGCTGAGCTCCAAGAAAGGCAAAAGTCCAGCCAGGAGGAGAGCGCTTGGAAATTGCAAGCGACGGGATGGTTTGTTTCCAATTACGGAAAAGAACCCCAAAGGCTGACAATCCAGTACCAGTGAATGCGAAGGGGGGTGGGGGGGGCGACTTCAGGAAATGGAGACGCCATTTTGGAATGTCGAACCAGAAAGCGTAGATCGCGTTGATACGGGCATACAGTCGCATATGGAAACCAGAGAGGTTCCCCGAGCGCTTAATTGACGACAGATTTGTTTGGTTTTGAAAAAAAAAGGGGGGGGGGGCAATATGATGCAGCGCAATGTGAAATTGCTTTGATTCGACTTCCGAGGGGCCGCTTCCCCTCCAATATCCCCCAAGCGAATCTGATTCCGTGTTTTTTTTTCCCTTTGTGTCGGGACCGCCAATGTATCGTGCTTGAGATATGCTGTTTTCAGTGACACCCCCCCACCCCCCCCACCCCCCACCCCCCACCCCACCTTAGCTCTTGGGCCAATCCACTAAAAACCCTTCGGCCATCTGGATTTCGTCTTTGGCGGGAAAATCGGTACAGTCGGGCATTCATTCAAATCATCCGGCGATGACTCAGCGCGAGGGGGGTGGGGGTTGGGGGGGGGGTCACCATTTGGCACTTCGAAGTGTGATGAAACGACGACACCTGGCCAGACCTCGCCCCGATGAATGCTTTCGATCTTTGTTTTCACGGACGGAATCGTTGACAAGTGAACGCCGGGGGCGACTGTTCAGTCGGGCGGGATCATAACGAAAAACCTGTGTGTCCCCCCCCGGGGGTCCGCTTAGCGCCGAGTAGCCGAACCAGCGAGACTTGAAAAGTATTGGCAGCCTAACGAATCAGCACACACTTGCAAGTTAAGCCTTTTTCCTCCCTTTCCCTTCCCTTGACTGGGGCAGAATTCCAGGGCGAAACCACATGTGGCTGGAATTTTACTCACGCGGGGGGGCATGCCCACACACCCCTCCCCCCCCCTACACACACCCTCCCCTCGATTTACATTAAGCTGCATGTCAAAAAGTCCAAAAAGGATGTTGCACAGCTGAGCCCAAATTCCCTTAAGTGACGTATAGACGAGATAAATCTGCGGTCGGTCATTACGGGGGCATAATTAACCCCGACCATTTTTAAATGGGCTACACTAATCGTACCCCCCCACCCCCCACCCGCCGAACCCCCTCTCGCTCCATCTTATCTGGATCAGCCCCCCTCGTTACAAGGGACAGACTAGTAAATTATAGAAGTTCCACAGGGCCACCTTGAAATCCCCCCCCCCACCCCGACTGAAGAGATCTTGGCCTTGGTCAGAGCGGCAACGTCTGCAAGATGCGCTTACATCAGCAGAACGCTACCTTGGCAAAATCGGTGCGCTGTTTTTTTTGTTTTTTTTTTGTCTCAATTGGATCAACCCATTTAAAGCGCAGTGAGAGCACTTTAGTTTCGAGACTTGAAAGTATACGATGAGGTTTAAAACAACAACAAAAAAAAGCAATGGTGATATTTTATGTTATAATTCCAGAAAAAGCATGAATGAGTGTTGTAGTCACCCCCCCCCCCCCCGCCCCCTCCCCTTTCAATCCTTGCGGGATTGTAATCACAACCATGTGGCCGGACGTCGATCACACGAGCCCCCCCGCCCCGAATGCAAACGGTGTCATGTCAGTCCTACCTGACCAGGGAGCGAGTCGGGCTCGGGTCGGTCAATTAGGACCTGCAGATCGCCGGTGTGTCCCGCGTCCCCGGCTCCTAATCCTGACATGAGCGCGGCGTCCCAGCCGAGAACGTCTGCCTCGAAACTTCGAGCAGGGGAGTGAAGAACAACTGGCTGCTCCTGCACTCTCTCTCTCTCTCTCTCTCTTTCTCGCTTGCTCTCTTTCTCGGGAGGGAAGATGCAAGCTAATTGGGGGGTCGGGGCAATGTGTGTGTGTGTGTGTGTGTGTGTGCGGTTTAATGTTTCCTGTCACTCTAAAACACGCTCAGAAAAGGGTCTGCATTGGTCACCACCCCCCCCCCCCCCAACCCGCCACCCCGCTTTGCTAAACACCCGACCCAACTCCTGCAGG
Organism: Hippocampus zosterae; assembly: GCF_025434085.1. Taxonomy (NCBI): domain Eukaryota; kingdom Metazoa; phylum Chordata; class Actinopteri; order Syngnathiformes; family Syngnathidae; genus Hippocampus; species Hippocampus zosterae. The sequence continues at coordinate 5,415,923 of NC_067471.1, forward strand.
ATGTCGCTCTAATTGCTCTGATGCACGGCGAGAGGGCGAACATTTTTTTGGGGGGGTGGGGGGGGCAGGGGGGGGGCGTCCTACCTCAGAAGATGTCAATATAGGTCGGCTCCAAAAATAGCCTCGGATGAGAACAATGTATTTTCGTTCCGTTTTTTGTTTTTTTTTTTTGCTCCCCTGTGCCCCATCAGGTACCCGAGGAACAAAAAAAAAAACATGGCTTCCAGTCTCTGTTGCTTCCATGTCAGGGGTGGGGGGGCCCCGCAGCGGCTCCCTCGTGGTTGAACCCCCGCTGGCTATTCGTTCATAATGGTCCCTTGTTCCACTTCCTCTCTCCAATGAATGAAACAGCACCATATTAGGATCACCGTTGTGCTCCCTCTGAAATGGATTGTTTACTGCCCAACTCTTCCATCGAGGGCACTTAGAGCAGCTTAGGTTGAAGTAAATAGGACAAGCAGAGGGGGGGGGGGAGGACCGAGAGACCTTGAACCATAAAACAATGCACGTATTTGTTTTGGGGGGTTTTTTCGGGCAAACGGGAGCTCCTTGCTTCCCTCGTGTTTACGTCACATTCCGCACAACAACACTTTGAGGCCACCTTTCCCCGACTTTGGTTGACCCGAGACATGTTTTACAGTCGAAAGACATCCCGGCTCAACCACCAAATAAAAATGTCACACAAAGTCAATAACGACGGTGATGTCATCTCAGTTTCCACGCAAATCTGAAAATCTGGGCCTGTTGAGTTGAACTCGCAGCGATTATTTTCTTGTTGAATGGCGACATGGGTGAATTGTACTGAGTTGGTGGTGGTGGTGGTGGGGGGGGGGCTTTAAAGAGGGTCTTTGCGATTACGGTGATGTATTGAAAAAAAAATCATCCCTCTCTGGTGTCATCTTGTGCCTCGAATTGGATTTTTAACACACCCACCGCGCCCCAAGAAAAAACAGCCAATCAGAAACGAGGCGTCGTCAGCGCATTAATCAATGCAGATTGCAAATTTGCATTTATTCAAATCCTACAGAGCGCTGCAAAAGGAACTCGGGCAAAGGGGGAGGGAGTGAATAAATCCAACAACATGTCACGATGATTTATTGCAATTGTGCTATTTGTAGCAGGTTTGGCAGCCATGTAAACACAGCAGGCCTCCAATTAGTCGTGCGCTTCCTTTCCTTCTTTACCCCCCCTCCACATGTTGTCATTTCTGTTCGCAATATTTTCCTTTCTCTTGTATCGGAACCCCCCCCCCAAAAAAAAGAAGTCCTAATTAAACTGACGCAGATGTTTTATCACTTTCCCAAGAAGTCAGAAGGTCCCCTTTTCCATTTATCCGCTCGATTTTTCTTTCCCTGGGGGGGGGGGGCGACTGTCTTTTGTTGTCTCTCGGTCCTTTAGTTTCTCTACTGTACCTGGCCGCCGTCCCATCGCGGAAAGGAAACGCGCAGACGCGCAGATGCAACTATTTAAGCCAACACAAATGATCCCATCGCACCATCTGTAACACGTATTGTACGACTTCCCCATTTTTTTTATGACCACACGCTGCAGTCCACCCCCCCGGACCCCAACTGAGGTGCAGAGAAAGTCATTCTTCCCTCATAAAAAAAAAGGCAGTCAGCATGAATCACCGTGGCGATCAGGAGATGCTGTGTTTTCCCAGCCTTTCAAATCTTCCCCCATAGCCAAATGACAGGTTATCATGGCGGGTCAGGATGTATGTCATGATGTCGATGATTAAAAGTCCTCTTGCAGCTGCATTGGAATGCGTCTGCGGACAGACAACGGAGACACAAAAGAATACCCTTTGAATGGGTTCGTTGTTAAACCTCTGACAGGATTCCGTCTTACAAAACTCGTTGCGGCCCTTTGGGGGGGTCTTCTGTCGTAATGTGACGGACCTTAGCAATCAATTTAGCGACACCAAGTGCGGGGGGTCAACATAATACCGGGATCCTATTCCCGCGTGCCCCGGCGTGATGATGACATTCTTTCCTGGTGGTAACTAGTTCTCGGAATCCTGTTCCTGCAGAGGGGGGGGGGGGGGGGAGACATGTTGAACCAGAATTTTCAGCCTATGTTGTCGGGTCGCGGCGTATGGACTGAACGTACACAAAAATACTCCCAGCCGCAGGCGGTAATTATTTACATGTGTATCTGCCTTTTATCAAAGTTACAAAAGCATCGCGGATTTCTGTGGTTTCTCCAGACAGTTTTTTTTTCTGCTTAGCAGGATTGAAAAAAGGCATTGTGGGGAACCAAAAAAAATTTTCTAGTCCGCTAGGATCAAAACTGTTCATTGGATCTCTTTTGATCTACGGGTATGAGTTGTTGACGACTGATTGGTGATTAATGACGTCTGAAGGCAATGGGGGCGAAATGGGGATGTTCAAGAACGTCTTAGGCTGAGTCGGGTTTTTGTGGTCCGACAAGCCAAATACCATCTTGGCCTGAATATAAGACGGCCCTGATTATAAGACGACCCCCTCTTTTTCAAAACTGAAGTTTGAATAAAGACTTTTTGAGCACCAAATTCATTTTTATACGGAAAATAATTACAGTACATCTGAAACAAATGATTATAACAATTTATTTGAGAGAAAAAAAACATCTTGAAGTTTACACCATAACTTCTCCTCAACCTGGCCGATCTTCGACCCACTTTTCTCCAGATTGTCGCTACGTTTCTCAATTTTCTGTTATTTCTCCTATTATTTTCTTCTCTTTTCTTTCTTACTGCTATTTTTTTCTTCTTCTTCGTGACGGGTTCGTTTTGGCCTGGGGAGTCAAGTTCAGCATTCGCTTCAATGATACCTGGCGCCATCTAGCGTCGTGGATGTGTATAATGTCTAGACCCCGAATATAAGACGACCCCTTCTTTTTCAAAACTCACGTTTGAAAAAAGACTTTTTGAACACCAAATTTATTTTTATACGGAAAATAATTACGGTACCTCTGAAACAAATGATTATAACAATTTATTTGAGAGAAAAAAAACATCTTGAAGTTTACACCATAACTTCTCCTCATCTGCCGGTTAACCTGGCCGATCTTCGACCCACTTTTCTCCAGATTGTCGCTATGTTTCTCCATTCTCTGTTTCATTATTTTCTTGTCTTTTCTTTCTTACTGCTATTTTTTTTATTTTTCTTCTTCGTGACAGGGGTTCGTTTTGGCCTGGGGAGTCAAGTTCAGCATTCGCTTCAATGCTACCTGGCGCCATCTAGCGTCGTGGATGTGTATAATGTCTAGACCCCGAATATAAGACGACCCCCCCACTTTTTCAGTCTTATTTCAATGCAAAAACCACCGTCTTATATTCGGGCCAATACGGTAGTTATCTCCTTTACCAGAAAGGAAATAATTATATTTGTCGGAGTCCGTTAACTCTCAAACGCGGCGGTGCTAGCTAGCATCATGGTGGCACCCAGACAGCAAGAACAAGCTCAAAACATTTCCCCAATATGTGCGCTTTCAAAACATGGCGGCGCTGTGTTTATCTGCCGCCGTGCTGCAGTGTGCCCGGATCAAGATTGTTTGTGGGGGGTGGGGGGGGACCTACGGTCTCCGAAGCGTTTGCTCTTATCAAAGCCTTAAGTGCCGTTTTCGTTTACTTCGTGGCGCCAAAAGTTGGGCAAGCTCGACATGTGGATTGATTGCCTCACGCAGGGATGCTGTCGTGTCGGGTCTTTCCACTCCGCTAAGTCATCACTCAGCCATTTATCTCCGCGTGAAGCCCCCCCCCCGGCATGTTCGATAACCACATCTCACGTTATGCGGGTGTGTTTTTTTTTTCTGTCCTCGGTGTGATTTAAAGACACATCATTACCTAACACGGCTGACTCCGGGCGGGTTCATAGGTCATCCGAGATAGGACCCCGCCCCCCCCGAGCTGCATCTCGTCACTCGCTAAGCACTCATCCTTGCTCCTTTGTAATTAAAAACATGTGTCTGGCCTTGTCAGCGTACCCATTAGGTGTCTGTTTTTTTTTTTGGGGTGGGGGGGTGTTCTTGAGCTGCCAAGCTCCCGCCGCGGTTACTTCTACAGTCTGCGCAGGAGGAGACGAAAGGTCTCATCTCAATCTCCGCCCCTTTGGGACCATTCGATACCAACCCCGGTTATTTTCGGCACTGCTCGTTGCTCGCAACGTTTGAGGGTGATGACTCGATATTTTTCATGCCAATTATGGTTCCTCTCGTTCCGTGCACTCTGTTATTATGCTGTGGATGCGAGGACCTCTCCAAGTACCCGACCGAAAATCTTCCATATACTCCTCAGAAACATTTCCAGCGTTTTTTTTTCTTCTTCTTCTTCTTCACCACAGACGAGTTGAAAAAAAAAAAGAAAAATGCGAATATCATGCAAGGGAATGGAAAAGTGTGTTTTTCAAGAAGCCTGCGCCATCTCGGAAAATTACACGGCTGTCTCTCTGCGGCTTGAACAGTAAACGAAATAGAAAATAAAAGGAAAGAAACCAGATTTGGGGACACTGGCCCCGACACATGACGAACATTTTTTTTTTTGTTGCTCGTTGTCTAAAACTTGTCACGTGGCGTTGTTTTTTATTTTTTTATTACAGACCTCCAACCCCAAAAGGGAAGCGCCGTTTTCAAACGGGATGAAAGGGGGAACACTAGAGCCCCCCTTCATCACAAACATCCATATATGCACTGAGTGACTATGGATGTAAATGAATGGCTGCCCTCTCGGTCTGGTGAACAGCTGAAGTTAATTGCTCCCATCCGGGCTCACTCGTGACGCAATTTCCATTTTTTTTTAACAGTCTGAACTCCGCAATTCACACATACCTGTGTGTGTGTGTGTGTGTGTGTCTTCATTTTTAGTCTTGCTTACTGTACTTTGGCCAATTTTATTTGGTTGCTATTCTATTGCGTTGCGCCGCAATGTGTCAACGTTGTTTCTGGGGACCGAGTTTTTGCTTTTGTGTGTCATTAGCAAAACAATTAATCCATTAAAAAAAAATAAAGTGATGGATATGAAACCCCTCGATTGAAAAATCCCCCAAATATTTATAGGACATAACTGCGCCTACCAAAGTGAGGCCGGAAGACGAATTTAATCTGTTGCTATTTTTTGTGTACTTTCAGGCGACACCCCCCCCCTCCCCTTCCAAATGTGGCATCAAATGCTTGAACCCAGCGCTCCTATTCGCTGTCGCTTCAGCAAAAACAAGAAAGTGGCCGTGCGTTCCCTTGACAGTTGTTTGGTGTCCTCGGATGGATAACCGCTGAAAGGTCACATGTCTGGATTCAATTAACTTGCCACACAGTCTGACACTAGCCTCCCCCTGCCGCCCCCCACCTCCCAACCTTCAAGCCGGAGCACAAATGCACGATTTAAAAAAAAAAAAAAAAATCTCTGAAATGCTTTCGCGTGGTCAAGTATTTACTTAACTGCTTCTTTAGCGGAGGGCGTCGGGAGAGGAGGTTTACAAGTTCAGGATCTGTCTCACAAAGACGGTGTGTCAGCGTGTTCCAGTAAGCCGTTGCCGGAGGGGGCTTTTACGGTGAAGGCCATTAACTGATGCTGAGTATGTAGACTTTCAGCCGGAATAGACGGTACATTGTAGAAACACGGAAAAAAAAAAAAAAAAAACACCCCAAAATACCGTCTGACCTGATTTAATTAAATTGTGTTGTTCCAGTTTTAAATCTGGCGAAGCGTCATGAAACAATGACAGCTGTTGGCCAACACCTTTGACCAATGTCCAAATTTATTTTTTTTCTTTTTCTCCATGGGTAACTTTTCTCGGTACAGACCAAACAAAATAGGTCAGGGAAGCGTTGAGCGTCGGTCGTCACGGCGATGCCAAAAAACAAAGTCAATGCAATTTTATTCCCGAGCGTCAAAGCTCTTAAGAGAGAGTCTGGATACAAATTGTTGTTATGCTTCCGTTCAGAAGTAAACGTCAGCCCCGAAGGGAAGATGGCGAGCAGATTTATTCGCGTTTTTGAAATTTTTGTTGTTACAAATGAGTTTTTTGTAAAGTAAATGATGACAGAGGGCTGTTTTCCTCATGACAGCACTTTTTTTCAACGGATTAGTGGCCTTGCCATTCATTTCAATGGGAAACAATGATTTGGGTTTTTTTTGTAAATTCTGGTCACAAATTAAGCCCTAATCTGAACGCACCGCTCGACTTTTTATTTGATTTTTTTACATCAGCGAGCGCCCGAAATTCCGACCCTCAACGTTTCGTAACTGTTCCGACAAATTGCGGTTTGAACGAGGTCAGATGCTTTTCAACTGCAACCCATTGTACTCTCAAAATGATGCCAATGACTTTTCAACCTTTCCCAATTTATTGTCTAACAAATAAACATCTAATGCAAGAGCGGCATCAAAATTTCCCGACCCTTCAATCGGTAATGAAATGCGTGTTCTTCATTTAAACTCCTCTTCGGCCTTTTGTCTTGTAAATGCAATCGGATGCGTCAAGGACATAGCAATTTATTTTAAAAGTGTGCAAATGATTCCGTCAAAGCCGCCATAAAAGCTGGTGTAAGGCTTTTTTTTTTTTTTTTTTTTTGGAAACATCTGTTAATGAAGTGTCTCCAGACACTTTGCCTCAAGGACAACTTTTGACGAGAGGGAGCGTAACGTTTTGTGGGGTTATGGAAAAACACCAATAACCGTGTGCGTGTTTGTTTTCATTTCGATGCTCGTAATAGTAGCTCTTAGCCAGCATACCCATTAAAAAAAAAAAGTCAATCCGAGTTGTAATTGCCCAGAGTCCGGCCTGCATGTCCTCATAAAATCAGAGTTACAAGCCGATTGATCTTTCTTGTGTCGGGATGTCTCAACCCTTCTCGCCAGTCATCGGCCCATACGTTACATCGTCAGCATTTACGTCGCTGTCATCCTATTTCTCACATTATTCGGAGGCAGCCTGGGCGTTGAGCAAACCGCTGACGCCGCACAACTCGCCTCCAGTTCAAACACTCCGGAGCTATACTGTCATTCGTGCAGCTGTGTTCGGAAGCAGCCATGTAAAATCCCTCTCGGGGTGGAAAGAGGGGAAATAAATGCTGCCAACATTACTACTGAACATAGTCTGTAATCCCCACTGTTCGGTCGTGCTTTGCGACTCTTCTTGCATCATTTTCATCTGTTGTGCATTATGGAACCTCGGTGATAAACGGTGTTGGAAAGACCTGGTGACTTTTGTGCACATGCAGGTTTTGTAGCTTGTGAAGGATGATCAATGGAAAGAGTTTGTTGTGTACATTGAGGAAGCCGAGGTAGAAATTTGGGGAAGCTTTGATCATTCCCACATGTGTTTAAAATCATAAGATGGGTTCACGTAAGCATGGGAATTATTAATCCCCCCCCCCCCCCAAAAAAGCATGATGGACCGCAGAGCTCAACTTTTTGGAATCTCCGCAAAAATTATTTGATTTCACGAATGCTAGTACACCTAACATCATAATAACGCCATTGGGCAGTTGTGTTCCAACATCCATTTTGGATGGTCCACTCTGTTGCCCATGTTTAATGTATGAAAAATAGAATAATACGGACTCTTTTGAGTCATAAACTGGACTCAAGAGTCTTTAGTAGGGCCATTGTGCGTTCGGCTACATTGTAATGCTTTGCTCTACCCTGCCCCCTGCTGGACATTCCAGGCAGCACAATAATGTATTTATTGTAAAGTATGTTCTATAAATATATATCTACGGTCTATATTAAACCGAGTGGATGATAAAGCGAGAAAAAACATGGGAAACTATTAATTTTCATTTTTTAAAATTTTATTTGAATTGTCTCCATGGCGTCGTACTAAACGCGCTGCGTCGTTGCTACGGCAACCGACGTCTCCAACACAGCTGAATGCAATGAAAATCGTCATTTGATTCGGTTTTACGAACGTTCCCAGTAGTTTGTCGGTCGTATTTAGCGGTTGTTTTGCTTTTTCAGCGTGGCATAGCTACCTTATGAAAGCTTATTAGCAAGGTAGGTCAACTCTGCTCACATTGTTTATGAGACGTAACATCGACGCAAGCTAGTTTCGATTTAGCCGATCATACATCCTAGCGCTGATAGACTGACGTCAGAAGAAACAATGGTTTTAATTAATAATGTGACTTTCAAAACGCTGTTTGTTCACGTTTTGAATTAAATGAGACACTGGGTTAAAAAAAAAAAAGCAAAAATATAAATCAATCCCCTGGACATTACAGGACCAGACTCATGTTTACATATTATTTAACATGGTTCAGACACACTGTATTTATCAGCAGTTAACTGTTTTCTACTTAGAAACTATCTGATGTCCATCTATGTCTGTTTCCAGATATGGAGACAGAAGTTAAGAAGGAGAAGGACACCCCTCTTGTGGCCAAAGCGACTGATGCGTCACTTTTGGAGATGTCACCTTCGGCTTGGTCTACTTTTGAGCTTCTGGATGAGGTATGGATTTTTAAAAAACCGTGGCTTAGGTTTTCCTGTCGTTTACTTGTCCTCGCACATTTCTGTTTTGGAGCCGGAGAATGTGTATGTATTAATAATTATTTGTTCATATATATCCAGTCCAAAGTGTAGCCAGACTCTCATCTACATGCACCCAATAACACATTTTATTCAAATGTGCTTAAGTGCCATCAATAAATGTAAAAAAAAAAACACACACATATTACAGCCATTGAAATTGAACTTTATTTTGTTTTAAATATCAAAAGTGCATATCCTTTGGGATGACAATGACTATGAATGATAGAAAATATATTGTACACACACGCCAAGCTTTCTTTCCACTCACTCATTAATATACGACGAATGGCCACAACAATGTCTCCTTCATTGCTGAAATATAAACATCATCATTCTTATCAGACCTTGTTTTTTTCTATGACTCCCGGACATATAAAGTCTATCAAATTTCATAAAATAAAAAATAAATACTGTACACGTCCTTAATATGGAAACAAATCTTTCCTGCATTCTGCTCATTCACAGTGTGTTAGGGGGAATAAAATGATGCAATACAGTGATCTGGCGGTAGGTGGCAGTATTATACAAGTAGTGATTTTAAAAAAAATAATGACTCTTTCTGTTGTTCCAGTAGTGGTGTTATTGTTTTGTGTCATTAATAAAACACAAATATGCTTGGTATTGTGGGTAATATGCGCCGAGTGAGTTGTATTAAAAAAATAAAAAAAAGAACAATTGGGCGGCTATTACTTGTGTACCTCTGCCTGTCACCAGTTCGACATTCTCCAAAACGGGACTATCCTGCTCTTGTATAACTCACTCGAATGCCTGTTGTTACTTATGAAAGCGGAGTAGTGGAGAAAAAAAAATGACAGCTCACTCGTTTTAACTACTTCTGTGGCTGAGCCGAGTCTAATCTGGTTTAATAGAACGATGCAGCAGGACAGGAAGTGGATTATTGACAGAGAACAAGTGGAGAAAAAAAAATATATCATCCATAGTAACACCCCATTTAATAGGATGGCCCCCGCAGGAGGCTAGCTTTTACACCGTCGGTCTTTGTTCACAGTCCATTGTCGTTTATTGTCATTTTAATTCAACATTTAGACGGCTATATTCGCCACAGTGGAGAAATGAAAGAACTCTTATTTGAATTTTTGTTCAGGACAAGGGATGCACCGATACCACTTTTCTAGATGCGGATACCACACGGACGCTTGTTTACGTGTCTTTTACTTTGGACTCTGTGAGGGTCAAGTTGTTTTAAATTGGCTTTAGAATCAGAGGAATCATCGATTCACGAAACCATTTGCATTTTGACTCCGGAGTTGCGTGTACTTTCTCGTGCGTAGCCTAATCTTTGAGATGCAATACTGGTGGCATCCACCAGGGAGCTTCGACCTAAATGGAGGAACTCATTGATTGCCAGATCAACAACTAGCAGGCTGGCGATGTGCTCTTGATGTCATAGTATCGGACCATTTTATTATTATTACAATTTTTTTTACGAGTGCACACATATGACATTGATATCGGTGCATCCCTACTTTGGACTGTTTTCAAATTGCCCAACAGGTTCGTGTTTATTGACATGTGTAAGTAAGTTTCCGGTACTACTTCTGTCTGTCCATTTTTTTTTTCCATCATTCGTTCCCCGTTCCCGTTACGGAACGTAATTCTTGGGCCGTATCATCATCTTGACCGTTTTGAAGGCCTGCCTGTAGTTGGTCGGGTAGTACTCCGTCGACATGTTGTGCCACGTCCCCCAGAAGATCCCGTTCCTGACCCCCTTGTACCTTTTGTGGTAGTACTTGCCGTTGAGGTTGGCCGACATGCAGGCGTCAAACCACCAACCGGAGCTGTAGTAGGCGCCGCAGTTTCCCGAGGGGTACATGTCGTTGTCGCGGTCCGGGGTGGAGAAGAACTTTTGGTCGTGGTTGAAGTGCTTGTTGAAGCTGATGGCGTTCCCGGCCGTCCCGCTGCGAGGACACACGAGGGTGGAGTGGGGTGGGGGGTGGGGGGGGGGGGGGTTTAATCACCACACACTTGGTTTGAGCGTCTCGATTGTCGCGCTACCTGTAGCCGCTGATGGACAGCCTGTAGCGCAGGAAGTCGTTGGCCACGTAGAACTGGTCGTACTTGGCGTACTCCCGCACGCCCTCGAAATCCTCCAGCTCGATGCGCCAGCCATCATGTCTTTGGCTTTTGTCAGCAGGTGGATGTGGTCGTTACCCAGCCAGAATTCACCTCTGTGGCGGGGAAAGGTGTGTGGGGGGGGGGGGGGGGTGAAAAAGATAGTGATGAATTATGTGGCGACTGCTATGCTTGTTCACGAGAGGACAACTGTTCGTCATACGGAGTTTACTTTACGAGCACAGAGGGTGGAGTGGGGGGGGGGGGGGCAGCTTGCAAAGGAAGAGTCGAGTGACAGTAAACGAAAAGGACGAGAACGGGCCATAATTCATTCCCGAGTCTTTTACCTGAGGTTCCCGAAGCCCTTCTTGTATTCGTTCCAAGTGCGGTTGAAGCTGACGGACCCCATCGAGTCGCTGTTGTATCACCGTCCAGCCGCCGCCGAAGGACTCCATGTCACAATAGGCCTCGAACGTTCCGTTGCGGGGGTCGGGGGTGATGCGATACACCCCATTCTTCCTCGTCTCCAGCACGTTGTAGTCGGAACAGTCCCGAGGGGCCAAGATGACTGTAGGGGTTGGGGAATGGGGATTGGGGGGGGGGGGGGGGCAGAAAGTGAATTGAGGCGAGGGTTATTTGTGAGAGGAATTGTGACTGGATGATATTCAATCTTCTTTTTTTTTTCTTTTTAACTTTCCTCTCACTATTATTTTTTTTTTCTTCCTCAGCCCTGCCAATAGTACCGTAATAGAAATGGCCCCCGAGGCAAGGAGGAGGCTGAAGAAAAGTAATTCAATTTTAATCATAATGAAAGTTTTCAGTGCTGAATGAAATCCGCGGGCGCTGTATTCCGACGCAAAACGGTTCGCCAATCCCCCCCCCCCCCCCCGTCCCCCTCTTCTTCTCACCGGCGACGTCCTGCACTTTTGCATATAACGACCCCTCAGCGGCGTGCGCTTATCTAGAATCTCAACGCGACACCGGAGCAGACTGCAGGTGGACTCCATTTTTTTTTTTTTTCCAGTGCTGGTTTCTGCAGATTGGGGATGGAGGCGAGCAATGACGCTAAAAAGTCACGGCAGGCATCCAGTTTTTTTGGGAAAGGGAAGGAAAAATATGCACCCCCTTATCCCCCCCCCCCCACCCCCCGCCCGCCCTCTTGGTACATCCTAGTACCATTACTCAAGCAGACACTTCCCCTGCCTCGGTGAGGGATGGATGTTGCGCAATGTGCCTGTTCAGTTATGCAGCTCTCATGGGGAAACTGCGGCTCGATGACGTACGCGGATCTGATCCCGGATTTTTTTCAAATTTAACCCCCCCCCCCCCCCTTTCAGAATCCACAACAACAAACATCCTATAGCGAGACCATTTTGAGCGGCCGCTCCGATGAAGGCGCCGTCCGCCGATTTGACCCTCGTGGTCAGATTTTGGTTTCGACCCGATACCCCCCCGACCGCCACCCCAACCCCGTTTGGATCCCCTTGCCCGAGTCACGCAGTCGGACAGTTTGACGTTTGACTGCGCCGAGATAAGTGACTGGCGACAAAATGCAACATGACAGCCAGTCCTCGTAAGATCGCCCCCCCCCCCCCCTTGTCGGGAATACAAATGTGTTTCCTGTCAGATAGTCTTGCAGCCAGATGTATATATTTTTAAATTCACCCAAGTGCCTTGCTGAACGTTCCATTCACGAGGAGAATCATCCAGTGGACAAAAGTCGAGGCCCGGCTCTCGCTGTTTAAGCGAGTTAATGCGGCTGAACGTGAACATTAATTCCTGTCAGGTCACCTCAAGGCCCCAATTCACCCCCCCCCCACCCCCCTGCCCCCCGCAGGAGTGGAAGTGAAGAATAGTGCCGGCAGCGGGGATGCGTCCTGGCAAAATAAGTTGGGATATACACAGTGAGCCGCGTGCGCTCAAACGGCAACTTAGCTTTCGCCTCGCACCGCATGACTGATGCTCGGAGATGACTTTTTAAAGCCCATTCAAAGAGCTGCAGGAGCGCGCACGGGCTAAATCCCCCCCCACCCCCACCCCCCCGCGCATGCGATCCATTTCAAATTTGGTTGGTGCGATTCTCCTCTCAGCTTTACTGCTTCTTCCCTTTTTTTTTTTAAGTACCCACAGGAAGGGATGGGGGGTGGGGGGGACGACCTCCGAAATGTGACATGAGGGATTAGATGGCAAAAGAGGAAAAGCGAGAAGCAAAAAGGCGCATCTTTGAGACCAGCAATTGAACGATGAAGGGCACCCGCATTGGGGAGAAAAAAACGTTTGAGAGCGGCGTCGAAGTGGCGTTTTGAAGGAGAAAAAGGGGCACGTCGAAATTCCCTTTGCGCCATTCGCCCGACTAATCTTCTTAGAAATAAGCTGCATGCATCTTCCTGCTCGAATATAGCATGGCATTCTCTTTCACCCTCCAGCGAGGCGAGAAGGGGAAAAAAAACAAAAAAACAAAACCCTTTTGAACGGAAATTCCCCGATGATTCAAAACACGTTTGCTTTTCCTTTCGATTTTTATGCCAAGTATTTCCAAGACGGCCCCTTTTGAGCATTGGCGCTCTTGCCAATATGGCGGCGGAATTGGCTCACATTGCGGCGTGGTTTGGACGGCGCATTGGGAGGTGCAAGTGGAGCTCAGCTTGTTGACCACCCCGGTGATGTTCTCCACTCGTCTGTCCACCATGGACTGCACGTTGTCCATGTTGAGCAGGTTGAGGCCCTCCATGCGACCTTGCAAGTTGGAGATTTGGTTGCGGGCGTTGCGCAGGCTCACCGACATCCTGTTCAGCTTCACCTGGAAGAACACGGATTTCCAAAAAAATTGTTTGATTTAAAATCGAACAATTTTTCGATCGCGGCGATCGCCTCGATCGCGGCGATTGCCTCGTTCACGGCGATCGCCTCGATTGTGGCGATCGCGTGACTCAACGCCGATCGCCGATCATCACCGAACCACCAGAAATCCAAACATTGGGAAGGGAGTGCCCTTGAAACCAAAAGGCGCCTCTTACCTGCATCTCCTGCATACTGCTCGGACCGGGCGGGATTTTCCCAAAGTGATGTCCGTGTCCTCCACCGGCGCCTTCAACGTTAGCTCCGGATACCATCCCGTTGTCCCTCTCTTCTTGACTGGCCCCGCTTTGCACGTCCTGTCCACTCGGATTCAGTCCCGCCACATCCCTGGTCTGTCCCTGGTCCGCCTGCTGGCTCCCGTAGACTCCGCTTCCCCGCCCGCCGCCGCACTCCCGGCAGCTGCTCTTCAGCTTGTTCACCACTTCCTTCAGGCTCTGCAGCTCCTTCATCGCCTTCTCCAAAAGCCGGAACTGCTTCGGCAGTTGAACGGTGAGAGGAGGCAGGGTCACCTGGTACGGGCACTCCTCGCCCTCCTCCGCCCCGGCTCCGGAGCCCCCGCATTGGCCGGCGGGTCTCAGCTTGACGGCGCAGGAACCGGAGGCGCCGGAATCCGCCCCCGAAGTGTAGGCTACTCTCGCGTCCCACTTCTGGTGGGAAGTACCGGGGAAGTCCGCCGCTGCGCGGCAGGTGCCCGGCGACAGCAGAAGGAAAGCGGCGGAAAGCAGAAGAGTCCTCATTTTTTGGTTTTAAGTTGCGACGAGAAAAAAAAAAAAAAAGCTGTGAAACGACGGGGGAAAAAAGCGGGTGCAATCCAGCGGAGTCAGATCTGCGTGAGTGTGTGTGAGTGTGTGTGTGAGCGCAACCTGCAGGGATGAGAGTGTGCAGGGGAACTGGCGCTGCTTTCAGTGCCGTGTCATTAATATGAGGGCGAGCGAGGGAGGGAGAGGGGAAGGGAGGGTGTGGGACGGCGCGGCGCTATTACGTAATGGCCTCGGACGTATCGGTGGCATTTGGAGAACTTGAGCAATGCCGCAACGTCTTTTTTTTCTTCATTTTATTATTTTTTTTAATTAAGAGGCGGATGTTTACGTGGAAAACGGTTATGTCCTTTGGCTGCGGCCATTTGCTTGGTGACAACCGTCTCCCCGCAGGAACTCTCCACTCGACTGACTTTAAGCGGGATGCTCCCCCGCCCCCCCCCCCCTCCCCCCCAGTCACTCTCCACTTCCAAGGGCACACTTCTTACTCTAAACCCGCCGACATAAAAGCTTTTTCCAAACCTCCTGGACTGGCTTGCTTGAAATTAATTTGGGTGCATCCATCATTAGAGGCTTACAAATTGCTTTACAGTATGTCCTGTATTAATATTTAATGCGCCCCCCCCCCCACACCCCCCTCTCCTCCCCCTTTCTCACAAGGGAATGAGGGGGAAGCATGAAAACAAATTTGTACTCATCATCGTCGCTGGTGTTTTGTGTCCAGTACCGGCGACTAATTTCAATTTGGACCGGCGGTCGCCTGCAGTTGCCGTTGCCGAATGAAAATTTAAAAAGCGAACTTTTAAGTGGCTCCCGCGGACTCGCTCGTGGATGTCATCAAGACTTTTTTTTTTCTCAATACCCTCTATTCACTCACTTAAACATTCTCTGTGTGCTCTGAGTCATTTTTTTTATGTTGCGTCAGATGTTAACTCATTCAGTTCCAGCCAATTCTAGACCAAGTCTGAAAAGACGTTTAAAAACGTCTTTGGGAGTGAATGATGAATGAATGAATTTATTTTTTTACAACTGATCATGTGAGATGACATCAATCCAGAAACGTTGTTCTGACAAAAACAGTCATGCCTCCGTTTTGATTCTGCCACACTTCGTCCGTAAATGTGCTTTTCACTGTCAAAATCCACTCATTTGATTAAGTTTTCTACCCTGTTCGAGATCATGTTCATAGTGACGTGTCTCAATACCCAAATATTTGTTGACTCCTTCAAAGGAGAATGTAGAAAATAACAGTAAGTAAGTGGAACACAACCCGATCGAAGAATTGAGGTGGTGAATTAATTTTCCCCTTTGGAAATAATCCAAGTCCTACACATGAGCCCTGGGGCACTCCGTTACACTGATTTTGCACAGTAACCGAAGCCAATGACGGCAATGCTTTTTTTTTTCTTTTAAAATGTGAGGGACCTCACACATGGCGAGAAAACGATGACTTTGTATTTTTGTATGTTTGCTTTTGTTGTGGCCTCAACTCGAGAGGTTGAGCGAAAATCCACGTTCAAATTTCATATTTCTGCAAGGTGCCTTTCATGCATTCTTTCTTTACCTCGTTGCACGTGCATGCGGGGCCCCCCCCCCCCCCCCTCCGAGGTTGCCTGCCGCCGTCTGCGGGCATAAATATAATTCAACGATTGTCTCACTTCAAAGATGGCCGACCACATGTTCCGCCATACGCCGCTCGCCCCATAAAAAGCTTCCCATTCTCTTTCACGGCGGCAAATAAGTCTCATCACCATCCAAACGCTTCGTGGCCGTTTCAGATTACCCCCCCCCCCCCAAAAAAAAAACGTTCAGCGTGCCGTCAAGATGTCTGCCGTTTCACTGCCGAGTCATCCACCATGGTTCCCAAAAAAAAAATATCACGACACCAAACTGATTTGGTGAATCACGAGAAGCTTCCAAATCGACTCGATTCTTTTCATTCCTGTGCGGGAATCAAGTTCCATCCCGGCGCCTGCTATCAATTTCATGACTAACAATGAACACGCAGGCCCGAATGACCCATTTAATATTTCAAGAAGGAAGATTGTGGCGCTTTTTTTTTATTTTTATTTTTTTTATTTTTGAAGGAAAGGCAGAGCAGGCAGTAACGTTTCGCTTGTCCCGGCCTGACATTGTCTGACTGCTAACAAGCGCAAGATGAGACGCCTCCAAATAAATCTTTACGTTTACGACATTCCCCCCATTATCTGATGAACCCGTCGCGCGCTCTCTTTGGACCCCCCCACCCCCCACCCACCCTCCGGAGGAACGCGCTCGGGATATTCTCCGACGGGATGACACCGTCGACGTGTGTGAGTTTGGCTGTGTTTAAATTACTTGCCCAACAGCCAAGGTTACCCCCCCCCCCACCCCCATAACCGCGCCTCATTATCCCCCTCACCCCGACCAGCCTGGCTCCGAAGATAAGAGCCGAGCACCTGTCTGCCTTTTCCATCATTGTGACACCCGAAAGTAGCACGCCATGGGGGGAAATTTACCCGACAACAACTCACTCAGAGACTGAAACAGATAATCAAGGCCATGGGCGCTTTTGCACAAAAGGGGGAATCATCAACATGCCCCCCCCGCCCCCCACACCTCCCGCCCCGCAGCTGTATATCTTTCATGGCTTTCCGCTCACCTTTTTAATCTTTAGAATTGCTGCGGCATACGGGGGCCGCTTTTTATTCTTTTTTTTTTTTAATCTTCGGAATTTGCGATCGGCCATCATTCGTTTTTATTTTTTTATAGCCCACTAGGTTGTTTTGATTTGTGTCGATCAAGGTTCGTTGAACCGTTTGAAAGCGTTTGGGGTTTATCGCACCCACCTATTAACGCGAAGAGTTAGTATGCATTTGTCAGTGTTTTTAATGCCTCCGTTTTTATTGACGCCAACTGGGGCCTTTTATTTTAATTTTTTTTGTTGCCTCTCAGATGCTGTCGCGGGGCAAAATGAGTCGGACGAAGGTGGACAAGTTGAAAGCCATCCACAGGCAACTGAGCGATGAAGTGAAGAGGTATGCGACAGTGTTTTGAGTGGAAGCAAACGTCGACCGCCATGCATTTATTTAATTTTTGGTGTGGTTGATATGCGGGAGCCAAAGACTGCAAAGCTCAAGTTGAGAAGAAGGGTGGCGACACCTGACCCGTGTGCCAAAACTAATTTACTTTCACCATGAATGTAGTTGAATCCCAGAAAAAAAACTGGAAAGCTAAGCTAATTCCATTTTTTTTGGAGTAGTCAGAAGCATGTAAGTAAAATAAACAAAAAAAAACAAGCTTTTTGTGAAAGGCACAACAGCGACTTTTGTGCTAAGCTAATCAGTGCTAAGCTAATCTTTTTTTTTTTTTTTTTTTTTTTTGCTTTCATGACTTCACACATTCCAGCAGTCCTTTTCGTCTATAAAATACCAAATTCATTTTTGATGGCATTACAAATATTTACCAGTGTAACAATTCTACTTTTGACAAACTTTACAGTTTGCATGCTATGTAGTGGTAGTAGTATTTAGTAGTGTGTGTGTGTGTGTTTACATTACATCATCACTTCTACGAATCTCCGTTATCATTCCTTTTTTTATTTTTATTATTATTTTTTTTTATTTCTACTTTCCCAGCTTGACCAAACTAGCGTTGGTCAAGATTTTCCTCCACTCTCTACATCGCTCTTTCCTCCAAAAGTGCCCAAGATTCGGAGGTCCGGCTTCTGGAAGAGGCGACGAGACTCCGCGCCGAGCTGAGGCGGCTGCAAGCCGACTCGGAGAGAAGCGAAGAGCCCGGTTCCTCCGAGGAGCCCTCGAGCGAGGCGGGCGAGTTGAGGCAGCAGCTCCAGCGGGCGTTCGGCGAGCTGAGAGCGGCCGAGGACAGAGATTACGTGACACAGCACCAGCTCAAATGGTGAGTCAAAATTTTGACTTTTTGATGCGACGGTATTGATTAACTGTGAAGGGAAATGATGATCACATCGCCGTGTTTGTAGAGCCAAACGCCAGTTGCCAGTGGAATTTAACATTTCCGCCCTGTGAAGTGTTTACATGTCCGAGTGCTCTGCGCAGGCTCGGGTCTTGACGTCAGTGCGGGAGTTATTTCGGTTTTCCCTCACTCTGGTTTCGCCCATCTCTCGCGAGCCATTTTCCTCAATTCTGCCACAGGCCTTCCCTTTTTCCTTCCTCCCAAATCCCTCAACGCCAATATCGCTGCGTCTAAAGGGGTCGGATGCACCCAGAGAAATGGAAAAGAACACTCCGGTGCTCCCCCGGAGGTCGGCGGGAGGTCACTGGAACATTGCCAGGCAACGTGATAACATTCACCGGTGCTTCCCGAACATTCAGTCCAATGATCCCTTTCCAAAAGAACAAAACAAAACAAAAAACCCTCAAGTAATATCTACTGTTTGCTTCTCTTGTTCCAGATTTTTCCAATTCACTAGTTCTCCTTTCACTTTACTTTGACCTTGGCGCAGGCTCCGGGAGGAGAAGCGCTGTCTGCTGAAGGAGAACGACATCACGGCGAAACTTGACGTAAGTTTATCGCCGCGCTCGTCACGCGGTCTCGCCGGGACGTGGATTTCACTTGAGGGCCGATGAATTTGAGCTGTACTTGAAGGCGTCTTTGGAAAATGTCAAAAGTGGTCAAATCTTGATGACTGCGTAACGGGACTGAAATCAAAGTTGACACTTTTACAGGTTTGGCCAGATGTGCACCAAAATTTGAGGACTGCAATGAGGACGATTTATTATTATTATTTTTTTAAATGTAATACCCGCAGCTGTTAGAGCCACCTCTAATTCCTAACATTATCACAGCAACAGTTGGCGTTTTAGTTTTAAAGCATATACACAGGGATGTTTGATACCAACGAGTACTCAACACCGAGACAGATACCAAGTGACCGATACTACCAGTGCATCAATTTATCCATCCATCCATTTTCCGAACCGCTTGATCCTCACTTGGGTCGCGGGGGTGTTGGAGCCAATCCCAGCCGGCTTCGGGCAGTAGGCGGGGGACACCCTGAATCGGTTGCCAGCCAATCACAGGGCACACAGAGACGAACAACCATTCATGCTCACACTCACACCTAGGGACAATTTAGAGCGTCCAATCAGCCTGCCACGCATGTTTTTGGGATGTGGGAGGAAACCGGAGCACCCGGAGAAAACCCACGCAGGCCCGGGGAGAACATGCAAACTCTACACCGGGAGGCCGGAGCTGGAATCTGCACTGCACTGTGAAGCCGACGTGCTAACCACTGGTCTACCGGGCCGCCTGCATCAATTTAATTTGAGAATAATTAATTGATGCATCAATTTAATTTGAAAAAAAAAATAATTGATGCATCAATTTAATTTGAACATTTTTAAATGATGCACTGGTTAAATTAAAATTAAAAACATTTCTGACAAAAGGTGGAAGAATGAGAGCAAAAGTGCCACGGCGAGGGGTATCGGATGGTTGGTATCGACACCCATTTGGACTACTCGATACCTTGAAATAAGGCCTTGCGTCGCCACTCGCCCGGCCCTCGGCATATGTATGCCGCGCAAAAAGTGACGCGAGCAATTATTTGCTACATTCCCCAGCTGATAATTAATCCGCCGTCAGATCCCACACGAACTGGAGAGCGCCACCGCGACCCTGCAGGACAAATGTGAGAAACTGAAAAAAGAAGTGGCCCACAGACAGATGGAAATCAGGTATTTATTTTCTCCAGCGTCTCCGCCCCGCGAAACATGAATTGTGTATGAAACTTGGGCGCGTACCTTCTCCGCGTTTGTCTCGCCCAGCGCCCTGAAGGAAGACATGGAAACGTACCAAATGCAGACACTCGAGGAAGCGAAAGAGCTGGACGAAATGATGAAAATCCGACAAATCAAAGAGGTGTGTGTATGTGTGTGAGCGGGCATTGGCTCCATCTTCACCATCAATAAAATAACAAATCTACTTTCTTCCCTCTCTTGTGTGTTTGCGTGCTCGCAAAGGCGGAGAAAACTCGGCTCCTCGCCGCACCTGAGCAGATTTTAAAGGAGATTGCAGAGAAGCGCTCCATGATGGAGTGAGTACCTGATACACGTTCAACAATCTGTGTCCAATAAGTGCGGGAAATGTTCCAAACCATCGGGGGGATATAAACTCGGGGAATGGGCTGGCGCAAGAAAACACAAATGGCTCAATTCAGCGCCTGATATGCTCCCCCTCTCTCGCTAAAAGGTGTTTGTTGCCACTTTGGAAGCGAAAGTGTCAAGACGTAACGAATGCCGCTTTTAGTGTCCGGCGTGAAGTGCGAGCCTTCCTCATTTGCACAAATCGGCCTTTAGAGACGCCGCCAAGACGCTGGAAGCGACGGACGGTCGGCTCGCAGGCGTCAGGCGGCAAGCGGAGGAGGCCGAGGAGCAAAACGACCACCTCAGGGCACAAAAGGAGGAGCTGGCCAGGGAGCTGGAGGCTCTCCGGGCCCGAGTGGAGGACGGGCGGAGGAAGTGCGGCGAGATGCAGAAAGAACACGACGTCGTCAAGGAGGAGGAAGCTGAGCTTCTGGGGCGCAGGTACACTCGACGTGCTTTGGATGTCAAACATCGAATACATGAATTGTTTGGAGTTACTCTCTCTCTTGCTTTCCATTCTACATACACGAGAAACAGAATTTGATTTTTGTGAGATAAAGTGAAATGATTCGATTTTTAAAAAATATTTTTAAATATTTTTTTTAGTGTCACATGTATTTTTATATTGATTTTTTTTTTTTTTTAACTATCAGAGGGATCCTGGAAATGAAGTTGCAAAGCATCATGTGTGAGAGAAAGCTGCTATGCGAGAGACAGTCCGTGCAGCTTAAAGAGAAAAAAAGGTAAAAACAAATTTTTTTTAATGATCAACACGCCGTCTGCATGGAGGATTTGCTGATTTCCTGCCTATAAAATATTCTCCCCTTGCACCAAGGGGAGGCATTTAGCCACATCAAATTGAGGTTTTACACGCTACTATACGCTAACAATTGATTTCCCCCCCACCCTCCCCCCCCTGAGGATTGTCATGAATATTTCAAAGACCGCCGTTTGTCTCCGCAGGCAGATGCGGGCCTTCAAGAGGATGGAGCGAGCGCTCGCCACGGCCACCGAACAGCTGCGGCACGCGCAATCCACCTGCGCCGACTTGCAAGCGCGGGTGATCTATCGCGCCACGTGTTGGGAACGGTTTGGACTCGAAATTGTCGCTGTTCCTGTTATCAGGAACATTCAATTACGTCAGAGCCGTGTTTTTTTTTTTTCTGAAATCTTTCGGCTTCCTCTAATTTTACTGCTGCGAACAGTTTGTGAAATGAAAGGGAGAGACCAGAAGGGGAATCGGGCAATCGTGTCAGCACTTATCACACCTACGCAAAAGGAAATATGTATGATACATCGGGGATTTGAAATAATCGGGAAATGTCGCAAACGAGAGGTTTCTGCAAATGCAAGCTTTGTTACGGCCAAGAATTTTTTTTTTAAGTTAGTTTTGCTGGCGTTCGTATTTGCACGGTACATCAACACAATTCTCCGCTTCACCCTTCCTTGATTTGATATCAATTCCACAAATGGCTTCCACTTGCAAAAGGCTTTTAAGCAGAATATGTCGACTGACGTTCTCCGGGCGATCACAACAACGCACCGACTTTACTCTGTGACTCTCTGGCTTTCCATCCCCAGTTGGACGCTCTTCCGAAAAGAGGGCCCGCGCTCGCGCAGAGGATGGCGCTTCAGAAGGAAGTGGACGCGCTCAAAGTCAGCGTTGAAAAACAGGTGAGGGCGTGGCCGACCGCCTCGCTAATCCCACTTGCGGACAAAGCTAGCATTGTTTTGTCGAGTTTCTCTACACGCTTGCATAATTTAACAAATAGCAGCACGGTCCAAAAGCTTTTTTTTTTTCCAGAACAATGCTAAGAATTCTCCCTCCTCCTCCCTTGCTAAGTTAACAAGAGCCGACAAGGCGAGCCAGAAGCGGCAGCAGTCTGGGATCATTCAGGAGCTGCTGAGGCAATCGGACGCCCTGAGAGAAGAACTGCATCACCTCCGATGTCTGACAAGCATCAAAGCGGAGGAGAGGGGCCAGAAGCACCGCGAGATGCTCCGAGCCGAGGTGCAACCAGCACACATGTTCACGTGTAATGTGATATCGGTTTGAGTTGATGAATCTAAATTCTCCACCCAGGCTGGCTAATGGTTAGCCAGTCGCTAACTCGAGCGCGCAACAGCTAACTGGCATGCCAGGGTTGAAATACATTTTTCATTTCTAATCAGGTTCTATTCGTTTTGACTTTTGTGTTAAAAATTTTTTTTTATTTAATTCTTGTTTTGTAATGCTTTGTTTATTCATTCATTCATTCATTCATCTTCCGAGCTTGATCCTCACTAGGGTCGCGGGGGTGCTGGAGCCTATCCCAGCTGTCTTCGGGGGCGGTTGCCAGCCAATCGCAGGGCACAGAGAAACGTACAACCATCCGCACTCACACCTAGGGACAATTTAGAGTGTTCAATCAGCCTGCCACGCATGTTTTTGGAATGTGGGAGGAAACCGGAGCACCCGGAGAAAACCCACGCAGGCCCGGGGAGAACATGCAAACTCCACACAGGGAGGCCGGAGCTGGAATCGAACCCGGCACCTCTGCACTGTGAAGCCGACGTGCTAACCACTGGACTACCGGGCCGCCATGCTTTGTTTAATTAAATTTATTTTAGTATTAGTTTTAGTTTTTTCTTTTCATATATGGAGTGTTTGTCAAGTGCGAGATGAACAAAACAGTCACTCAATATTGTGTAAGGATGTAAAGTATAATTCTCAGATGTACTGCGAATACCAAATAAATTGAACATAAACACTCAAAGGTCATGTATAATGACAAAAATGAAAAACATCTTTTGTAGGTATGGTCAGTTTTATAAACATAAGATGTAGTTTGTTTTCATTTTTGGCATCAAGCATTTTGGAGGCATTTCCTTAAGAACAATTTTTTTTGTTTTTAAATTTTAATTGTAGTTATAAAAACACTCTCCTTGTCCGACACCCATGTCACTCACCGCCCCAGACCCCGCCTTTTAAAGCCACGCACACTCAAAAGTCACACTTACTCGAGTGTGCAACGTGCGGATCGTAAGCCCAAGTGAACAACAATCAGACCGTTTCTGTTGTAACTCTTTTTCCCCGATTCGATCCGTAGCGCGATCGATTCTAAAGCTACCCGACCGCCGCATCCCTTCTCATGTCTTCCCGCCGCCGCCAGCGCCATAAAATGCTCCACCTGTGTGATTGAATCCTTTCCGCAGCAAATGAAGCGGCGCATGCAGCAGGAACTGCGAGAGAAGGAGCTCATCGTGATGCACCACAGCAAGCTGAGTGCCATGCTGCAGCGCAGGTGTCGCTCTTTATTTGATTTTTTTTTTCCTCTTTGTCGTTCCTCTACAGAGGCCCCGCCCCGCAATTCATTTAATGTTTGCGATGGTGAGGAACATGATCGATATGCAGCACACTCATGTGACCAGTTCAAAAAAAAACGCGACTCATCTTTCACAATCTACAACGCTCACCTGACACCAACAGGCAGCGCTCGTTTAGAAGACATCTGTTGTCTGCGCGCCGCCGATTTCAAGCCCGACCGAGTCGCTGATTAATCGTTTCCCCGTCTTCCTCAGAGTGCGGCAATACGGCGAACTTTACGACGCCATCGCCGAGGAGAAGAATAAGTATGTGGAGTTGAAGCGGATCGCCTCGCATGCCCTCACGGAGTTGACGGAGCAGGCCAAGGTGCTGGAAAATGAGCTGGAGATCCGGAAGAGTATTGTCACCAAGAAGGACAGGTTGATAAATGACCGTGGATGGGATTTTGATCGATTCATAAATATCACAGAAAGTCATGCTGCATTTTTACATTTTTTTATTTAGTGTGCTGAGCAAAGCTCAAAAGAAGATCTCCGGTAGCCGCAAAATGAGGGATAAGCTACGCAACGATATCAACGAGGTCTCCTGTTTTATTGATGTTACGTTCTTTCTGTTTTCCAGAGTTGCCGATCAAAAAAATTGTTTCCTTTGTTTAATGTCCTGTAGGTTGCTCAGCAAAGACGTCAGGTCAGCCAGGAGCGCGAGGACAACGACGTGGAGTTGCAGAGACTCCGGCAAGTGATCAACCTCCAGGAACAAGCGCTCCTCAACGTGAACAGGAACCAGGAAGGAGCCGTACAGCGGCGCAATTTTCTGTGCGTCGGTCAATTCGTAGCTGCGGTTTGTGATTCAAACGGCGTGCGACACATCTTGTCCGTGTGTGTGTGTGTGTGTGTGTGCCCTCCACAGCGGCATTCAGCTGCTGGAGCACGAGGAGGTGTTGTTCGACTACCAGGAGAAGGTCAACTCGCAGGAGGCGGCCATCGCCGCGGGCAACGAGGCCCTGGAAAACCTGGAGAGGGAAACCCGAGAGCTGAAGTCGGGCATCAGCGAGGCGACGAGGCAGCTCTGCTTCCAAAAAAACCAAGTGCTGGTCCAGAAGAAGATGGAGGACGAGCTCGTCACGCTGCAGCTCGAGGTACTCCTCATCGGAAGTGGTTACGTTACCGTCAGTGCCCAGCATCCTTTTTGGGGTTTTTTGTTGTTGTTCTGTGAGCTAAATGACAGCTCAGCTCGAAACTCAACCATGCGTCCGGAACAGGTTTGTTTGTTTGTTTGTTTATTGTTTATTGAACATAAAACATATACAGTAATAATTTGACAGAAAATAAGGTAGATAAAAAAGTAAAAAGAAAGAAATCAGTCTTCATTCAACACAGTTATTATGTTCAAGGGAGTAGGATGAAGTAAAAAACTTATCTAGTCCTACCCCGTTATGTGTTTATATCTACTAAATCATTTTTATATCAATCAGAAAAGAAAAAGTAAGAAAAAGTCTCCATTAAGGCTCATACTTTACCCTTAACCGTGATATTTTTACAACTTGGGTTCGATGACAAATGCGTCTAAAATACTTTTCATGCATTTTGCTCCATTCGTAGCCTCTCCCGCCGGCTTTTACATGGGAACCTGAAATTGAGAGAGACGTTTCTTGTTCTACAGGGAGGCGGGGGTGGAGGTGGCGGGTTCAATTGTTCTCTTGTAATATCATCCCTACAATAACTCAGGACAACTTGACACTGAGAAATGTCCCTTGGCCACCTCATGCCGTCGCTAGGGATGATCCGCCGATGTTTAATAGCATAAACACGGGCCATTCTTCTGTCGTTACATCTGGCTGTCCATCCAGCATATGCCAAATATCCACCCCCCCCCCCCACCTCCACCCCCGCCGCACCCCTCCCGTGTCAAATGGATCATCTTCCAAACTGCCCCTCTGGTTGCGCTTGGGTGTTGCGCTGAAATGTAATCTATTGGAGGAGGCTCGGCAATTCAATTCATTCTCTGCGCGAATTCAATCCCCACGCAGGTTGTTTAGTCATCCATTTCTCATATATTTTGTATTCATCGGTGGCCGCTTTATCTGCTCATTGCCCCCCCGCCCCCCACACACCTCCCCACCCCTCGCCTCACTTTTGACGGCAAATGGAGACAAAGATGGATTAGGCCATCTGCGGGGGGACCATTGTCGTTCCATCCACGGCGGCTGTCATTTGCTTTGAATTTTAATCGGGGGCAGAATAAACGCAGACCGGCGTCGGATTCTGTGTGTTTATGAGCTGCTGGCATGTCTCTGGAATTTTTTTTGTTTGTTTTTTTTAAGCGGCATAACTCCCATGCAACAGTTCAAAACAGCCCCTCCCCCCACGCCTCCCCCGATTCCCTTTTTGCCCATTTGTGGCGCATGTCGCCGCTCCATCACTTCATTCTTCCAGGGAGGGGCGGATGACTTGCTGCACGCTCCCTGCGGTGATGAGTCATATTGTGTCCGTCCCTTGATTTTCATCCAACCTGTCTGGAAACGGCGCGTGGGGAAATCCACAGTCGAGACACGCGGAGCCGAAACGATACGGCAACAAAACGGGCTATTTTTTGGGGGGGGGGCTCGAAGCCATTTCTCTGGCGTGTTGTTTCATACCATTGGGGGAGACATCACTTCCTGTTACTCCCCGCTGTTCGAAAAAAATGTGACACCTTCAATAAAACTCACCGCTAAGTCCGCTACAGAAAAAGAAAAACAAGATTTTATTTTCTCAAACTGTGCCGAGTCCCAACACCACAAATATTCCACTTTTTTTTTTTTTGTTTCCTACCTCTGCCAATATAAAGCTTTTTTAATTTCATGCATGGCCTGGGCCCTAGTTATCATTCTTTCAATGTGTTTTGAGACTTGCTTGAAGCCTGAGGTCCTGCGCCCCCCCCCTCTCCCCCCACTCTCTCTCTAGGCCCTATCTATTCCCGACAACTTGTCATAGAACGCGTGCGGCGGGCGTCCTCATCATCAAGTAATTTGCCGGGGATAATCAGGCTCTTGAGTTGAAACTCCGCCCATTTTTTTTTTTACTCCAATTTGCCTTATCTGACGTATTTTTAAATTTTTTTTTAAAGCAACACCATGTGTTCGCTTTGCCTTCCAAAAAAATCATGGCGGGGAATTTCGGAGCATCGCCTGTCGTTGCCATGGAAACCCGAGATCACTTACTTGAGCGGACTGTCGACTCGGGCGGCAAGTTGCCGATTCGAAATGCGAATTTTGTCTCTGTCCGATGCATTCATCGATTAAAATTTGAGATAAACGAGAAAGCGTTTCGAATTGTGTCCTGGTTTGGGAACTGTGATTGGTCTGGAATATTCGTCCAAATCTATATATATATATTTTTTTGTTTTCTTTTAGTTCTGAGGAGACATGCGGCTCAAATGTGGTGCACGGCCGACCCGGTGAGAGATTTTTGAAGATGCGGGGGGGGGGGATGATTTGTGTCAAGAATTGTGGGCTACACATGCTGTTGAGAGGTGCTTGCAGATGGCAGCACACAGCGTGGGATTACTTTTTTTTTTCCACCGCCCCCCAGCCCCCCTTTCTCCTTCTCAAATAATTCATTTATGAAGCATTCTTATGCCGGCAATAGCGTTACGGTACTTTGTTGCACCAGTGATATTGCCATCATTGTTTTTGTCAGATGTGGATATCGCGTTTGGAAATGTTGGCGGGTTATTATGGAAACTGGAGATAACCCCAAATCTCTCTTTCTCTCCCTCTGTCGGCCCCAATTTTTTTGTTTTTCCTCACTTCATCTTTCATTCTTTTGATTTCGCACCCCTTTATCAGCCGGCCGTTTGATGCGATGCGTCTCCGCTTTATCTCGTTTCTTCCGACGCTCTCGGCGGCGCGCACGTTGCCTCTTTCCACATGACGCCCATATGATACGGAGGCGGCTGCATTTAAAGGGCCGGAGACGTCGCTTTGAATCAGACCAGCCGCCCGTTCACACTCGAGAGGCTTCATTAATCTCGTGAAGTGAGAGGAAATGGGAATCATCACTTTGTTCCACGCTGGCTTTCTTGATTTTTTTTTTCTTCCACCACCTCCTCTTTTTATCTGCTGCACACACCTTCAAACATGTTGCGATACAGGCGTGCAAAACACGCATAATCCGCGTGGTTGAGTCGCTGTTTCATAAGACGGGTCACGCCGGGTCACGACCGCCTGTGTCTGGCTTTTTTGTTTTCACACCCTGTTTTTTTTCCTCCTTCAACTCATCCCCAACTTCTGTCTTTCCGGTTGCCTCCTCAAGGGTTCCTGCTTGATCCCCGACGGCATCCATAAATATTTTCTGCTGTTGACGTTTAAAAAAAAAAAAATATCCATATGATTTTTATTTTAATTTTTTACTCCTTGTTCGTATTTGCATCACGTGTGAAGATAAAATGACTGATAGAAGATCATCAGAACTTATTAATTGGTGCCATGACCCGGATACAGGTCCAAATTACATATAAACCCTTAAATGATTATTTAATCCAAAAAAAGAGATTATAAGAGTGTCAGAATTGCTTCAATGTTACCATTTGAACTCTCCTATTCATTGGGAAATGGAATTTCTTTGGTTGACTGTTGGTGGGTCAAAAAGCCTGACGCAGAATTTGTTTCCGCTTACTTCTTCACGATACAGATGTTTGAGGTCCGAGACAAGACACTGGATAATCTCACCAAAACGGCAGATTACAACGAGCTCAAAGGCACCGATCCTTCGTCCCCCGAACTGGTCAAGAAAATCGAAAAGGTACGCCGCAACAAGTTTGCACAGGCGGACGTTGTCATTTTTTTAAAAGATGTCGCCGTCTCCCCCGTTGTAGCTGGAGGCCAACCTTGCCGAGAGGGAGAGGCATCTTTTGGAGAAAGAGCTCCTCGTGGATCAGGTGACGCGTCTCTCCAAGAATCTCCAAGAACAGAATGACAACTGCAAACCAGACAAACTGTCGCTGGCCCAGAAGGTAAAACTCCCAAGATGACGCACGCATGTACCTCGTGGTCACGCCTGTCCCCCACGTTGCCAGTTGAACGAGCTGCGAAGCCACATCATCGACACCAGCCGCCGCTTGATGGCGACGTCCGCGGAACTGTCCATGAAGCAGGCGGCCGTCTTGTGCCTCCAGCAGGAAGTCCAAGAGAGAGAGCTTCAGGTCAGAGTGGATTTGTGATCCTGCAGCCTCCTGATTCTTATTTGGGGGCGGAGGGGTGGGGGGGCTAAAGTGTGGCCTAGAGTCAAAAAGCCAGACCAACTGTGGTGGGGTTCTTGATTGATTGAGAGCTTGCAGTTTTATAAAAACACAAGACATGGAGGAGCGTGACAGCAATGGATATTGTTAATAATGTATTCTTTTCTTGGGCCACTGCTTCTCAATAATTTTCTGACCCCCCCCCCCCCCCCAACTCTCCGCGTGCTATAGTCTCATTTGTCTAGAAATGTTAGAAGTACACGTTTGCGTAATATTGTCCTTTTTAACATAAAAGAAAAGAAAATACTATTTTTAAAAAGTGTCTCAATTTGCCTGCAATTAAAAAATAATAATCATAAAAAACGAGTGGCACTGCCACCTACTGTAGTGCATATGCAATTTCACTCTCACACAAAAAGAAATTAAAACCATGTTCCCAAGGCACACATCCCACTGTTTAAGAACTGGGTGAGAAAGCGAGGCGCGGAGAGTCTCTGTTGCCGAAATAATATCTTCGCTTCTCGGCAATCCGCTTCTCCCTTGATAATCGTGCCATGTTTTTGTGGTTGAATTAAAAAGATAATACCGTTGGGTATATTGGATATGTAGCCTCAAAACACGATACAGGCTGATGTGGGGTTGAGGGGGGGGGGGGGTCCGTTGCGGTGCCAAGGTAGATGTGCAACGTTAGGTGTTGATGTATTGTTTTTCAATTGCTGTCATGAGCTTTTTTTTTTCTCTTTGACTCAAGCTTTAGAAACTTGTTTTGACTTGAATGCATTTTATTTCAGTTTGTGCCAGACACAAAGTCAATTGACTGCGTGTTCTTTTATTGTCGTGTGCCTCCAGATGGACAGATGCCAGAGGCGCTTGGAGCAAGGCCTGCCGCCCTGCCCCGAGATGGAGGAAGAATGGAGGAGGATGCTGCGGGACAAGAAGAGGAGACAGCGAGACAAAGAGGAGCGAGAGCGGGTAAAGAAATAACCCTCGCGAAGATCGTTGGTCAAGACTTGATTAATGCGCCCGAGGGAGAGGAGGACCAAAAGAACGGAGACAAGACTGCGAGGCAGGAATTGATTCAAGCTGTAAGGCAAATAAAAATTCAAGCCTCCACCTGCAAATTAGAGAAGCGGACAATACGCGATTCAAAGCTCATGATTGAACCACTTTAAGTATTTAAGCCGGTCTTGAAACGCCTCGCAAACTTCCCCAGTTCAGTCTGCTTCCTGTCTATCTGTTAGCAATCCATGCGTCCTAGCCCTCCTCCGGTTTTGAAGCGAATATTTCTCGTGCCGGGTAATAATCCATTCCTATGCTTTGAAGTCTCAGATCACCTCATTTCCATGCTGCATGACTGAGGTCATGGGAGCATGGTTGCTTTTTCCTGCCTGAGCAGAAACTTTGACCCACTTAACCAAGATGCCGAGTTGGACGTACACAATACTCGACGTTATACGTTCGTCTTCATTCTTGGGCTTTTGTTGCTAAATCCGTTCGATGCGTTTGAAGATAATGGGCGTGTTCCTTAGTTATAACGACAAGGTCCAAACCTGTTAGCGCGCAAGCTAGCTAAATGGTGGTTGGAGAATGGCTTAGAGCAGGCATGTCCAAAGTCCGGCCCGCGGGCCAAATCCGGCCCGCGGTCGAATTTCATCCGGCCCTCGGCCCCCGTCATAAAATCAGTGCCGTCTGGCCCGCAGGTTGGGCGCAATGGAACACGTGTTGCATTGACTGAGGTCTCGTAGACTGGTGAGTGATGTTTCATAGAGTACTGCTTCCCTCTAGTGGCTAAATGAGTAATAGCATTCACTACATGAGTAATAGCATTTAGATACTAGAGGGCATCACTCACGAGTTAACAAGACATCGCTCCGTGTTTATATTGACTGATATGTCATATTTCAAATGATCCTTGCAGTTGTGGATATGTGTATTGCTTGTTCATTTCCCTGTTGTTCGAGTCAAAGGTTTTGTGACTATTGAAAAGTCATCTGATACATTTTATGTTTCAAATCAATCAATTTGCACTCAGGAGACTTCCGTTTAAGAAAAAGTCAAGTGAATAAGCAGTTGCAAGTGATATACCTGTTTCAAATGAACCAAAAGAAATTCTTAAGATTGTTGAAATTAAAATAAAAATGGAAATGTGAAACAGACTGGCTTACTAAAATTTGCTGAACAATATTGTTGTTCAATGTAAAGAATGTCAGCCAAGGTCGGCCCCCCGACATTTTACCACATAAAATCTGGCCCTCTTGGCAAAAAGTTTGGACACCCCTGGCTTAGAGCGAAGATTGGCAGGATCCGAAAATGAACCAGATGGTAAGCGGATCCCACAAATGTAGACTCAGACAAACGATGGTACCAAAAAAAACAAAAAAAAAAAAACAATAATAATAATTACGGATAAACGAAGGACTGACAAAGTATAAAGCAAAAGTGCTATTGGCACAAAACCAGGAAAAGCCAATATGAACAAAATGTTGATCCCCAAAAATCCATAACACAATATGGCAAAAGCTCAATGAAATGATATTTAAATAATCCAAGAATAACAAAAACGGAGCAGAACATGACATCCATCGGGATGTCCTGGTGGACACAATGGCTTCATTTTCAGGTTTTTGAAGCTTCATTTGATATCCTGAACAATTTTTTTTTCATTTGACACCCTACCCATTTTTTTCTACATCCAAGTTTTTTTGCCATATTTTGGGGGAAATTTTAACTTCCTAAAAGTACCAGCAAAAGTTACCATGTGTGGGAGCAAAAAAAAAAGGTCAAAAAGCTGAGACAGGTGTTTGAAATATTCAATGTTTATCTAGTCGGGCCCCTTAGGTAAGAAGCTGGACACTCACGGTGATTTGTGAATTCATAAAAGTGAGTCACAACACGCACAAATCCTTTGCAGAAAATGCCTCCAAATTCTTGTGGTGAAAAGTACATCTGGGTCAGAGCTTGGCCAAATGGCTTTAATGAGGCAGAAGATCACGCATGGCACCTTAATCACAACCCCCGCTATGGTGTTTGTTCACTCTCCACTGAAAAAAAACGTGTTCCGCACGCTTGAGAGAATAACAAAAAACAAAACCAAAAAAAAAAAAAAAAAGTCCGGTAACTGATGCGAGGTACGTTTTGTCATTCCGAGCACTTGCATTTGTTTTGACGTATCACAAATATTGAATTTATTATTCCATTTTCGTGATTATACTTTGGCAAAATTGAATTTCACCTCGGCACTCCAAGGTCACGCATGAATATTAAAACGTTGCCCGGCATCTGTGTGTGTGTGTGTGTGTGTGTATGTGCGGACAGCTGGCAGACGGCGACGAGTGGAAGCGGTTGCCGAGCGGACGGTACACCACGGCGGCGGGCCGCCCCGACGCATACATCCCCCACGCGGACACGCTCCCTCTGCCCAAACCCTACGGCGCGCAGGCCCCCTTCAAGCCCTCCCAACCAGGTGCCAACATGAGACACATACGCAAACCGACGCATCTCAAATCCTTGGAACTGTCGGAAAAATAGACCCCCCCCCCAAAAAAAAATCTAAATTCCACTATCTCTGAGCACTGTGCCTCCTTTTTAGCATACCTGCTGTTGTTCTCGACATGTTTTTTTCCTGTATATACAGACAAGAGCTTGCTGACATTGCGTTTGGATCGAAACGAGAGTGTGAGGGGAGTCTGAGATTTCTTTTTGCAATATTTTCCCATTTTTGTCTCCCAATGTGCTACGAATGCATCGCAGAAGGTTTAAGCTCCGAGTTTAAAGCCTCAAAGGAGAAATGTAAATACGGAGGGGATGATCACACAGTGGAAGAGGGTAGACAATGATGAAAAAACATGGGCGGGGGGAATTCAAGGTGCTGCCAAAAGGAATGAGGACACTCGAAATATTCACTACATTCCCAGATTCTTCGTAGCTTGTGGAAAAAAAAAACTAAAAATAAAAAAGTCACGTCACTAAATTGGTGTTGCTGTTGTGCATCAGTGATTCAGACTTTATTTTTGTTCTTTAGAGAGTTGCCAGGGGTGGAGTAGCTCCGCGTGTTATTATTCTGGAAGTGCATTTGGATCTCATCATAAGATGACGTCTGCTCAAAACTTGCCGGGAACTCGCACATTAAACTCGGAGAGAAGTTATACAGTCGCGAAAGAAGCTTACAATTCTGGGATGTGATTGAAGACAACTGAAAGTTTTGATTTTTCTCATTTTCATTAGCATATTATTCATTCATCTTTCTAACCGCTTTATCCTCACAAGGGTCAAAGGGCATGCTAGAGCCTATCCGAGCTGTCTTCGGGCAGTAGGCGGAGTCCACCCTGAACTGGTTGCCAGCCAATCGCAGGGCACACAGAGACGAACAACCATTCGCACTCACACTCACACCTAGGGACAATTTAGAGTGTTTAATCAGCTTGCCACGCATATTTTTGGAATGTGGGAGGAAACCGGAGCACCCGGAGAAAACCCACGCAGGCCCGGGGAGAACATGCAAGCTCCACACAGGGAGGCCGGAGCTGGAATCGAACCCGGTACCTCTGCACTGTGAAGCTGACGGGCTAACCACTGGACTACCGGGCCGCCCGTTTTATTAGCATATTAGTTTTTAATAATAATATGTTATTATTATTATTATACGTTATAATAAATATGTTATAATAATATTATTAATAATAATATTAACATATTAGCACTGTTGCCAATTTCTAAAACGTAATCTCTCACAAAGAGAAAGAGAGATTTGACACGACATTGGCATAATGTTTCAATGAAGTTAATTTAGTAAGATATTGTGTTGGGGAGTAATGGTGTGTGTGATCACGCATTGTTGGCAGCTGCCGAGAGCTGTCGGATTAATTTAGTGCCAACGGTGTTTGGGCTTCATTAGGCGATTACGTAACACTGACCGGACCGGGGGGGCGGGGGGGGCAACGACAGCGGAAACCGCAAATTCCCGTTTAAAGAATCGAACTTCCGGAACACTTGCGCGAGGTGTTTGATGAAGTTGACTCAAGTGGTTTCCTGACTGCCATGCAAACTTCCAAATATATCTGGAGATGTTTTCCAGTCCAATCAAAGTCAGTGGAAACAAAACATTTGATCCCTTTTTTTAAAATTCAAACCCCCGATAGAATGTTTGGTATTTCACTCCCGCAGATATCAACACATACCACACACGTTTTCCTGAAACAGCTTTAAAAAAAAAAAAACTACAATGATTCACCGCTAGCAGTCACATGATTGAAAACAGACCATGGCATACGTGTCTTTCTTTTCATCTCCTTTCGGTTCCTCTTGTTGCGCTTTCCCAAAAGCGTTTGCTCGACATCTTTCTGCAACGTGTCGTGCGAATCGACGTCCGCCCAGTTGCTTTGTTGCCTAAATAGCTCAAGAATGAGACGTGTATCCAAATATTGAAACAATGTGTGACACTCAAAAACGATGACAGGAAATAGACCAACATGCTGCCGAACAATTACGGCGCAGAAATCGGTCCAAATAAGGACATGGTCTTTTTATTCAGCATCTTTCCTGGACACCACATCCAAGCTGAGAACTTTGTCACAAAACTGTCCTGTTTAAAAAAATAAAATAAAAAAGGACCCCCTAATGATTTCCCTCATCACTGACCAAATGGCACTCACTTAATTTCAAAAATAATAGCTTCATCTTCCATCTTTACACCCCCCCCCCCCCCCCCCCGCCCCAGTCTGTCCCGCCGCACTCCCTATTATCTCCTCATTTAGATTTGCTCTGAAGTAATAATTGCATCTCGTTTTAAAATGTCCCCGGCCATTTGTCCTACGCTGACTGCCGGCCCGAGCATCTGCTCGTGGACCGAGTCTAAAAACGTCTGAACGTGACCGGGATCAGAAACTGCGAACTATTTCATCCATAATAAAACTCTACCGGCGGCCCGGTAGTCCAGTGGTTAGCACGTCGGCTTCACAGTGCACAGGTACCGGGTTCGATTCCAGCTCCGGCCTCCCTGTGTGGAGTTTGCATGTTCTCCCCGGGCCTGCGTGGGTTTTCTCCGGGTGCTCCGGTTTCCTCCCACATTCCAAAAACATGCATGGCAGGCTGTTTGGACGCTCTAAATTGTCCCTAGGTGTGAGTGTGAGCGTGGATGGTTGTTCGTCTCTGTGTGCCCTGTGATTGGCTGGCAACCAGTTCAGGGTGGACTCCGCCTAACAAAAAAAACGGTAGCTTTAAGTCTGATTAGCGTCATGCTAACAAACAAGCTAAAAGGCCAAATAGGGGCTAACAGATATACATAGATGAACACAAAACTGGGGCTTGTATTCTTTATCCCCTGCGAAGAATGACTGCTCTGCCCAAGCACACACATCAGGAGGAGCAGCGCGATTTGCATTGAATTGAATGCTTTCCATTTTTGATCTCATGAGGTTGTGCAGTCTACTGCTAACTATGTATCGTAAGAGGACGTGCAATGATTTTGGTGGCTTGTTTATACCCTTGTTTTGATTAAACAAACGCACACAAAAAAAAAGCTTCCTTGACTTGAATTAAAATGTAAAAAAAAAAAATCCTCTCTTCCTGCCTGCTCCCTCGCTCTCGTTATTCATCGTTGCTCCTTGCCTCCCATCAATCTACGCGTCGTCTTCCTCTCCATCTGTCCTTTATTTTTATTCATTTTTATTTTTGCGGCAGGGTTTATTTTGTCTCAAAGCCCAGCAGAATGAGTGTCTGTTTCAGAGCGGTCTCCTCCACAAATGCGGCGTCCACGTTCCCCCGCTCCCCGAACGGGTTCAGAGCTGGAGCGCAGGAAAGGGGGAAAAAAAAAGTGTTACGTGAGAGGATTCGGGCGTGAGAGAGGAAACCCCGCGTCCACATTACCTTGCTCCTCGATGTCAGAAAGTACTTTGGCCAGGTACGTCAGAGGCAGGAACTCTGTTCCGAAGTCTGCTTTGTCTCTGCCGGTGAAAGCAAATCCCTGCCGAAAGACAAGTTGGGCGGGGGTGGGGGGGAGCGATGTTACTGACTTTTGTGTGGGGAAGAAATTTGGAATCCGTGATGTCATTTACTTTGTTTTTGTTGCGTCTCCCCAGCAGATTCCTGACGTAGTCTCTGGAGATGGAAGCCGAACTGACGGGATGATCCCACATTTGGTAGAATCTGTAGGCCTACACACACACACACACACAAAAGGCATTTTTGCGAAAAATGTAATCATAAATAGCCCAGGAGAGTCTGACTACCTTTTTATTTTGGGGGCTTGTGAAATACCTTGCTAATATTTAATACTAAAAGCAAAAACAAACGACGACACTCCATCAGTCATGTTGATACAGAGCTGCGTTGTGCTTCTATTAACTGCGGAACACACGCTTGCGCTCGAGCCCATTAATCAATGTTTAATTATTTTATTCCCCCCTCGCCCCCCCCCCCCCCCCCCCCCCTCTTCCCGATGAATATTTTAAGCCCGTTTATGAAACTTTGCACCTAAATTATTTACGACACCCGGCCAAGGTATCTCAGCCTGACCGGCCCGGTTTGACACGGCTGCAAATTACAGCCCCCTGGCATGCAAAAATAAATCGAGACCAACGAAACGAAACGCGGTAAAACGCGACTGCCGAGATTTGTTGCATCGGACGCACTTGCTTTCACTCTCGTAAGGGTGCCTAATAAATTGGCAATCGAGAGAGGAATTTTCTAAGATGGATTGATAGATTTATGTGTGTGTGTGTGTGTGTGTTTTGCACCCATCCCACCTCCCAAATTCACCCAAAAAGCATCAGACTAGCAGGAAACAGAACACATACACAAAACACTCGACATTCCTCTAATCACGATGCGGACAGGGTGCACACACACACACACATTATCATACTGTACACATAACACACTTAGCACGTGGATGTTACACAATAGACACACAGTGGTGGACCACTCCCAAAGATTTGGCCACAAAACTCCAGACACACACCGCACACACACCGCCCTTGGTTACACAAGTGGTGTTGTGATTGTTGCGCGAGACCGAAAATAACTCGTTTCAAGACCTTCCTGGCTACTCGCAGGCGCGACAGGTGGCGATAAACAATCTTACCTCGGGAAGTCGCTTCAATACACCGAACTTGAGTCTCTCGTTGGCGGCGCTGTTGTCCAAATCTGCGCGCACAAGAGACGCAAATGAGAATCCACTGAGTTGGACCGACGTCGGCAGGGAAAAGCAGTTGAGAGTTGCAATCGGTACCTGGTTCGATACGACTAAAGCATGTGTGTCAAACCCAAGGCCCGGGGGCCAGATCTGGCCCGCCAGGTCAGTTTATGTGGCCCGCAATAGCAAATCACATTTCAACGAGCTATACCAAAATATCAAATTGTCAAGTATAATAAATAACATTGAGCTTTTGTAATAATTTTTTTACCCCGTTTACCCTCACTTGAACAATAATCGAGCAAATTATTTTAATCGACTGATTTCAAAACTAGTCATCTATTAATTTGTCGTGTACAAGTCATCATTTCGTGGTTTCACTGTCACAACGGCCCTCCGCGGGAAGACGTAACTCCCAACTTGGCCCGCGACTAAAACGAGTTTGACGCGCATGGACTACGGAAAAGTTGGGCTAATGCGTCGATGGCACTCCTGAGGAAAACCGGCGTCCATGCTGTAGTGTATACCTTCCCAATATGGCTGCCATAAGTGTAATGTTCAACTGCGCATAATATTACACCACCTGTAACATTTTTTTTTTATCCAGTAAAGTACCGGTACATTTCTTAGTTCCACCGTAGTAACTGCTGTCCCTGAAAAAGTTTACATTACATTACACAAATACATTTTCATGTTTTCTACTTTGGAGGCCATCTTGCTTTCCAAACACTGCTGTACATTACGCACCTGTCAGGAGTCGAGACACAAAGGTGTCCGTGAGCCGGAGGAAGCGATGGTCCACGTATTGTAGGAAAGTGCGATGGGGTAGGCAGCGCAAAGCCAACGCCGCTAGCAGAGTGTGATAGCCTGACCAAAAAAAAAAAAAATAACAGCAACAGATTAGTGTGCTTACGATTATGCAACCGGGAACCTGACGCAACGCGGCTGACTAACAAGCCAGTCACTCAAGATCCGGGCGTTGACCCCGCTGCGATTAATTAATTTTATTTATTTTGTTGTTGTTGTTGTGTGTGGGCAGTACCAGGTGGGAGCGGCATGCAGAGACCCCCGGTGGCTTCCAGGATCCGAAGCATGAAGTGAAACGCAGCCCACTCGCCCGGACCGGCTGGCTGCGTGCTGGAGCCAGAGAAATTCAGACATGGGAGGCGTCGCGAAAGCACACGCATGCCGATTTATATTCAAGTAAGAGCACCGCTGTGATGTTAGATGATGACTTAAGTCAAAAGTCATGCGGAATGGTTGCGCTTGAAAAAGGGGGAGGGGCTACTCACAAGCACAGAACATGAGGGCCCAGCTTGTGCTTCAGCCAGACTGACTCCAGCATGTGTCTAATCAGCTCCAGCTACACACACACACACACACACACACACACACACACTTCATTGTTTGGAAAAGAGGTTCAATTATTTTCGAATGAAACTCCAGCTTGAGGCAAAGGCGGAAACCAACGCAGCTCGCCGCATCTTTTTGACATCTGTGGCCCTCGTTATTTATTTTGTCTTTTTTTGGGGGGTGGGGGGGGGCATCTTAGCACACCGTCTGCTCGCTTCCCTCTTTTTCGAAAACCGCGCTTCTCGTTCTCATTTCCACCCTAGCGTGTGGGTGGACGGCATGCGTCTTTCGGTATTTGCGGGGTCACGCGGCGGCGCTCGATGCGACTAAAACGTGCTCAATCAATGACACACACACACGCGCGATTTCTGACTTTCGAGATACAAGCCGTCATTCAGACGTTTTTTTTTTTTTGCTTTGACTTAAGAGCAAATATTTGAGATATGATTAGATTCAATTCACATCACAACAAGCAGTGATGTTTTATATGAGATGACCTCCCCCCCACCCCCTAATAATCAGATTGGTTCTTAAAAATAAATGATTTCATTCGGTTTCTTAGGTGATCGTGTCAATCTTTTGCTAACAATATTTTCCGGAATGCAGCGTGTGCAGCCAATGTTGTCATTGCAAGTGCGCAAACGTTAGCCGAAACCCCGGATTGCTGTTGTTGGAGACTCGTTTTGGTTATTCTGATAACAAAAAGTGTTCGGCTCCTTCGGCCGACTAATATTGACGCTGAAGAGCAAAGTAGCAACCTTCGTCATCAGCAAGAGTCTTCCTCCTGGGGAATTCAAACCTCCCCGGACGATTTAAAAACAACTTTCAAGAAGTATTCAGTGACTCTTTGCTTGGTCTTTGCGCTGCATAACAACAAGCAATGTATCTCCGTTGTCCATGGCAACGGGAGGGGGTGGGGGTGCGGGGGGGGGGCAGGGAATAACTAACTATGACAAGAATGTAGTGCGGAGTCGCAATCTATCACGGCAGAACTTCCTGGCTCTTTAAAATCCGTAATCTATTTCGACCTCCCACCAACTTGTGTCAACGCCGCCATTAGTCTCAATAAGCAGCAACGGGTGGTGCGGTGGGGGTAGCGGGGGGGATCCGGAAGGTGGTGGTCTTTTATTTATGGATTGGACATTTGGCCGCAGTTGTCCAAATGAGGGTGTGTTGGGTGCGAGTGCGGGTGTGTGCGGGTGTGGGGCGGCATCCATAACTGCTCATTTTTTCCCCTTGTCGTTTCCAATTCCGTGTCATCTGCATTCCAGCCTTGCTTGTTTATCAGCGAGATTTAAAAAAAACAAAAAAAAAAACGACTGGACTCATTTCCATACAACTTTGCGTCAAGTGGGGCTCATACCAAGAGGCATTACATTTTGGGGGCGGGGCCAAGGTCTGAATCGAGCAATCAGTCTCGATGACAAATAGGTGCATGTGAAGGTATACAATCGCATTTTTTCTTCCACCCCCCTACCCCACCCCGTCTTGGCTCTGAGGTCTTTAACTGGGCTCGGCGCCATTCACAGTTCTCTTGTTTTGATAAATGCCACATTGTCTACTCTGGATGCTTTGTCGCCGTGGATTCGTTTACCTTCCAGGAATACTAAAACGCTCCGTCGCACCAATTTACATCCTTTCAGCCAGAAATCACAATATGGAAATTGTTCCCTAAAAAAATAATCTTAACCAATCCCCGGGAGAGATTTTCAACAAAACAAAAATAACAACAAAGAAAAATAAAACCCTGCCAATAATTTGTCACAACCAGCAGCTACTAACCAGTTTGGCGATATAGTCGATAACCAGGGAATCGATCTTCTTCTTGCCCAGGCGAGGCAGATGCCTGTTCAGATGCTCCCTTAGCATCTCCGCCGTCTACAACAAACACAAAATAAGTCAACGCACGCACGCGCACGCGCCGTTTGGGCTGACGTAGATGAAAGCCGAGCGGCGGGAATAGATGGAAGCGGGCGACCGGACGACCGGGGTCATTCTAAGAATAGTCCAAGAGGCGCGCTAACGTCTTGTCTGAACTCTTTAAAACGGAAGCTATCTGCAATTTTGGAATCGCGCTGAGCA
Organism: Hippocampus zosterae; assembly: GCF_025434085.1. Taxonomy (NCBI): domain Eukaryota; kingdom Metazoa; phylum Chordata; class Actinopteri; order Syngnathiformes; family Syngnathidae; genus Hippocampus; species Hippocampus zosterae. Next base: position 5,456,322 of record NC_067471.1, read on the forward strand.
CGGACTGGGCAAAGCCGCGGGATAAGAAATTGTTCATCAGACCGTTTGAAGAAACATGAAACGGTTCCTTTGAAAAAAAAATATAAAATGGTGGCCCATCTGATTATGTGACAAAAGTTCACCAAATAACGCAAAGAAGGGAAGTGGGAATCCTTTTTACGTTGGCCGGCGTTCATTCCCATAAGCTTCCACGAAGGACACTGACGCTCTCAAACTTGGATTATAGTTCAGAGATTGACATTGTAAAATTGGGAATTCATCAATCATCGAGAGCGAGAACATTGTTTGATGAAAAAACATGTATATTTAGAATACATTTGTCGTAAATAATGGTTAGCTAGTTCTGGGCAGTTAGCCGAACAAGTAGTCTCGAAGTTGGACGGATGAATGTTTGTGGATGATTCATATCTCTAAATTCTGACATAGCTTCACAGAATCTTGTTTTCTGTAAGATACAAAAATAATAATAAAAATTCAGTGTTGATTGTTTTTTACAAATATTTAGAATACATTTGTTGTAAATAATGGTTAGCTAGTTCTGGGCAGATAGCCGAACAAGTCGTCTCGAAGTTGGACGGATGAATGTTTGGGGATGATTCATATCTCTAAATTCTGACAGCTTCACAGAATCTTCTGTAAGATAAAAAATAATAAACATTCAGTGTTGATTGTTTTTTACAAATATTTAGAATACATTTGCCGTAAATAATGGTTAGCTAGTTCTGGGCAGTTAGCCGAACAAGTCCATCTCGAAGTTGGACGGATGAATGTTTGTGGATGCTTCATATCTCTAAATTCTGACATAGCTTCACAGAATCTTGTTTTCTGTAAGATACAAAAATAATAATAAAAATTCAGTGTTGATTGCCGAAAGACGCAACAATCGGTGACTCCCCCGTTGCTTGCAATGGAAAAACCTTTTGAGGTTCTCCACATCCAGTATTATTTTCCATTGAACCACAAAACCATGGTGCGATTGTCAAGGAAGAAGCAGATTGCCCCGGCTGCTGGAGCTCGATTATAATACAAAGCGAGGACCCGACCCAAACAAAGGCGAGACAATAGATATTTGAAGAGGCTATTAGCAATGTTAGCCCCATTCATCGACTAACACAGGCTCTCCACGCTTTGCTTTTTAGCCACGGTGTCCATATGAAATGATTGTACAGCACCCATTTCCTCCAGTCCACTTTGACCTGCCGACGCAGTTATGGTTGCCGCCAGTAATCATTTGATTCCCTCTTCTCACCAGGCCTATGAGCAGCCTCTGGTGGTGATCCTCCTCTTGGAAAAGTGGCACCAGCTTCCTGTCTGGAGGCGACGAGAGAAACGTTGGGATGGAAAAAAAATGGCACACTTCTGGAGTCTAAGGTAGGGGCCTGTACAATTCTGCTCATGAACCGGTCATTATAAGCAATGGACGTTTAAAAATAAATCAATAGAATAAAAAGAAAGAGAAGCCTTAAGGGGAGAGGAGGATTGTGGGTAATCTAAGGCATTAATGGATTCTTTTTGGGGTGTGTTTTGGCTTTGAAAAAAAAAAAAACATCATAAAGTTTGGAAAGGGGAGGTGGGAGTTATGGGACTGCGCTCCATGCTGTGAGCAGATGAATAATTTCACACTTTCATCTGTAATCTTTATTTAATCACGCATACGTAAGAGGCGGCCTTTCTCGACGTGTCCTGTCGAACAACTTTGCAGCAGCGCGCGGCATGCAAGCGGCTTTGTGCGCACGTTTTATTTTCAAGCCTGTAGGTAATCGGTCTCGCTAGCGGAAACGTTAGCATTCGCCGCCTATTGCCATAGCGACTCGCCGCATTCGCTTTGGGGCAAGAACGCTCGATGTTTGCCAGCTTTGAGACGCGGCTATGTAAATGTTTTACGAGCGACGCCGTTCATGTTGCGCGGCCACTTTTGGCGTTCCTCGAGGGTTTGTTTTTTTTCTCTCCTTTTACATTTTGTACAACAGACGTAACGTTTTAGAGATGAATGGGGGGCTTTGGAGCCTCCGGTTTTATGAATAACGAATAGATGACTGCTGGAGTTGATCAGATGCTAATCAAATTTTCACACTCGTTCCGAAGACACGCTACGCGATGACGCCTTAAAGCCTGCAATTGAGCCACTGATAACTGAGTGACCATTTTTGGTCATTTATGCACGAGAGTGATTTCACATTTTATGGCAGCAGTAAAATCTGTGTGTGTGTGGGGGGGGTAATATCGTGGTGATTTATCGGACAAGAATAGTTCCTCTCGGTGCTTATTTTTTTTACTGCCGTTCTGGTTCACTTTAGTGTATAGATAACGAATACTTTTTTTTAAAATTACATTTAATTACATGTAATATTTCATAAATCATTTAAGTTATGCAATCGTGGTCAAAGTCCAAATGTCAAATCTATCAATACTTCATGAAATGAGAATATTCACTCAGGCTTGACTTGCACGTTTTGTGCGAGTCATTAAAAAGCATTCAAAGTCACAAAATGGAATTTCGGAGGGGGGTGAAATGAAGGCATTAAATATGAAGCATTAATTTAATTATCACACCATCGGTAGATGAAAAATAGATATTTGTGGAGATTGGTCACGAGTGGGACTTTACAATTTGTCTCTATACTTCACTTAAAATGACCCAAAAAAAATGAAGTCTACCTACAGTAGCCCCATTTTTTTTTCCCGAAAAACCAAAACAACATGAAATATGTTGGCTATCTGGATTCCATCATCGCCTATGCGCTGCTATTTTAATGCGCGTTGTGGTAGTCGGCATACCCGATGAGATCAGACTGTATATAGTCATAAATCAAACGAGGCGAAGATTTTTTTTGGCTTTGATGCTCAACAGCTGTGCAAGGAGGCACAGGACTGGGAGCGCTGTTAAATAATCTCAGCATTCTTGACCTCTCCTACATTCTGTGACTTCATTTTTCTCCCCCCCACCCCCCATTTTTTTTCCTCCCCTCCATATTTGCGTAAAGATAAGTATGGCAAGGTGAGTTTTGTCCCGTTCCCCATTCGCCACGGACAAATGTGACCTCCAACCCACTGGCGGGTTTGTTGGCGTTTGCATCTTGCCTCCGCTCTCTTACCGAAATGCCGAGCGTCCACCAAGGCAAGGACCCTAAAAAAAAAAAAAAAAAAAAAACGGAAAACACATATCCAAATGTGAACATTTGCCCCCCAGCCGCTTCATGTGTACATTGAAACATTTTCCAAGAGAGAATAAAAGCATCCCTACTTCTTAGCGTTCTCCAACATGTGAGTCATGTGGCCCGACGGTTTCTCAGTCATCTAGAAAAAGAGAAACGAGCATGGAAACGGCCACAAAAATACTCTCGGCGAGTTTTCTCGGCGAGAGCATTTTACAAGTTTGCTCCAGTAGGCTTGAACGTGCGAGGTCCTGTATCTGGGCTCGGGATCCACCTCAAAATACGTTGTCCTCTCCGCGTTCCACTGCAGCTCGGACCAGAAGCCCGGGAGACATCTGGCCTGCGCGAAGCGGCAAGAGAGAAAAAAAAAACAAATAAAATAAACACACGATAAGAATTTAAATTTCACACGTGCCATTACCTTCCCTTTAAAGACGCACTCGGTATGCAGCTGAGTGGTGCACAGCACGCCGGGGATCTCCGTCAGGCACGCTGGCACATCCTGAAAAGGCCCGAGAGGCAGAATTCACCAAAGATTACCGCATATTCCGCACTATGAGGCGCTTCGGATTATGAGGCACACGAAAAAAAAAAAAAGCTACAATAGTGACTGCAGTTGCGCTGTGAATCCACAAGATGGAGCTATGCTAAGAAGAATACAATACAATAAAATACAACTTTGTATAGAAGGCGCATCGGAGAAAATTGAATGCTAAGTTCGGAAAATACGGTAAAATAAATGTGGTGGCACGGTGGAGGCTACCTTCATGTCGAACACCGTTGAGCAAGGCAGCAGTTTATCCAGGCTGAGGGACCTTTGGTAGCTTAGTCTGTATAAAGATGCTGTAAAAAAACACATTAACTAGAGTGGCTTTCTTCAAAGTTGTTAAAAAGAGGCATGCAACTTTTTTGTTTCGTCAAGCGCTCACCTAGAATGAACTCCTGGATCTGGTCAAAGGAGTCTCGGACTTTGATGTTGTCGCACAGCCACTCGATAATCTGCAGGCATACGGAAGCCAACGTTTGTTTGTTTACGCGGCGAAGGCGCTTTAAATGCCGGCGTCTTCTGCTTCAGCGCGTACCTGCGCCTCCACGTTTGGGTCATTTCCGCTGTGAAGAAGCAGACAGTGAAGGGCAGCCAGGTGTTGAGCGTCAGCCATGTTGTGCGGTCTCCTTGAGAGACAAATAAGAGTCCGGGAACATAGGAACACAACTTTTAATCCGAATCAAGCCGTCGACTGCCTTGTCCTTCCTGTAGATGGCGCTCACCCGGATGGCGAGCGCGACCGTAGGATCTGCAGAAGGCGGGCGGCGCTGAGTTGGGCGTCGTGGATCGTCCCGCCTACCAAATCCAAAAGGGCCGTGCTCGACTCCTCCTCCGCGCGCAGTACCGTGAACGTTCCGGATTTGGACGCTAGGCCCAAGTCGGCGTCGTCTCCTAAACGTCGGACGCAAGCGCGTTTTCGAATATTGCGCTCCCTGTGTAATACAATTCCACTCATTGGCTTTAAAAAGAACTTGGAACTCTTGATCTTACCAGACAGGAAGAGGGAGTGGCAGAGCATCTCCTGCTGCCTGGTGTTGATGCAGTGGAGGAAGCACGCGTGCAGATACACGATGACGTAGTAACCTACATCGGGAAATAACGACCCCGCCCGTCAGCGTACGCAGTCGAGGACAGCCGGCCGAGCGACCAAATGAGGCCACACACTCGCTTGTATCGAGAAATTCTCATCAAATAGCAGAAGTGTGTATCAGCGCATGTGTGTGTGTGAGACCTATAGGGATGAAGATCGGCTGGAGCTGCACGGCGTCCCATGGCGGCTGCCCCAAAGTGACCCGAAAAGTCTTGCTGCAGTCTTGAAAGAGGACGAAAAGGAAAATGGGTTGACATGCTGGCCTTGCACAGTTGGAGACGCGTGACTGCAGGTAACACAAACACACACACACACACACACCTTTGTGAACGAGAACCACCGTATAGATGAGCTCTGGTTTGTCGCAAGCAGGCCGACTGTAGCACACGCACATGCTTCCTGGAATCAAATATAAATCATTTTAATACTTTTTGTTTTTTTGTTTTTTTCCATACGGTTTGTATCGGATCATATAAGCTGTGCATGTGTCCCCAATGTTGAGGCCGGTGAGCGAATTGATTGCGCCTCGGACGTATTCGAATCAGGATCTTGCAATTAAAAAAAAATAATAAATTGGCCAGGCCACGTGAATGCCAATTCAACCGGCTTTTAATTAATCAAAGCGTGGGAATCCAATCAGCGTTTCATTGCGCCGGGGCGAGGGACTTACGTTCTGGTTTTCCCCAATGAGAGAAAACACCAAAAAAAACAACACAAAAAAAAAACAACACATAGAGTTAGTCAGTTAGTGACGTTTTCATGTCGGGCACGTTTTCAAGTGTTACCTAATTGATTTGTGAATACTTCCATCTTGACCGGCTGCCGCCTCTCCGCGTAATGGCGGTCAAATCCGAGATTCACAAACCTGTAACGTTGCGGCCATATGCAAAAATGTTTCAATCCACTGGTGCAACAAAAACCGCAAACAGTGTACGAGTCGTGATCGCCTTACTCGACGGTGCTGAAAGCGTTGACAGGCAGGTGTAACGGCAGCGCCAACTGCGAGAGAGCAACACAAAGCCGGAGGGGTGTAAGGATCTAATGCAGAGGTGGGAAAACTACGGTCCGCGGGCCAAATCCGGCCCGTTGGTCTTTTTAATCCGGCCCGCTGAAGGTTGGTATACAATTAAGGTTCGATGTTGATGACTGCATTCCTTTTATTTGGACTTGTAATGACAGGCATTTCAACGCCAGGTGGCGCAGTTACTTGAAGTTGCAGAGCATTGGGAGGAAGGGGGAGACGATACGGAAGCCCACAGTAGCGCCGAGTCAAGCAAATCCCGTTCAATACGACACAATAATGTACTCTTAAAAAATCTTCCAAAAAATGCAAAATAGTTTTTTAAAATAAAGAAATCCAATTAATATTGTCGAATTTAGTTCACCCTTTTGATTCGGCCCTCCGTAATATTTTCTGGTTCTCATGTGGCCCTATGCAAAAAATAATTGCCCACCCCTGATCTAACATGAGTGATAAAGTCCAAATCTAAAAAAAAAAACCATTGGGGGGTGGGAATTGCGCATGGATGCCACAAGATGGCGGCAATGCAATTAAAACTGAAAGGCTCATAAAGCATCAACACCATGCATCTAGCGGGCGCGCGATCCAGAACCCATGGTACAACTACGTCATTTTCATCGCTCAAAAATGTCAACGCTGTCGTGTATTTTAGCTTCATCCTGAAATTGTGAGTCATGTACTTAGACAGCACATATAATATGCTGTTCGTGTTGGTGGGTTTGCGGTTACCACGCTTTCGCAATTGTGGTTGTCGTAGAACTGCACACATCGCAGCAGGAACTTGTCCTGTAGCGGGGGAAGAAAAAAAAAACACGTTTGCATTGAAATCAGATTTTGACAACATCCGCCGCACGGCTGATGTGGAGATCTTAAAGCGGCGCCGCAATACCGCCCGGGTGAGATAGTAGAGCCTCTGCGTATGCACGTCCCATTGGACCCAACAAAAATCCTCCGCCACCCGCTCGGCCGTCTTGGACAACCGCTCGGGATTGGCCAGCACCTGGTTCCCAAAGACACGCCGAGAGCTCGATGCAAAGCTTTTCCAGATTGTTTTTCAAGCACGAAATATTTTCAGTTACTCCCCCGACCCATAATTGCATAGTTGGGGCCATATTACCGACTTTTCTGAAGTCACGCTAAAAAATGTTTCTGGGGTTTGGAGAAGAGCAGGAACAAGTACAGACACTTCGGAGTATAAATCAATCAATGGAAAACTGTTTTCATGTATAGGGCGCACCACATTATAAGGCGCATTGAACAGAAGCTACAATAGTGGCTGCAGTTGCGTTGTACATCCACTAGATGGTGCCAAGCTAAAGAGAATACAATACAACACAATACAATACGGTTTTATATTTAAACTGCGGAAAATACGGTCAATAAAATAAAAGTCGGCTGTTTCCGAATAGTTCTTCTCACCACTTTGTAGCCTTCGTGTCGGGTCAGCAGGACGTGGTACTGATCCACATCTAAATCGCGCGTACAAAAAAAAAAAAAACATGTCAAGATCTTTCCAAACGTGACCCACCTCTTAAGCTGCCTAAATGTCAGTCCTCTCTACCCAGACGGAAAAAAAAAATAGACTCACATCCATCTTCAGTCAACAGCAGCAGGTGGCTCTCGTGCACCGATCTGCGCTCACTTTCAGGATGGAGGAACTGAAACCCAAAAAGCCAACGGGTATTTCGAGATACGCGACAAAGGCCGCGGTCCTTGTTGCTTTACGCCCGCTCTGACCTGCACTTTGACCCTGCAGTCTACCGCCTTTAACACCTTGGTGTTGTTGATTGGACGGATCTCAATCAGGAGCGTCAAGCACTTGGACACTAAGGGGAAAGGAATTAAGAACGCACGCCGAATGAGCCGAAGTTCTGTATGTCTTACTTGGTTTGAGGTGCTCCTCTCCGTGGGTGTTTTGCGCCAAGCTAACAGCTAAGAGAGGGAGAAAAAAAAAAGCACGTCCCTTTAAGTACCAGCCAATTCTGGACCAAGTCCGAAAAGACGTTTAAAAACGCCTTTGGGAGCGAATGAGTTCATTTGTCAGTATCACCAAATTGTGAATTTATTCGGTATCGGACTCACCTAACAATGTCTCCTCCTTGTTTAGGGAGCAGCTGCTGACACAAACCTGCTTGTCAAAGGAGTACAGGAGCTGTTGGCGAGAAAACACGCGTGCGCACAGGTGCAGGCGTCAATGCATTGAACTGAGATTGACGTAAAGCTCGTACCTTATTCGTCTTAGCATTCGCGTCGTATTTCCCCACTCTGGTGGTTCCAGTTGATCCCTGCGCAGAGAGAGACGATCGAACAGCCAATAAGAAAAAGTGTGCATACTTAAAAAAATAATAATAATAATAAAGGAACTTCTTTGCAGGGCCATCTCTGACCTCTAAAATCTGTTTGGCGGATGTGTTATTAAAAATGTATGCCACGCCGAGCGCTTTCAGAAGACGAGTCTATTCACTGAGGGTTTAAAAGTTTTTTTCCACCCCCCAGAATCCTCCAAATAGTTTATTCTGAGTAGAATCACCAGGAGGGAACGTGCACTTGCAGTTTGATTTTTGAGTCCATTTGATGATGTGTGGCATACACAGACACACACAATGATTGATATCCGACGCTAGCTGTTTTTTCCTCAAACATGATTTTTTTTTTAAATATCAATATAAAAATATATAAACCTGCCCTAAATTTCAACCTTGGTCTCGTCAAACCATTTCCCCCACTTGTATTTGGCAGATTTGGTTTTGGGTCAGTCAGGTTGAACATTAAGGCCAAAAGTACAAAAAGCATGAAGATTTTATTGTATTGTTTTTTTTGTTTGTTTTTTTTTGACAGAAAGTTGCACACTCAGCCACAGTAATAATAACCTCCCAGGAGTAAAGGATGCCCCCATCTCTCTCAGTGTTGAGGATTGAAATGTCCAGCGCTCCAGAGTAGTCTGCAAACACAGCACCATTAGGTAAACAACAGAAGTGCACCATGGCAGCTTGAATTATGCTTGTTACATCCCGTATAATAGTTAAGATTCCGAGTTAATGGAGCTGCACGCTTTTCAGACGTCAACCTGTCAAAAAAGAGCGCTTTAGCTTCTTAAAAAGCAAATCCACACAAGCTATTGCGAAATGGCAGCCAAAACAAAGGCGTACTACGTTCCATCACCCGTCTGACCGACAGCACGTGAACGCCTCACCTTTCACCCTGCACACCTCCGCTTCCTTCCTGCGAATGTCAGCTTCCACATCTTTGCGCAGATCAAACTTGGGCTGCAGTTTTAACATAAGAGCACAATCGGTTTCCTAGGACTTTACAGTGCGGTCGCTTCCCTGCAGTTTTTCCGGGTGGGGCATCACATGACCGACGTGCACTTGTTTCCTTTCTTGTAAAAGGCTCGCCGAGCGTTAACTTTGTCCTCAGTCATCTCGGAAAGTTACCACATCGTCGCAAATCCTCCCCGCCTTTGTTGCGCTCCCATAGGCCGAGGGAGGCATCACTCTCGCCGAGCTGGAATCTCTCACCACCAGCCCACCACCATCCAGTCACTCGGGCAGCTCACAAGAGTGTGTCACAATCATTTGTTACGCGTGCACGCATGGGGCGCAATAATAAGGCACACTACTGTGAGCCAGTCTGGAATGTATTTAAAATATGGCTTCAAAAGTTTGTTACTGTGTAATAATTAAGTTGACAAGCTAATGCAGCATGATCTAGCGGATTTGATATAAAAGTTTCCCCGTTAATGATTTATGTTCTTATTTAGGTCTTTGGCCTTTAGACGGGGGCGATTATAAATGTAGCCAACACTGCCCTCTCCTGGACATTAAATAGACTTCCATGTGTTCTCTGTGGCGAAAATGCCAGTGTGGTGCACGGTAACTTGCACCAATGAGCCAGGGAGAAACGCTTTATAAGCATGTTGGTAAGAATTAAGTTCGGTTTTTTTGGTCATGTACTAAAATCCGCGAAGAACTGATTCTGCAGGTGCCGAACAGCGAGTGTGCGGGTTCCATCGTTTGCCATTGTATGCCAATGCCGCTTCTTGTTTGCAGAACGAGTCCTCTTCACTCATTTTACGATCTTCGGCGACTGCGCGCTTCTTCGTTGGCTCGCGTCGTGACGTTGCCGGGCAGAACCGAGTGCAGCCGAGCCAGTTCGGAATTTTTGAGAGCGACCAACCGTTTCCCTCCCCCCTCCCCCTTGTTCTGAACCCCACTCCCGTGGTCGGCTCGGTCCTCCGCCTCCTCCCCCTTTTCGCCCAGCTACGTTATCAGTCAGGAGTCCCCAGCAGCGGCACGGCGCAACCCACTGACAGCTGCGACTGACTCACAAGCGAAGAGGGGGGCAAAGATGGAGCACCGGGACGCCGACTTCAACATCCTGCTCGCCACCGACTCCTACAAGGTACCGTCCCCGGGATGGGGTCGCCCTGAGATGGGATGAGGCGGGTGGGGGCGTGAGGGCTGATGGATGGAAACGCATTCAGTCAAATTGGCTCCACCATCAGCCCCAAGGCCACCGCACTGAGGTGGTCGACACCGGGCCGAGACGAGCGGAGGATGCGGAGGGGGTGGGAGCGACTGAAACAAAGCATCTCCCTGTCGGCTCGCATTTCCCTCCCAGTCGCACCGGACGGTGCTCGGCTAGCTTCGCTATCCGAATGAGCTAACGTGCTAGGTTACTCGTAAAGCAATGGGGAAGGTGGCTGTTAACAAGCTAACATTAGTTAGCATCGAGCTAGCAAGCGCCCCGTGGGTAGTCAACTGCGCACCTCCGCGGGCAAAGTCTAAATCAGAAGGTCTTATTATTACGATGGTATTAGAACAAATAGACCGGGGCGAGTGGACATTTAAACTTGGGGGGGGTTGGGCGGGCAAACGAAAAGTTGAAGTGGAAATGACCTTCGCCCCGTAGCGACTTTGTGTGCCAAGTAGCGCCATTCATCGGAATGTTTTTCAGTTTATTTCGAAAGTCATACATTTTATTTTATATAATCGCCGACCAATGCTAAGGAAAATATAAGGGGGGGGGGGGGGGAATCACATTTTGTCTTTATGCTTATCGCATGGACTCGTTGCCATGTCCCGCGGTTACGTGACTGCATCGACAACGTCATTATATGTATGATGTAACTTTTTTTTCCACTCTTCTCCAATTATTTGTACGTTAACTTAATTAGCTATATGGGAATACAATTCTAAGTTCAAATGCAGCATCTCGTAGTTAATGCATCTCAGAGATGTTTGCCAGACAGGTGTCACAAAAAACGATATTTCGAACCCAAACTACGAGTTTTCCCCATACAGTGTGGGCCACATGATCAACCAGACATTTCCAAAGGGATCCTGCAGCGTTTGCTTTTTGTCAATGCGTGAGAAGAGATGAGGTTGTGTACAGTGCCCTGAGCATCTGACAGTTCCTGGCCGAGAAGAACACCGTCGTTCGTTTTAGGCAGGAAGTGGTCATTAATCTTTAATCCTACCAAGAAATCATAGAAGGGTCCTGTTAGTGATCAGGTTTTATGTTCCTTGGATGTGTCTTTCTAAAATGTCTGCCGTGGTTTCATTTAATAGTTGTTTATTCTTTTCATGAAAAAGAAGTCCCTAATGTTTTGATTTGGTTGCTACAGTGGCAAGTGACGGCAGATCGGTGAATGTCAGGAGGGCCCTTCTTTCTTTTGCTGCAACTCATTACAGGCCTCCAAGACAGCTCGAAGTAACCTTTATCTCATTATTTTTATCTAGTTTGGCCCGATCGGGTTACCATCCAAAGCTGCATTTAAAGTCTGCATGCAGTGGTGTTGCGATGAGCCCGAGATAAAGCTGGAGAGTTGTTGTGGAGCGTGTGAGTGTATGTGCGCAGCTACACGTCCTCCAGTGAATGTCTTGACTCTATTTTGAGTCCTTGAAAGGACACTGACCGGGGGTCAAATAAACCGAGTTGGTCGTTGACATTTATCTTTACCTTGTTGTTTTTTTCCCCCCCCCTCTGACCGTTCTCAGCCTAAATTAAATAACATGACAGTCTTTTCATTTCCATTTTTTATCAGCGAGGACATTCTGTTCGGCTTTTAATGAATTACACTCCTTTTCCCTGCCATGGTGGATAAATGGATTCAAATCAGCATGATGTCAGAGAGGATCAATGTGGATGTCGGATTATTTATTATTTTGTTAGCATCACCACTTCCTGTTTGAGGAACTCTGCCCAGGCATGTCCCCGTTGGACAAAGTCTGACCCGTTACATCGTACTGTAGTTTTACACCACGGATGTCACAAAAAAATATTGCTTTCATTATCTGTCACTTGTGCAATGTGACGATAACGCACGCTTTACTAGATTAGTCAGATGAATTTGTGGCTGAAGGTTCACCCAAAGTTCATTTCGGAATCTATCGACTGTTTCCGTGCGGTGAGCGCTCCTCCTTTTGCGACCTTGTGACACGTTTAACTGTGTTCTCCATCTACAGGTAACGCATTACAAACAATACCCGCCCAACACGAGCAAAGTGTACTCGTACTTTGAGTGCCGCGAGAAGAGGACGGACCCGGGCAAAAGCCGAAAAGTCAAATACGACAAAACCGTCTTCTACGGCCTTCAGTACATCCTCCACAAATACCTCAAAGGTAAGTCTGGTGTCTCCTGTGTCGTATGTTGAAAGCGACTGACACTATTCCAACGTAGAGCGAAAAAAAGTAGTTTTCACCACTTCAGGGGTTAAAAAAAAAAAAATAGCAGTCCACTGCGTCCTAAGAGGATTTCATGGTGTGGTGGCAGCGGTGCCGCTGGGGGTGGGGGAAGCAAGCAACACAAAAACACAGCTGCTCTTTCAGCCAATGTGAGAGGACGACTGGCCAAGCAATGACCCCCCCCCCCCCTCCTTCGAAGCAGGCTTAATGATTCACCTTTCCCCATTTGTATCCTTGATCCCACAACAATTCAAACCGGAGTGTACTGTTGTTGGGTTGTTTTTTTGTTGGACAAAGACTATTCAGAAGTAGGGCGGCCCGGTAGTCCAGTGGTTAGCACGTCGGCTTCACAGTGCAGAGGTACCGGGTTCGATTCCAGCTCCGGCCTCCCTGTGTGGAGTTTGCATGTTCTCCCCGGGCCTGCGTGGGTTTTCTCCGGGTGCTCCGGTTTCCTCCCACATTCCGAAAGCATGCAAACTTGCAACAATGAGGCACTCTAAAGCAGCCACCCCTACCTAAAGCCCCTGTACCGGGTTCAATTCCAGATCCGGCCTCCCTGTGTGGAGTTTGCATGTTCTCCCCGGGCCTGCATGGGTTTTCTCCGGGTAGTGCGGCTTCCTCCCACATTCCGAAAGCATGCAAACTTGCAACAATGAGGCACTCTAAAGCAGCCACCCCTACCTAAAGCCCCTGTACCGGGTTCAATTCCAGCTGCGGCCTCCCTGTGTGGAGTTTGCATGTTCTCCCCGGGCCTGCGTGGGTTTTCTCCGGGTGCTCCGGTTTCCTCCCACATTCCAAAAACATGCATGGCAGGCTTATTGGACGCTCTAAATTGTCCCTAGGTGTGAGTGTGAGTGCGAATGGTTGTTTGTTTCTGTGTGCCCTGCGATTGGCTGGCAACCGATTCAGGGTGTCCCCCGCCTACTGCCCGAAGACAGCTGGGATAGGCTCCAGCACCCCCCGCGACCCTAGTGAGGATCAAGTGCCTCGGAAGATGAATGAATGAATGAATGAATATTCAGAAGTACACCATCCGAGTCATTAGCCTCATTGTCGTTTTTGTGGGGAAATTTTTGTCCGCGGGATGACTGAGAATCTACACAGATACAAAACTAAAAAAATATTTTTAGCAAGCGTCTTGGTATTTTTAATTGATGTTGCGATCATAAGTTAAAAAAAAAAAAACAATTATGGCCGTAGGCTAATATTTAGGCCTTTCGAACATCTGCTAAAATAATCTACAAAATGGCCGACGTTTCCAAATTGTACTCGGCCATTCGATGGACCTGTCGTTGAAAAAATAAATAAAAAGCAAATCTTATTATTATGAGTATTATTATTTTTACTCTTAGTAGATATATTTTTAATTTTATCATTTTATTTTACAAAGCGACGCTTGGGCGAACAAAAATTGTCCAAACGTATTTCTCAGGCTACACTGAAGAAAATAAAAAAAGAGAAAACATTACTAAAATTAGGATTACATCATTTTAATTTTAAGTGTAAGAAAAATCTGACAGTAGCACAGGAAAATTTGATTCGATTTAAATTTTGGCAGTTACGGTTTCTCTGTTTTCAAAATGGGATCTTTCTGCCGTGTGAGGGACCGGAGGCGAGAAATACAGAATATCAAGAAGTGAGTGTGAGTTGAGAGGACAAAGACGGCTTGTCGCTGCACGTGGGATGCTTCTAATTGGATTACAAGCGTGAACAGTAAAATAGCATTCCTGCCCTTTGGGTTTCTTTTTTTTGTTGTCGTTTTTTTTCCTCTTTCCCCCCTCCCCCTCACTTCACACTCCTTCTCATGTCCAGGAAAGGTAGTCACTCCGGAGAAGATCCAGGAGGCCAAGGAGGTGTACCGGGAACACTTCCAGGATGACGTTTTTAACGAGAAAGGGTGGACGTACATTTTGGAGGTCAGAAACTCAACATCTGGTGGACGTTTTAGCACCAGGGGAGAAAATGTGACGATGTTTGGCCCCCCTTTTTTTTTTTTTCCTCTTCCCTCCCAGAAATACAACGGCCACCTGCCGATTGAAATCAAGGCGGTCCCGGAGGGGAGCGTCATCCCCCGGGGCAACGTCCTGTTCACTGTGGAGAGCACGGATCCCGAATGCTTCTGGCTCACCAATTGGGTGGAGGTGAGTCAAATAAGGAAACTTTTTTTTCCCCGAAATTTACAGCACATCGACTGTTTTCGTGCAAGGCGTGGAGGCGGAGTTATTCTACATTAAAAGTTATTTGCTTGACAACAGCAGTGGAAATGGATTATTGACTGTGCAAAAAAAAAAAATGGACGCCGCCTAAATATGAGGACGGCACTCAGTTGTGTTAAAAAAAAAATAAAAATCAGTCGAATGTTCAATACGCATCTTAGAAATCATATTTCGAATGAACAAAACCCCCGAGTTTTACCCGCTGCACGCACCCGCTCGAATCCCCACAGCTGGTCGAAAGACATTCATCAGCACACACACGCGATGATGTCATGATACGCCGCGTTCCGCTTTCATACGCACTCTGCTCTCATTTATTTACAAGCCAGCGGCTCGACTGCACGCACGCACCTCATTTCACAGTACCGCCGTGACCGCCGTTTTATTACGTTTCACAAAAGTCGAGGTCAGTCCGCGACGCATGATGACCTTGTGTGTGTGCGTAAGGAGGCGTGGCCAATGAGTCACGTGCATGCGCGCTTGCCTATTTTGTTTTTTCTTCTTGCGTAATCCCGCAAAGGCCAAGTATTCCAAACAACCTGCCGCGCAGAGATAATCGCATAGCCTTGGATGACGACACGCACACACATAGGTGAGGCGACCTTCACCACACACGGTGCGCTGCGTCATTTCAGTGAAAGCCGCCTGTCATCACACTCCTCTTGGCCTGGAATGTGTTTTGGGTACATCAAGGAATGTGCCACCCACTTCTCAGCCAGCCTGTTGGCTTTCGGTTTTAGTTCCAGTTGACTACTCAGCGTGCCAGTGACTCTTTTCCAACCCCCCCCCCCCCCCCCCCCCCCCCCCCCCCCACTCCAGACCATCCTAGTGCAGATCTGGTACCCCATCACCGTGGCGACCAACTCTAGGGAGCAGAAGAAGATCCTGGCCAAGTATCTTCTGGACACATCCGGGAACTTGGAGGGGCTCGAGTACAAATTGCACGACTTTGGCTACCGCGGCGTCTCGTCGCAAGAGGTACTGAACAAAATGTCATCGTATAGGAGTGTATTCATCTTTTTTTTTTTTCCTTTTTTAATACATATGATCTTGTGTTTTTTTTTTTTGTTTTTTTTTTACAGACTGCGGGCATCGGCGCCTCTGCTCACTTGGTCAACTTCAAGGGCACGGACACAGTCGCTGGAATCGGTGTGATAAAGAAGTACTATGGAACCAAGGACCCGGTGCCAGGGTTCTCTGTACCTGCTGCAGAACATAGGTACACACACACACACAAAACATGGTTTCCCCCGCAATACCACAGTTTTTAGTTTACACTCATGACATCAGCGCTAATGTCCGTTAGCCTGTCTATGGTGTTTTGCTTTATATGTTAGCGTCAAGCTAGCTATTGCGCTTTCATCAGACATTGAATGCTTTGGTTTAAGCATCCACACTTTCAACCCAATTCTCTCGTTCCAGTTTGACAGCAATTTTTTTTTCAGCTCCGTTAGTGAGTGTCTTCTTTTCTTTTCCCGACGTGATGTTCTCTGAATCTTCCATTTTTTTTTGACAGTGAGCAAGAACGGCCGTTGAAGAATATTTTCAAAGAGGGTTTTAAAGAGCATGTGGGAGGGGTCAGTTTATTGAAAAAAAAAATGTTTTTCAAATGATCCTCTTGTTTGTGGATTTTCCCTCATTGCGGGTCGCTTTGTGGCATATCCGCC
Organism: Hippocampus zosterae; assembly: GCF_025434085.1. Lineage (NCBI taxonomy): Eukaryota > Metazoa > Chordata > Actinopteri > Syngnathiformes > Syngnathidae > Hippocampus > Hippocampus zosterae. The sequence goes on from NC_067471.1 coordinate 5,472,705, forward strand.
GTGATCTGTAATTTACATTTGTATCCGAACGAGTGCACGCAAGTGGCGTCATGAAATGCAATCAAGTTATCATCATGACCGCCAATCTTCTCAACAGCAAAGCGTCTCTCCCGGCCGATGGAATTTCTCGGCCCTCGTCCAAAATCCACCCAGAGACATCTGCTGCGTGTCGGGGGGCTCGTTTGGGCCCCCGTGTCGTGATTGGCTAGCGGCAGGAAGATTGCGATTGCTTTTGTTTCACGCCGCTGGGCCGTTTATGTCGCACGCACACACACACACACGCAGTCATTGCCTCCTCGCCATCAGGGGCAGTTACTGCCGCTTCGGTTCATCCTTCATCGGATGGCCGCGTTGTTGCCATAGTAACCGGGACAGGAGGACACACTCAACTGTTTACCTTAGCAAGGGGTCCATTACACCGGCAAGAATAATTAATGGTCGATGTGTTTTAGGGAATGCGGTGTTTATACAAGGGGGAAAAAAATGAACACCTTGTTTAACCCTTTCAGGGACGAGCGGTTACTACAGTGGACATCTTGTCAGGTTCTCCTAATTTACGCACGTAAGGGTGTAAACCAGGGGTGTCCAAACTTTTTGCCAAGGGGGCCAGATTTTATGTGGTAAAATGTCGGGGGGCCGACCTTGGCTGACATTCTTTACATTGAACAACAATATTGTTCAACAAATTTTAGTAAGCCAGTCTGTTTCACATTTCCATTTTTATTTTAATGTCAACAATCTTAAGAATTTCTTTTGGTTGATTTGAAACAGGAATTTGAAATATGACATATCAGTCAATATAAACACGGAGTGATGTCTTGTTAACTCGTGAGTGATGCCCTCTAGTGTCTAAATGCTATTACTCCTTTAGTGAATGCTATTACTCATTTAGCCACTAGAGGGAAGCAGTACTCTATGAAACATCACTCACCAGTCTACGAGACCTCAGTCAATGCAACACGTGTTCCATTGCGCCCAACCTGCGGGCCAGACGGCACTGATTTTATGACAGGGGCCGAGGGCCGGATGAAATTCGACCGCGGGCCGGATTTGGCCCCCGGGCCGGACTTTGGACATGCCTGGTGTAAACGGTACCTTTGTCTCCGGTCCCAGCACCATCACGGCGTGGGGCAAAGACCACGAGAGGGACGCCTTCGAGCACATCATCAAGCAGTTCCCCAGCGTGCCCGTCTCCATCGTCAGCGACAGCTACGACATCTACAACGCCTGCGAGAAGATCTGGGGCGAGGACCTGCGCGGGCTCATCGAGTCGCGCAGCGCAGACGCGCCGCTCGTCGTGCGGCCCGACTCGGGGAACCCCCTCGATACGGTGCTGAAGGTGCGTTCGGCGGAATACTTGGATTAGTTTTCGTTTTTTTTTTTGTTTGTTTTTGATTTTTTTTTGGGTGAACCCGTGTCAGGTTTTGGAGATCCTGGGTAAGAAGTTCCCGGCGCAGGAGAACGCCAAAGGATTCATGGTGCTGCCTCCGTACATCCGAGTCATTCAAGGAGACGGAGTGGACATCAACACACTACAGGAGGTACTCGGGGAAACGAGCTCTGAATGCGGCCATTGCCTTCCTTCGCTTAGTTTTTTTTTTTTTTTTCCTCACAGATCGTGGAGGGGATGAAGGAGCACCGATGGTCCCTTGAAAACGTTTCCTTTGGCTCCGGCGGCGCTCTGCTGCAGAAACTGACCCGAGATCTGCTCAACTGCTCCTTCAAATGCAGCTACGTGGTCACGAACGGACTCGGGGTGAGAAACACCCCCACCAATCTTTTTTTTTTTTTTTTTTTTGCTGTCGTTTTCATGTTCATGTACTTTCGTACTTTGGAGTATGATCTTGAGATGAACTGAGCTGGCCTCCTACCAGGTGAACGTGTTCAAGGACCCCGTGGCGGACCCCAACAAGAGGTCAAAGAAAGGACGCCTGTCTCTGCACCGGACTCAAAGTGGGGAGTTTGTCACCTTGGAAGAGGGCAAAGGTGACCTGGAGGAGTACGGAGCGGTGAGTTCACTTGGCAAACGGTTCAATAACAGTCATGGGGGTGAGGGGGGGTGTCCGCCACTGTTGATCCTCGATGTTCTTCTCCGTCTTCCGCTTTCCCCCCCGACCAGGACCTGTTGCACACCGTCTTCCAGAACGGCAAGATTGTGCAGACGTACACGTTTGACCAAGTCAGAGACAATGCGAAGCTCAAGGAGAATGAGCTCGATTAGCCGTCGACATTGATTCACGCCCCCCCAGCCCCCAACCCCGAGCCACTCTTCCTCAGCCTCTGATATCACGACCCCGATAACAAACCGAGGCCTTTGTGCACTGATGATCCATCCTGCCCTGAATTCCCCTTAAACTGTGACTTCCTTTTAAAAAAAAAATCACAGGAGCTCCACGGAACTCGCTCATTTCCGATAACAAAAAAAAATAATAATGAAGTGCGGCAAGCCAATGGAAGGATGGGTAATCTTCGCGCAGCTGCCCCGCCCTCCTCACAAACCGGACGATGTGATTGGCTGTAACGCCGACATGTAAACATAGCGAAATACCGTTTTTAACTTCCAGGCCAAATGTCAAGCAAAAGGCCGCAACCTTTCGAGTTTTGCACCAAAATACCTTGTGCAGCTCCGTTTCCAATTTGCCATCATCAAAGAACATTCCCATCACCAAGAGACCGCCTCACCTTCGCAGTTTGTACACGTGTTTGTTTCCGAAGTTAATCTTGTTGAAAATGAGGCATCCCCCCCCCCCCCCCTCCCCGAAAATACTGCAGCTCGAGCGTTCCCGGCCTTCATGGCTTGGGGAGGGGGGTGGGGGGGTGCTCTCCAAATGACCAAGTGTCGATGTCGAGTCGATACCGCGCATAAAACGTCTTCACTGGAATGAGGAGGATTGAAGGACATGAATGACTTCCTCGCCGCGTGTGTGTGTTCGAGTGGCGCTGATGCGTGAGTGTCTTACATCTCCGTGCGGTATTCTTATCTGGGATGGGTTTTTTTGTTGTTGTGTGTGTTTATTTTCACGAGCAAGGTATTTATTGTGGATCCTCAGAGCGCCCAAGTTGAGCAAACGGACGCGGCGAGCTGGTGACCTTGCAGGTATCCAACGAACCGGCTCGGACATGCAATCAAACCTCGAGGAAACTACTAGTAGCCTAGTTTAGCACTGTTGATGATTAGAAAAGTTTAATTGCGTCCTAGTAGGCCAAAAGTGGCAGTAGTAGGGGCGCTTATCTTTCTACAAGTATGCCAAAATTGTCTTGAGTGAAAACATAGACTGTACTAGTACATGGATATCAAGGACGTTGAAAAAAATACACTATGGGCAGCCCGAAACAAGCGAGCTATTTTTAAAAGCAATCTAATTGGAAATGGTACCAAAAAAAATGACACCATGATCCGTTCACGCTGGTAATTAACACCGCCAAATAGCTGCAGAACTCATTTTAAATTCTTATTTTGCCGAGATGATTTTTTTCATCGCGTATTGGCGGTGTCGTCCTGCTCTTCACACCTCCCTCTGTAGAATGTTATTAGTAAAATCAGGGCCGCCGGCGTTAGCGTTTAGCATTAGCATGGCTGGAGACCTGTGACGTCACCTGCTCAGGTCCATCACACGTGATTGACGGCGAGCGGATGAAACCGCGCAATTACCTGTCATACTTTGAAGGAGGGCACTTTTTTTTTTAAACAACTGCTGTCAAAAATAATCACCTCGCAGTTTATTGTTGCTTTGTTTGCATTACGGGCCCGCGTTTTTTGAGTGCTTCATGTTATCGACTGTTTTTACCTCATTGCAGTAAATATTCTTTACAGACGGTGTGGCCAGATAACTGCCTTTCTCTTCCGTACATACGACATCTAGTTTGACTGAAAGCTGACGGTGGTCGAGTTTGACCGAGAGACGACCACGTGAGATATTTTTGTCAGACCCCCTTTTTTTTGGTACCAACACAAATATCCAAATCTGCTTGACCGTTTCTTACGAAAGTCATGCGAATGCGTGTGTTGTATGATGGATGAGCAAGTGTTCGTGAGTTATTTCTTTCCGTGTGTTGTTCGACGTCCGTTGTGCGTATCTTTTAGTTGTCCTGTAAGCTCACTGACACTTTTAAAGGAACCCACATCGCTAGCTTTGTCGACGACACGACGATTAAACAAGCCGCCTGTCGATTTTTTTAAAAATTCTCTTTATTATTGTTGAAATGTCCACTGCAATGAAAAAGGCATTGAATTTGACTTCTGGGGTCAAGTTTTCCTGTCAAAATTGTTTTTCTAGGTTTCATTAAATATTTAGTCGAAGTCCAATTGTAATGGATCGACTATTTTTCCGAATAGTGCAATGTTACTATAGTGACGTTGTTGTTAAATTGTAACGTCATGCTAAAAGGCGAATACTTTCAAATGTCTTAAATAATAGTGAGTTTTCAAACATGTTTCATCCAGATTTTTTTTTCTGTTTTAGTTGGGGGGTGACGTTTGTTTTCCACCGAGGAGAAACCTTTATGCATGGTTTCTGATTTAGCACCGGACGCTATACTTTCCCCACAACGGATTGCACTCGTAAAAGTATTTTCTCGCATCTGTAATATTTAACCTTTTAAGAAAATAAGTAAACGCACGTTTAAAGCAAAGAGTTCGAAATTTTCAAGTCGATTAAATTAATAGCGAAAGTGTTTTTTTAAATGAAAAGGGTGTGACTGTTGTGACGTCACAGTAACTTAATTCGGATACTCGTGATGTGGCCGGCGAAAAAAATAAATAAAAATAAAAGTGGTGTGGCCGGCGAATATGTTTCATGTTCGGTAACACTTCGATATTCTTTATTTTTTTGTTAGCTGGAAGAATATTTGCCTTTTGCGCTAGCTGTCATATGACCTCCTCGCCATCGTTGAAGCTCAACACGCGAGCCACAAAAATGTAGACTGTACGAAATTCAAACTTGTGGAGGGGGGCTTTATTTATTGTCTGGAACGTTCCATCGCAAGGCGAATGTGAGGAACTGGAACGAATAAAATCAGATTCGCTCTGCGCCAGTCAGACGTCACGCTGGAAAAAAATGCCGAGTTGCGGTAATTTGTTTGTTTGTACTGTAAAAAGTTTCTCGGGGATTCGGTACCGCATCGACGGAATCCATCGTCAAACTTTTCTCTCTTTCGTCACTTTTTTTCCTCAGTGCTGATTTTATTGCAGCGTTAACCAGCAGAACACGTCACGTTGTCAAATCACTCCCACTTTTTTTTTTTGCCTCCCTGTGGGACCAACATCACCAATTCTTACACAGTCCGGGGCTCGGCTTTGTCAAAAAGGTTTTTGGACCCAAGTCGTGATGACCGGATTTCGGCTCAATTTGTCCCCGTTGAAGGAGCCGCTGGGCTTCGTCAAACTAGTGGAGTGGGTAAGAGAGTTCTTTGTTAAAAGCTTAATGTGTGTGTGTGTGGGGGTGTGTGACTGTGTGTGTGTATGTGTGGTTAAGTAAGTGGGTCAGAACCAGAGGACAAGGAGGTGCGGTTCTTTCTCTCCTTCCTCAACTAAACTACTCACTAAAGTAGCAATACAAAGTTTTTGGACCGTTTTTTTTACTTTTGTTGTCGATGCAATTTGATTAGAAGCATCTTATTCATTGACCCATGAAAGAAAAAGAGTCTATAATCCCACATTTTTTTCAAACAATGTAATGAATTAAACATTTTTTACATCGTTATTAAATACAACGTGGCCAACAAGGAGCAGTGTACAGTCAAACTACTGCGAGTGACTCGGTAAACTGCAGTAACATTAGTATATTTGTTTGCCGAAGATAAAGAATCTATACCCCTGAGTGTCGTTGTAGTGTCGATACATTTTAACGCACTGTTTGTGTTCAAACATATTGCTTAAGGCTTATCGCGCCGTAACTATCCGATGCTTTTGATCAGCTTATCAATGGTGATTTGCATTGTGTGTTAGCATTAAGCTAGCTGAAAACAAAAGTGCTGCTTGTTACGACTTTTGCCTATTTCAACAGCTTCCTGCCCGTCAAGTGACACGGTTACAGATTAAAACCACACTCAGTAATAATTCACCTCGTGGAATAACAAGTCAGGCGGAAATAACTCGTACATGTATTGCATATTTGTCCGAGTAGAGTGAACTAGAGACGTTCTAAAGACACGTTTGACTCCCAACTGAGTTAAAGTGAGCAATGAGTCAGCTCCTTCGTCTGACTTGATGGCATTTTTCCTCCGAATGGAGCCGCACGTTATGCACTGGGGTTACATGTTGATTGTGAAAGTCCGAATTATGTTGTTTGATGAGCTGGGAAACAACACCCACGGTGTCGTCATTCGGTATCGGAGAAGTGGGCTTCCGGAGATTCAAAGAGTTCAAATGTAAACAGGAAGTCTTGGATGCATGGACGTCAGGAGGATGCTGACCGCCATGTTGCCGTCTCATATGTGCTCCATGTGGCTTCACGTTTTTTAATGGGGCGGGGGCAAAAATAAGCGTTTAAGCAGGAAGCGCACAGGGGCCGTTGACATATGGAGAAACATCTGGTTCAAGGCCTCTTAGTGTGTGTGTGTGTGTGTGTTTAAAGTACATGTGTGGTTCTTGAGGCCTGAAGCTAAAATGCTAAAGCAGCACTTTTAAACGGAACACACCCTTAACCCTTACATGCTCTTCTGCAAAATTTGACCCATTTTGTCATTTCACAAAAATGCAAATCCCCTAAAAATACTTCTCCAAACCCGTTTCCAAACAATGGCGTTTGTGCGCCCGCATCACATGATCTCCTCCGCGCTAAATCGCATCCTGCCCCCGCTCCTGCTGAGAATTCCGCAGTGGAATGCTCTCCAAGGAGACACTTTAGTCCTCAGCATGCATTCGAGACCATCAAAGATGATGTGAGAATGCAATTTCGGCCCAACTCGGGCGGGGGTGCTTAAGAGCAGACGCCGAACTGAAATGCTGCGGAATGAATTAGATTGTTGAAAATGTCGAAAAAGTGACTTTAACTTGGAGACATAAGCCATGTCTAAAATGAAAGTACAGGTATTAATTTGCCACCATATTGGGGCATCGTGGTGCGCAGGAACTATGTTGAAGCGAGAGGAGGAACTTCATTTAGTCAAGCCATAGCCCTGTCTAAAACAACAGTATTGCTTTGCGACCATATTTAGACATCTTGGTGCTCAAGAGCTATGTCAAAGTGAGAGGAGGAATTTCATTTAGTCAGGCCGTAGCCCCGTCTAATAGACAAGTGCTGACATTTTGTGGTATCTACAGGAAATTAACAAGGTTGTTTTGTGGGTGTCCGTTACTTTTAGCTAACTAATTAGCTTCTGATGCATCGCTGTCTCGTTGTCCCCAACAGCTCACGGCAATATTCGCTTTCGGAAGCTGCGGCGGCTTCGCGGCCAAGAACATCCTGTCCGTCTTCTGCGGCGATGGCAGGAACGAAACGCTCGACGTCAACTTCCACTATCCCTTCAGGTGAGAATCGGTTGATTGTCATGAGTGGGATGTTTAATCGGTCAAGCTCGACTCTGACTTGTTGTTTTTCGTGTGTCAGGTTAAGCCAGGTGCCGCTCATCGAGGGCAACTCAACGCTATGTAACCACTCCGTCAGCACCACGTACCTGATGGGAGACTCGTCCTCGGCCGCCGAGTTCTTCGTGGGCGTCGCCATTTTCTGCTTTTTGTACAGCATGGCCGCCCTTTTGGTTTATTTGGGCTACATGCACGTTTACAAAAACTCTGACTTTGGACCCATTTTGGTGAGGCTTTTGCATCTCTGTCATGTTCAAGATTAGCAAGCGGTGGACACGCCCCTGCTGGAATAAAGTTCAGCTGTTCTCGCGCGCTAGCATACACGCATACAGTCGCGATGTGGGAACGAAGCAATGAATGAATGTGCCGACCACTTCTAGGACTTTGTGATCACGGCGGTCATCGTATTCCTGTGGCTGGTGTGCTCGTCGGCCTGGGCCAAGGGTCTGCAGAACATCAAGGACGCCACGGACACCGAAAGCATCGGCGCCACCTTGGCGCTCTGCAAGGGGAGCAACGTCACCTGCGAGGTCACTGAGTTCGGCAACCTACGAACGCTCAACATCTCCGTGGTGAGACAATCGATTAAAAAAAAAAAAGCGTTCTCTGGTTGAACTCATTTCCTGGTCATGTGACATTTGTGCAGCCCCGCCTTGTTGCTAGGCAGAATAAGTAGTGCGCAATTGATACTTATTGACTACAAAATATATCTGGGGATGTAATGTAATGTTTTTTTTTTTTTTAAAGAACGCCATCACTTGGATTTTATGCAAAAGTGTCCCCCACCCCACCCCACCCTCAATTTCTTCAGCACATGCTTCCTTACTCACACAGTCATGAGACACTGAGCAACAACACTTTCATTTTTCGCTTGGAATCGACACAAGCAAGCTCACAATGAGCCAACAAATCATTACTCGTGATTGAAAAATGTTTTTTTGTCTTTTTAACCCCCCCCCTCTCTCCCTGCGTAAATGTTTTCAGGTATTTGGCTACCTCAACATGTTCGTGTGGGCTGGCAACGCCTGGTTCGTGTACAAGGAGACTCGCTGGCACTCGCAGAAAATCTCAACCCAACCGGGACCGGGGAGGCAGCAGGTTCCGGCAGCTATCTAGCAGACACACACACATACACACACACACACACACACACACATATATAACGCAATTGAGAAACTGTCGTTTTTGTGCCCAAACAAACTTGCACCAATGCTTTTAGAATATCAAATTTCTATTTTCTGATCGCAAAACATGCCTTTAGTGTTTATTTTGTAGCTTGACCAAAGAAAGTCATCATTCGGGTACTGTTATAATCCCTCGACTTGTCCTAGTAAGGGGAAGGAAGGTACTCATTTTGACGCCGAACAACTCAATTTTTTTTAATATTTACGTCCGTGCTGAATTTTGTTGTGCATAATTTTCTTTTTTTGCAGAGGTGAGCTCAGTATGCTTTTTTTTTTGCTCTGTTTGTTCATGAAGAACATTCACGAGGCTCTCCTGGCTTTTGAATGCATTGAAATTGTTAGATTTTGCCTGCCTTTATTTACTTCAGAACGGGTGCTCGGCTCGCTGCGTGCGGCTATTGATTCTGTTTGTGGCTTTTTTTTTAATGCCAGGATTCTCTAAAGGCCGCGTATATTAAAAATAAATCTCTTCTAAATTTGACACACTGCATAAGCGTGTTATGAACTAGCCTGACAAATCCTGAACGATCAAAACAATCAGCGCTTATCGAGAATGAGGCTTCAAATGAATGAAAAAAATCAAGCCGCTCAATGCGCTAAAACCATGCGCCGCTCTGCTGTCAATCAAATACCTCGAGTAAACCACATCCTCCCAAAAATTAAACAGGCCCAGACTGCAGCAGTCAAGTCATAGTCTCCTCATTCTTTTCCCGTGGTGCTTTTTACCCCACGGTGTGCGCACACTTGTGGTGGACAACGAGACGCTCTACAGCAGCCTCTCAAATGCATGCACCTTGAAGCTCATTGAATAATTTCATGTTCTGTTCCATTCACTGTTTTTTTTCCTTTGTCAATTTTTTTGCTCGATGTTTGCATTGCAAAGTTTTCAATACATTTTGATATCCGTTTGTTTAGAGTGGAAGTAGATATGGATGCCGAATAAAAGACGAGATGTGCAGGTGCGGGGGCATACTGGTGATGGCCCCTCCTGCACATGCTGTGTCCCAAATGGCTCCTATGCATTTTGTTTTGCCATTTAAATCTTTTGACTGCTTTATGACTTTTTCCCTATGCAATACAATTTAAATATGTATAACATATTCAATGTTAATATTTTCTTGCCAGCATCATTGCGTAAAGTCAGAAAAAAAATTGCTTGTTTCACATGCATCCTCATAAAGTGAAGTTGCTTATTTTGGCCACAAGAGGTCAGCGTAGTAAAATATATGGAAACCTTTATTTTGTGAAACTGGCTCCCGGTAGCATAAATACTGCACTGGGCTTTATTTACAACTTAATTTTTTGTTCCATTAAATTGTTTTAATTGATTCCCAACAGCCCATTTTCTTAATTTCACAGATTGCTGCTGTCAGTGTCGGTTGTGGAGGATGCAAAAGAGATTTAGTGGACAGCAATGATGTCAACTATTTCAAAATGTTTCAAAAATACTCGAAGCGTTGAAATTATTTAAAAAAATTAGATGATAACGTTTAAGAAGGATTTTTAAGAACTTTACTTCTTCTCCTTTTGGCTTGTCCCTTTTCAGGGGTTGCCATAGCGAGTCATTAATTTACATCTTTCCCTGGTCCTCCACTCGTGACAATTGACACAATTTTTAGGATTTGAAATCAATATGATATATTGATTTAACAGTTATATCTCCATACTACAAACCATAAACTGAAAAAAAATTATAATTTGATGACTACAACAACAAGAAACCATTCATTTCCCCACGCTGAACTTTTGACCTCACCGAGTCACGGCACTCGATTGTGACTCCAACGCTTCGACAAACGTGCCGATTACCTCCGAGAGGTGCCGGAGATGACGTCACTGGCTCGTTCCACGCCTCCTGCGTGCGAACGAACGAACGAGCGAGAGAGGAAGGACGGCTCGCGGCAAAGCAACAAGGAGGAAGAGCAATGGCGACATTGGCTCGCCTCATCCCAAGTCCGGATAGCTTCCTCAGCGAGCCTTGGTCTTCGTTCGTCGGTTCGGCTCAACTACGTCTCGTTGACGGTAAGTTACCAACACGCGCGGCCGTTGACGCTTGTCTTTTTGCGAGCAAAGTGTCAGGAAGTGTCGTCCCCCCTCCCACTACCCCCCCCCCCCCCCGCGCTTTCCCCGCACCCTCCAGCCGCCAAGTGTTCTGTGATTGACTCGCCTCCTCCAATAACACGCAGCGTCTGTCAAAAGCAGCCAAGTAACTGTCAAAAAAGACGACCGCCAAATGGCCAATGGAGAGCCCGACTTGTGGGCCACGCACTCACCGAAGCTGCGAGGCGAACATTGCCGCTGCGTGTTTTCGGCCCGCTTGACTCCTACACCGAAGCTATGTTGGAACTATCCGCCACTTGAAAGTTTTGGTAGCTGCTTTTTTTTTGACAGCGAGTTGGAGGAGGGGGGGCAGCTATTGCTAGCAAGCTAATGCTAACCACTATGTCAAAGTATGCGCGCGCAAGTTTGGAATGCGTCTTTTTTTAAAAATTCGCTTTGACAGTTTCTGGGATTTGTTTGTTTCCACGCAGAATCGCTTTTGGAGAAGTGTCACGGAGAGTTTTGCGGTGTCAATGAAGAAGGTGAGTTTGGGGTGGGTCGTGGAGGGGGGGGGTAGTTGAAGCTGTCGCGTTAAAAGCTGCGGGGATGGCTTGTTTGTTGCAGCGTGGTCGTCTGTCGTTGTTTCAAGTTGCACTTCGACTCTGCTTCAGAGACCGAACTGGCAACAAGTCGAGATAATAAATAATAAATCGCAGTTCAGAGAGCATTTGTGCTTTTGAAAACTATGAAATGCACTTTGTTTACAGTCAGCGGCGTATTTAAAAAAAAAGTCCAAGACAAACAACATTTAGTCAACTTTAATCGAGTCGCTTTTTAGCACAGAAATGATGAACAAATAAAAAATACGACAACCCGAGCCAACATGGTCAGAAAAGTTGTTGCTCCGTGATCCATGCGTCTCCTTTATTATCTTTACGTCAATGCCATCCTTTTTCGACAGCTCCCTTCATTTTACGACAGCTTCGAAGTAGAAGTAGCCTAGGGGTGGATACATTTTACTTTTAGCAACAATAAAATGCCAAATGTAAGCCAAACAATATTCAAATGAGGGACACTTAAAATAAATGCTTTGCGTTCGTAGGACTACGTATTCAATGATTCCTCGACACAATGACAGGAAGTAATTGTCATTCCGGTATTTATTATTATTGTACAAATTATTTGAAAGAAAAATGTGAAATTTTAACTGCATATTGTGTGTGTGTGTGTGTGTCACGGGGTGCGGTGGGGGGGCTCTTGAACCAGTTTTGGAATTCCTTCGCACCTTGTGAGGTATAAATACTCCCAGGCGCAGCACGTCACGCTCTTGAACCGCCGCCAAGCCGCAACCCTCGTGTGCGCGCGCGCACAAATAAACACGCGGCTGGGGAAAGTCTTCACGTCGGCTGGTCAAATACCACCCCGACCCCCACACAGTCACGACCACGCTTAAATCTTCCTCAGTCAGAGCCAGAATGAAACTGTACATGCCGACTGGCAAGCCGCAAGGAAAACAAACCTTGCAAGTGTTCCTCAGCTACGTTACGCTTCCCACAGGTCGTCTTTGTGTGTTGGAATGGCTCCATGTCGTGCTGCGCGTTTTTTTTTTTTTGTAATAGTTGGGATGGGGAGGGGGGGAATAAAGAATAAAAATAGTTCAAACTCCCAAGAAGTCAGCGGAATGAAAGGGTGTTATGGCGCCGAGTACGTTTCAATTTTAAAAGGAGACTTTTTCTTGAATGACCTCGTCCTCGATGCTCATGACTCAATTCTTGATATATACAAATTTATTTAAGCAAACAAAGTTGTAAAAAAAAAAAAATGTTGATGCGTTCAAAACGACGACCCGAATCTGCCCGTCACGTTCATCCTGCGTTTGTATACGGACGGTCGGGCAGGAAGTCGGCCATTGACCGCTTTGTGTGTTGACGCCTGCTTCTCGCCGCCCTCCTCAGGGATCCTCCGCTGCCGCCGTCTGTTTCCAGTGCTGGAGGACTTTCATCTCGTTGTCTGCCATGTCTGCAATCAGGTGCTCACCCCTCAGGGCTTCCTCACACACTACGGTAAGATGAATCGTTTGGTCGAGTGATTTTTTATCGACCCCCCCCAACCCCCCGAAAGAGCTGACAGTCGTCAACGTTTAATATTCATTCATCTTCCGAGCCGCTTGATCCTCACTAGGGTCGCGGGGGGTTCTGGAGCCCATCCCAGCCGTCTCCGGGCAGTAGGCGGGGGACACCCTGAATCGGTTGCCAGCCAATCGCAGGGCACACGGAAACGAACAACCATTCGCACTCACACTCACACCTAGGGACAATTTAGAGTGTTCAAACAGCCTGCCACGCATGTTTTTGGAATGTGGGAGGAAACCGGAGCACCCGGAGAAAACCCACGCAGGCCCGGGGAGAACATGCAAACTCCACACAGGGAGGCCGGAGCTGGAATCGAACCCGGTACCTCTGCACTGTGAAGCCGACGTGCTAACCACTGGACTACCGGGCCGCCCCGTTTAATATTTATGGTCGTAAATCTCTGAAGTGGGGTTGCACACATGCTAACAAACAAAACGCATGATATTTTCTCTCCCCATTCGACTCGGAAATGCCTCGGTGAACATTTTCAATATCTGAATGTTTTTTTTTTTTTAAAAAAAGGCAAAAATAAAATAAATTTGCAGATTTTTATTTTTGAAGCCCTAACTCAAATCGTCTGATTCAATCAGTCGGCGCATTAATCACTCTCATCCGTTGACGCCCACGTCACTCACCGGGCCAGGCTCCACCTTTGAGAGACATCCATGGTCAAAAATCGCATACGTTTGTAGAATGTGAGGATGAGGACAAGTTGACAAAAATTATACCTGGACCGCATGTCATTGTTTAACAATGCAAAATATTTCTCCTCCCCGTCTCCCCCCCTCTCATTAATTGATGCCATAATCATGAGACGAATCAATTCTCAAAATATTCGACAGCCGCGCCCCTCCATAAATGATCCACTGCGGCGTTGATCGCGTCGAGCCCACCCCCCACACGTGCTCTCAAATTGAACAAAACAAATCCCCTTTGCTCTACCCGATTTTCGTCTGCCCTTGAGCAAGGCACCCGTGCCCCCTTTTTCAAGGCTGCTTGCCCCAATTAAGAATCTCTACACTGTCATCGGTGCTCACAGATTGCGACTTGATTCACTCTCAACAGCCCCCCCCCCCACGTACACCCACCCCCCACCACCCCTCCGAGCTGCTCCTAATGCTGCTTCCGGCACGCGCTCCAACCACAACGTCCGCACACACACACACACACACGCAAACTGCTTCCTGAGAGAGAAAAGAGACTCCGTCATAATTGCATGTGCACGCATTCTTACTTTCAGTTTCTCCGCGGAAAGAGGTCAGTGGTATTGTGAGGGCGGACACACACACACACACACACACACACACACACACACACATCGACGCAGGCTCCCGGCAGCCACTGTTGTTTTGTCCCTGCTCCAACAGCCCCCCCCCCCCACCCCCTTTCACTCCCACACCCCATCCAAGCCTTGTTTGCAGCGGTTCTGCTTGCTGACACGCACACAGTTGGCAGGGAGGGGGGGGCGAACAACAGGTCTAAAACGGACTCTGAATACATGCGCGCACACACACACACACACACACACGTGGCGCGTGAACCAACACGATGTCGTAACAAGTCGTCGCACGTGAAGTTTGTATTCATGAGGCCGGTTGGGGGTCCCGACTTCAAATTACGGTGCGGACTCGAGTGCGTCACTCGTGCGTTCCCCGAAAATGCTCAAGCCACAGGTGAACGATGCGGCCGCGCGTTTCCTACCGTTGTTGTTGCCGCCACCGTCGCCTATGTCGCTCTCCGTCGGGGTGAGAGGTACACACACCGAGGGGGGGGGAATTGCTTCGGTCGGCTTGGAGTTGCAAACATGTTTATTTTTACCCACATTCCCAAAAACCAAAATATGGTTCCCTTTTTTTAAAAATTGTATTTATTTTTTTTTAATTTGCATTGGTGATCCCTCCCCCCCCACCCATTCTTATTTTAGTGCCACTTGTTGCTCTCTGGCGCACAAAAAAAAAATTGCCGCTCAAATAGGCTTAGATGCTTTGTATTGTTTTAAAAAATATATATTTTTATTTTTCCCAATTTTGGAGCCCCTCGGCTGTCAAGAGTAAGCAAAAATACGCGCAAGAACGACGTTTTGTTTTCCTGCTGCCACTTGGGTGTTATTTCACTCCCTTCACAGTCTTCAATTGCCCCCCCCCCCCCCCCCCCCCGGAATATTGATCGCCGCTCGCAACACCCCCTGGCCTTCCTCTGTGTAAACGAGCCAGCCGAGCTTGCTCATCACGCACCCGGACCGGGCCAATCGTCAGCCGGCTCGGCTCGCCGCAACGCCATAACGACCAGCAGGCGGGCAAGAGCGCCTCGTCGTCGTCGGGGTGCCCTTTGCAGTTAAGCGGCCCGGCGACCTCGCCCTGACTGCCGCCCGTCGATCGTAAATCACTACAGTGATTTCCCAACCGATGCGGCCGCCGGCGGAGTCTCACCCACGCGAGCGCCAAAACCGAAACGGCTTCCGTGTGGGCGCCGCGTGAAATCCTCTGCTCATGTCACGGGAGCCGCGTACCTGCCAATTGCGACTTTGGACTTTGATCTCGCGACTACTCGGAATCCAGCTGCCATTGGTCCTCGGCTTCCACTCGCCTGTTTACTCACCTGCCATCCGCACGCGCGACACTCGCGTCCCCCGTCGCGTTCCGACGACGCGGTCCGTCCGCTTGTGTTTATTTTGACTTTCCCTCTTCCCGTTTCCTCCGTGTCCCTTCATTCAGGTAGTCGGGGTTTAGCGTCCCAGTGAGACAGAGAGCGAGAATCCTGGACCGCATCCTCCCTCCGTCCCCTCGCCACTTTACCCCCACTCAAGACATGCATAGCAAGAACCGTAAGTGAGCTCCACTCTCAATTTATTCCCAATACCAAGTCTGAAAAGACGTTTAAATCCGTCTTTGGGAGTGAACGACTTAACGACGCATCGTCTGCGCGGTTTTGGTCTCGTTTCAGAGAAGCGCCACGGCTCTTCGGTCCCCTCGAGGAGCTCGCTGGTCCTCATGAAGGCCAAGGCGCCCGCCGTGGTCGGCGGTCCCGGGGACGCCATGGCCTTTCGGATCCCCAAAGACTATCCTCACTCGCGCTTCAGCAAAGCGCCGCTCGCCGTCTACCCTCCGAAGGGGGCTCGGAGCAAGCCATGGTGCGCGCCGTCCACGCTCGATTCCCACTTTGACCGCGCCGTACGGGTGTAAACGATTCTGAATATTCGGACTGTCTTTAGAAATGACAAATGTTTGGAACTGCGTGACGATCGCCCGTTTTTATTCCCTCCAGTGTGTCTCTTCCAGTGGTGAGCTTGGAGAAGATGCCGTGCCTCAGCCGAGCAAACTCCGCCTCGCAAGTCCGCCTCTCGGCCCTGTCGTCTTCGCCCTCCTCGTCCCCCCTCAAGCACCCGCCGCTCCCTCCCGCCGCCTTCCCCGGCGAGAAGCTCCCCAACGGTCGCGGCAACAGCGGGCCGTCCACGCCGCGCTCGTCGCCGTCGTCCCTGGACGGACGCCCCAGCCCGGCGCGCTCCCCGCTGGACAGGCGGCCGTCGCCCTCGCCGTCCCCCTCCCCGGCTCCCTCGCCCGCTCACCGGACGGCCCCTCATCTGACATCACCGTCGCCGTCTGAGAAAAAGAATCCAAATGGCACCAAAGCTTCTTCCAGGTCACACAACAGACTCTCAGGTTCGTACGTCTTATTTACGCTCCGGCGTCTTTGCGGCAGTTGCGGATTTGAGAGAATTCCTGCACTTTTGTGCGCTCTCAGAAATTCACACGCTCATTCTTAAGCTCGGCAACCTCTGGAGAGCGTCCAGCTCGAATATTTGGCTGCAGATAAGATGGCCGTGACAGGCAGAGGGAGACTTTCTCACTCTTGACTCTTATCACTGCTCTCTCTCTCTCTCTCCTGCCGCCAGATTTCCAATCTGTGAACTTCTATTCTTACAAGCGCTCAGTGTCCGAGATCTTCCTCCGTATTTTGCCCCTCTCTCACTCAGCCATTCCCTCAAATTCTGAGTCATGATTTCATATTTTTATTTTTTTTCTGTCTTGTTGGTGTTGGCACAGGAAAAGCACAGAGGCCTATCCGGTGTGCTTTTATTATTTTTTTATTTTAATTTTTCGGCCCTTACTTGTTGACACGGGAGATGTAATCAAAACATCTCACCGACCAATTTGGAATTCAATTGAATGCGTTTTATTTTCCCACGTTAGCTAAACGAGCCTGCCAAGTTTTGCTTATTTTTTTCCCCCCATTTGCATTGCAGCAACGAAAGCAGATGGGGGGGGGGGGGGGTGAAATCGTAAATGCTCATTTGTCACCGTCGCCTTTGGAAATAGCACAACGTGTGCTTTCATTTATTTATTATTATTTTTAATTTTATGGATTTATTTTGAACAGGAAGAATATTTGACCCAGATAAGCACTGTGGCGTTCAGGACCCGGAGACCAAACAGCCGTGCACGCGCTCCCTCACCTGCAAGGTATCACCCCCCCTTCACCACTAGATGGAGCTACGCTAAAGGGAAAACAATACAATACAGCTTGATTTATGTACGGCATTTTGAGTACCCAATTAGAACCTTTACCCCCCCACCCCTCTCCTGTACCTTTTCCATCGGCTTGCAGACTCACTCCTTAACCCACCGCCGAGCCGTGCCCGGCCGGAGGAAACATTTCGATGTCCTCCTGGCCGAACACAGAGGCAGGACCAAGGAGAAGGAGGGAGCGAAGGAGAAGGAGAAGGACAAGGACGGCTGCAGCCCGAGCTCTTCCTCGCAAGACGCCGTCTGTCTCGGCAAGCCTCCCTGCCCCAACGGCCGCCCGCTGTCCACGCTCAAGTTAAAGCTGGCAAACGCGCACATACCCAGGTAGGATGATGGACCAAAAACCCTCTTCAACCCTTCCAGCCTCCTCTTAAAAAACGTGATGTATAATAGTCATGCAGACAAAATCGACGACCGTCATTGGACACTTTTTCTGGGTGAAAATAAAAAATATGACTGTGTATTGTTGTAATTGTCTGTCTATGTGTGTTGAGGCACCATTTGTACCCCAAAAAAGTCTTGGGGAAATCGTGACACCGTCACATTGATGCTATTTTGTAGCCTGTGTGTGGATCTTTTTTTATTTTATTTTATTTTTTTCGATAGAAAACAAGGTCACTGCCACCAGACAGTTTGTATCAAATCATATTTCAAGGCGCCACTGTACAGCGACATTGGATTTGCAAATTTTTAATTCAATTTTTTTTCTCCTTACTTTCCATGTTGTATTTTGTACCCACTGCAGGGTTCCAGGCATGGCCCCCTCCATGCCTCAGCCTCCAGCACCCGCACCCTTCCCTACCCCACCGCCTTTCCCCACCCCTCCCTCCAACACGGAACTCCCAAACCAGCCCCGGACGACGCCAACGACAATGGCGGCGGCGGGCGGTGATAGCGAGCGGCTCTCCAGCGACGAATGCGACAACGCACAGACTCCCGACGATCCTCACAGACCCGGCTTCCACTTCACTCACCACCACCCTCAGCCTTTAGGGGTGAATACGGATGCATCGTGAAGTTGCTGGTTTTAATATTCTCCTAGACAAACTTTGGGGCATCAAATCTTATCTTTCTGTCATTTCTCGCCTTTTCTGGATGCAGTTTTGCATATTCAGCAGCAGGCTCATGGGACGAGGCCACTACGTCTTTGATAGGCGGTGGGACCGGATGAGGGCGGCGCTCCAGAACATGGTGGAGAAGCACCTCAACGCACAAATGTGGAGGTCAGTGTGCGTGTGTGTTCCGGAATAAAAGGTACAATATTACGAGAATAAGCTTGCTTTAAAAAAAAAAAAAAAATCAGTTTGACAAATCATTTTCTTCATTTAATTTCATTATTATAAATCAACTTCTTTAAAAAAAACTAAGAAATATTCCCCAACTTTTTACACTTAAATATTGGATTTTTAAATATTACATTGTACAAAGCGCATTAAATACATACAAATACATATTAAAAAAAAAAAGAATAAACTATAGATTGAAAAGAAGTCAAGTCTTGAAGGATTTAGAATCAAGTTGATGGAAATAACTCAAGCTGTGAAAGGCAGTAAGAGTCAAGGTCAATATCTTTGAAAAGCTCATTAAATTCGTTATGAAATGATTCTGGAATGATGGTGACCGGCGACAAAGGTTCAAATCATTTCAAAGATGATGGCAAATTTAATTGACGAGCGAAGCTAAAAGGGCAATTTTATTCTGAAAGGCAAATATTTCCTGTAGAAAGCAACAGAAAGGTCTTAGGAGGTTAAAAAAAAATCTTACTGATCCTTCTTATTCCAGTTTTCATGTCAGACTTTTACTGGTTTGTCTCAAATGGATCACTTTGTATTTCAGCTGGCATTAAAAGGATGCTTTTTAGTATTTATTTAGGATTATAAGGTGGTCCTTGCCTTAAAGAAGACCCTGTGCATCTTGTTCCAGAAAGGTTCCTCTTGCTGCTGAGAGCCTGCACTCCCTCTCACACTCTGGCGCTCCCAGGCAAGCCCCGCCTTCCTCTCCCACGTCGGACGCCTGTCCTCCGTTAACCGCCCGGTCCGGTTCCCTCCCCTGCGCTCCCTCCTTCCCTCCCCTCGCATCGTCACCTGGAGGTGTGATTTTGAGAGATCCCCCTCAGCCAATTCCAACTCTGAGCGCATCACGTCACGGTGCGCACAGAGCCAGTCGCCCCACCAAAGAGCGAGAGGACTCTACGGCGGAAGCTAAGAGAAAAAACTCTTTGTACTCCTGCTCCTTCCGGAACGGGACCGGCTCGGACGCGGCGGCGAGGAAAAAGGGACACCGCGGTCAAGCGGGGAACGGCATTTGGAGCTACAGCGCCCACTGGTTCACCAAAGCTGGCCAAAGTTCACATCACAGGTAACGTTGAGGTCATGCGAGTTCGGTCGGACTGCGGCATTTGTACACGAAGGGTCCAATTGGTCCTCGCTAAATGTCATCTCAAGGCAAATTCCGCCTCGTCTGCTCCCCAGCGATCTTGGCAACCCCAATATATCCTACTCGTCCAGCAGGGAGTTGGCAGCCGCCCCCTCCTCCGGAACGTTGAATTACGGGCAAAAAGCAGAGGGGAGGAAGAGGAAGAGCGCCGGCCCGCACGAAGGAAAGAGCGGCAACAAGCTGAGCAGGCTGGGAGGTGCGGACGGCTTCTTTGGGAACGACGGCGAGTCCCAAAGACAGGTTGGCCGGAGACCATATTAAAACCGAATCTCAACGAAAACGCCGCCCCAGCTGCCGTCGGAGCTGTCCACTTGGATTTTTCCTCTTTACTTGAAAAGGAAAAACAAACTAAAAGCATCTTGAAACTTTTTTTTTTTAAATTGAACCTTATTGTTACACTAACACCCAAAACAAGAGAATCTTTCATCTAACAAACATACACTAGCTTAATGCTAACATATAATGTGAAGCACCATAGACAGGCTAACAAAAATTAGCGTCTGCCGTCGGAGCTGTCCACTTGGATTTTTCCTCTTTACTTGAAAAGGAAAAACAAACTAAAGCATCTTGAAACTTTTTTTTTTAATTGAACCTTATTGTTACACTAACACCCAAAACAAGAGAATCTTTCATCTAACAAATATACACTAGCTTAATGCTAACATGTAATGTGAAGCACCATAGACAGGCTAACAAAAATTAGCGTCTGCCGTCGGAGCTGTCCACTTGGATTTTTCCTCTTTACTTGAAAAGGAAAAACAAACTAAAGCATCTTGAAACTTTTTTTTTTTAAATTGAACCTTATTGTTACACTAACACCCAAAACAAGAGAATCTTTCATCTAACAAACATGCACTAGCTTAATGCTAACATATAATGTGAAGCACCATAGACAGGCTAACAAAAATTAGCGTCTTTACACATATTGAAGCAAGACAATTACTGTTTAGTCCATATCGTGCAGCACTACTAGTGCTAGTACTAGTACTAGCCTACTAAGGCCCGTGTTGTCATGACGACGAGCCAGCGTCTCTTGGCTGCTCCACGACAGGCTTTGTAAGGAAGCAGTAACGTGTTTAGAGGTGAAATACGCCCCCGTCTGTCATATCGGCGTCATTTCTTTGACAACAATGTACCGGGTAGAGAGAGAGAGAGAGAGGAAAAAAAAAACAACTCGATGCGAATGAAACATCTTGTTTCCGTCTGCCTCTCCCCACAGGCCAAGATGCATCACTGACACCTGTTTGGTAGAATGTCGGGCAATGACGCTCATCACCCCCCCTCCCCACCCCCCAATTGACAGACCCAGACCGTCTCTTAGAGGAACTCTTGGGCCGCACGTTCCGGTCTACTTTTTCACTCTCCCGTCCCGACTTTGGAGCACAGAAAGGAAAACGGAGGCGGCTGAGTCCGAATCCCGTTTTCTAGTCGTTTTCTTTCTGGTCAGCTAACAAGGAACTACGACCGGACTGGCGCATCGTTTTTTATCTTTTTGGTTTTTTTTTTCTGTGACATTTGCTTGACTTGCAAACTTTTCAGTTGGGTTTTAACCAGCTTCTTCACCCTCCTACCTATCTTCCTTCACTTTTTTTTTTTTTTTTTTAACTCCCCGTTTTATATCAAGCCGCTTTTTACGCAGACTCTCTTCGCAGTCTTTTGTCCCCGTGTGCATTGTGTCCACCCCGGCGCGACTGTGTTTAAAGTGCTCTTACTGCCCTCGTCCTCGCTCGCAGCAGCTTCCAGCAGTGTCACACTAGGGCCCCTTCGCATTAAAAAAATATATATATATACATTTACATGAGGAAAAAAAAAAGTGAACCATTGATGCCGTTCAATGCGTTGTTATATTTCAACATAGGAGGGAGTGTGAACTACAGCGAACACTTTTGCGCTAATGTTAACAGATTTTGTCTTGGATTTTGTTTTTCTAGGGTGCCACGTGCAGTTTGGAGCTTAAAGGAATCATTTTTAAATGTGGAAAATGTACATATGTTTATTATGGCTCTGGTATTTATTACGTTCCCTTTTTTTTTTTTGCAGAAGGGAGGATTTAAAGAATATAATTTCGATGACAGTGGCCTGGTTTGTCCCCTGAAATGCAGTTTTGATTTTTTAAAAACTTTTTTTTTTTAATCTAATTTAAGCTTCACTGTAACAGGCGTCACAACAGGTGCTTTTCAAGCAAGGCTTAAGATGACTTATCTCCTTTTCCAAGACGCTCGTTGACACTTTTGACAAGTTCAAGTGTCTTATCGGAATCGGTGCCCCTTTTTTTCGGCACTATTCGAGTTTATGTGCAGTGGATAGAAAAAGTCTACACCCCCCTCTTTTTTTGCGATCTAAAATTGGGATTAAACCATCATTGGGAAGCGGGTGTAACCACATTCTTTCATTTATTCTTACTTCCCCTCAAGATTTTTGTTTTTTTCAGTGAAGGTCACATTAAGGGTGGATGAAGTTGATTGTTTTTCATTTTGCATTCTATCGCCCAAAATAATTTTACATTCCTGTTTTCATCACTGGTCTTCCCAAATATCCCCCCCCCTTTAAAAAAAAATTAAAGGGTTTTTTTTTTTTTTGTGTGTGTAAGGAAAAGCCACTGAGTGAAATGTGTGCATCGGGTGGCGACTGTGTTGGTCATGTTAATTGTCTGGGAGCTTCTCAATTAAGGTTCATCCTTTTGTTCATAGGAACCCCAAATGTGAGGGCGACGTTGTGACGATGCAGCTAAAAATTCACACAAAAAAAAAAAATCAAAAATTCGCACTGTTCCTTTTGTTTCAGGATGCAAAGTGCGGCGAAAGTTGAATGTCTGCTGACTCGCCTTGGTATTAAAACGTATTTGTTTTCACTGCCGTTGGAGCAGACGTTGTCGAAATGGTTTCAAAAGGGGGCGGGGGGGGGAAAGCTTTTTATTAAATAACTGAAGTGTGACTTAAGTGGAGACTCATTTCGCCCTGCGCCGCCTGCGTGCGCTTTGTATTGTGTTGAGACTCTCCCATGTCTGTGCAGTTTAATTTTTCAGTTTTTTGGTGTGACTAAGTCTCACTAGGTTATGTCCACTTCTGAAGCGGTAGTTTAAAAAATTACGAATATAATACAGTACATTAAAAAAAATGAAGCTAATGTTTAGAGTGACTGGCGAGCCCAAACCCCATAATAGATTTTGAAATACCCGCGTTTTTGTGGACATAGCCTAAAGCAGCACATACAGTACAAGCACCGCTTTCTCCCACAGGTTACTACGGCCCACCAAAGAACGTATCAATGCAAATGCCCTGCAGACTTGAGCTGTTCTTCGTCATCGTTGAAGCATCCATACTGGGCTGAAATACCGCTGAAGGTTCCCGCGGTTGACCCCCTGGAAGGTAAGACGGTCGTCGTCTGCTTTAATCGCGACGTTGATTTTTTTTCCCTTCACTCGTGTCGCGCACTACAACATGGTGATCAAGGATAGAAATACATGTTTAAGTCGGTACAGACTCCAAAAAGGATGATAAACAAGATAGTGGGTTTGTTTTGTGTGTCACTTTCTGGCGGTGTCAAATTAAAATAAAAATAAAAAAAGATGTTTTAAAAAGCTCCATTGGGCCACATCCAGCAGAACCGACGTGGCCCCCAAACACAAGCCCGCAACCCCCCGCCCCCTTTCTCAATGCAAACAGCATTCTTATGATAATGGAGTAATGCTGGCGCTTAAGTTAATTGTCTGTAGTTGTGGCCACCCTTTTGTGGCTTTGCTTTTATCCTTCTCAAGAAAAGGCCCAAAAGAGTTGCAGGACTACAGGAACCCTTTTTTTTTCGTGTTTTTTTTCCCAAAAAAAAAAACATTTTGTTTAGAAATAGGTCATTTCTAAATCAGCGATTCAGTGTTTCACAGATTCCCTCTAGTGGTATGTACAAGTACTACGTGAAGTACAAGCTTTGGAGAGTTCAGTGGTGTTTCACTTTCAAATAGAATACGCTTGCATTTAATCTCTAAGGTTTTTTTGTTTGTTTTTAAACATGTAGTTCAGTCCAAATTTTAAAATAGAACTTTTTATTCATATCCAGCTGGTAAATTATTGAAATATAATTGTCTAAATATTTTTGAATTTTGCAGACATTTTACTTACTTTGTGAATTCTTTCCAACAGTCCCTAAAAAAATAGTAACGTAACATGTTTGGCCCAACTCCGTGCGAATGCCATTTCGTGACTTTGCAACCACAAGAATATATTTTATGTATTGTGGAATTACGATTTTTCACTTTCATATTGGATGAGAAGATTCATATTTTATTCTGGACAAAAAAAAATCAATTCCAGTTCAATCTTTGACTAGTTAAGGTCCAGTTTTAGGACACAAATAATTTACATTCATCAATGAGTATTCTTATTTGGGTGTTAGTTTCACAACGTTTGTGTGACTTGGTCAGACGTTTTGGAAGCCAGCAGCTCAGTTCTGTACTAGCATTAGCTTTAGCCGGCTAGCCACTGTTAGCATTGCCGATAAACAGCAGAAGGTTGACGTTTTTCCCACGTGAAATATAATTAGGAACACAATAAATAAACATTAGACACTACTATTTAGTGAGTAAAGTTGTTTTTATTTATTATTTTATAGTATTTTTTTAACACAAGCCAACATTTATATAGACGTGCGAAAATAGCGAATCACTTTAAATTGGTAGCACTGAAATTGGACTTGGTTGTGGTTACATTTTGTACTTTCTGAAATTATCACCTTACTGTTAAATGTCCAACGTGTGAGGCTAAGTTTTGATGAGATCGTTATTTTCAATCAAGTAAAGTTGCAAACCAATTAGGCGAAGTTATTTCTGTGAGTAGGTAGCTCGCTGAAACTTGCTTACGCACAGAGCACTGGCTAATGTTCATTATTGTTTGAATTTGTAAGAAAAATTAAAATATGAGGAAAGTCAAATCCAAGTTGATAAATCGCGTCATTGATAGTTTTTGAAAAACAGTACAGTCGGCTTGTTACTTTTTGGTGCCACAAACTAGATTTGTGCAATGACGTACATGACCAGCACATCGACAAGAAAAAAAAATTAAAAATAATTCACCATTACATTAAATGTAGTTGTTTTGTCGTTCCACAGAGCGTTTTGTTTTTATAAATTGGATGATTGGAAGACAAGATCTCAAAAATCCATTTGCGATGAGTTCAACGTCAATACGGAGTTCTAAAGTGGACTAGTAGATTAGCTGTTCAACCTGTTACCTCTACCGCATAATTTATTTTTCATTTATATTCAGGCACTGAATTAGTATTTCTACTCTTCCAAGTTGTACAGAGTAAGTACATTTGTCAGAGCTGACAAATTACCGGCTAAGAATATGCAATTAGTCAACTGTGTTAAATGCCCATGTGGAGTAGTCAAGTTAACTAGTCGATGAATCGGTTCAATCTATTACGTTTACCTGACAGTGTGGGACTTCTGTCACAGAATTTATTTGTCTACTAGAGGGGGCCTGAACTCTTATCAATACAACTCGCTGAAGTTTTCTTGACCAATATTTCGCGTTGTGCCACAAGTTTGCGCCTCTCTGTACTGTTAGGTTCATTTCTACGTGAAGTTTAAAGCGCCCCGATTGCGTCCCGTTGGGGGGTAGGGGGGGGGTTACCGTGTTCGCAAAGCCTCGCTTGCGCGTTTTGGGGGGGGGCGACACAAATTTTGGCGCTAGACGTGTGTGTGTGGCCTTTGGATTAAAGCTGTAAAGATATCAAAGGGGGTCGTCGCGACGAATCTCCGTCGTGCTTTCATGTACGTTTGCTTTCTCTCACGCCAAAATCCTCATCTGTTGTCACCCCCGCATGTCTGGCAGCCCGAGCGGGACGGGGGGAAGAGAGGGTGCACCTTTGCGCAGAGACAGCCTCGGCGCCCGAGAGCCTCCTCCGGGTGCACAAAGGCAAGCGGCACGCAGTGCAACTTCGCTCGGCACGAGTGAACCGGCCACACCGAACACGCTCCGGGATCCGCCACATCGGCTCGCGAAAGCTCCTTCGACACACCGCCCTAGCAGCCCTCATCCAGGAGATACACGGTAAGTCCTCGTTTTCGTGGACGATTTTTGGCGATGCACGGAAGGCTCTCGGCGCTCTCGGCTTCCCGAGCGTGCTTGTTTTTGCAGAAAATGGCGTCATCGCCCTCTTGTTTCTGCCCGGCCGCGGCGAGCACGCTTCCAAGGGGCTTTGGGCAGCCCGAACACGCCTCGCTAAACCCCGCGGGATGTGCACACGGCCTCGGCGGCGTGTTTTCAAGCGAAACGGGTGCCCGAAGCGGCGGCTAACCGACGCGATCGTGCGGTGGAAGGACGCGCAAAGATGGAAGGGTCACCGGTTCTGTGCGCCAGGCTGCCTGCCGCCTCTTGGAAAAGGTGCTGGGCGCTTTTGGCGCACATTAGCACCGCCGTCGTGGGGCTAAACCAGCACCGGATGGCCTGGGGGGTGGTTCCGTGGCGTTAGCGCCGAGGTCACCGTCGTGTTTACTTGGTGCCCGTGCGTGCTTTTATCCGGCTCAACTCGTCTTTACGCCGCACTACCCTGCCATGCTGCAGTCGCTACGAAGGGGGCCTCCACTACTATGGCGCGGAAGGTGCATTTCGAGCCGAGCTCAACCCGCGTTTTGTCGCTCTTGAACGCCATTTTAGCGACTAAAATGGACATTTTGAGCAGGCTTGGGGATCGCTTGGGGGAAAAAGGCGAAGCGACGCAACGGGAGAGGAAATAACCCCGCGCGCTGCTTCTTTACGCAAAAACACCAGTGGGGAGAGAGTTTGCACAAAAAGTGGGGAAGTCCGGCCGCTGCGCAAGCAACCACGGCGGCGCCGCTGCTTTTTGCGCAGCTGGCTCAACCGCCAACCATGCACCGGCCAACCTTTTGTAAATAGTTGAAACTCTTGGACACACACAAAAAAAGGGGGGAGCACAATAGCCACCGCGCCGGCCCCCTTTATGGACCGTCAATGCGCTCCTAAGTCCCACTCGGGCTGCCCCCCCCCCCCCTCCTTCCCCTTACCCCTCCCCACCCCTGGTTGGATCAGGCAGTGCATGCGTCCTAGCGGCCACCGCGGCGAGGCCACTCGACTCACTTTGCATGTTCTCCGCGACGCAAGCCCACACGATCTATCGCGACATTTGCACATCACTTGAGTTGAAGAAGAGTAATGCATCCCAAAAAAAAGCTGATCCGATCGACGCGGGTCGACGCGCGATCACGACGCGGGATGTCATTTCAAAAAAAAAAAAAAAAGAAGAAGAAGAAAAAGAAAAATCGCCAGGTTTTGTTTTGCGTCACGGCCTCGGCGTATGCACCGCGCCAGGTGCGGCTTTCGGCGTGGGCTGGTCACGCGTGGATCTTTTAGGGCCCACCAAAGTGGATGGAGGGGGAAACGCGCCGGGGAATGCGCTGCCAAAGGGTGGTGGTGGTGGTGGTGGGCGGGGTTCGTCTCGCGTGGATTTGTCTGCTTCCACAGTGACGCGTTACCTCTCGCGTGTTTCAACCGACTATGGTTTGCCTTGGCTTCCAAACAACCAACCCGCCCTGCCTGAACTTCTCAACCACTTCAAGTAGGAAGTGCACTCAAAAAAAAAATCTAAAAAGTCTACACACTCCCTGTAAAACTGCCAGTTTTTTGTGATCTTAACATGTTTAAAAAAAGGGACACAAATAACAATGTCCAACAGTGGCAAAAAAAAAAAGCCTACAAGAGCAACTCAACGTCTAAAAAGTCTACACACTCCCTGTAAAACTGCCAGTTTTTTTGTGATCTTAACATGTTTTTAAAAAAAAAAAAGGGGGACAAAAATAACGAGCACAATAGTGGCAAAAAAAAACCTACAAGAGCAACTCAACGTCTAAAAGTCTACACACCCCCTGTAAAACTACCGGTTGTTTTTTTGGGGTTCTAAAAACGGCACAAAAAAATTGGAACATGTCATGCAAAAAAAATAAAAACAATTGACAAAAATAACAAGCACAACAGTGGCAAAAAAAACCTACAAGAGCAACTCAACGTCTAAAAAGTCTACACACCCCCGTGTAAAACTACCAGTTGTTTTTTTGCGATCTAAACATATGTTAACAAAAAAAACTGACAAAAATAACGAACACAACAGTGGCAAAAAAAAACCTACAAGAGCAACTCAACGTCTAAAAAGTCTACACACCCCCTGTAAAACTACCGGTTGTTTTTTTGGGGTGTTCTAAAAACGGCACAAAAAAATTGGAACATGTCATGCAAAAAAATTGACAAAAATAAAAAGCACAACAGTGGCAAAAAAAAGCCTACAAGAGCAACTCAACGTCTAAAAAGTCTACACACCCCCTGTAAAACTACCGGTTGTTTTTTGGGGTTCTAAAAACAGCATAAAAAAACTTTGAACATGTCATGCAAAAAAATAAAAAAATTGCCAAAAAGAACAAGCACAACAGTGGCAAAAAAAGCCTACAAGAGCAACTCGATGTCTAAAAAGTCTACACACCTCCTGTAAAACTGCCAGTTGTTTTTTTGTGATCTAAACATATGTTAACAAAAAAAAAGTGACAAAAATAACGAACACAACAGTGGCAAAAAAAGCCTACGAGAGCAACTCAACGTCTAAAAAGTCTACACACCCTCTGTAAAACTACCGCTTGTTTTTTGGGGTTCTAAAAACGGCACAAAAAAATTGGAACATATCATGCAAAAAAATTGACAAAAATAACAAGCACAACAGTGGCAAAAAAAAAGCCTACAAGAGCATCTCAACGTCTAAAAAGTCTACACACCCCGTGTAAAACTGCCAGTTGTTTTTTTGTAATCTAAACATATGTTAACAAAAAAAAGTGACAAAAATAACAAGCACAACACTGGCAAAAAAAGCCTACGAGAGCAACTCAACGTCTAAAAAGTCTACACACCCTCTGTAAAACTACCGGTTGTTTTTTGGGGTTCTAAAAACGGCACAAAAAAATTGGAACATATCATGCAAAAAAATTGACAAAAATAACAAGCACAACAGTGACAAAAACAGCCAACAAGACCAACTCAACGTCTAAAAAGTCTACACACCCCCTGTAAAACTGCCAGTTGTTTTTTTGTGATATAAACATACGTTAACAAAAAAGTGACAAAAATAACAAGCACAACAGTGACCAAAAAAAGCCTACAAGAGCAACTCGATGTCTAAAAAGTCTACACACCCCCTGTAAAACTACCGGTTGTTTTTTTTTGGGGTTCTAAAAACGGCACAAAAAAAATTGGAACATGTCATGCAAAAAAAAAATTGACAAAAATAAGCACAACAGTGGCAAAAAATAAAGCCTACGAGAGCTACTCAACTTTGTTTGCCGCTTAATCGCTTGAATTGGTGACAAGTCTGTGCCATGAAATGATCGCAGTTCATTTTATTTTTAGTTCTTAGACTGTGTCCGCATTTGTGTAACCATATTATGTCGGTTGTTTTAGTTTTGCTTCACCTTTCAAATCTTACTTTTTTTTTTTCTTCTCCACGCTATGAATTGCATTCATGGTAGGAAAGGGTAACAAAAAAAAAAGAAAATAAAAAAATCTTAGTGACCACCACGGTGGGACTTGAACATAATGCAAATATATTTAGTACTTTACCCCCCCCCCCAACCGCATTTGTCTTTGCTTTTAATGAAAATGAGAGGTGTGCCTGTTGGTTATCAGGCGGTGATGACAGGTTGTATATCAAGTGTTGTTGGGGGAGCATGTATAAACAGATGAGAGATAAACGGAGCGTGTGCGAGATGTGGACCGATTGCATCTTTTCTTTGGCGATTTGAAGCTGTGTCGGTCGAGTAAACCGACATTCCGTTTTGTAAACTGAGGCGAAATCTATTGCCGTAGGTGGTACGCGCCCGTTTTTGGTGGGTGCTCAACCACCGTAAATTGACCACCGGCACCCTGAAACTTGGAGAGACATTTAAAACTTTTTTTTTTAATTGTTGTTTTTTTACCGGATGTCCTCTTAGAACAAGCAAGAAAAAAACTGTTCATATGACCATCTTCTAGAGCGCCACGTTGTCCTTCCCGCGGTCCCGTAATATGATTGTTCCAGAGTGTGGCGCCGCTTCATTAGAGGAAGTCCTGTCTGGATGCTTCCTTGCCCTCGGGGTGTACCGATACTGTATTGATATGGTTTGCTGACACTAGAGACGGATTATGGAATGCCTCGAAAGTGCGTTTATAATTTATTTTTAGCCGAGTTATTTAGCGGATTGGCACCGGTGCAACTGCGTGCGACAAGTTGGCTTTGTACGTCAGTTGAACGTCGTCCGCTGCTCCACTGAAGAGCGAAAAGTTGAGCAATTAAGTTTGAAGCTCGGGTCGCCAACCAAAATGGTTTGCAATGTATTTTTTTTTTTATTCCGTAAAAATATTGCTTAGGTTCACCAACATCAGTCAACCATCCTCGTGGAATCCTAAGAACGGTTTTGTTCCTCTCATACCATGTAAATATCATTCTAGCTTTTATTTAATTTTCCTAAAATTTTGTGTTGCAGTTGTAACACCACGAGAGTAGAGGGGCCCCCATACATTGACCTGACTCTTTGGCATGTAGTTGTGGGTTTAAGTTGGGTTTTCTAATCCTGTTGAGTTAATTCAATGATGTCATCCTTTGTTTGAGCTATTTTTAGCAAACGGGGGGAGGGGGGGGTGTGGCACAGTTCGCCAGACTCCTTCTCTTGCCGGGTAACAGTTGTCCTGCCTGTTGGAGTCGCAACGAAACCACCGAAGTTTGCACATTTGGGGGCAAAACAAAACATTTCCATGCCAGCTTTGTCTCCCTCTGTTGGGCTTTAGTGTGAACTACAACTATAAACATGGCCGACGACGACTGTTTATTCAAGCAGATTAATTTTGTTTTTCTGTTTGATTTATAGTATAAGCATGTACACTATGCTAATATTTTAGCGCTCAGTTAAGTAGTCACAAAAAACCCGATAATCACCTTCGTCTTGCCAATTCATCATTTTTAATGTTATAATTAACGGTGACGCACACACACAGATGGTGGATTGGGGGGCGGTCTTCGCGTTTTTTACATTTAAGTTTACAACCAGTTATCATGATATTGGAGATGCACAATGTTTTATACCGTTTAAACGTGCGTAGTCGGTATCATTTAGTTTACTCCTAAAGGAGTACAGTAACATTGTACCTCCGCTAGAGGGAGACATCGGTACATTTACACATGCATGGTTCTGCTCGTGAAGAAGCTCCGTGTTAAAATCTGAACCCGAGTTGTCATTTTTATACATATTTTAGTGCTGCTTTTTGCAAACATTATGACAGACACTCATGTGATGAGTTACATTTCAAGAAAAACATAATTATGATCAACATCATACCACTCCAACAGGTCCTCAACGTCATTTTCATCCATCCATCCCATTTTCAACACCGCTGAACAGAGTCACGGAAGGGGGCGGTTGCTGGAGCCTATTCTTGGTGACTTCGGGTGGAAGGCTAACCACATCCGAACCGGTCGCCGGTCTGTCACCGGGCACATATAGAGACGAGCAGCCGTCCACAACCGTCACTGGGTGGGAGCGAATCCCTCGCTACCGGCACACAAGTCAGGCGAGTGCACCACACCACCATCAGTGACTTAATTTTCATCTCTGCTGTTGTTCACCACCCCACCTCCCCCTCACCTAATGTGTCATTTCTCATGATTCAGGTGAAGGCGCAGGCAGTGTACGCGGAGTCTCGGCACCATGGTGAAGACCAAGTCATCCGGGAGGAAGAGCTCTCACACTGTCCGCCAAGAGGTACAGAAAAAAAAAAACATGACTAAAGCCGACAAAAGCTCCATAGAAAATCCACTTGTTCTTGATTAGATTTAATTGCCCACCACATGAGTTATTTACTGAACCCCCGACGGTTCAGTAAAGAGGCCAGGTGGCCCACTTTACGCCGCGCTGATGTTGTGCAAGGTGCCACTTTTGTGGGGAGTCATTTATCCCCTTTCAAGGGCAGCGGGGACTTGCTCCAAGTGATGGAGATAGACGAGGGGCAGTGAGGGAAGGAAGATGAGGATAAATTGGCGGGAGATGTGGAGAAAACCAGCCGATTTCGTACACAAGTGCGTGCTCATTGATGGGCCCGCAGTCACTAATCTACTGTGGTGTGTGTGTGTGGGTGTGTGTCATGAGGCTAACTTAGCCCCTGGATGCTAATGATCGATGACATTCCACACGCACAATTCATTTGAGAACACAAGAGCTGGAGATGAGAATATTCAATTGAACCCAATGTACGGAGAACACAGCCAATGAAATGTGGCAAGTTATGATTCGGAAGTAAAGTGCAGCGGTCCGCAATGGCTAACATAACCCAAAACGCCATAGACGGGCTAGCACATTTAGTGTTAGGTGTCCATATACGTATTCATTCGACAAACGCAAAGCAACAGAGAGAAAATAAACATAAGATAATTAAACGTTGCATAATGATGAGAAAATGTTCAACCAAGCCCCCCCCCCCTCCCAAAAAAAAACCCATCTGACAGTCTGCTAGCTAAGTGCTAACATGTAAAGTATTGCAAAACACAAATAAACAGGCTACCAAAATTAGCACAGGTGTTTGTGATTCTAAACCTGTCATTTTAATTCCCCTGGTTGGTTTAGTCGCCTCAACCAGATGCGGAGCAAAGTCCACACCGCGTCTCTGACCAGCCGTGCACTCCCGCGCCCACCGAAGAAGCGGCTAAAAAGCCCCCAGAATCCCCAGTGGACGTTCAGGCGAAGGGCGACTGCTCCGCCCAAGCTAAGCCGCTGTGGAGGCCCATCCCCCCTCTGCTCCCAGAGCCCGATAAGGTCTCCGCCCCCGACACCGGGGACCAGAGCTGCCAGACCGAGGACTGGCTGCACCAGACCGCCGCTGGAACTCACCACGCAGGTAACAACCGGCCAAACTTTCCCCAAATGACGGATGCGCCAAATTCAAAGTCACAAAGCTCGCCGTTCTTTGCCTCCTTCAAGGTCACTGCGTGGAGCCCGGAGACCCTCCCGTGCTCCAACAACCCCTGCACACTTCCAAATCGGGGATTCACCAGATCATTGAATGTTTTCGTTCAGGTTCGGAACACACCCCGTCATTCATACCTCACAACTCAAAAGTCAAATGTTTTAAATTTATTTACTTCCGAATCAGTATCGAGTGGAAGAATGATCGCAGTTTGTGATTTAAAAAAAGCAAACTGTCACGGCGTCATGACATAAACCGGACATATGAGCCGCGGTAATATGACTCGCTCTTTGCAGAGGATAAGGAATACATGCCAGCGAGTATTTCGATATTATATGGCTCAAGTCAGGCCACCTGTATCGCAAGCTGGGTTGAACCATTTCAAAAATAATCATGTTCATATTTATTTTCTTTAATATTAATGTGATATGCGTTTTTTTTTCCAAGGTCCACTTCCTGTGTAGTATTTTATTTATTTTTTAAACAAGTAAAGCCATAAATTAATACATTACAAAAAGCAGTAGCTGTTGTATTATCCAAAAATGTTTTGGCATCCTAGATGAACTTTAATCTTTCATGCTTCATTAGAAAAAATATTTGCACTTTTTCAGCCACAATTAGATCCCGCCCCCCCCACCCCCCCATCTCCCTTAATTGCTTCCTTTGCAATTTGGGAAAATTGCATTCAACTCCACTGGGATGTCGATTTGAATTTAATCAACTGTTCAGCACTAACCTCAAGACACAACGTAATCTGGGATTTTTAATTTTTTTTTTTAATGGTGGACTATAAAGTCCTGAGTCCATGACAAAATGGCCGACATCCTTTAGTGGGTCCTTAAGGGAGTCATTTGTGTCGACTTCTGCTTTTTGCGCTCGCAGGCACCAGCCAGCTTCGGCACATGCTTCTGAGGGAGGTGGACACCATCTTTGAGTGCAAGGTGTGTCGAAGTCTCTTCCGGGGCCTGCCCAACCTCATCACGCACAAAGAGTACTACTGCCTGTCACGTTTGCCCGAGTATGACGGTGAGTCGCTCACTCTTCGCTCCTGTCGGGAGTCGACGGCGACTACAGTGGACGGTTTATCATGTGATCGGGTCACGCGGTACCCAAAAGGGTGATTTTTTTTCATTTTTATTTTTTATCTCCAGGCGATGACCGACAGAGCGTGGCCTTTCAGGATTTGACCGACATCATCTACCACCGAGCGGACCGACAGGACTACGTGGTCCGACTTGAGCCCATCCAGACCAGCAGCAAGGCCATGTACCAGTACCTCACCACCGAGGAGGAATTGGCTCGCTATCCGTCACGAGCGCCCAGGTACCGTTAGCGACGCGCTAACAAGACCTGTCGTTTTCCTCACCGCGCTCGGCGCGTTTGGCATCCGTCCCCCCGCCTGCGCAGCGCCAGGGAGAGTCCGGTCGCATGGGAAGGGGAAACGGGAGAGGCTGAAAACAACCAGACCGCCCAGCCCCGCGGTCCAGAGAGCCCAACGCACAGCCAGGGCCGGAAAAAGTGGGACGCGGAAGAGGAGGAGGCCAAAGAAGAAGCGCCGCAACCGGAGGACGAGGGATCCACGAGTGGGGTAGGTGGCGCATATCCGACGCGCATGAAGACCAAGCGACGGTCTTGCTTACGCGCGATGGTGAATTCCAGGTGGAGGACGTCACGATCTCGTGCTGTCTATGCGGCCAGGACTTCAACTCGCGCCGCAGCATCCGACGGCACTGCCGCAAAATGCACAAGACCAAATTGGAGGAGCTCCGTAAATTTACGGACACGCGGACCGTCCCGACCAGCCTGCTGTCTATGGTGAAAGGTGAGTCGTGCTCGGTGAGCGGGATGCGGCCATTTTGTAAAAAAAAAAAAAAAAATACTACAACTGCATTTTTCAAAAATGGGAATGAGCTGAGAAAAGTCGACTTGTCAAAGTGCGTCGCAAGAGAGAAAAGATGATGCGTAGGATTTTTATTTACAGTGCACACGCAGGCACGCACACGCTACTAAATACTACTACGACTAAATGGTGCGCAAATAGATTTGTCACGTTTGTCGAATGTAGAATTGTTACACAAAGGAATATTTGACACTAGGGAATATTTGTGAGGCGGCCCGGTAGTCCAGTGGTTAGCACGTCGGCTTCACAGTGCAGAGGTACTGGGTTCGATTCCAGCTCCGGCCTCCCTGTGTGGAGTTTGCATGTTCTCCCCGGGCCTGCGTGGGTTTTCTCCGGGTGCTCCGGTTTCCTCCCACATTCCAAAAACATGCATGGCAGGCTGATTGAACGCTCTAAATTGTCCCTAGGTGTGAGTGTGAGTGCGAATGGTTGTTCGTCTCTGTGTGCCCTGCGATTGGCTGGCAACCGATTCAGGGTGTCCCCCGCCTACTGCCCGAAGACGGCTGGGATAGGCTCCAGCACCCCCCGCGACCCTAGTGAGGATCAAGCGGTTTGGAAAATGGATGAATGAATATTTGTGAATACATTTTGCCATTTACAAGTTTTAAATTTAAAAAAAAAAATTAATGATTTTGAAGGTCGGCCCCAATCTCTGAGCGCACCCCCCGGCAAGTCGTGCCCCGTGTGCCTCAAAGTGTTCGCCACCAAAACCAACGTCCGCCGCCACTTTGACGAGGTGCACCGGGGCCTGCGGCGGGACGCCATCACCCCCGCCATCGCCTCGCGGCCCGGCCAGCCGCTGTCTCTGGAGTCCACCCCTCCCAAGAAGGGCGGCGCCGCCTCGCCGCCGCGAAGCGGCAACTCAAAGGCCGGCCCCATCAACGCCAAAGCGGCGCTCCCCAACCAGAACCGCGCCAAGCCTACTAGTCAACCTCGCAACTCCGCGCAGCCGGCGAGCCGCTGCACGCTGTGCAAGAGGAACTACAGCTCACAGGTCCGTCGCCTTTTTTTTTAGCATTTCGCGCCAAGAAAATATGATGGTGTTAAAAACCAATCGAATATTTTGTGTCGGTCTCTCAGCTGATGTTGAAGAGACACATGCGGATTGTCCACAAGATTTACAGCATCAAAAGCAACCGGTTGGGGACCGCGTCTGCCTCCACGACGCAAACTGCACACGCGACCAACAACAACAGCGGCGGTAGAGTGTTGCCTAGCAACAACGTCCAAGTCAAACAGGAAGCGGTTGACCATTCAGAAGACGAGCAAGAAGAGGACATGGACCAAAGCCCGCCCGCGTCTCCCGCTCAGAGCACCGGCTCAACAAAAAGCGCCGCTGCGGTTCCCGCCGCCCTGAAAGTGAAGGAGGAGGAGACCGCGTGGAGCCCGAAGGCGGCGGCGGCGGCAACCGCCACCTTGACCGGGAGTCAGGCGGCCAAAAGCAAACTGTCGGTGGGCTTCGACTTCAAGCAGCTCTTCTGCAAGCTGTGCAAACGGCAGTTCAGCTCGCGTCAGAACCTGTCCAAGCACATCGAGCTGCACATGGACGGCAACGACATCTTCATCAAGTTCTACCGCTGCCCGCTGTGCCGCTACGAGTCGCGGCGCAAGCGCGACGTCCTGCGCCACGTGACGGTGGTGCACAAGAAGTCCTCGCCCTACCTGGCGAAGATCATGCCCAAACTGGAGAGCCGGGCGGTCAAGAGACTCGCCGAGGCCGTCCTCAACAGCGCCAATCCCAAGAAGGCGGTCGGCGGCGGCGGCAAGGGGGAAGTCGACAAACGCCACGCGACCCCCGCGCCCTCCCCCTGCCCGCCGCCTCTCATCACCCGCAAGCAAGACGGCGCCGCGTCGGTGTCCTCGCCGCCGCCTGCCGCCCCCGCTCGGAAAACGCAGGAGCCGCCGCCGCCGACTCCGTCACCCGCTCCCTCCCCGCCCGTCACGCGCAAGCAGGACAGGCAACAGGCGCACCAGCCGCGCCCCGCCAGCCCCCCGATGACCCGCCGCAGCGACAAACACTCGCATCACCGTAACCCGTCGTCCGCCTCGGGGCCGCACACCCGCCGCCAAGACGCGCCGTCCGAGAGCGGCGTCGCCGGATCGTCTTCTACCGAAGTCCGAGTGACCAAGAACTTCTCCTTGCACGCCTGCGACCAGTGTGGGCGCGCCTTCGCAAAGAAGGTACGATTGCAGCTCTCTCAAATACGCGCTTGTCTTTTTGTCCTGACTTGATTTGCAGGAGTTGGAGCAAAAAAAAAAAACAACCCCCCCCCCCCCCAAAAAAATAATAGTAATAATAATGAATAGATTCTCACCAGGTGTGTCATAGCGGGCGCACTTAATTATACGAAAATAAAGTTTCTTTCAATTCTTACTTAATGATTAATTAAAAAATAATTGCGACAAAAGCTTCCATAGAAAATGTGGCTAAAATATGTATTTTTAATTAGCTGCAGATTAAAATGAACTGTTTTCAAACAAAAAAAAAAACAATGCTGGATGACCACAAAAAAAGACGATTTGAATGTTTACATCGGTAATTCTATCTTTTACCACTGGAGGGAGCCCGTGTACCAGAACACTGCTTCACACTATTTTTCCATCTTCCGAGCCGCTTGATCCTCACTAGGGTCGCGGGGTGTGCTGGAGCCTATCCCAGCCGTCTCCGGGCAGTAGGCGGGGGACACCCTGAATTGGTTGCCAGCCAATTGCAGGGCACACATAGACGAACAACCATTCGCACTCACACTCACACCTAGGGACAATTTAGAGTGTTCAATCAGCCTGCCACGCATGTTTTTGGAATGTGGGAGGAAACCGGAGCACCCGGAGAAAACCCACGCAGGCCCGGTGAGAACATGCAAACTCCACACAGGGAGGCCGGAGCTGGAATCGAACCCGGTACCTCTGCACTGTGAAGCCGACGTGCTAACCACTGGACTACCGGGCCGCCCTGCTTCACACTATTCGGCCAAAAACAAACGAGGTTGCTTATGACGTAACATTACATAAAGGAGATAGTGAACCCCCCCCTCCCCCCCAAAAAATGTAATTGTTTATTTTCAATAGTTTACGCCAGGGATGTCCAAACTTTCTCTACCGAGTCCCACAAATCCTTCCGTAGGTCAACATATGCTTTTTGATGTGCTCAATGTTTCATTTTATTATTGGTATATGCGGGGTGGCTCATTGAAACTTTTTTGTTGTTGTTGTCCTCAGTTGTACTTGGAGTCTCACAAGCGAAGTCACCGCAACGCAGCGACGGCGGCGGCCAGCAGGAGGAAAGGTGTCAGCACGCGCTCCAAGTCGCTCGTGTGGTGAAAAAAAAGAACAAAACGCAGTGTAAGAACTCTCTTGATACACTTTGCCCGTACTTCACCCCCTCCTCCAAATTTTCCCTTTATACTCCCCGCCCCCTCCCCAACACACACCCACTTCACCTGCACCCCCTCCCCTCGGCCCCCCCACGGCCGCAACATTCACCACACAAAAAGCCAGAGTGCATACTTGAATTAGTGTTTTCAAAGGTGCGTTTGTAACTGTCCCCCACCCCCACCCCTCACGTATGTCGAATACGGATCCCGTGAAGAGCAGAAACGAAACGTTTACCAGCTGTTTCCTTCTTTTATGTCGATGCGAAATTGAGCTCTTTTGTCTCGTGCCCCCCCCCACCCTGCCGCATTTCCTCCCACTTTCCGTCTCCTCCCCGGCTGGCACAATGCTTCGATTTCGGAAAGTTGATTCAAAAAGTGGACAGATGAAGGAAACAAACAAGAAGTGAAGAACGAAGTTCCAACAATTTTTGTTAACCCCCCCCCGAAGATATCCTATTTGTTTGGGAGCAATGGAGTGGAACTGCAGATGAAAGCAGCCTGTCACGCCAAAACTGTCCAGCAGATGGTGCTGCCACCCATGAAAACTATTGGGCGCGTTTGAAATCACGGAGAACGATTGATGGATGTCGATGAAGAGCTACCCCCCCCCGCCCCCCCCCCACCCCAACACGTTTTGGTGGACAAATCACCAATTCCAAACCCTACAATCTTACTTCAGAAATAATATAAAGAATTTATAGTATGTATATAGATAGATGTATTTCCTTACACTTGAATGGTCAGTGTGAGCCACATTGTTTGATTATCCGGAACGTTTGAGTTGAAAATAAATTCTCGTATTCTAAAGGTTGAATTCCAAAATGTGACCCAGGACAGAAAAATCCCCAAATTTGTTCAGACTTCCCTCCAATTGGAGGACGTGACTTTTTGATTTTGCATTTGCGTCCTTAAATGTCTACCTTTACTGATTTAGTAGCTTTAACCGAGAAGTTGATTTGAAAAGTCTTTCATTTAGGTGCTCAGGTAGTCTGCGAAACACTGGTGAGATGAAGACCAAATGTAAATAACGTTCACACAGAAAAAGCCCGGAAATGGAATAAAGGCCTGAAACTTTATTTTTATACAACAGAAGAGACACACGAGTGCTATGGGAAAGGTGGAAATGTATAAATTATTCTTCCTCTGTGGATGTGTTATTAGATGAAATAGTCACA
This sequence comes from Hippocampus zosterae, assembly GCF_025434085.1. Lineage (NCBI taxonomy): Eukaryota > Metazoa > Chordata > Actinopteri > Syngnathiformes > Syngnathidae > Hippocampus > Hippocampus zosterae. Next base: position 5,511,980 of record NC_067471.1, read on the forward strand.
ATAGTTGACGTCAAATATGTCTGACCAGTCTGAGCGTTTTAGAGCGACGACACTCAAGGTATGCCGGAGACTTTATTTTTTTTCCATGTTGCCATCTGGAGTTAGCTACTTTTCAAATGGGATCAGAATGTACAAACCACACACAAATAAACGTGGAAACTTAAGGGGGACTTTTGGCTGACTTTTTTGTTGCGCAACAGATATCAGTGACAAAGCCCACATCCATCATGTTTGTTTGTCTTTCACAGACGGATTTCATTTAGCGTGTCTGCGATTGCTTTTGCCCACATTTACATTTTCTCGTTTCCCGTGTCATTTCCTATTTGATGATACGACTTTTTTTTTTGTGTGTGTGTGTGTGTGTGTAGTCAAATCATTGGTCTGATGTCGCCAAGCGTGATGCAAGGAATTTGTTTTGAAGTCAAGTTTTAATATCATTCTTTTATGTAGACGTTGTGCGGCAAAGTGTGGAATTGGATAGACTCAAAACATTTTTAAATGGATGGTTGGACAAGGACACTCAGACACTTATTTTTGATGAGAAAATCACCACCCGCTTAAATAAATATATATGTATAAATAAAATGCTTTGGGACTGATAGTGAGTTGGAACAACATTAAAATCGAATTGACATTAATAGCATTTTTTACAGCAGCAAAACTTAATGTTTGAGATTAAATTCACTGGTTTGATGCCTTGAAATTGTGAGTTTGTCCAACTTGTTTTATAGTGTCTACAACGAGATACAGGGAGGGGAAGGGGGTGTAAGGCTTAAAAAAGCGCAAAATTAATGAAACAAATATGATCGGTTTCACTGCAATGCCACCATATGACCTCAAGATGGCGCCATCGCTCCACGTCTCTCCCTCCAATCGCCGCAGCGGACTCCCAGCCATCAAATAGGACATGTTGCACTCCGCCCCGCTCAAGCATCCCCTTCGCCCCCAACCTTCCACTCAACACACGAGCGAGCCCCCGGTGGGAGTCCTCCGATCGCGTTCCTCGCGGCTGATCAAATTGTTATTACAGCGCAGATGGGATGCGCTTCATTTATTTTAATTCCACTCCCGCAACAGGATCCATGACGCTTCTGTGTTTCTCGCGGTGGGCGGTGCTAATGTTAATCAATGGGCGTAGTCGAAAAATTGACACAAGTTGAGGCAATCAATTGGACGGATTCTGATGACATATCGACGCGACCGTGTAATATTGCAATCCATTGTCCCGTTTATTGCTTAATCAATCCTGATCGATATCGCTTTGCATTCAATGCAATTAGGAGCCCAGCCGTTAACGTACCGCGTCGCGTTGTTGGAGTGGAGTGTGGGGGGCGGGGGTGTCGAATGCAGGTGTTTTGTGATTACTGTCGTGACGTTGGTCTGACTTTCTCTCCCTGTCGCGCGCGCGCGCGCGCGTTCTCCCTCTACCTTCTCGTGCCCGCGCACGTGTTTTCTGGGGTTCGCTTGATTGAGACTGCTGCTACACTCGTCCCACCGACGCGTTTGTTTGCGCTTTAATATTCACCTGTAAACACGAGCCAGGGCACTTTTGTCAACATTTACCCCCACTTTGACGTCTTCACTCCCGGAATATATATTTAAACATATATTTTGCGGAGGGGTGGATCGGGGAAGGTTCCGTATTTTTTTTCACGTTTTAAAATTATCGAGAAGGATATTCTACTGGAGGAGGACTGCTACATTTTTTTTGTTTTTTCTCCCCCCACTCGGTGGAGGACGCCCCGCACGGGAGAAGACTCGAGATCCACTCGCCACTCGGGGAGGAGGCACCCCTAATCTTTCACACTCTGAAGACTTCAAGGTATTTTCTTCTTCACGATTTTTTTAAAAAAAAGCTATTCTTATTTACGTTGCCCACCCCCCCTTTCCACATTCCACCAGTGACGTTCTGTAACATTTCCCATCCTTTTGTGTCGTGCGTGGGTAACAAGCCCCCCCACCATAAAGCATCCACCTCAAAGGAAATATTGCAGTGGTGTTTCCTCAGCTTTCACGGTGGATGGCACTGTCTCATCTAATGAGGTTGCATGCCGAGCAAGTTGAAGACCCCTCTATGAGCTGTATAATGAGCTTGTGGGCGAGTGTTTTTTAACATTTTTCATCATATCACCCCCCCCCCCCCCCCCCGTTTTGGGATCAATGCTGCTGACTTGCATTATTGTTTTGTCAAAGCTTCCTGATGAAATGTATCATAAGGTTGGGCGTAGTTCATCATTTGGGTGCTCAAGCCAGCATTTAGCGACCCCCCCCAAAAACTTTCATAAAAATGCATTTCCCCGGTTCTTTATATCATTCGATCATGAACGCTTTTCCTATATTAAGAGTCTACGTGTTTGATTGGTTCAATATGTTGTGATGACAAGTGCCACTGGTGTCACTCTTCACTTTCATCTCGACCGCATCCTCGTCAGCTGACACTGACGGCAGCGACGACGACGACATTGATGCCCATTGAATGTCCCAATCGGGTTGAAAGCATTTGGCAAAATTTGAGAATTAGTTTTCCTCTTCTGCGCCTGTGGAATAAGATGGTCTAGTTCATTGCATAGGAAGGCAATTTAAATAAGCACCGGGGATTTGTTATTTTAACTCATTCACTCCCAAAGACGTTTTTAAACGTCTTTTCAGACTTGGTCCAGAATTGGTTGGTACTGAATGAGTTAATGTGTTTTTAAGTCAGCCGAAACGAGTTATGACTCTAAATGCCCTCCCTGAAACTAGAATTTTTTTTTTGATTCGCACAAGTAACACCTATTGTGATTGAGAGAATGTCGGGGCGAGAGGAAAGGGGTGGGGGGGGGGAGGCGCTACGCACGCAGTGGTTGGGTTAGGACTTGTCACTTCCTGAAAAGAGCAGCGAGCTCCCCGTAGACGAATGGCGGCCTGCACAAGTGTGATGGAGCGATGGTGGATAGGCGGAGGCAAGGGGTGCATGGGAATGGGGTGGGGGCGAGTGTAAAAAAAAAAAAAAAACGGGATGTCGAGGAGATCGCAGCGGGAATGAAAGGGGACAAGGTAGAGTGGAAGGACAAGTGAGCCAAAACGCATCGCTGCCAGTCCGATGAAGAGGAAGGATGAGTCAGTCACGGACTCCTGTTTTTTGGTGTGTTTTCACATTGTCAAATCTACACTTGACAAGAAATTGGGACTTATTAAAGGACGCGAAAAGCTAAAATGTTTAGATCAGGATCAGAATTGCCCGCTGAAAAATCCAATTGGCTTCATCCCAAACCGGACACACCAAATTTTTCATCCAAACGTATTCATCCAAAAAAAGAAACTTTCACATTCTCAATCGTCGCTCCACGCTGCGAAGAAACTGTTGCGTCAACAATATTCGCGCACGAGCTAAAAAAATAAAAATCGCACCGCGCTTGGCAGATCGGGCCAACCTCCATCGTGGCGGTTTCTCCATCATCATCATCGCGGGCCGCTTGCCTCCGCCGACGGACTAGCGTGGCTTTGACCTAATTCCATTTAGAGGCGAGGAAGTGATGAATTAATTGGGACACAATTGAATTAGAGCTGGATCTACAAAGAGAGAGCCGGAGAGGGAAGATATTCATGCCGCGACTGGAGTCTTAAACCTATTAGGGGGGAGCCCTCGAGACGCAATTGGGCGGAGTTGCGTTTTCTCCAAATGGAATCGAGCCTCCCACGTCGGATTGGCCCGAGGATGTGATGAAGGTTCGTGTCCAATCGCCAGCGTTCTTATTCTTTTGGTTGTATCAAAACCAAAGAAAAAAAAATCGAAGGAGTAGTCACTTGGCTAAGGGATTCCCCAAGCAACTATGTTGACTCGAGGTGAGGAGTTTCGTTAAGTACGGCCACAGCCTTGTGTATTCAGGATGCCACGTTTTGTGGCATCTCGAGATCAAGGAAACATCGTTTTGACACCCAAATTTTTTTTTCTCGGCTCTGAGATGAATGCCGCATTTCTAATCAAGCTACAGAAAGCGGCTAATTAGCTTAGCATTAGCAGCATTAGAAGGGGCGATCCAACTGGCATTTATTATTTCGCTGTCTGTGGGCAGTAACGGCAAAACAGCCATTTCTTTTACTCGTAAAACTTTTTTTTTTTATTCCTCTTGGCTGTTGTTTTTGCAGCTACAAAGCTAATTAGGTTGCTAATCAGCGTCTTCTCGGCGGCCCATAAAAGCCCCCGAGCGTGTCGCGATTGAGGTGAAAGGGGACAATCGTAAAGGGCGGCCTGAATAGGAGGAAATGATGTCATAACAAAGCGAGTGGCCTTTGGTGGCATTTAATTCCGGGATTAGCGAAAAAGCTTCTCTGAAGATGTCGCCATTAGCCAACGCGTAAAAGACAATCCCCTTCAAAAAGCCGCCGTTTTGAACCGCGATCGAGCAGGGCAACGATGCTTTCAAACAAATATTAATCGCCAGCTGTGTTTTGAGGCCAGTGAAGGCAATGAGCGAAACACTTAAAACGGGAATGGCGGCCCACCTTTAGACCATAAATAAATAAAGTTAGCAATTGTGGATTGGGGCTGTGTAAAAAAAAAACCAAACAAACAAAATAAAAATACTCCCTCGGGCTCATGAAAGCATATTAGCACTCGTGTCATGTCGCAGCCAGCCGCCTTGTCACAAGCAATTTTTCGGCGCCAGCCACAACCTCGCCACGGCGGCGCCATGCCAGATATGACTTCCTCGCTGGGACGGAGGTGCGAGCTCCCTTTTTTTTTTTTTCTTCGTGAGCGCCGGCTGCCAATGGGAACCAGCGTTAAATCGATTTTTTTTTTTTCCATTTTCTTGGATTGAACAGGTGCAACACCATCTGTCGTAATCCTCAACCGAACAAGCGCGCGTCTGGAGCTAATCTGACTTTTTGGCGGTTTCTTAATTACAAAATGGAAGACCCAGATTTGGAAACGGGTGATTTCTCGCCGGCGGATTTGTGTGTGCCGACGGGCCTTTGTCAGCTCTTGACACACATACAGGTGTGTTGGTCCGCAACAAACAAAAGCGGAGCGGGAAAAGAGTTTTTGTGCAAATCGTCACGTTTGATCGCATAAATCCGCTCGCATCTGATCAATGACTTGAAATTTATCGTCATCACTTATCAATCATTGCTCAAGGAACTTCACTTTGGTTTAAGTCGAGCTTTGCCACCTTCTTAGGATATTTATCGGCAAGCGGGAGGTGTCAATTACTCATGGAACATTGCAAGTTGCATCAGGGATCCGTCCCGATCCCACTGCATTTTAGCGGCATTTTGCCACGAGAGGAGAAATTTCTCGGCGAGAATGAGAATTTATCGGCAAACGGGAGGTGTCAATTACTCATGGAACATTGCAAGTTGCATCAGGGATCCGTCCCGATCCCACTGCATTTTCGCGGCATTTTGCTACGAGAGGAGAAATTTCTCGCCGAGAATGAGAATTTATCGGCAAACGGGAGGTGTCAAATACTCATGGAACATTGCAAGTTGCATCAGGGATCCGTCCCGATCCCACTGCATTTTAGCTGCATTTTGCCACGAGAGGAGAAATTTCTCGGCGAGAATGAGAATTTATCGGCAAACGGGAGGTGTCAAATACTCATGGAACATTGCAAGTTGCATCAGGGATCCGTCCCGATGCCACTGCATTTTCGCGGCATTTTGCCACGAGAGGAGAAATTTCTCGGCGAGAATGAGAATTTATCGGCAAACGGGAGGTGTCAAATACTCATGGAACATTGCAAGTTGCATCAGGGATCCGTCCCGATCCCACTGCATTTTCGCGGCATTTTGCTACGAGAGGAGAAATTTCTCGCCGAGAATGAGAATTTATCGGCAAACGGGAGGTGTCAAATACTCATGGAACATTGCAAGTTGCATCAGGGATCCGTCCCGATCCCACTGCATTTTCGCGGCAATTTGCCACAAGAGGAGAAATTTCTCGGCGAGAATGAGAATTTATCGGCAAACGGGAGGTGTCAATTACTCATGGAACATTGCAAGTGGCATCAGGGATCCGTCCCGATGCCACTGCATTTTCGCGGCATTTTGCCACGAGAGGAGAAATTTCTCGGCGAGAATGAGAATTTATCGGCAAACGGGAGGTGTCAAATACTCATGGAACATTGCAAGTTGCATCAGGGATCCGTCCCGATCCCACTGCATTTTAGCTGCATTTTGCCACGAGAGGAGAAATTTCTCGGCGAGAATGAGAATTTATCGGCAAACGGGAGGTGTCAAATACTCATGGAACATTGCAAGTTGCATCAGGGATCCGTCCCGATCCCACTGTATTTTCGCGGCATTTTGCCACGAGAGGAGAAATTTCTCGGCGAGAATGTGAAACTGTGGCTCACAACCACAAAGTTGGTAGTCGGTCAAACCTCAGGAGGTCCGAGTAGGAATTTCTCCCAGCATTGAGACTCTGTTCTTCTGTGTCTCCCACCAGACTCGACTGAACATGTGACCAGTGGATGGACTCCCGAAATAGATGATTTGAAACCGCCAACCATCACCCCCCACCCCTCCCCAATCTAGATTGGAAGATGACTCGCTCATGGGGCTCAGCTAGCTTCACCCCTCGGCTCCCCCCGCCCTCCCTCGTCAACCAGTAGAAAGCCCGCTTACTATCGGAATTACCTTTTTGAATTCCCCCTCCCAAAAATGGAGCCTCGATCGAACCCTCAGCCTCGGTTCAAACCGGTCGTCTTTGTCTTGCTGGCCATGTCATCCGCTTGCCTCCTTCCCGTCGCCCGGCCGCAGCGACTCCCCGTCGACCCCCAGGCCGCGCCGGAGTACGCCCACTCCGTCCGACTGGACGGCGACATCATCTTGGGCGGCTTGTTCCCGGTACACTCGCGGGGTGACCGCGGCACGCCTTGCGGGGACCTCAAGAAAGAGAAGGGCATCCACCGCCTGGAGGCCATGATGTTCGCCATCGACCTGATCAACAAGGACCCCGAGTTGCTGCCCAACATCACGCTGGGGGCGCGGATCTTGGATACTTGCTCCAGGGACACGTACGCTCTGGAGCAGTCGCTGACCTTCGTGCAAGCCCTGATCGAGAGGGACGGCTCGGATGTGCGCTGCGCTAACGGCGACCCGCCCATCTTCACCAAGCCGGATAAAATCGTGGGCGTCATCGGCGCGGCGGCCAGCTCCGTCTCCATCATGGTGGCCAACATCCTGCGCCTCTTTAAGGTAAGAGCGGTCTCTGCTCGTTTTGAGTTTTTAAATCCGTGACGACATGACGGACAGTTTGAACTTTGAATGTCGGGTTGATTGAAGGCTGTCAGTCAGTGGTCCTTCTGATTAATAATTGAGCGAGAAGTAAGAATTTTGTGATGAGTGGACAGTTTAAATCGGATTCCTCATTTTGTCTCGTATCCTCTCTTGGCTTTTTCCTTTTTCAAAGGAGCTCTCGAATGGTGTTTATTTTTTTGTGGCTAATTTTTGCTCGTTTATACGCTTGCTTGTTTTTTGTACTGAATGTGTTGGACGAGGGCGGCCCGGTAGTCCAGTGGTTAGCACGTCGGCTTCACAGTGCAGAGGTACCGGGTTCGATTCCAGCTCCGGCCTCCCTATGTGGAGTTTGCATGTTCTCCCCAGGCTTGCGTGGGTTTTCTCCGGGTGCTCCGGTTTCCTCCCACATTCCAAAAACATGCGTGGCAGGCTGATTGAACACTCTAAATTGTCCCTAGGTGTGAGTGTGAGTGCGAATGGTTGTTCGTTTCTGTGTGCCCTGCGATTGGCTGGCAACCGATTCAGGGTGTCCCCCGCCTACTGCCCGAAGACAGCTGGGATAGGCTCCAGCACCCCCCGCGACCCTAGTGAGGATCAAGCGGTACGGAAGATGAATGAATGAATGAATGAATGTGTTGGACGATACTCAGGACTAGAACATATTCAGGACTAGACCTTCTCTGCCACTGGAAGTTCTTTTTGGCCAGGAACTGTCAGATGCTCGGGTTATTCTGCCACATTGTAGATGTGCGCCCGCCACACGCACCCAAAAAAAAACCAGAATGGCGACCAAATATTCACTCAATTACAGTCGAAATGTGTCAACAGCCTCTCGTAACAGTTTGTGAGAATGTGGGCATCACTTTGTGGGCGTTGTTGAGTGGATCTAATTGAGCAGCGGTTTTTGTTTGTCGGGTGCTTGCCGAGAGAGCTTTTTTTGCAAGGACGACCCCCCCCGACATCGTGTCAATTGTGGAGGTCAAGCGCGAGGCTGTCTGGTAACTGGGATGCGCGTTGAGATGAACGGTCGCCATCGATGAATAAGCTCGTCCCGACCCCGCCTGAATTTTCTTTGCTAGCGCTGCGCCCCCCCGTGCGTTCTTCCAACCGTTATCGCCCTTGCGGAACAACTATCTTGCGCTTTCGGCCGCCGAGATTTGCATATTAAACGCCGAGCGCGTTTTAAGCCGGGGTTGAATCTGTCACAATAAGCCAGCGGAAGACGACTCCGCGCCGCTCGGCGCGCATTTGCCTAATACGATTTACGGCCTTGTTTGCGAGCATATGTACGTGTGTGCATGTTGCATTGTTAGACCCGCCCCCGCGCCCCCCCACTCCCCCGCCACAGTGTGTGTCCGACAGCGTGTGCGTGGGAGGCCTCGAGTCTTTCAGTGATTGTATCAAAATGCAAGGCCGTTGGCGCTTGGTATTTATCGACTCGCAAGATCGCTCTCTGTAAGGCGTTGGCCTCTGAATGAGTGGCGGTCTGAAAATACGTATGTAGGACATGAGAAACGCACGTTTATTTTCAAAGGGGCTAATCTGACGGCGCCACTCGCAGCTCGACGCCCACTCGACCCCCAAAGGGGTCCAAAAATCCCGGCGTGCGGCTTCGTGTGAAAGTCGTCGAGCAATGTGATTTCAAATTGTTGTCCAAATCCATCCATCCATCCATCCATCCATCTTCTACCGCTTATCCGGGGCCAGGTCGCGGGGGCAACAGCTTTAGCAGGGAAGCCCAGACTTCCCTCTCCCTAGCTACTTCTTCCAGCTCTCCCCGGGGGATCCCGAGGCGTTCCCAGGCCAGCTGGGTGACATAGTCTCTCCAGCGTGTCCTGGGTCTTCCTCGGGGTCTCCTCCCGGTGGGACATGCCCGGAACACCTCACCGGGGAGGCGTTCAGGAGTCATCCGAATCAGATGCCCAAGCCACCTCATCTGTCCAAATCCTTCAGAGAAAAACATACTTGCAATATCTCGATGGCGGTTGCGCGAAACGCGAAAGCGCATTGCCGGAGAGCGCCACCAAGTTTCCTTTTGGAGGCGACGAGAGACGCTCGTTTGATCGCATCTGTGGTTTGCTCTCGGTATCTGCGTTGGATACCGAGAGTCGAGTGCTCTTATGAGCGATTTATTCTTCGAGACGCGACAACGTCGTCGAGGTTTCGGTCTTTGGACGCAAACTCGGATTAACTTGCGACTATCTGTGTCCGCCGAGCCCGCTTATCGCGAATGTTTTTGTCGTCTTTCCGCTTCTCTGAAGATTATCCTTATCAGCGGGAAGCATGCAGTGTCAAGTCATCGGTGATGACACCGGGTATATTAAGATGGAATTCAACAATAATCCTCACAGGGGCAGAGGCGGCGAGGGGGGGGGGGGGCGGGGGTTAGCAAAGCTACCGACGGCAGCGTTTTGACTTTTTGGAAATGATTCACAAAGCTTTGAAACATGTCAACTGGGCAGATTTTTATGTCACAATCTAAACATTAGAAAAGAAGCTAAGGATTAGGAAGCATATATATGTGTGAGTGTGAAGAAAATTAAAATTTAAATCGCTCCAGTCGATGGTTTGATATTAAAGCGGCTTCCCGTTAATTCGTTTAAAGCGGTACTTTGCGATAAGACTGGCATAGATTTTTTAAGACACATATTCTTTATCCTCTGTGGTGATAGACGAACATTACTGTGGCTTACGGATCAATTGTGACCATCTGATCATTTTAAAGAATATCCTTACAGAGGATGTTCAGAGTGGGGGAAGTCTTTCCCACGGCCTTCCCCGCTCGCACCCCCCCACCCCGCCGCGTCGGCTCGCGTCTCATCCCGGCGCGTGACAAACATACGACGGCAATCTTTCCGATCGCCTCCGTAAGTCGGCCGTCTGCTCCCCTTCGCCGTCTGTCGGGGGGGGGAATTGAGCGCCGCCCGCGCTCCGAGGAATTCATCTGCGCCCGTTCGTATCCCTGCCGCGTGACTGCCGGATGCGCTTTATGCTTCCTGGAAAGCGTTTTGAAAAGGAGGCACGTGGAGTGATGTTCTTCCGGGAAATTTTGAGATTGCGCTGAAAACAAAATTGATTTCTCTCAGTGTAATTTCCTCTTTGTCGTCTGTTGTTTTTCACAAAACCTTCCAAATGGACACAGCTTAGCTTCTCAGTTACAATTTGAATTGCGGCGTGGTTTAAATCAAGAAGAGTTTTCGTAATTTATTTTTGAACTGAAAAAACAAAATTGAGGCCAAGCAAAGTTTTTTCCTTAGCATTCAATAGGGGAAAGCAGAGCTATTTTTTTCCAGTAGAAAGCCTAAAATTATTTTTTAAAATGTAAGGAACAGCCGCCTCGAACATCTTAACTTGTAGTCAATCAGAGACACTCGAAATGGTGGCTGGCGTGTGCCGACTCCCGACTTGGTTAATTTAGAACGCCACAGTCTCCCTAATCATAGCGGGGTGTGCACACTTTTGCAACCACATCCACCCTAACCCTCAGATCTTTTTTAGAGTTCAATTGTGCAGGTCACCAAGTGGACAAAAAAATAAATAAAATGGAAAAAAAAACGAGTTAATCTGACCTCCTCCGTTGCGTAACGATCAATTTCTTCGTCACGGCACCCGTATATAAATCGGTCGCCGATGGTGCGCCACACCTAATCATCCTTCAGCAATAACGCGTCACCGCTTTTTTTTTTTTCCGGGCCTTGGCGTGATTCATTGAATCAAGGCAAGTGGTTAACGTCTAAATTGGTTCGACTTGGCGTTTTCGCGCGAATACCGACGAAGCGTTCGTCGCACTAGATAAGAATGTTCATACTGGGTGAAACTCGATCCACAAAAAAAAAAAAAAAACGCAACACGGAACTCATCAGATCTGTTAGCAGTACATTTCGCACTTGCGCGCGCGCGCGCACACACACACGTGCCCGCACGTGCACAATCACTAAATGAAAGTTTAATCAAGTTCTCTGATGAGAAACAGGAGATCATTACGTTTACGCGGAGCCAAACTGCTGACTGCGCGAGCGTTAATGTGTACAATTACCTGAGCGTGCCCCCCCCACGGCTTTAATTGAATTGTTGTGTTTACGACATAGGGCAGGAAGTGCTTTTTTATTCCTTCCGAGGACAACTTTTGACTCTGTGGCCTTTTTTGTAAAAAAAAAAGAAAAGTTGTCTTACGCGCGAGGTGCGTCACACCTAGCAAAACCATTCGGGTCGCCGGTCTGTCCGCTTAGCTAGCGAAGGCGTGCAACATGTGGCGCGAGACTGACGCTTGTTATAGAAAGGTTTGCAATAAGACAACGGAGCGGCTGTTGAATGCGCCATTCGCAGCCGAGAGGAGTGTCACGATGATTCTGCTTGTGGGGCGAGAACAACATGCTAACGTGTTCAACCGCTAATGTGAATATGGCCGTAGCTGATTTGTTTTTGTTTTTTTTGCCTTATCTTGAGATGTGAGTTCACTGTCAAACTCCACGGGGGAAAAAAAAAAGACTGCACAAGCTAATTTTGCTTTGCTAAAGCCTGCTAGCTTCATGCTAACACGGCGCTACAACCGCTAATGTGAATATGGCCGTAGCTGATTTGTTTTTGTTTTTTTTGCCTTATCTTGAGATGTGAGTTCACTGTCAAACTCCACGGGGGAAAAAAAAAAAGACTGCACAAGCTAATTTTGCTTTGCTAAAGCCTGCTAGCTTCATGCTAACACGGCGCTACAACCGCTAATGTGAATATGGCCGTAGCTGATTTGTTTTTGTTTTTTTTGCCTTATCTTGAGATGTGAGTTCACTGTCAAACTCCACGGGGGAAAAAAAAAAGACTGCACAAGCTAATTTTGCTTTGCTAAAGCCTGCTAGCTTCATGCTAACACGGCGCTACAGACGGCTAATTAATCTAGCATCAAGCATTACCGAGCACAGGTGACGGCGCGAGCGCGTCGGTGAGAAGTTCAACACGGCGCCGCGGGGCCGCGCGGGTGAGGACGCCACTCGGGGGACACCCCCACCGCCCCCGCCACCCCAAGTCGAAACTGTCGCTCGGTTGTCGGGTCGTGTTTGATACCTTTTTAAAAGCGCAGATCTAAAATGGATCAAAGGCAGACGGCTCATGGATTATTTCTGACTGGGATGAAGGCGGGAAGTGAGAGAAAGAAAGAGATAGAGTTTCGGGGGGGGGGGGAAAAAGGATTTAAATGCATTTTTAATATTCGGGATGGGAAAGAGTGCTCGCCATAAGTGTGCCTTCTCTTTCAAGCAACGTGGGTGATGACAAGGGAAGTTGAAACGGGAACACCCCGAATAGTTCAAAGAATCTGTTCTTCTTCCTTAAAAGAAAAATTAGGCCAGATAAGAGAGACTGGAGCTTTGGGATGGCATCTCATGAGAGAAAGGGATCTTTCCAAAATAGGACCAACAAAATAAATATCACATCCTAGCTTGCAATTAGCCTTAGCCAATTAGTTTTTCTTCACTTCATAAAAGCCTCCATCCGTAATGCTGTAACTGTAAATCTGTCATGCTTGTGGGGGGGGGGGTCGTTGAAAGTTTGTTACTCTGTTATTTTATGGGAATGGGCGGCGAAGGCCACAAACAAGAAAATTTAGAAATTCAAGCAATGATGGAATGTACGCTAATAGCAGCGCATGGCGCGCACACTACTAAATACTACTACTAAATACCGTGCAAATAGTTTGTCAAATGAGAAATTGGTGAGCCATGATGAATACGTTCGGTCGTCAAATGCACGTTTTCATCGTTGCTGTCGGTATTTTATCCAAGACGAGATGTTCAGATGCTCTTTTGTTTTAGAAAATGGAACTTGAGTTGATGATTGTGTACGTGGTGTTTTAAGTGCTTTGCCGCCATCGTGTGGCATCTATAGGTAAGTACGACCCCCTTTCGGAACTTCATAATAATAATACATTTGATTTATAAGCGCGTTTCAAGACACCCAAGGACACTTTACTTCAGTCTCACTTTCCCTCCCCACGGATGGCGAGACGAAGGCGGCGTAATAAGACAGAAGGGAGCGCGCGGCGTGGCGGAGATGGATAAGAGGGAGGGCGGGAGGAGCGAGCAGAGCGGTCCGCTAAGAGCACGGCCCTCCACTCTGGGGACGAGGACGGCTTCTAAGAGGTGTTGTTACATCTCGCCGCGGTGTTGGATTAGATCAGACAGTCGTAGTGGGAGGAGGGGGGGGACGAGGTTAAGTGTCTCCGATCGGCCGCTCTTGGCATCCCTCCGTCTATCCAGCTGCTCTGGCGCCACGCGCGCCCAGAGCGGCGGCGTACGAGGCAGCATGAGCGCCCCCCCCCCCCAATAACGCCCCAAAAAAAGAACCTCGGCAGAAGGTCTTGAAAATCGATAAAAGCGTTGACAGGAATCGTGTTTTAAAATAGGACTCGGAGAACATAACTGGATATGGCGCTTCCCGCCCGCGCGTTATTTCCGCGCGTCGGGGTTTGTTTGAGCGGCGGCTATCGACAACATCGATTGATCGATCGTCTGGCGCTAAAAATGGGAAGATTTATTTACGAGGCGACGGCGGTGGCCTGAGCGAGGTGTTTGTGTGCGAGATGAGCTGTACGGGAAGTGGAGGGCCTTGCATGTATTTCAGTGACGGTTTTATTTTGAAAGGACACATTGCGTTTGTCTCATCCGAAATCTCCATGTGACCCTGCAAAGGGGACCTTGAAATAAGAATAATCCGATTTTAAATGGCTTGCCGATGAACATATACCGGTTTCCTCCACTTTCCCATTGGGACCCCCCCCCCCCCCCGCCGCACCCCTCCCCCCGTGTTCCCGCCTCCATGCTACCGCATCCCCATGTATATTTAATAGCTACGCCGGAATCCCAGCCTTGAATAATGCAGCGGCCATGAGTGAGACAAAAGAGAAGCGATGGCACGACGAGCGCGAGGGGAGGGCAAGGGCGTGATGAAGGGATGAGAGAAGAGGAAAGGCAGAAAGAGAATCGGAGATGTGGCGATATGCCGGCTCGCCGTCGGTGTAATCACAGAGACGGGGGGGGGGGGGGGGGGGGTGAAACCTCACACCTCAGCTCCTGGCGTCCTCCTTTCCTTCCCCTTCATCACCTTTCCCGTCCACTTGTTCGATTTTCATCGCGACCGACGCCGCCCTTCTTTCCCCAAACGCTCACCTTTTGAAAAGAAATGCTAGCGGGAAGGCCGGGGGGGGGGCAAATTCCGAAGCATATTTCATGACTTGAGTGTTTTTGGTCAATATAAAGTGCATGCGAGTCTCCCGACGGGGTGGACATTTTGGCTAACGTTAGCATTTAGCGAGTATGATAGCCCTTCGCGAAGTAATGTCTTAGCCAGCTAGCCGCTATCAATTAGCCGGCCGCATTCTGTGTCCGAAATATATTTCGAATGAGATGCGCCCGGGACAGAGTGGACATGTTAGGGCTCGATTCCATAAGCACCGATAGTCCCGAAACGTCGGTGTCAATATTTCTAACAAAGCTTTCCAGCCGACTAGCTAGCCAAGTACTGCTTTGCTCCTCAAATGAATGCGTAGTTGAACTCTACTGACTGGTATTCTCGTTTTATTTTTGTACTAACTCTCCATCGAAACAATCTCGCACTGCAATGTCAGCAAAGTTGACTTTTGGCGCGTTTCGTGGCGCCCGCCAGTCGCGCTGACTCGCGCTCATTGCCTCACTTCCTGCTAGCGCCCCTCCATTTTTTAATTTTTATTTATTTTTTTAAAGTTTGGCTCAAAGCTGATGATTGATTTTGAGCGCTGAAAGAAAAACCTCAAGGCATCTGTGTTTTGGTATTTGGTCTTTATCTATTTCCATACCGCAACGTCCGCGTAAAACGTTCTAACCGTCGCCTAAAAGAAAAACAACTCGCTGTCATCTGCGATGAGAAGAGTTCTCTAAATCGCCGCGACGCGTGAGGCGCTCCCGTCGAGCCAAATTTGAGCATTTGCATAATTGCACTGCAACCGTTTATTCTTTTTGAAGCAACATAAGATATCGAGTTTATATCGCTGCTTAACGCCACTTGGCAGGTTGTCGGCGCCCGCGTGCAATGACACCTGTTGGCCAAATGAAGGCCGACAGGAAGAAGCCTTTTGGGTGCGTTCCATCCCCCTGCCCACCCCCTCAAAAAAAAAAAAAGATCAATAACAAGTCGTACGTAAACCTCGCGCGGTGCGTTTTCGCTCGCCGTCTCGGCGGGGATTTAACGGCTAAGACGAGACAAGTCCTTCCCTCCTCTCACTGAGCGCCGTCCAAGTGGAGCTTGGACACCTGCCAGACGTTTGCGCCCACTGAAACCACTTCGGTTGACGCGCGCGATTGTGTTTGGGTTGCATTTCTCGGTGAGTTACATTTGACAAAAAAAATATCTCTATAATAATGATAATAACAAAAAAATACAAAATACATTTCTCCAGGTATCCCCTTCAGTAGTTGAGCGTCAATTTTATGCAAATTTTGGCTCGATCGATTGGGTCATCTCCTGAGTTTTATTTATTTATTATTATTATTTTATTATTTTTTTAGGTAGCCAATCATTGATCGGCTCCAAAATATTGATCATCTAAAGCAAATTGATAGGTGGAAAAAAAAGTGTTTGTTTTTTTAGCCTTGTAGCGGCGATAACAATCGACGGGGCGTCAATTGATTCATTTGTAATCTATGATGACGTTAGCACAGACGCTAGTGCTAACACATGATCAAAAGAAAAGGGTAACAATAATCCCCCCCCCCCCCCAATAAAAGTCAGTTTAGCTTTTTTCTCATCAAGGTTAGAAATAAACATCCCTATTTTCAGATTGGATGTCATCATTTGGATGATTGGTGCCATTTTTTTTTCTTCCCACCGTGACGAATGAAATCATCTCGTGTCTTAGTTCGGAACTGCTGGCATCCGGCTTGCATCTTAATTTTTTTTTCTTTTTTTTTTTTGTACCCCTGGCAAGCGGAAGAGAGCTGTCGCCATCAGCCAAGCGTTTCATGTTCGCTTCGCATCTCGGCCAACTCTTGTGTGATGGTTTCCAAACTTATTTTAAAAAAAGATATATATTTTTTTTAATTCTTAGCGGCTTAGCGCAAACGTGTCAAAAAACAAGCTTTGACATGCATTCAGCTGAAGATGCGCCGCAAATAAACGCAGCTTTTGGGTCTTTCAAGGTGCCGCTTAATGTCATCTTCCCGCTCCTTTACTGTAGCGCCGATAAGAAGGCGAAGGAACGACAAGAAATAACAAACCTCGCCGCGTTCCAAAAGGGCAGCTTTTAGCGTAACCCGACGTTAGCATCGAAATAGCTCCCGCTACTCATCAACTATGAGTCCAATTTATTCAAAGGCTCGGTAATTGTGTCGAAAGGTTGCCTTTTGTATACGTCTCCAGTCCCAAAAGCCCATTAAGTGTACACGCCGAAGAGAAGGGTCGTTTTTTTTTTAATAGCTTTCAACCGTACGCGCTGAGCTAACAGTATCACGGCGCTATCGGGAAGTCGGCGGTGAATAATTTCCGCCATTAGGGCGAGCTGCGGAAGCCGGCGAAAAAAAAAAAAACTCTGTGTCAGCAGAGATAGTCTTTGTGTAGGTAAAGTACACACAGCGGAGAAAGTTTATAAGGCTAGCTAAGTTACATTCCAAGACGGTTGCCAGCTAGGCCCTACTCAAGACCAGGATGAGAACTCTTTTGGTTCACACCCCCCCGGCCCCCCAAAATAAATAAATAAACATGCACGCAGCGTTCTTGGATTTCAGGTTTTGTTTTCAAGTTTTAGTCCCCAAAATGACAGATCAAAGTAGAATTCTAAACGCTATAGCTTTGAAAAAGCCGCTAGCTTCATGCCGACGCGCAGCGCAGAAGTGCCATGAGTGGGCTAACGAAAGCGGCCATCGCCGTCATCACTTGGCGTTTTCCGCTGTCGCGGCACTTTTAGACGTTAAAAATGAATGCTCGCACGCGTGTATTCTTTATCCTCTGTGCTCGCACGCGTGTATTCTTTATCCTCTGTGTCACACGGCTGTTGCTGCCTCGGACTGGAGGAGAACAGTACAAACTGCTTCA
Organism: Hippocampus zosterae; assembly: GCF_025434085.1. Taxonomy (NCBI): domain Eukaryota; kingdom Metazoa; phylum Chordata; class Actinopteri; order Syngnathiformes; family Syngnathidae; genus Hippocampus; species Hippocampus zosterae. The sequence goes on from NC_067471.1 coordinate 5,529,254, forward strand.
TTCATTACTTTTTTTTTGTGGTGTTATAAATTAAAATATTTATTTTTCAGATGAATAGACACACGTTTCTTGCTTTGTTTTTTTTTTTGGTTGTTTTTTTTTGTGGCGCTGGAATGAATGGCTTCACTTCTGTTCTTCTCCATTTTAAAATGTGAGACGCTTTTCGTTACGATCGCGGCGATGAAAGGAATGCACCTTGTTCGTCAACGCCACCGCCGCACTTTTTTTTTTGCCCCCCCCCCCCCCCCTGTGGCCTCCCATACTTCAAAAGATTGCTGTCCCATTAACCTCGCGCTCACAAATGCGACGCATATTGGCTGTCGTTTGTCATTTACCGAATATCTATCACCTTCCCCTTATATTTCCCCGCGAGGTGTTATGTGGGTTATTTTGGAGCCATGCCACTGTAATATTAATGTGTGTGTGTCCGTGTGTGTGCGCGCACCCGCCTGGGGCCCGGTCAAGAGTCCTGGAGGGATCCTGATTAATTTATCCCTCAATTGGCGATAAACAGGCCGCCTTGAGGTATGAAACACACCCAAGAGAGCTTCTCTGAGTTTTTTTTTTTTTTTTTAAGACATGGATGCAAAACAAATGCGCGTCGTTGGCATGCGGCGCACGCATTGCGGGTGCGCGCACCCTCCCGGGAGAGAGCCGCAGATGCAGCGCGCGGCAAGAAGGGGGAAGAGCAGAATGTGTCGAGTTGAACCCTTGTCACATTTGTGCTGCCGAAGCACCTTTTTGACACTTTGGTGCGCGTGTGTGTGTGTCGATTTGGGCGCGTGGGCGGTGCATCAGGTGCGCACCCAGTTGGGAAAATCAATCTACTTCCTACACTTGCAGTCTAAGATTTGCTGTCATTCACATTTTTTTTTTTTTTGGTCCAAAACAATTGCGCTTTGAGATATGAACGTAATCTGTTCCTTATTTATCACATTTAAAGCCTCTCACCAAAAAAAAAACAAACAAACCACAAAAAAAACAACATTTAATGAGGGAAAATAGCGAACATACAGCAATGGTGGAGTGACTAAATAGTTTCAGGCCTTTATTTTTATTTTTCCCTTTGTGCCGCTCCTTCGAGTGTAATAGCCATTCCGCGCGAATGTTAGCATCGAGGAAGCGACTTTGTTCCAGAGTGTTGATTAAAACTCGAGGTAGAATTGAGCTTTTTGGTGAGATGTTTATGAATGCGGGTGCGCGATTTCATTGTCTTGAGGTGCAAAAATCGCTCAACAAGCTAACTAAAGCTAGCTAACTGGAGCTAGCATCACAATGACCTGCTCTTCAAGTTTTTTCCTATTACGTCTTCTGATTCCTGCCTGCCAGTAATTATGGCTGTCTAATTGGGATGACGGGGGCCCTGAGAGAAATTGTGTGTGTGTCGGGGGGGGGGGGGGGGTGAGACAGAGAATATGAATATGGACGAGGAGCTTCGCAGCAGCAGTTCGCGTGAATACAAAGCTAAAACCGCATAGCTAGCCGCCGCGGGAAAGGTTACCCTCTGAATCAAGCCACGTCTTGTTGGTACACTCACAAGTGATTTCTAACCCCAGGGGAGAAGGGGGGGGGGCAATTGAACGGTTTCTGCACCCGCCACCCGCGTTATTTTGAGCGAGCGGGAAGATAGATGCGAGGGGAAGACGGAGATTCGGCACGTCCTGTTGAAAAATTCATCAGTACAGGTAGCCTGCGGGAGAGCGAGGACTTTTTGGGGGGGGAGTGAAGGGGGGGGTGAAAAAAATGTGTCTGGTCACGTGCTCCACCCACTCGAGTGTATTCATCCAGACTGGAAACTGGTGCGAGACTTCCCACATCGCGCAGTCGAGGAGGCCGGAGGGTGTTCAATAGATTTTGATGTGCTCGTTTACAGCACGGCGCGACGCGGCCCTTTGAGAAGGTCCCGCTTGGCCGCCGGCTTTTTTAATTCTCTTCTGTAGTCGTGGCTGACGAGCAACTCTGACACACAAACTCCAACTTTCATTTTTTTTTTTTTGTCACACGTAGAGAAACTGGCTGTCGATACCTTTTCTTACTTTCACGTTAGCTTGCGGCTAAAAAAAAGTCCCATTAGCGCTCGGGTGTTTACATTACGTCTTTATTGTCGCCCCATATGATGAAGTGAAGTTTTTAAAGGGGAGGGGGCCGAGATTGAGTTGTAAATTTCAGTCCTGTCTTTGTTGGAACGCACCCAAAGTCTGATAAGCTTTTACGAGGCACCGCCTGGAGATGTGCTTGCACTGTTTTGCGGCTATTAAGAAGGCGCTAGCCCACCCCGATTAGCTGCTTTCCTGCGTATTTTTTTGATCACCCTTGCCGTTTATAACCTGTCGGCTTTCTGCCCCGATATAACTCGCCCCCTTCCGTCTTCCTGTTTTCGCTCTCATTATGTCCTCATCCGTAATTTTCCCTGTTGGCAGCGCGTCGCCCCGCCCTCTTTTCGCTAACAGTTTTTTTTTTTTTTATGGAGAGGCTGAAGCAGATGAGCCTTAAAATCGAGCGGCAAGCGTGCAAAGATTATGCGCTTAACAACCGGGCGACGGTTACGTGTTCGCACGTCGTCTTGTTCAAAGCGGCGACTGCCGACGTGCGTCTCGGGGGTGTTGATTGGCTTTCCGAGTTGGCGCGATGACGTAATGGAAACGGCGGCTCTTGATGAAGTTTTCTTCGACTTTAAAGCGACTCGCGTTTGTGTTCCTTGACTTTAGTGCAGGTGGGTGGGTTCAGCGAGGGGGGGGGGGGGTCTTTTCATCACCAACAAACATAAATGAAGCGAACGAGCCGCGATTACACGCCGCAGCGCCCAGAAACCGAACGCACCAGCCCGCTAATTACGGCTTACTTTATCAGCGCCGGACGAGTCAAACGGCGTCGTTCGTTTGTTCATTACATGGTTATAATTATCACTTGCTGAACAATCGAGGGAGTGGGAAAAAAAAAATTAATTTTTCTTCCAAATGCTGAGCCCTCAATCATGAAAAGGGCTGAAGGGATTTTCTGTATGAACAGAAAAAAAAAGTAATGCTGTTTTTGATCAATATAATAATTGGAGTCCCCTCGCTCTGTGTAATATTTTACTCTCCGCTCACAGTACGTGTCCCCCCCCCCCCCACCCCCCCACGCCAACACAAAATGACTCGGTCACGCTTGAGCCTTCCCCCGACTCCGTCCGCGGGTTGTTCTGCATGAATGTATCAGCACCTGAAAGGCGACCTTTTGAAATGTCATGCCGCAAGACATATTGGATTTCTGTATCTCCTATTTTATTTTTTTTTTCCCGCGCACGGCGGTTTCGAGGCTTTTACGCGTTTTTAATGTCGGTCTGCGACACGCTCCGATTGGGATATGGCTTCCATCCAGCCAATCGGAGACGCTCTTGTCGTAACCACGACTTAGCCCGCTTCCGATAAGGAGTCGGCTGGAATCAACAGGGGTGCGACGGGTGCGCTTCGTAGTCATTAAACTCATTCAGTACCAGCCCATTCTTGACCGAGTCTGAAAAGACGTTTAAAAACGTGAATGAGTTAAAAGTTCATTCATTCATCTTCCGAACCGCTTGATCCTCACTAGGGTCACGGGGGGTGCTGGAGCCTATCCCATCTGTCTCCGGGCAGTAGGCGGGGGACACCCTGAATCGGTTGCCAGCCAATCGCAGGGCACACACAGACGAACAACCATCCACGCTCACACTCACACCTAGGGACAATTTAGAGTGTTCAATCAGCCTGCCACGCACGTTTTCGGAATGTGGGAGGAAACCGGAGCACCCGGAGAAAACCCACGCAGGCCCGGGGAGAACATGCAAACTCCACACAGGGAGGCCGGAGCTGGAATCGAACCCGGTACCTCTGCACTGTGAAGCCGACGTGCTAACCACTGGACTACCGGGCCGCCCTGAGTTAAAAGTTATTTTATTTTATTTTATTTTTTGACCGATATCTCACCCGATACATCTAGGTCAGCACGTGCGTGTGTGTGTGTGTGTGTGTGTGTGTGTGTAAGGCTCTTATTTTCTCAACAATAGACTTCTGTTGAATTGAGCCGCGGCCACTCGCTCATCCTCGCTCGCACTTTTCGTCAACGCATCCTCTTTTCTTCTCCGCCGTCGCTTTCATCTTTGCCCCCCCACCCAATAACACTCGAGCCCACTCCATCGCTTTCATTGTTATCCCCAAAGACTCCCAGTGTGTGTTACGTGGCCCCCCCCCAAAAAAATAATAAAAAATTCTAATTAGCCCGGCTGCCGCGTGCATATTCTTTTTTTGAGAGAGATGCGATTTTTCCGCAGTCGAGGAGGCAAAATGAACGGTTTAAGTTGGCTTGTCTGGTTGCATTTCATTCCTCGGAGGAGATCAATGTCCTTGTGCGTGTGTGTGTGTGTGTGTGTGTGTGTGTGTGTCTGTGATGGATTGTGACAATGTTCTGAAAAGAGGGATGTGTTAGCTGTCAGCTGCTGATGTCTACCTGGATGTTAATTGGCATTTCTGGCAGAAGTTTCCTTCCCTGCGTTGGACTTGCTGTCCATCATCCACCTCTTCACATATTCTTAACATGTTGAAAAGAACAAGAAAATTGCCGAGGGCCCAATTTTCACTCTCCAAGACATTAAAAGCTGGTTTGCAGACGCACATGTTGCCCACAATAAATATCTGCTGATTTGTGCAACTGTCACTTTTATCAACTTCTTTGTGCGCGTATGGTATTCTGTTGGCTCGTTTGCACCACCAGGTGGGCAGTAGTGGTAGTGCTCTAGAGCGATTTAGATCCTATTTGGCAGCCAGGACTTTTTTTGTTGACCTTGGTGTTGTCACCAATGTCATATGGTGTTCCACCTGGTTCAATTTTGGGGCCCTGGCTGTTTTTTTTTTTTCTTCTGACCCCGTACCATCTTAAAGCATCGTACTTCCTTTCATTTATGGTTTTAACTTTGTGTTTATGGTGGCCTTGGTTGTCACCAATGTCATATGGTGTTCCACCTGGTTCAATTTTGGGGCCCTGGCTGTTTTTTTTTCTTCCATCTTAAAGCATGGTACTTCCTTTCATTTATGGTTTCAACTTTGTGTTTATGCATCTATTTTTTACTTTGTGTCTATGCGGTCTATTTGTATAGTTGTTTTGAGTAGTATGTAAAACAAAAAGTAGTCTTGGTTGCAAGTATTTATAGTAGTACACGGTTCAAATGGGCAGATGTGTGTTGGACCTGCATCAGGGTCTGATGTCGCCTCCAGAGCACCGATCAAGTAGCACCCCGACAGACACAAAACTGCATGCCCCTCCAAAACCCGTTCACGCGGGACCGGCTAATTGAAGAGCACTTATTGATTGGCAGGTTATTTGAGATTGCAAGTCCTTGGAAATCTATATAGCCAGTGGCCCCCAGGTGTGTGTGTGTGTGTGTGTGTGTGTCTGTGTGTGTGTGGGTACGACAGGCAGACTGATTTCACTGATTGTACACACTGACAGAGAGCTCAAGGCTCGTGTGTCTCCATTACTGCCCCTTCGTTCCAGCAGCATCATGGAACTGAAAATGACTTTTGAGCTTTTTGACCGTCAGGTGAAAGTGTGTTTAAAGAGATGCTGATTTCCTACGCAGTATGTATTTAAAATATATATATATATTTTTTTTTAAATACGTATATATGTGTTAAGCCTCTCTGCTAGATTTTTTGTCTGCAAAATGCGAGGAAGGAAACGCGTGACGCTCCAGCCGAAAATCAATTGTCTCCAAATTGGCATTTGACGACATTCCCTTAATCAACTCTTGTCAGGAAACGTAATGATCCATCACTTCATAAAAGAAAGCTTTTTTTTTTTCCTTTTGCCACAATGAAATCAATATTTCGAAAAGCTTTATGTTCCGACACGGTTCTAAGCAATTAAACATCAAGCGCTTTGTTAAACGGCTGAAAAATGGAACGCGAGACTCCTCCCCACGTTCAAAGGCGGAAACTCACCGCCACAATAACATGCAAATGAGCCGACCCTCCTGAACATCATACCCGAGAGGCGTTAGCATGCCGTTAGCTTTGCATTAATTATGCTTGCTAAGGATTCCTGTGGCGGGCCGTTTCCGGAGCAAATGATCCGGAATGAATCCATTGCGAATAAAAAAATAATAATACGTTGTAGCGATGACCGCGACGCCCACATCGCTCAACAGGCCTTACTTCAGGGGTGTCCAAACTTTTTGCCAAGGGGGCCAGATTTTATGTGGTAAAATGTCGGGGGGCCGACCGTGGCTGACATTCTTTACATTGAACAACAATATTGTTCAACAAATTTTAGTAAGCCAGTCTGTTTCACATTTCCATTTTTATTTTAATTTCAACAATCTTAAGAATTTATTTTGGTTCATTTGAAACAGGAATTTGAAATATGACATATCAGTCAATATAAACACGGAGTGATGTCTTGTTAACTCGTGAGTGATGCCCTCTAGTGTCTAAATGCTATTACCTGTACTCATTTAGTGAATGCTATTACTCATTTAGCCACTAGAGGGAAGCAGTACTCTATGAAACATCACTCACCAGTCTACGAGACCTCAGTCAATGCAACACGTGTTCCATTACGCCCAACCTGCGGGCCAGACGGCACTGATTTTATGACGGGGGCCGAGGGCCGGATGAAATTCGACCGCGGGCCGAATCTGGCCCGCGGGCCGGACTTTGGACATGCCTGCCTTACTTGCTTTAAGTCACACGTGTTAGCCTAACGCGTAGACGGCGACCACGTGTGGGCATAAATTATCCCCGCATCTCATACGTGAAATCGTGAAAAATCAACAATCTGCTAATCGTTCGAACAATCGATTAAAAAAAAAAAATTTGATCGCAACAGCCCGACTTACCACTGCGTCTATTGTAATCCAACGAACCGCACAAAGTAAAATCACTCCGTTCCCACATGTCGGACCCTAATCCCTAATTCATGATCAAATTATTCGAGGCTCAAAGACCTGCTCGCCGCTAACAGCTCCAGTGGCCAATAATGAAAAGATGGATTAGGTGCAATATAGTCCTCCGGTGTGACATTACGGAATTGCATTAACGCGGCGGAAAAGTAGCCAAGCGCCCTCCTCGGGGGGGGCGAATAAAGTTAACTTATCCCGGCGATACGTAGCGACCAACTGACATTAGCCTAAAATACCGGGATTACGTTTATTGGCATCTTTGATGGGGGGGTTCCCGACGTACTTTTTCCCGTACATTATTTTGTCTCTTGCTTGAAGCCCGCTGACAGTGTGTGCGTGTGTGTGTGTTTTATACAGGTGTGTATGTGTGTATGTATATTTATATTATAAATATAGTTTTTCCAAGATGCGCTACAACAGCCGCTGGAGGGAACTTCCTTCTTCCTGTGATGCAGATTCACAGCAGGGCATGAGCACACGCAGTCACTGATCTTAGCTACCACACTAACCCCCCCGCACCCCCCTCGCCCCATCCACACCCCCCCAAGGAGCTTGCAGAGACAGATAAAAGAGCATCTCTGTCTAAGTATCCGGAAGTGTGCGCCGCGCGAGGGAGTGGGTGGCGAGCCCCGCTGATGGGAAACGGGGGATGTGAACAAATGAGTTGTGGGCTTGCGAAGACGCGTCCCCCCCCCCCTGCCCCCCTCTCTCTGTCAGTTTGAAAAGATTTGCTATCATCATCGCTATCATAGTGTTATAAGCCTATATTTGAGTTGCTGTCGACAAATACCCACAATATATTCTTTATCCTCTGCGAAGAACGACAAATTACTATTGCTTGCTCTATAGCGGGTATGTCTGTATTTCACAGCTCCGCAGATGTGCTTTAGCTCCAGAACGATTAGGAAACGGTGCCGTAATCCTAATGTACCAACTGGGAGCCCCCCGCCCCCGCCCGCCCCCCGCTTATCTCCATTACACCTCGGCTTCACACGCCAAACATCCCCTTAGGGGTGGCGCCCCCGGTTTAGCATGCAAGAAGTACTTCTTAGCGTTAATCCACACAGGGGCCTGTTTCGATTTTTGATTATTCCCTCAGTTGCGTCCAAACCCTCACCTGTGTGCCATCGACACGCGACCGCAACCTCTTAACAGGTTTTTTATTTTATTTTTTTAATTTTTTTAATCAGCGCAACAATTTGTGCGCGTGCGCGCTCTGTCAACCCCGCACGCTTTCGTCAGCTTCTTGTTCCAAATTAGCGTCAGGTTAGTGAGTCAACACTGAGCCGCTTAGCGCGGCAGGTGCACTCCGTAGCTCGCTTTGTTCTTGGGAGATTCGTCGTCACAAGTGGTAAAGTGAAATCTTCTATAGTCGCCGCATCAAAAGAATTATGGGGGTTGGCGACAAAAAAAAAACACAAAAAAACAACAAAAAAAACTTGCAAGTCAAATGACTCTTTTTACTTCTTTTGTGTGCTCGTGTTGCTTTTGTCGAGATACCACTAGAGATGCTTTGCCAAAAGATGCCTTGCAGCTCTTTAGAAAGGTAAAGAAAACCAAGTGTACCGTTGGACCATTCCCTCAAAAAATATAATGAAAATAAAATATTTGAATAAACTTTATTTATTTTTTTTTACTCTGATATGAAATCACAGTCATGCAACGCCGCACGCATCCCCTGATAAAAGGGAGCAAAAGCACTCCAGGAAGTCCTTTGTTACAGTTAAATAATTCTCAGGACCTTTGTGGGGGGGCGGGGGCGGGGGGGTTGTTTTCTTCCCAGGGTTGCAGCTTGCCGTGATGTAGTCCTCTCACTTTGTTTCATTCATATTTCAAAAGCCTGCATCAAATATGAATGGCGTAACCTCTGCGCGCTTAACGGCGTTAGCTTTCACGCTAATGACATCAAGCTAGCGCGGAAGAGTTGAGGTAGAGTTGTTAGGTTTGTTTTTTTGTTTGTTTTTTTTTTTTGAGTTTCAAGGCTGACAGCAAGGAATTTGTGGCAAGTACTGGCTCGGTTTGAACATATGACACCAATCTTCCATCACCATTATGTCTGGGATATACATGTTGGTGTTTTAAGATGGACGCCTTATCTTACAAAGAAACAAACAAACAAAAATCAGAGCTGGCCGGCTATATTTGAAGCCAAAATGCATTTGGAATCGGCCTAAAGGCATGCGTGGAAAATGCAAACGCCCCCCCCCCCACGCGCTAACAACATAATTAGCTCCTTGCGCGCAACATAACATGGTGTTCTGAAGTAAACAATTAGAGATGCGGCTTTACAGGCTCGCGCATCGATCGCTGGCACCTGGGCGTTTCACTCTTCGCCAGCTGAGCCGCCGCTCCAGCTCTTTTCGTGTCTTTGCGGGGGACATGAAAGAAATTCTTGCTAGGATTTGACTCAAAAACAATCTGGGTATGTGTCGAGCTCGTCAAAAGACTGCCGCGCGGGTTGAAATGACTCGGCGGAATGCGCCTCATGTAAACACTTCGGGGGGAAAAAAACGTACATGGCAGTACCTCGGCGTGCGAGGTGAATTCAAGGAAACATTTTGTAATTTATGAAAATATTATTTTCGTAAATTATTGTAATTTTTAATTTTGTAATTTGTTTATATTTTAATTAGATTGAATCTCAAGAATGAGTGTATAACACTGCAAAATTGATGCTAGTTTCGTTAGCCTTTCAATGGACTTTTGCTCTGTGCTTTAGCATTAAGCTAGTAGGCGTACAAAAAGGCAAAGTTACGTGGTTTTTTTTTTTCAGTTTTCTGACAACAAAGGTGTCTCAAATATCAGCCCCAAGTCACTGCGCGGCAGAAGGCAGCTTTTTATTTCATTACGCGGCCCTGCCACATTCTGCCCTGCTTCTTTTTCCGCCTTTTTTTTTTTTAGGGTATCATTGAGCACCAACTGTCTGCTCTCCTCAGTGCTTCCTGTATCAGCTGTGTGTGTGTGTGTGTGTGTGTGTGTTTGTTTCACACTGAGGGCAATGTGCCAAGGGGATATCCGGCTTTTGCCAGCTCACTGACCAGTCAGTTATTGGTCATTCACCACGGGGCTGTCCCTCGACTTGTTGGGCAAACACACACGCGCACACACACACACACACACACACACACACACACATTCGCGCACGTGGGCAACATGCTGTGAAAAGCCACCGAAAGTTCAGCACACACTTGATCCGTTGCCACCCGAACACGAGTGTGAGGAACACACATTTTCCCCAGCGTTTGGCCACGCGGAATCGACGTCGGCTCCGTTTTTGAAAGCGTTTCCAAATTTCGTTCTGTATTATTTGGTGAAATCGTTTTGTGTATTTGGGTGACTAAGAGAATTGCACACGGCGCGTTTAGAAGAGCCACTTAGCTTCTCCTTAGTTTCAGACAAGCACATAGCGAAAAAGACTGCAGGCGTGCTAATGAAACATTAGCATTGATGTTGTGGTCATTACAAGCCTTTAAGGCATGGAAACGCAAACGGTGCTGCAGCACATGTCGACAGACAAAATATATTCATCAGGCGATTATTGGTACTGCAGCACACCAAGTCAGTTGTGTAAGTCTTTGGCCTTTTTTTTTGTAATGCTGCCCGCTTTTGGCCAAAGCGCACCCCCGAGCAGAAGCACAATTTAGGACTGGAATAGATTAACATCTTAAATACTCTAAAATGGCCAGCGATGCCGCACATTATTTCCTTCTTGCTATTCTGCAGCGTGATTGTGTTTTTCTCCACACTACAGACTGTGCCGGAATTGCTTCCACCTAACCACGTTACCCCCCCCCCCCCCCGCGCGCAGCGAGTCCATCACGCGCAATAATGTGACCCCGCCTCCGGCAAATTTTTACCCCGTATGGATATTGTCTCCGACGCTTCCTCCGACGTCGGCGTGCGCTATCAAGATAAATGCAAACCGGTCATGGCTGCCAGCGTTTCCAAGGAAATGGAATTTGATGATGAAAATACCTTTGAAGAGACACACGTGCCTCCTAAATTTCACCGACAGAAAAACATGTTTTCTTTCTACCCCACTAGTTCCCCCACACGGACTGGACTGCTGATTTATTAGATTTTTTTTTTTAAACATGAATACATCCATGCACTTCTGCAGAGATTGCAGACCTTTGTGACCAAAACGATATATATATTTTTTTCTTCTCGATAACATTAGTTGTCCGCTGCTTGGAATGGCGCACCAATAAAGGCTCTCGAGTTGTATATGGTCCCCTTGCGGCCTACATTGTTTCTGGTCTGCTGCAAGAGTAGGTTAGCCGCCGCGCTATCAAGTGCTGACACGAGAATTTTGTGCGCTTTCGAGCTCCCCGCAGACTCAAAAATTGAGAGAATAGAGACCCGGTGTCATATTAATGTTATTTAATGAAAAATTATATATATATATATATATATATATATATATATATATATATATATATAAGATAGATATTAGTGCTGTCTAACGATTAAATTAATTGCGATCAAATGTATAATTTCATAGTTAACTCCGAATGAGCTATAATTAATCACAGATTTTTTTAATCTATTCTAAATTTCCTTTGATTCCTTTTTCTCCTATTTTTCCCATTTTAATGTTCTCATCAAAATGCGCAAAATGCAAATATTTACTGAAACAACAATTTCGATTTTCAATTTTACATTTTTCACTTGGAGCAGTTATTCAAACCTGGAGCACATTTTATTCTTTTAGAGCAACGTAACATCCTCTGTGATGTGGTGCCGCATTAATCTTGCGATTAAAAAAAAATTAATCGAGTTAAAATTGTTTTAAATTAATGCCGATAATAACGCGGTGAACTGACAGCACATGGAATCGTAGATCAGTTTTTTTGCGCATAATGCAAATATTTAGTGAAACAACAATTTCGATTTTCAATTTTACATTTTTCACTTGGAGCAGTTATTCAAACCTGGAGCACATTTTATTATTTTAGAGCAACGTAACATCCTCTGGGATGTGGTGCCGCATTAATCTTGCGATTAAAAAAATTAATCGAGTTAAAATTGTTTTAAATTAATGCCGATAATAACGCGGTAAACTGACAGTATTAATATATATGTTTTTTGGGAGTAATTTGCCGGAACAGGTTTGCAGGTGGCTGTATGCAAGGTAGGAAGCTCGAGTGCTTCTCAGTGAGTGATGATCCGCTTTCAGTGAGGATGTCTTAGCGACTCACTAAATTCGCTCAGTGGGACGAAAGGACCGGGACCACCCCCCCCCCCCCCTCGGATTGATTAACTTGATCGATTATGTGTCCCGTAAGTTTGTCCGATGCAGTGTGAGTGAGGAAAAAAAAAAAAGCCAGTAAGGATGCTGAATAAAAACAAGTGGTTCCACTTGTGGGGACGCGAGGTGTTATTTTGTGCTCCATCACATTGTGTGCTCGCTGCCGTTCTGGCCCCCCGACACTGCAGAAGCATCTGTTTGTCTTCCGTTCGTGTCCCTTCAGTCCTTGTTTTCGTCACGCCTGCTCGCCGGGATCCGTCATGACTCGCACCCCAGCCCCCCCCCCCACCCCTCTCACGTCATCCATCTTGTTCCACCTCAAGCCGTCAATCAAGCCGTGATACTCGTTTTTGCGCGATAGATAAACCGGCGTCAGGTCCTTGGGTCAGGATCTGGAAATCAATGAGGAGTAAAACCTCTCTCCAGGAAAAAAAAATGGTCTCGTCAAAGGCGAGACGCGGCCGTCGGCCTTTGTCTCCATCACGTTAGCTTTAGCGCCTGCAATTATGAATGCCAGATTCAATTAACGGAGGCAACACATGTATTGATCAAAGCCCCCCCCCTCCCCCTCAGAAAGAGGTTTGTAGTCAGATCTCATCGGAGGTCATCAGCTGCTTCCTCAATTAACCCCCCCCCCTCCTCCCCCCCCTCCCCAACCATGCTTATTGGAATACATCATAATCTTGCGCCTCAATTAAATTGCTCCAGATTTTTTTTTTCCACTCGCTTGGAGTTGAGTTTTATGGTTTTGGATCAGCACCAAATCAGACGCCATCATTTTAAAATGTTGTTTTTTTTGTTGTTGTTGTTTTTGTGGCCCTCCAGATGCTAAAATGGAAAAATCCAAAATATCCTCCGCTAGCCGCGACGCCGTCTGCATGCTAGCTAGCGCCGAAGCAAGCCAGCCGTAATAGCTTGGAGCGCTAAGGGTCCCGCGTCGACGCGTCACTTCGGAAAAGAGGCGTTTCAGCCTGGCGGGGAATGGTGGGGGGGGGGCTGTAGCTCGAGGTTGGTGGGGGTGGGGGGCTGCAAGGAGAAGACGCTGGTGTGGCAATGACTAGCCAGGCTGAATAAATGGCCCCTGACAGGGCTGGAAAAGAGGCTGAGAGTGGTAGGGAGAGGTTGAGTCAGGGCAGCGCTTGCCCCCCCCCACCCCCCCTCGTGGGAGAGTAGAGATCAGGCCGGTGGATGGAAGGAAAGCCTGGTCGTTTCGGCCCGCGAGCGTTTTGACTCGCGTTTTTGCGCACTAAACGAGGGGGGCTGCGGAGTCTGTGCGAGAGAATGTCTGAAAGCTGATTGAAATTCCCAAAGTGACTTTTGTACATTTTGCGCCTGAGAAAAAAAAAAAAAAATGACGAGAACTCGGGTTTTGTGTTCTTTCAGTGTAGCCTATCTGAAGATTTAAAAAAAAAATATATAGCCTGGAGTCAGACAGCTCTGGTCTCTTTTATTTTTTTTTTGTCGTCATCTTGCGCTGTTTCGCATTCGACGGCCAGCCGGCCCGTTGAAGCGAACGCGGCTTTGTGGGACGCGTTTGGTTGCGACTTCGTTCTTGCTCGTCGCGTCGATCGTGCCGTGAAGTGAAAAGACGGAAGGCTTTGAAATCACGTTTTGAAATCACCGCTCATCAGTCGCCCCCCTCGAACGGCACAGTGACTTGCGGCATGCGGCATTTTTTGCGTTTCCCGAAAAAAAAAACACACCGTCCGTGTAAATCGTGCCCGGTCTGCGTGCTGATTCACGATTTTGAAGTCGACTAACTCTCAGGGCTGGATCTTGAAGAATTTCAAAGTTGGAGGTCTCGATGGGATCGGTGCGGCGCTTTTGGGCAGGGTCCCATCCTTGGCACCTTCAGAAAGCATTTTTGTCGACGCCCCTCAAGAACAAACTGTTCCGTTTTTTTTGCATTTGGGATTTTGGTCGGTAGCGATTCCTTTTTGGATCCGTCTTACGGACCATCTGTCGCTCAGCCACATCAGACGGGCTCGCCTCAAGTCCCTCTTGGTTCTTCCTTTTGTGGAGGACTGGAGGAAAGCGGGGTATGGGGGGGGGGCGTTGAGTGAGTCAGCCCCGTTATTATTTTTTTCAGGAAATGACTCCATGCGTGAGTTGCGCGTGTGTATGAATCGCGCGGTTGGTTAGCATGTAACCTTGCGCTTCGCTTTGTTACCCCCCCCCCCCCCACCGCCCCTCCTCCTTTGGCCATCTTACCATCTGCTTGTCATGACCTATTCAGCTTCAGCACCTCGGCACGCGTGATATTTACGTCCTGGAAGGCAGCGCTCATGCTATCTTTAGGGTGTTGTCAAGGAAACGCATTTTTGGGGGGGGCGGGGGGGGGGTGACAAAGTGGCAGCCAGGGTCTAATGAGAACACGGAGATATTTCCGAGTTGCTTTTCGCACTTTGGGGGTTGAAAATCTATTTGCGAGGACGCCAACCCGACGCGTCGGCAACAGGGGGCGCCGAGCGCGAGGAGCGATCGTGACGACAAATTCGGGACTTAAGACTTGCCTCGCCCTGTTGACTTACTCGTGAATTTTGGCGGTGAAACGAAGCATGAGGGACAATTCCCGACCCCTCAGCGGGAGGGAGGCCAAAGATCGGAAACCGACTTTTTGCCGAGTCGACACAATCTGATCGTTAGGATCTTAAGATTCGCCGATCATAAATATTCATGCCGGAATGCGCCGGAGCCGCCATACACGCAGACCCGCAAGCGCATGCTCAAACGGTGCGCGTTCATTCATCATTCATGCGCAGGCAGAAAGTGTTAGATCGAGCCCCCCCCCCCCCCCCCCCCCCGCTCCCCTTGACCTTCATTCACCTGCCCACAACGAGATGCACAAGTGCAGTCAGACAACAACTCCGAAGGAGCGGCCGACTCCCGCCAGCGTGCGGCAAGGCCTGCCGCACAAGTGACTCATCACCGCCGATTAGCATTCCGCGCCGACGCCTTTGCAAACGTCCGCCCGCAGACTCTTATCCCGCCCTCGGGGGCGAGGTCGGATCAAAACGCAAAAATCGAGCGGTGGGAAAGTCTCTCTGACTCGACCCGCGCGTCGTCTCGATGTCGACGACGTAAGCCGCCGACCCGCTCGCGATGTCGATCGACGGAGATCGCCGTGACAGATCGCCGTGAAATCGTGAGCGCAGACTCGGTCCGCGATTGTCCAGGAGTGAAAAAAAAAATCATCAGAATTTCTTGTCATCTGTTCGTGATGATGGCGGCCCGGTAGTCCAGTGGTTAGCACGTGGGCTTCACAGTGCAGAGGTACCGGGTTCGATTCCAGCTCCGGCCTCCCTGTGTGGAGTTTGCATGTTCTCCCCGGGCCTGCGTGGGTTTTCTCCGGGTAGTGCGGCTTCCTCCCACATTCCGAAAGCATGCAAACTTGCAACAATGAGGCACTCTAAAGCAGCCACCCCTACCTAAAGCCCCTGCACCGGGTTCGATTCCAGCTCCGGCCTCCCTGTGTGGAGTTTGCATGTTCTCCCCCGGGCCTGCGTGGGTTTTCTCCGGGTGATCCGGTTTCCTCCCACATTCCAAAAACATGCATGGCAGGCTGATTGAACACTCTAAATTGTCCCAAGGTGTGTGTGTGTGTGTGAGCGTGGATGGTTGTTCGTCTATGTGTGCCCTGCGATTGGCTGGCAACCGATTCAGGGTGTCCCCCGCCTACTGCCCGAAGACGGCTGGGATAGGCTCCAGCACCCCCCGCGACCCTAGTGTGGATCAAGCGGCTCGGAAGATGAATGAATGAATGTTCGTGATGATGATTTTCTGTCAAAATTACGCCGGTGGATTCATCTTGAGACCCGACGCTCCCGTCTCGTTTGTAAGAGAAACCCGCTCGCCGCACTCCGCAAATGACGTAAATGGGCAACATTAGTAGTTTCCGGTTTTTGAAGTCGACAAGTTTCGCACTTGTTGGAATTGCTCTTTATGTAATCTTAAGGAGCTTGGTGATGTTGAACGACAGTGAAGCGTCGTCACTCTGTACATCTTCTTTATCTTCTTTTTTCAGCAGTACGACAATGGTCGCCGTTTGGAGTCGATGTACCTCGAACGGTTTGCAACGTTGGTTTTTACACACGGCCGGTCATTTGTTTTGATCGCCTTGTCACGCTTGAGAGCCTCGGAGGAGACGACAAACGTTCTCGGCTTCTATTCATCCAAATACAACAGCTGCGGGAGATTAACTTGAACCAGCGTGTTCTAGCGCGGCGGCCGTTAATGGTCCAATCCGAAGAGCGGCGCAATCAAGGAAACGCTCGACAACTTGCGGCCGCGCCGCCGGCGCTCCCGATGTGATTACGGGGTCCTGACACGGCGGCAACACGGTCATATCTGACAGCATTGAATTCCAAATCGTTCCGTCGGCCCGCTCGGCTCGGCCGCCCATGGGCGACTCTTTGCAATCGCGGAAACGGATTTCCCTCGCTAGCGCGGCCTCCCTTGAAAGATGTTATCGGCGGCGGCGGGGACGGGAAGGCACGCTCGTGCGCGTTTATCTCCCTGGAGGTGCTCGCCGCGCTGGAATCGCGCTCACCTGATCTCAGACGTGGCGCTTTGTGTGTTTGGGTGCCGCTGTAAGACGCGAGAAAATATGTCGGGCGCAATTGACTGGCAGTGAGCTCCCGTTATTTGATGCGAGTCGTGAAATCTTGATTGGGGATGGTGGTTGGGTCTGTACTTGCGTGTAGGTGCCAAAAGATGGTGGAAAAAGATTGCAAACGGCTAAGATCATAAAGTATCAACACCATGCGGCTAATATCTAATTATTGAAGAGGAACTACCACTTTCCTATGATACTCATCAATAGTAACGAGGGGCAAACAAAAATGCACACTAGGACGTTCCGTAAAATGGTTTGAACGGCATTAAAGTCACTTTTCGGCTTTTACGCAGTAATAAATGCCCAAAAATAAGGACTTTTGAGGCTTCATTCAAGGAGCCACTAGTAATGCAGGGCATCTTAAATGTGGCCACCAGATACCGTCAAAATAGCAATTTTAAGATAAGATAGATAAGATAAGATATTCTTTATTCGTCCCACACTGGGGAAATTTACAGCCTCCAGCAGCAAGAACAACAGCTTTAGCAGGGAAGCCCAGACTTCCCTCTCCCTAGCTACTTCTTCCAGCTCTCCCCGGGGGATCCCGAGTCGTTCCCAGGCAAGCTGGGTGACAGCGTGTCCTGGGTCTTCCTCGGGGTCTCCTCCCGGTGGGACATGACCGGAACACCTCACCGGGGAGGCGCTCAGGAGGCATCCGAATCAAATGCCCAAGCCACCTCATCTGGCTCCTCTCGATGTGGAGGAGAAGCGGCTCGACTCTGAGCCCCTCCCGGATGACTGAGCTTCTCACCTTATCTCTAAGGGAGAGCCCGGACACCCTGCGGAGAAAACTCATTTCAGCCGCTTGTATCCGGGATCTCGTTCTTTCGGTCACGACCCATAGCTCGTGACCATAGGTGAGGGTTGGGACGTAGATCGACCGGTAAATTGATTATTATGATTGTTATTTTTTGTTCATCAGCCTGACAGCAGTCGGTAGGAACGAGCGTCGGTATCTCTCCTTCTTGCAGCGCGGGTGTAACAGTCTCTGGCTGAAGGAGCTACCAAGTGCTGTCAGGGCGGGCTGGAGGGGGTGGGAGGGACTGGCCATCATAGCTTTTAGCTTAGTTAGCATCCTTCTGTTGCCCACCTCCTCCAGAGTTTTTGTTTTGTTTTTCCCCTTGAGCGCAAATAGATTTCCCGCGTCTCGCTGATCACAAGTTCTCAAATAAATGTTTGGAAACTCTAAACCGAAGACTCAACTAGCCCAGCTTTTCATGTGGACTTTTTCAACCCAAAACATTTTCCCGAAAAAGCTTAAAATCAATGTCAGGTTTTTTTTTATTATTTTTTTTGGTAGACAGAGTGAAACTGGCCCAACTCGCCTGTCAGATTTTGATCGACTTCACTTACTGCCGGTAACGTAACACCCGCATTTGCATGAAGCGACACCCGCGGCGACACGAAGAAATCCTCATCGCATTCTCCGGCCGAGAATTCCCTTCTCCTCTCTGCGTCGCGTCATATTTCGCCCTGAATTATACATCTACAATTCCAAATTCGTTTCAAGTGGTATTTTGGCCCAACCGGTCGCGAGCGTCTCCCGCGCGGGACCCAACGCGGGCCTTGAATTATTCCTGCCGTTGCACAAAATCCCGACACGTGTTAACAACAATAGCGGCGGGTGTTCAAACCAGGCGCTCGTTCCTTCGGGGTCCGCGTCATCCTTGTCGAGAAGAGTTTTTGCCAAGGTCTAACAGAAGATTACCGACGGCGGTTTGGAAACCCAAAAGTGTGTGCGCATGTGTGTGTGTATTTGCTCGAGGGCAAAATCTGGCTGAGGATTCATCTGCATGACACAGTTCGATGAGGCTCAACGATTGGCCCCAGCATGGCCCCGGGGCCTGGCGTGTTTGGGCCAAGGATACCCGCAGTTTTACATCCTCCCTGACCGGTCCAGATGAGAGAGAGCCTTATCGACTCGTAAGGTTCTGAGTGGATGTTGCTCGGAACAACAGGTAGAAAGTTTGAGCTCGCCCCTTGTATTGGATTCTCTTGACATGCAGATGTGATCGAAGGTGTGCTGATCTTGGAGGTTCTGTCGGCATCACCGCTGTGAACGATTCGGGGCCTGGCTAATTCCCGGAGACTGGTGATGTCAGCTGTTTCTGGGATGAGACCCGATCGCTGAGTCAAGTTAGTAGGCTGTGAACTTGGAAAATCGAGATGAGGATTTGGGCATTTTGTCCGGGGCTACAGCTATCGCATGTTTTTTTTTTTTTGGAATCGATTGCTCTGCCAAGTATCCCACCGCGTAATCAGACGCGCAGTGATATTGGTATCGTTAAAAAAAAAAACAATCACGTCTGTGAGGTGTAGGTATGATTTTTGTCCACTCGGGGGCGCCTTTCACATATGTGTAGATTTGAGCATGTCTGGCTTTCAAAGGCAGGGTCCGGTCCGGTGAGTGACGTGGGTGTCGCTGTATCGGGGTGTAGATTTGGTTGACTTTTTACTTACTAGGTTTGCTTTCTTACAGTTGAAATGGATTGAAAGCGCACCCGTGACTGATCGGCGGGATTCGCTAACGTTGTTTCATTACTTCGCATTAGCGATTGTCGACTCGCTGCTATGATGATGAATCTTTTTAAGTGTGAAGCGAAGTCATGCGCTCCATTTTTCATGACTCAATTCCACAATATCGAAGGAATCCAACTAATCTTGTGCAATTTTTTTCCTGCCACTATAAAAAAACGAGAGTGTTTAAATTGGCAAAAGCCTCCTGTCGTAAGTCACGGAGGTGACCACGGTGTGCTCCAAACTTTCTTTCATTCATTCATCTTCCGAGCCGCTTGATCCTCACTAGGGTCGCGGGAGGTGCTGGAGCCTATCCCAGCCGTCTTCGGGCACTAGGCGGGGGACACCCTGGATCAGTTGCCAGCCAATCGCAGGGCACACATAGACGAACTACCATCCACGCCCACATTCACACCAAGGGACAATTTAGAGTGTTCAATCAGCCTGCCACGCATGTTTTTGGAATGTGGGAGGAAACCGGAGCACCCGGAGAAAACCCACGCAGGCCCGGGGAGAACGTGCAAACTCCACACAGGGAGGCCGGAGCTGGAATTGAACCCGGTACAGGAGCTTTAGGTAGGTGTGGCTGCTTTAGAGTGCCTCATTGTTGCAAGTTTGCATGCTTTCGGAATGTGGAAGGAAGCCGCACTACCCGGAGAAAACCCACGCAGGCCCGGGGAGAACATGCAAACTCCACACAGGGAGGCCGGAGCTGGAATTGAACCCGGTACAGGGGCTTTAGGTAGGGGTGGCTGCTTTAGAGTGCCTCATTGTTGCAAGTTTGCATGTTTTCGGAATGTGGGAGGAAGCCGCACTACCCGGAGAAAACCCACGCAGGCCCGGGGAGAACATGCAAACTCCACACAGGGAGGCCGGAGCTGGATTCGAACCCGGTACCTCTGCACTGTGAAGCCAACGTGCTAACCACTGGGCTACCGGGCCGCCCTGCTCCAAACTTGCTCAGTAATTTTTTCATTTTCCTCTTGATAGGGGCGGCGATGAAAAAAAAAACGAAGTCAAAACTCTTAATCAAGTGGCGAAATGGAATTTTGGGATGCAAGCTTTTCCAGCACGCGGTATATTACAGGTGACAAACCGTGTAACACTCCCCACTTAGCGCGGCGTCGCAGGTGTCAACGCCGCCCGACGCGCGCTAAATTTGTGGATGCACACAAATGCCGAGCGCCCACGCTCGTCAATCTGCCGCGCGGCGCGCATATGCAGCCGTCACATCGAATCAAGCCGCAACGTAAACAGTTGGATGCGCGCACGCTCCCCCCCCACCTTGCCCCCGCCCCCTCCCACCGATCAGTCACTTTCACCGGCATCGTATCACTGACTCTCTACCTCTTTGAGAAAAGCACTCGTCGAGGTCCGCTAAGCAATTTCGAGTGCGTTTCCGCAAGACGTTCGGCCGCGGCCGCGATCGCCGACATCCATCACGCCGCCCAAATAAGATGTATCGGCCCGACGGTTACACTAAGAGTGTATATGAGATTTTGCGAGAGTGCGTGTGCGCCTCCCCTGCCTCTTTCACATCTCAGCAGATCCGTCGTGCCAGAGTCGGATTTATCCCTGCCTTAATGTCCAGATATATATTTAATGGCGCAGGGCGATGAATTAAACATGGCCTCTCATTCCTTTTCCAGTCTCTTTGGAAAAGCTTCATAGTTTGGATCGCGACGGATGATCCTGTCGCTTGGAGACACAGGCGAAACAATACATAACCACAGGGGGGCAAAGGGGAGAAATATGTATGCATGTGAAAGCAGTTTTTAAAAAATACATTTTTCTATGTGAAAGGGTGTTTAAAAAAAGTGAGCTGCTAGCTTAACGCTAACACAATTTCGAACCTCGTTGACAGACGAATGAACTCAACGTCGCAGTTTATTGTGTTTGAATTATAACAATGCAGCAGCGCATAGACGGACAATTCTTCCAGGCGTATATTCTTTATCCTCTGCACACAAAAAAAAGACTGTTAACGCCTCTTACCGAATCATCTTCATTCTTATGAGCATGTTCGTCTCAAAAACACGTTTTATTGGGCGGCCGGAGCTGGCAAATGGCGTTTCCGCTCGTGTCACTGGAGAAAGTTATTACAATACACAATATTAATATTCAAAAGTCGGACTCGCGTCGCAATTTGATGAAAATCTGGACGAGCACCCCGTGTAAAGTTTTTAGGGCGAAGGCCATCGTTTCGCTAATGGACAAATAAAATTAGACAATAAAGTCCACATAGACATAAAAATATTTTGCATTGGCCGAAGTGGGAAGTAAAATGTCCCAGAGGGCATTATAACGGTTTCATAACCCCCCCCCCCCCCCCCCCCCCCCCACAAAAAAGTCAATCGGTTGACCCCTTACACTTACCTCTCTTAAATTGCCACGGTTATAAAAAAAAAACGATTTAATATCCTTATTTGTTGTATGGCTCGGAAGAGATGGCACTATTTTAACAACTTGAAACTCCCACGTATTTTTTTATTTGATTTTATTTTGAAGAGACGCAAACGCACACTTGAGGCAAATTCGATTTCCATGTGGGACGGCCTCGATGCTGGACGTCCTCCAAGCCATCAAAATGCTTTATGGCGGTCTGGACTACCCGCCAGTATTATTTGTTGATTAGCCCTCCCAAGTGCCAAAGTGACACTCATCTCTTCTCGGCGAATTCCCACGAGCACGTTTACGTTCCCCGTCGTGGCCGCCGATGAGACGGATCGTTCTGATAGACGAATCTCGTCCAAAAAGCGCGCGGCCCCGTGACGGGCAGCATAAGATTGTCCCTCGGTGAGACTGACAGATGGATTGAGACCGACTGACAGAAATCACAGAAAAGTCTGAAAATCGTCCGTCACGTCATTGCTATTTTTTTTTTTCTTCTTTTCGGCACACCACAGGGCGAAAAGCCATCCATCTGCCGGTTTTTGCCGAGTCGTGATTACTGTAAGTTACGTCCAGCAACTATTACTCATGATTAAAAATGGATGAATCGTTTAAAAGGAGTGACGCGGCGCTTTTCGACACAACTTCTCATCCCAAACTAGTTTCACCCCCCCCAAAACGCACCCCTCGGTTTTCTGCTCCTTCATTCAGCACGTGCCAGACGCCCAGCTCGTTAGGTAGAATTTCATTCGGCAACCCCCGTTCGACCGACGTGACTTCCAAATTTGCTGACGCGCGAGACGTGAGCCACTTAACAGCGCTCATTCAAAGCTGACTTCTGATTATTATTATTTTTTTTTCTTTTTGAACAAAGATCTGAAAGCTCTCAAGTGAAGTCACTCACCTGACACGACGGCCTCGGAGTGAACCCCCTCGCAGGCCACATCATTAGGTACACCAGCGCAGTCCAGCGACACGCTGCGACAGCGCGTAAACGTGTGTCAGCAAACCGAATCTATTTTAAAGACACGTTTTAAAGCGTTCCCGAGTGCCTGTCACTCTACCTCTGTCATGAAACGAAAGACGATGGCATAACATCACACGCAGGGAAAAAAAAAGCCCTTGCTATTGCTAGCCAGTGCTAGCATGTCTGCTGTAAAGCCGAAACATAAAGCGAGAAAGGATTCCACCTTGTGATTTTCCACGGCAACCAAACAATGTCATTTCATCGAACAAAACTCCACTAGCTTAATGCTAACACAAGATGCTCAACACTGTCGACAAGCTGCTAAAATTAGCATTGTTGTCACGCTAATGCTACACTTTGAAACAGCTGCTACTTTAACAGACGTGAAGCAGCAACACATACGTATTGTTTTGTGTTTTTTGTTATTGTAAAGTGTCCTTGGGTGTCTTGAAAGGCGCTTATAAATAAAATTTATTATTATTATTATTATACAAACGCTCCTCGCGCGTCTATCCTTAGCCTACTGGCATCGTATGTCCTATTTGAACATACTCAGAAAACAAGAAAAGAAAAATTCAACAAAGAGAAAATTTGGGGGATGACCGAGAAGCTACACATACTTTGATTGAAATTGATTTGATCATATTGTGACAGGGATTTGAAAACGACTTTGGAATTTATGCTATTAAGCTAACGAGGGTTGTCAGTAGTCGGTACACTGCGTGCAGTAGACGTTCTCGGCCTTCTTTAATATTCTGCGGCAAAAATACGATTAAACAATTGCTTAAATCTGTGATCTGCGGATCAGTGTCCGACCAAAATGTGATTTTTTTTGAGGGGGGTTCTTTAAAAAAAAAAAAAAAACAAGGAATCCAATATATTGGTTGATCGACAAAATGTTTTCATTGTCTTGTGTACAGAACTGCACGTCACCGCGTCTCACCTGCAAGTCTGCTTCCATAGGCCGACTTTCATTGTCGGCTCCTTCCGGCGATCACCCGCTCGTTTGATACGGCGCGCCTTGAAGGTCGACAGCTATCAAGACGTTAGCGAGAATGGTTAGCAGCGCGACGGGAGGGGAGCACGAAAAATACGTGTTTTCACATCTTTTAAGTTGAAAGCGCGGCGAAAAATGTGTGACAGGGGAAGGAGGATTGTTCGGAAGATGCGAATGGAGGAAAGAAGGTGAGAATGGGTGTGAATGGCAGTGGGCGGGGGGGGGGATGTCAAGGGAGCGAACAAGACTGTTAGCATGTTGAGTGGAGACGCAGAAATGAGTGAATATCAAAATTGGGTTTAAGAAAAAAAAATTTGAGAAACCCAAACGACATCTCGAGCACGAATACTTCCTTGCCGCGTTTAACATATCGCATTAGTTTATCTCTCTATAAATACGCGCGGCGGCTGGCGAGAGGCTTTGAGGACAGGACGGCACAGGACACCCGCGGGGATGTGAGGACAGAGGTGTAAATAAGCCAGGCGAGGAATAAAAGCAGGAAGAGCGATGGCGGGGGGGAGCAAGGGAGTCGGAGATGAAAAGAGGGCGGAGGATGTAGCGGCGGCGGCGGCGTGACGAGGTCACGTTTGATGGACAGGACGTTTTTAGCGGCGAGCAAATATTTCCCGCGGAATATCAGATGACTTTTTAATTCGCAGTATGAGCTACAGCGGCGGATAAATTAGCACAAAGGGATTGTCTCGGGGAAAAGGTTGTCTGGTATAAAAAAAACAAAAGCAAAAAAAAAAAAAAAACAGCTGGCTACAGGTTAGCTCAGAACGACGCCGCAATCATAATTGCCAAAAGTGTCATTTTGTGTTTTGTGAGGGAAAATGTCAGCGGTTATTAATTAAAACACTCGTCGGGAGCCGCGCAAATGAGTTGGCCTTCGCGAAACACGTGACTCCTTTTCTTTTACCCGGGGGGTTGTGGGGGGGCAGAGAGCGATGAGGACGGGTTGGTAAAAGCCGCCGCCACCGCTTTTAGCTCGATGATCTTGGCGGAGGTGAGAAAACCAAAGCGCGGCGGGATTGCGGAAATGCGAAACATGAAAGGGAGAAGTGTGAACTGAAGCCAAAGCAATTTGAGCGACTGAAAAGGATGGGGAAGGAGAACCTGAGCCGGGGGCGGGGGGGGGGGGGGGGCAAATTAGGCCGGAAAAAGCTGGAGACGTGAAACAAAACCACGGGATGCTAACAAAAATGCTCAAAGTCATCACGATGTATTGGAATTGCCCCAAATAAATTCGGCATCCAATCAGAAACCAAATAGCTGTCATTGGGTCGGGGGGGTGGGGGGGGTGAAAAGGTGGTGTAAATTCAGAAAGGGACGCTGTTAGCAACTTAGCCTGTACGTCTCGCATGTTTTCTAGCCTCAACGGGTTCGAAATTGTGTTAGCGTTAAGCTAGTCGCTCACTTTTTTAAAAAATTGTGTTAGCGTTAAGCTAGTCGCTCACTTTTTTAAAAAATTGTGTTAGCGTTAAGCTAGTCACTCACTTTTTTAAAAAATTGTGTTAGCGTTAAGCTAGTCGCTCACTTTTTAAAAAAATTGTGTTAGCGTTAAGCTAGTCGCTCACTTTTTTAAAAAATTGTGTTAGCGTTAAGCTAGTCGCTCACTTTTTTAAAAACAATTCCATCTCCCACACTGTGCCCCCCCCCCCCCCCCACCCCATTACAGGAGCATGGTCTTGAACTTCCCCCCACCTCTATGCCATCCTTATATTTTGAAAATTGGCCCGCCATATGTTTACCCGTCAGGCTTCCAGTTCCGTTTCCCGTCCGTTAGCCGTTTTTTAGGCCGGATTTGAACCGCTCTGGATTCATGACTGGCAGTGACAATTCATTCAATTCCATTCGGTCTCCAGGTGGGCTTTGACTTCCATAAATGGAATTAGTTGGTTATTTTTCAGCGCTCTATATTGCTTCATGCACAACGAGGTTTGTAAGCCACCCGAGCGGGGTTTTATCTGCTGTCTGGGAAGCAATAAACGCTTTGCTCGCTCTGGCGCCGCAGGTTGGGATGCAAAACCGAGACGGGCTTTCGTCCGCGATAAACAGAACTCGGATGGTTAAAAAAAAATAAAATAAAAAAATGTCGCTTGTCAACGTGTGACTCAAATAGTGCGCAAAGAGGTTGTTCGATCAGGAGGCGTATTGGGCAACGAAATTGCATTCCTCCCCTAAAAATAAAATGATGGCGCTTCCCCGGAGAGCATGCGGCGCCGATAACGAGGCGGTTTTGCGACAAGCCTTGACGGCGCCGTCCCCCGGCGGCTCGGGAGAAGCGGCCATGTTGCCAGTGTTGCTCTCTTTAATGAAGCCGAGCCACTGTTGAGAAACTTAATAGAACGGGTAGGGGGGTTGGTGGGTGGGTGGGGGCTGGGCGGACACTTGCGTCCACCGTTAAAGGCACCGCAAGTTGTGCGATGGCGTGGGCCAAGCACGACGATGAGCTGTCCTTCGTTTCCACTTCGCGTGACCTTTTTTCCCCAGGCGCAGATTCATCACCTCGGCCGTAAATTGTTTCCAGATAAGTGCGGCCTTTAATAAGCTTCCTCTTGAAATTCAAATTGACCCAGACACCGATGAGTTGCTCGACGGAACGCTTAAAACCGTCCTTATTCCTCCTTCTTTGTCCTCGTTTTTGTTACTCGAGTTGATTTTCCCGAGCCGCTTGATCCTCACTAGGGTCGCGGGGGGTCCCGGACACAAGCGGCTGAAATGAGTTTTCTCCGCAGGGTGTCCGGGCTCTCCCTTAGAGATAAGGTGAGAAGCTCAGTCATCCGGGAGGGGCTCAGAGTCCAGCCGCTTCTCCTCCACATCGAGAGGAGCCAGATGAGGTGGCTTGGGCATCTGATTCGGATGCCTCCTGAGCGCCTCCCCGGTCATGTCCCACCGGGAGGAGACCCCGAGGAAGACCCAGGACACGCTGGAGAGACTATGTCACCCAGCTTGCCTGGGAACGACTCGGGATCCCCCGGGGAGAGCTTGAAGAAGTAGCTAGGGAGAGGGAAGTCTGGGCTTCCCTGCTAAAGCTCTTGCCCCCGCGACCCGGCCCCGGATAAGCGGTAGATGATGGATGGATGGATGGATATTCCCGTTCCCATCTTTGACTGCTTGGCCTCCATTTCGGCATTCACAATAATGATCTTTGCCTCGTTCCATCCCATATATCTTTCTCATTGTTTTTTTTTTGGGGGGGGGGTTCCCTTTGTCTGTGTGCTTCCTCAAGACTTTGCCCCCCTTCATTCTCAAATTGTCTTTTTGGCTCCTATTAAAAGTTTC
This sequence comes from Hippocampus zosterae, assembly GCF_025434085.1. Lineage (NCBI taxonomy): Eukaryota > Metazoa > Chordata > Actinopteri > Syngnathiformes > Syngnathidae > Hippocampus > Hippocampus zosterae. The sequence continues at coordinate 5,556,190 of NC_067471.1, forward strand.
CCTCTTGTTTTGTTTTCCGCCCCCGCCCCCTCACACCCCCTCTCCATCCCACATCTTTGCCTGTCAATGTAAAAAGGGGAATATTTTTTTTTTACTCTTATTATTTTTTTTTATGCCGCACAGTGATGTGTGGAGTGCAATCGCGGGGCACGAGCGAGCGGAATGAAAAGAAACGCCAATGTTGTTTAGCGGCAAATAAAAGCAACGAACAGGCGTGAGGAAGTGCAAAGTCAATGCCGTTGCGCGCCCGAGCTGCGAATCGATACGTTCTACAGTCGCGTGATTTAATTTGACCTCTCTTTGGATTGAAACCTGCAGCTGTAAACAACAATATTGTTTGCCGCGTAAAGAGCTTTTGAAATATCGGGTGGTTGCGCCCCGTAAATACGGAGCGGTGGGAATGACTTTTGTATGTGTGTGTGTGTGTGTGTGTGTGTGTGTGTGTGTTTGTGTGTGGTATTGATCAGTATTGGCCAGTCCATTGTCTTGATTTAGCTGCAAATTTACTGCAGCAGCAGTCGTGGCTTTAAAAGTTTGGAACCGTTTCTATTCAACGGGATTCGTACGGGGCGGCCCGGTAGCCCAGTGGTTAGCACGTCGGCTTCTCAGTGCAGAGGTACCGGGTTCGATTCCAGCTCTGGACCTCTCTGTGTGGAGTTTGCATGTTCTCCCCAGGCCTGCGTGGGTTTTCTCCGGGTGCTCCGGTTTCCTCCCACATTCCAAAAACATGCATAGCAGGCTGATTGGCCGCTCTAAATTGTCCCTAGGTGTGAGTGTGGGCGTGGTTGGTTGTTCGCCTCTGTGTGCCCCGCGATTGGCTGGCAACTGAATCAGGGTGTCCCCCGCCTACTGCCCGAAGATGGCTGGGATAGGCTCCAGCATCCCCCGCGACCCTAGTGAGGATTAAGCGGTTCGGAAAATGGATGGATGGATGGGATTCGTACGGACAGTGAAACTCCTCTACAATGAAATCATGTTTGCTGTTTTCACAACAGGGGGTTTTTCACTGTAGCAAATTTGATCTCAGATGTAAACACTCAGGGTGTTTTTTTCGTTGTATGGGGGGGCAGGAAAGTGGAAATGGTGTTAATGCATGATGATTTTTTTTTCACACTAGGGGTATTTTCGCCCATGTTTCGTTGGAGAGGAATTTCACTGTAGTTGGATGGAGATTCATTTTACACGAATGCAATCCAAAAGCGTGTGGCGAAAAATTCCAGCCAGGACTCGTCGAGTGAGACACATCAGAATTCATTGCCACCCCCCACCGCCTCCCCCGCCACCCTGCAGTGCTCCGTGGCAGTCTCCTCTTCCCAATTAGACCCTGAACCCGACTTGGCCTGTCCGTTGGCCCAGTCACATTCCCGGCAATTAAAAGCAACAGCAAGTCAGCTTTCCTCCTCCTCGGAACTCATGCCAATTATTAAAAAAAAAAAAAAAATTATGGGAAAGGCGGATGCTTCAAAATTCGATTTGAAACTAAAGAATGTGATTTTTGCTCTCCTCAACAAAACCAGCGCGTCAATCATGTGAGTCCTAATGTGTATTTAATGTAAAGTGAGGACGTGCATGTATGCAATTAGCTAGCGGACCGAGGCGATCAATCACACTCGCGCGACGGCTCCACGATTGCAACGCACGCACGTCGGCACGCCCGCCGTGAGCGCCGTGGCATTTTATTGTCACACAGATAAAGGTTGGCTTTCGTAAGGTCACACCGCTTCCTCGTGCGAGTCGATCGTTGCCTTTTTAAAAGAGCAAATTTGCGATCGGAAATTTCCAAACACACACTCACACACACACTGATTTTGCCGGGCCTGAATACGAGGCATTTCGAAAGGTCGCTTTCGTCTGAAGGGTCGCCGACAAGAGTGCAGTTGGCTGATATTTCTCCGTGTGGCGCAATATTCATTTCTTGCCGGCTAACGCCCAACAACTCTTTGGAGGCTAAAGCTAGCTTCCATCCCGCGCCGCGTTCTGGCACTGTCGGTGCTACGTTTTGGAAATTACCTACTAACGGAAAACCGCTGCGGTCGGCTGCGTGAGGCCGAGGTTCTTTTGACCTCCGCGAAAAATTCCAACTAAATTCTTTGAATCGCCGGCACGGGGAGTTAGCCGCCGTTTGCCGCCACGACTCTGCGCCGGGAAATCCAACGCTGGCCTATTTTTGTTGTTGTTTTTTTTGTCAAATCTAAAACACTGCAAAAAAAAAAAAAAAAATCAAAGCAGAGCGTTTGCCCGGGTCACTCGGACGCGTTTCCGCCACGCCTGTATTTTTCCCCCTTTGAAATGGATATGCGTCTATTTGCACAGAGTGCGCGAGGACGAGCGAAACAGACGAGATGCTCATTAGCGCACTCGAGCGCACCTGCGTTGTTTTACCACATTGTATTTTTTTTTTTCGGAGGTTATTTGCCATCTGCGCCCTCTGACGAAATTTGCATACTCTACCCAACGAACGACACGAGTACAACTGTCGTCTGTTTTTGTTCACGGCGGCTGTAACACGGCCTGGAAGCGCTGCGTGCACGCAGCACACAATTTGGTTTTTGGCGGGTTCTTCCTTGGCACGCACGACGTCCCTGATCATGGCGGCCCAAGCGTGGCAATCCTGTGCCAGGTCAATCGATAGCCTCAGCCAGTCCTGGTTCCACCGTCGCAGACCCACCATATGGGGGGCCCGGAAAGGTACGCGAGGTCTTCATTCATCGTGGCGGTCCAGGTTTTGACTTGTCCGCCACGCCGCTTGCGCCAGGCTGGCAAATGAGCAGGAAGAGGAACATCCCCTAATCAGCTCGCCCACCTGCAACGGATTGAGCTGACCTCGTTTCTCTCTCTTTCCAGATCCCGCAGATCAGCTACGCGTCCACGGCCCCCGAGTTGAGCGACAACACCCGCTACGACTTCTTCTCCCGCGTGGTGCCGCCGGACTCCTACCAGGCGCAGGCCATGATGGACATCGTGACGGCCATGGAGTGGAACTACGTGTCCACGCTGGCCTCGGAGGGCAACTACGGCGAGAGCGGCGTGGAGGCGTTTGTCCAGATCTCCCGAGAAACCGGTAGGGAACCGCAATTGTCCCGTCGGGGAGATGTTTTTTGCGTTCCGGGTCAAAGTCGATCTGCTCGACACATATTTGCTGTGGAACTTTTGAAGGGTTGTCCCCCCCCCCAAAAAGATGCGGTCGAAATGCCGTTTGAAGTTGTCGATTTTCAACCAAAACTCTTCAACGCACCACTTGGAGCTTTAAGAATCACAGAAGAGACATTTTTGATGATTAAAGTTTAAAGTCCCTGTTAAGTGAAAAGAAATGTGAACTCATTCACTCCCAAAGACGTTTTTAAACGTCTTTTCAGACTTGGTCCAGAATTGGCTTGTACTGAATGAGTTAATAAGCCTACCAAATTTTGATGAACAACCCCCGCAAAAAACCCTCAAAAAACAAAAAAAAGCTTCAAAATCGTGAAGTCACTCAAACCACGTGACTGACAATCAAATTCCTCGATGACGACCGAGAAAAAAATAAATCGACGCCCCACTTATCTTTCCATCTTTGTTTTGCCGACACATGAAATTTGATCCGCTTCAAAACCTCTGGACTAGATCCCCTTATGATGCTCTCAAAAGCAGCGACGCCAGCCTCCTTTGACTTCCTTGGCACTCACTCGCGGCGGACGACGTGGCGCTCTAATGCAACCGCGTAAAAGAGGGCTCTTTTCGCAGCTTTGATCAGAAGCGGATATTTCGCCGACTGCGTATTTGTTTGTGGCGGCGTGTCTCAGAGATGAGTAAAAAAAATTTTAAAAACGACGGGAAAAGCCCCCCGATGTGCGGTCGGTTGTATTCTTTCGTGAGCTGCAATGTCTCTCTTTTCATCTCGGAGCCGCGTAACCGGAAATCGACGCGGATGTCAACAAATGCGATCCAGGCTACTTTCATCGGTATCAAAGCGCCCCCCCCCCCTCCATTCCCCTCCTCCCCGCCTTCCCCATGTCGGTGTGTTCAGCTGTGTCATATTTGATCACGCCGCTATTTAAAAGCAGCTTAGCGGCGCCTGAGTACGACGAAGTGTGCCGTGTTAAGAGTCAATTCGCCATCAACGCCCGCATTAAGCGAACGAGTGGCGCGAGAGGAAAGAGAGCCGGCAAATTACCGGAGAGTAAATGGGAGCGACACCTGAAATGGCCGGGCTGTTTTTTTTTTTTTTTTTTTTTCGTTGTTGCGGTTTTTTTGGGGGGGTTTTGTGCGACCGCGCCGCTAGGGGCCTCGCGTCAGCTCCTGAAAGTGATATTGACGGATCAGAAACGGGGCCCGGACTTCCTTGTCTTATTGGAGAGCATCACTTTGGGCAAATATTTGCTGACTGATGGGTCTAAAGACGTGAAGGCTGTCTTCTACCCCCCTACCCCCCCCCCCCGCTCCCTCCCCCTGAGTGTTTGTGCACGACAGCCGTGTGTGTGTGGGTATCCGAGCGTCCATTTGCGAGCTCCTCTCTCGTTCGTGTGCATGTTTGGAGCCCGGCTCGCCTCGGGGCTGCGAGCCGCGGCAGTCAGCACATCGATGTTTACCGCGTGTCACATCAGCGCGTGGCTGTGGGTGGGTGTGTGTTGAAGGAGTCAGCAGATAGTGTGCTCTCCTAGGGGGGGGGGGGGGGGGGGGGGGTGCGCGCTCGGGCGCGACGTGCTGTGACAGCAGTCAGTCACTTGTGTATAACCCCCCCCCCCCCCCCACACCGCCCAGGTGAACACAGTTGAGAAAATGTCAAGAGTGGCTCGGGGATCAGATCCAGGTTCAAACATTTAGCGCAGGGGTGTCAAACTCATACGGCCTTCGGCAGATGTCAAGTGGGCCGGACCATGAAAATGATACCGTACTCTGCCGAAAAATATCCAAAATGTCACGTTTTTCTTTTGTTTTGTGCAGCGCAAAAATATTAGGAAATCCATGAACATACCGTTGATCAAACATTTAGCGAAACGCCTTGAATGTCCTTTGACAAATTTTACTTTGATCGTTTATGCATTGCAACCGCTCCCACTTATTGTACAAAGGCACAAAACTAATTGCCAGCAAAAAATATCGGCATGCAGATGAAACGGGATTCCTAAAGAAAGGAAATTTGGAACCATTTACACGTGTGCAAATAAAATCGAAATGTAATGCCTGCCTGCACTTGACAAACTCAAGAGAAAACAGTCTTCCCCCTAGCGGATAATCCGTGAATTGCATTTTATTCAAATGATTCATTCCGTGTCTTTTATTTCTTTTCACATTTAAATTGTCCTGCGGGCCTGATCAAGCCTCCTCGAGGGCCAGTTCCGGCCCGTGGGCCGTATTTTTGACACCACTGATTCAGCTGCTGCCTCCGTGACCCGTTTTGGATTTTTGTGGGGGCGGGAGGAGGGACAGGGGTCTTGTAGTATCCCATTACGATGTTGCTCGCCGGCGTGGAAATAATCGTTGGATCAATCGCAAACCGTTGTTTTTGCCGAATATAATTTTTGACCCGGGTGACTCCGATGTTCTTGACCTACTTGGGAGTGCAAAATTCTTTTTGGTGCAGCTTTTCAAAAGAGCAACTGTAGTATTGACGCTCGGCATCCCTGGACTTGTGAAAAACAAACACGCTACACGCTAGCGCGTGCGTGTTTTGAAAAAAAAAGGTACTCGTCTTTTTTTCCCGCCGCGGGAATTTCCCGGTGATTATGCCCTCCGAAGCTCCGCGCATCCTAATGGCGAGCATCCATTTTAATTGGCGCGCCGTTGTTTACTCTCCCGCGTGAGCGCGTTTGCATGCTAATGTCGGCAGCGCGCCGCGGACGAATGGGACGTTCCGCCGTTTGTCGCCGATGCGGTCGTCGTCGGCGGCGATCAGCAGGAGGCGCGCGGCGGAAGCGGCGTTTCGAGCGGGATCTGTCCTACTTTTGCGCGCCCGTGCTCGGCTTCCCCCCCAGAGGAGCCGCCGAGAAAAAGTTTGCCACAGCTAATTTTTCAGGCCGCGCGAGAGTCAGCAAAAATTTTTTGCGTGTATAAAAAAAAAAATACAACCAAAAAAAATGACTGCTGTAGGCGCGAGACTAAAAATAGCTTTGGACTTGATGTTGGAGCATCCCGTATTTTTGTGTTGGTGCACGTCTGTTGCCCGTTGTTGTTGTTGTTGCGCGTAGAATTAGCGCTGTCGGCGCTTCCTCCTCCATATGCTAACTTGGATTTTGCGCGAGTCGGACCGGATGAAGGAGCGCTCGAATCCAAAATGCACGTCCTTATAAATTTGATCCGATGACGCACAGGTGGGGCGGGGGGGGGCATTTTTCAGTTTTCCGGAGGAGTGAAGAGTATCTGGATGAGGATGAAACTTGTGACGATCGAGGCGTATCGCGGGCGTGATTGATTTGGCGATTGACAAACGCGCCGGCCCTGGTCGGCGCTCTCTGGCCACACTCGGAATTTAAGCTTCTCGGGGCAATCTTTACGACATCGGAGCCAACCTGCTGTCACCATCCGTAGATTAGATGCTTGTGCCTTGCTTTCCTCACCCCCCCCACCCCCCCGCGATAAAAAACTCCATGTGAGACTCTGAGAAAACGCACCATTATTTCTTCCGAGGCGCTTGTCCATCGAAGACGCCATCGGCGGCGCTTTTGCGTCCCGTTCCGACGGGCGGTTGCGTCGCTCTCCCGACATCGTGTCGCGTTGCACTTCAAAGTGGTGATATTTCACCCCCCCCCCCCTCCCCCGTCGTCTGTGATATGCGGTCGGATTGCATGAACGGAACAGGAGGGCTTTATCTCCGGCCGGCGAGTTCAAATCCGCGGTCGAGCGCAGCTTTTCCGCCGTGTTGCCGACAGATTTTATTGCTCACCGAAAGACGGAGGTGTGGAGGGGGGGGGGGGCTCTAATAGCTTTGAAGCGGCCCCCTCTTTTTCCTGTGGAAATTGATGTATGCGCACCGCCGTACCTTGGCTACGCAGCGTCAAGTAGACGGAACGCTAAAATGTGCTTCGAATAACGGAAACGCTTTTAAAGCAAGCCGCGGAACGATTCTCGCCTAAATCATGCGTGACCCACATAGACCAACTTTTTGGGCCCCGAAGAAACCTCGCACTTGTGGCTCTGGCGAAGGCCAACTGTCATCGGCGAGACCCCCCCAACCCCCCCCCCCCCCCAAAAAAAAAAACAAGAACGTAATGAATCATTTATTCATTTCATTCGCTCTCGGGGCTCCGAACTCATCTGCCAAACTTGCAAGAGCTTCTCCTCTTTTGGCTTTTTGGGCCGCAGACCCCCCCACCCCCCCACTCTCTGTCACAATTAATTATTATTTTTTTTCTTCAAGGGAGTGAGATGAAGCAAATCTTTGACTCGAGAGGCAGTTTTTGATTCATGTCGCGCGGATAATACAGACATTTCAGATCAAGAAGTGTCTTGTAATTGAAAAATCCCGAGGACAAGGTCGTCGGTACTTCAGGGGGATGTCTTCTCACCCTCGCCCCCCCCCCCTCCAGCCCCCCCAACCGCACACTGCGACTAATGGGCCGATCGGAGATGTCACCTTACCCTCAAGGTCTGTGAAAGCGTGCGTCTGGCCCGGCCTGTCTGTAAATATCTTTTGAACTGGGTGCTGGGAAAACACACCTGCGCACCACCTGCCAAAATTCAGGTCAGAGCACCTTTTGTCTGTTGACCAATCGTGTTGTTTCTTTTGCAAAAAAAAAAAAAATCGAGCCCAAAAATACCGATTTGCTCCCTATGGTCTTTAATTACCGTATTGTAAGGCGCTTTGGAGTATAAGGCGCACCTCCAATTAAAAAATGGCCACGTTAGAAATGTTTTCAGATGTACGACGCACCGCGTTTTAAGGCGCGTAGAATAAAAGCTACAATAGCGGCTGCGTTTGCGTTATGCATCCACTAGATGGAGCTACGCTAAGAGAAATACAATACAATACAATACGATACAGCTTGATTTATTTCAGGCTTTCACAACAGCCGCGGCTCTAACAAAGCGCTTACCGGAACGTTTAAAATATGACGTCCAAGAAATCGGAATATTGATTGAATATTGATTAGGTGCGTCGTATTAGATTGACTTTTGCGATAACGGAATGCGTTAAGCCGTGCCTTATCATGCGCAAAATACGGTCAGTTTTTTTTCGAACTGGGAAAATGTTGCTGGCGACGGAACAGATTTAGCTAGCTTGCCAACCTCGGATCTGAAATACGTTTGATTCTGTACATTTCGGCGCCTTGATCACGAGTGCTTTGACGAAATTCATCCCGCCACACGTTTCATTCTCGAGGATGTGCAAATGCTCTCGGACGCAACGTTGTCCCCGAGGGTCACTTTAGCTACCCATCGCTTCATGTCCTTCATTAGCGTCATTAGAAAACGTTCGCCTTTCCGTCGGCTGCGCATGCTGAGTCACGCGCTACGGACACGCTTACGGGGGGGGTTTGAGCGAGTGGGTGTTTGTTGCTAGCGTCAACTCAACCGCGCGTAACTAATTAAGGAGGCCTTGGTATTCATCTCAAGGTGAATCCGTCTTTGGAATGCTCGTACAAAAGAAGGCCCACGCACTTTGCTCACGCTCGGCTCATCCTTGACACTTCTCTTCTTTCAAAAGGCGCATTTTTATTCTATTTTTTTTCCTCTCATCTGCGGCGAACGAGTCCGAAGTAGCCTTCGGCCTGTCGAAACGGCCCCTCGTGCGATTCATTGGGAACCAAACCGTGATCCGGAGGTCATTAACACGGACGATTCTATTCGAATGGAGGTGATGCCGGCCTTCTGGTCGCTCTCTCCCAGCTGGATGACACCGACAATATCCATTAGGAGCTAACGGACCCTCTGTGGATGGCATTGCCCGTCTCCGCAGGACATTAAAAGACGGTCGTTATTAGCTCGGCGCTTCTGCGAATTTCATCCCATCTCGCCCAAACGGCCGATTTCAATCAGCTTGCTCGGATATGATGACCGAGCAGAATTCCCCTCTGAGTCACTGAGTTGATTTTGTTCTCGGCGAAGTGATCATTGGTTAGCCGTGGGCGAAGCGGTTTCCTTTGCTAGCCAGAAGAAAAATAAAATTCTTGTTCCCATATTTTCACGAGCGTACGACGCACCGGTTGATCTTTCTGTATTTTAGCACATACGTAACACGCGCTGCATGGTTGGAGGCAGGCATTGTGAAACGTGCGCTAGCTTAAACGATACGGTAGCATTCGCGCTAGCGGGCTAGCGCGTATGGTCTTAAAAAGGCAGCCTGAACTTTCTGTATTTTAACACGTACGTAACACGCGCTGCATGGTTGGAGGCAGGCATTGTGAAACGTGCGCTAGCTTAAACGATACGGTAGCATTCGCGCTAGCGGGCTAGCGCGTATGGTCTTAAAAAGGCAGCCTGAACTTTCTGTATTTTAACACGTACGTAACACGCGCTGCATGGTTGGAGGCAGGCATTGTGAAACGTGCGCTAGCTTAAACGATACGGTAGCATTCGCGCTAGCGGGCTAGCGCGTATGGTCTTAAAAAGGCAGCCTGAACTTTCTGTATTTTAACACGTACGTAACACGCGCTGCATGGTTGGAGGCAGGCATTGTGAAACGTGCGCTAGCTTAAACAATACGGTAGCATTCGCGCTAGCGGGCTAGCGCGTATGGTCTTAAAAAGGCAGCATGAGTTAAGACTTGAGTTCTGTGGTACTTTAGTGAAGTATTTAACGTTGTACTCGCGTAAATTTCGAATAAATCAACCACAAATCCGTCAAAGTCCGAAACGAAGAGGTGCGCCACGCTAGTCCTTGCGCGGATGGATCGTTGGTCTGGTGGGTTCGCGGTCTGAATCCGTTGACGCGTGGCTCTAATCCGAACTGATGAATCCCTCGTTTCCCGGGTGGTTGTTTTGCACGTGAGCGTCCATTTGTTGACGGTGGTGCGTCTATATCTGGCGAAATGGATCACCCCCCCCTCCGCCCCGTGTAAGGCTCCCATTTGTCGAGGTTTACACCCCAGTCCTGCTGCTAATAAATCAACCGGCCATGAGCGCATGGGCGCGTTCCCATAGACACCAGCTCATATCGTCTTTCCCCGCCAAAGATTGCTCACGCGCACCCCTGCGCCGACAGGCCGCGGCTGATGGATGGCGGGCTTGGCAAGAGGCTGATTAGCCCGAGGGGCCGGGCCGGGATTACAACTCCGTCGGAGCGATTGCGTTGTTACGCTAACAACGAGCCATGTCGGAGAAAAGCCGCAAAGGGCGAGGTGGGCGACGAGGGATCGATATCTCGACGTCCATCTCGTCCGGCTGCGAATTATTCACCGTGAGGGCGAAGCTCTGGAAATTCGACCGAATTCGACCGAAACCGTAACACGGGCGTTGACTAATCGCCAAATGGGTTGCGACCACTCATCAGATCGCATGTTGTGGCTAAAAAATACGAAAATACGAGCATCAGAGTCTTGCTCCTCCCTCTCAAATGGATGTTGGCGGCAGCGGCGGCGCCAAAGAGCCAATTATGGCGCTCCGCCATTCCGCCTGACAAATGACGGCGGTCGCGCGCAACATCCCGACGCTTCTTATCCCCAAAACGTTGACACCGGCTTGCGTGATTTATTCACATCAACTGATTTGAAAGTTGCCTTGCCACCCATTTTTCTTCCTGCGGCGTATCTGTTATTATTCAAAGGGGAAATTGTCCTCTACCCCCCCCCCCATCCACCCCCACCCCCACTTCCTTTTCGTCTCTTTTGTTCTTTTTCATTACGTTTGCGACCTCATTCGTCTCGCGTAGTCTTGACTGAATTCCTATTATTTATTTCTTTTTTTTTTTTTTTGACAAATGCATCATCACCCCCCCCCCCCCCCTCGTACGCATCCAGCACCTCGGGAGCGTTATCCGCGGCTCCAAGTTTGCTGCCGCAAGCGACTTTGGGCGCCCGCCGTCAAAAGTTTCTGCGGCTCACCGATGGTAACTTTTCTGCACGACTTGCAGGCTGGCAGTGTACGTCTTGATCGATTCGACCGTCCAAAGTGCCCAAAACGGAAATGGCCGCGGGTAAAACGGGGGGTGGGGGGGGGCAGGTTACGCATGCTATGATTTCTCACCTCGTCCCATCACAAATAATGTACTTAGTAGTTCGTTGAACGTAGAGATCTGGCTGTGGCGTTGCCATGGTAACGCAGGCAAAAGTGTGTGTGTGTGTGGGGGTGGGGGCGGGGGCACAGCGGGTGCAGGAGGAGAAAAAAGTTTAGGCCAGTAGTTGGACTATTCATCGTTGCTTCCGACCGACTTTCTTCTTCTTCTCCCACCCACGCTGCGGTCAGATGCCGCCAGAGAAGCTCCGCACCCCCCCGACCCCCCCCCAAAAAAACAAGCCCTATACACCGTGAAGCATCTCAGCTTAATTTGTAACACCGTGGCACTATCGCTACCAGCAGTGCCTCCGGAGCCCCGTCTCATTTGGGTCCTTTCTCGAGTTGAAAGTAATTAGGGGGAAACAAGATCAAGCTCGAAAGTAACAGGAACAGGACGGTCCTGTTCCGCTCGAGGCCTTGGCACTTATTCGGTAGAAAATACGAGAGGAGCGCCGAGCAAACGACAGTCAGCTGACTATCGGCATTGGAGACGAGGGTCTTGTCGAAAACGGCTTTGAACAGCTGAAATTTATGGCGAGAATGATGCGACGTCGCTCGTTTTTTTACGAGTCGGTCCTTTCCGATCGCAGAAAATCCGTCTTTCGCAGACGACCTCCGGAATATGTACCCGTTTCCACTTTAAGCGGCGCTTTCGAGCGGTTCTTGTGCCGGGGCCCCTCATGGTTTTCCCACACGGCTCGCAAGGACGGATCCATACTTGGTTTTGACAAGTTGTCAATTGGGTTATTTCCCGTGGAGCGCCCCCACACCCCCCTCCCACCAACGAAGAAGAACGAGATCCCATTTGCGGCTTTGTATTGGCTTTTAGCGACTGGCGTCGGCGGGATCGCGCCGAGGCGGCCTGTTAAATTGAATAAGTCGACTGTGATTTTTAGTTCTTTATGTCGCGCCTTGCAAGGACTTTTGGGAATTCTCTTCAAGTCTGCCGCTGATCTGACTTCTCGAGGCTTTAAAAAAAAATAATAATAATAATAATTGAAGAGATATACAGTATATTTATATATTGCTGCTGCCAATGATGAACGTTTGGAGGTGGGCCAGTTGTGAAGCTCTCTCAACTCTTCCAAAGAGTTTCAGCGCCGACTTTGTACAACTCTAAGATAAAAAAAAAAAAAACTCTCTACGTTGATTGTAGAACTTTTAGCAAAGCGTGTTTGCGTTTGATTATCATTGCCATCTGGTTTAATAGCAAACGAGCGCATTAAGTTTGAACGAGGTGCCGGGGAAGAAGAAGAAACAACTTCACAGCGGAACCTCAGTAGATGAGCGCAAGCTGCTCGAAGACGTTCCATTTGGTCGAAGACGTTCCATTTGGTCAAATTATGATCACGAGCGACGGACTTGACGTTTGCTGTCAAAATAAACCGAAAACAAAGAAGGTTGCGCCTTCGCGGAGCTAACGAATAGCGTCGCGGCGTTTGGAACCCTTTCTGCTGCAGAAATTTGAAAAGCAAAGGTGGCGCAACACAGACGGACAACAAAACAGTTATTTTTACTGTATTTTTTTTATTAACTTAGATATCGAGTGCTTATAAAGAGACATTTTTTTTAAATGATTGCGTTGTAGTTGCTAAAAGTGGCTCCTGGCAGGCATTAATAACCGTGTAGGATATATACTATACTGTGCATTCGATGTGTCGTCTCGAAATGGACTCCAAACGTCGTCTCAATTCCTGACAGGAGTCCTGCACAAACACGCTCGTCAGTTGGGACGCGGGATGTTTGCTTCGTTTGTTTCCGCTGGCTTGCCGCCTGCCCGTTTCGGGTATTTGCTCATTCGTTCAGTCAACACCTCGCGTGTGCCAAAGTGCACACGCCGGCGCCACGCGTGCCGCAAATCCCAGCAGCGCGACGATGTTGTCGGATGGCCCCCTGCAGAGACAAATTGGGCCATTTTCACGCAGTTACGACCTGCGACGTGCGTATGCGCGGCGTAGCATTTTTCTATTGTGGGCTGGTTAGCATCACACCCCGATCGCAGCTTTGAAATTTGGTTCGCTCCCGGTCAACTGCTAGATAGGTAGGAAATATGAAAAGCACGTCTGTTTGGTCTATCCATCCATCCATCCATTCTCCAAACCGCTTGATCCTCACTAGGGTCGCGGGGGTGCTGGAGCCTATCCCAGCCGTCTTCGGGCAGGAGGCGGGGGACACCCTGAATCGGTTGCCAGCTAAAACAGGGCACACAGAAACGAACAACCATCCACGCTCACACTCACACCTAGGGACAATTTAGAGCGTCCAATCAGCCTGCCATGCATGTTTTTGGAATGTGGGAGGAAACCGGAGCACCCGGAGAAAACCCACGCAGGCCCGGGGAGAACATGCAAACTCCCCACAGGGAGGCCGAAGCTGGAATCGAACCCGGTACCTCTGCACTGTGAAGCCGACGTGCTAACCACTAGACTACCGGGCCGCCCTTGGTCTATCTATAAATTTACAATTTGACAATTGCTAGCTTAATGCTAACACAAAATGGGAAACGTCATAGACGGGCTAAGATTTCACATCGGTCGTCGTTCCTTTGATTATTATTTTTTGTTTATTTTTTTGGATCTGTGCAGTTGCTAATTCTCTCCGCCACGCCGCGTCTCAAAAGTTGCCAACAGAAGCCGACTCGAATGCGCATTGCAGCGGTCACGTGCGGCTAGCGCCGCCGGCCTCATTAATCACCCGGGCAGGCCCGGCATACAAAATGGCGCCTTGCCTGATCTATTAACCGGACCCTGGTAGGCGTTTGGTGTCCAACGCTGTGCGTTTTACACACTGGCGGGCTGCCTGGCTTATTTTCCTCACCCAAACAAATTTGGGATGGAGAAATGGAGGGGGAAGGGGAAGGAGGGCGACCGGGAATGCGTCAGGAAAGATGAGCCGTGTTTCGTGGCGAAGAGAAATCTCGTCAGCGCCGCCGCTGCCGCGCTTCCTCTCGCTGTTTACCATCGGTGGAGACAGACGAGCCCCGCAGTCAATTACAGGTGCTTGTTAGACTATAAATGGAGCAAAAGAAGTCATGTTGCCCTTCCAGGAGAATACAAATGTAATTTGTCGGCACGCGCCGCAAATGACAACACACTCGACTCCCCGGCTCAAGTGGGGCCAGCTTTCGAGTGTTTTCCCGCAGCCGCGCGAGTTATGTTGAGGCGAGTCACGACTCGGGGTCAGCACAGTTCAAAAATCCAGCTCAACGATACTGCTCAGTTTCCACTGTATTCAGTATCCATGCTCGCGCTAGCTAGCCGTGCTAACGCCTTCCCGTTTACTTTTTCCGAATTACTTTCCGTATTGTCTTTGACTTTGTCTTGTCAATGAAGCGCTTCACTGAGACCAAGCGGCGGCCATGTTTGACCAGCTCTCGGTCAAAGCTAATTTGCGAGGCTAACCTAGCTTAGCTCTCTTTCTGTTTACCGCGCAGATTTGATTTCATTCAAAGCAACCCCCCCGCGGGTATCTGGCGCAAAGCGTCCACTCCACTGGACCGTCTTTACATCGACGCTCAGCGAGCCCGCCGGGAACCGAAACGGCATTAACGTTTTCCCTGGCTAGCGCGCCATCAAAGTGAGCTTAGCTATTGACTTAACTTTAAGTTGAAATTAGACCCTCAGCGCAGGCCGGAGCCAAATGAGCCCCCCCCCCCTCCTCCTTGACTGACAGCCAGATTTGCGTCATTGTATCGATCCGCGGCGCATCCCAACCTTTTCCCACCGTCCGACCTTGTGAAACCTGCGCCGGCAACTGCGCTTTGTACACCCGAACATGAAGCCGCGCCGAAACTTCTTTTGATTAGTTTGGTCTGGCGTTTTGTAATCCATATCAAAATCATTTTATTTAATTGATTCTTTATCCACAACGGCCATACTCGTACTTGCCACGCCCGGCAAGGAAAAAAAACCTCGTCATGAGAAGAAACCCCGGACGGAACGCGGGCTCCCAGAGCGTGTATCCAGAGCAACTCATGGTTGCTCTGGATACTCGACTAAAAATTGGATCCTTTCAATTTGTATCAATCAGAGCAAAGCAGATGTCCTCTCGTTTAAGAGTATCGCCGGCCTGCAAATCTCATCGTATGCTTCCCGAAGAGCGCGTTGGCTCATGCTGGCTCTCTCCCACTGGCAACTCCAGGTGCGCCCCAGCCTATAAATGGCACGGCCGCCCGTTCCCACGAGTAATGACCGAAAAAGACATCGCAACACCTGCTCCTTTTCACGCTCTCACTTGTCCTCGCAAGTTTTCGCCGTTCCCACCCAGCCTGCTCCATTTTTTTTTACCCTCGCGCCATCCGTGGTGTCTCGGGTTGGCACTTATACCTCGCTCCCGTGCGCCCAGAGCATCCGGTTTGATCGGATCAAACGCAAGGGGGGCGGGGCTTCTCAAGGTCTCGACGATCCGAAGCCGCGGATTCGCTTCTCGAGGTGACAAAATGGAAGATGACTTAATTGGATCGGGTGCTGGAGCGCCGCCAATCCGTCTATGGCCCTAAACGAAGCTCAATAAATAAGTCAGACGCTAGAAAATGCTTCCCGGTCGGCACCGCGGGGGCATTTGCATCCGACGCAAACATTTTATTGATCTGATTAAACGTTGTAATATCCGCGCGCACGGCCGCGTTATTAACGCTCGGGCGTGAAGCCGCACCCTTAAATCATTCTTATAGCATGAGCGTGGATTGCATCCATGTTTTTTTTTTGGGGGGGGGGGGGTAAGGGGGGGGGGACGTTGTTGTTTTTATTTGGATGATAACAGAATCAGATGAGGCTTTCGAATTGCTTTCGATACATCATCGAGGCTTCGGACGTCACTGGGGGTTTTTGCAGGCGTCGGGTAAGGAAAGGTGTGGTTGTTGTTGCGTTCGCGCGGGTAACATTTCTGCATTCCTCAGCGCTCCTGGGGGGGCGGGGGGGGAATGCAATAATGAAATTCGCACCCGATTAAAAGCTTGTCATGTGCCTCGACAGTGTAAAAGCATGCAGGTTGGATTAATTGGACCTCACCCCCCCCTCTCCTCACTCCATATCAACTCTGCACGCACACCCGCGCGCACACCCGCGCGCCTATTCATCTTGTCAGACCTGGCCTGTTAATAATGGCTTAATTGCCAGCAGCCGCCCGTCAGCCTCATAATTGGCTCGTCGGTGGAAACTGCGCGGGGGCGCGTAGGAGATCCCACGAATGATCCGAGTCCCGTCAGGAAATTGAAATGAAAGAATGCCGTCATTGTGTAACAGGTATTCCTGAATGGAAGCTAATCCGTTAGCACGTCTTTATTTTGACTGAAATGTTTTTGTTTGCGTGCGCGTCGTCATTAATAAGCGCGCGCGCGTTATTGTCGGTTGAAAAGCCCCGCTGCGGCTCCGCGTCTTGCCGGCACGATTCCGCTTTCAGCCAATCGCGGCTTATGTTTTGTCCTTTCATGGACTTAATTACCAGCCAACAAACGCCTGTTTGTGTGCGCGCTTTTTGAATGCGCCGCGTATGTTCCTCGCCCCCCCCCCCTCCCCACCCCCCTCTTTATTTTCACCGCACGCTTTTGTTTCCGGCGGATAGGCGAAAAACACAACAAGCTGGCAGGGAAATTTTCAGCGCGCTTGAGTACATTTATCGCGTGCAGATGTTTTTGGGGCATTCACGAGAGCAGCAGGTGCTCAGTTTATTATTTTATTTTCTCCATCCATATAACCCCCCCCCCCCCCCCGCCCATTCCCTTCTCGTCACCCACCCTACTGTTATCATCGCTACATACATTGCTGAGGGGTTATTCATTCATTCATTCATTCATTCATCTTTCGAGCCGCTTGATCCTCACTAGGGTCGCGGGGGGTGCTGGAGCCTATCCCAGCTGTCTTCGGGCAGCAGGCGGGGGGGACCCTGATTCGGTTGCCAGCCAATCGCAGGGCACACAGAAACGAACAACCATTCGCACTCACACTCACACCTAGGGACAATTTAGAGTGTTCAATCAGCCTGCCATGCATGTTTTTGGAATGTGGGAGGAAACCGGAGCACCCGGAGAAAACCCACGCCGGCCCGGGGAGAACATGCAAACTCCACACAGGGAGGCCGGAGCTGGAATCGAACCCGGTACCTCTGCACTGTGAAGCCCACGTGCTAACCACTGGACTACTGGACCGCCGCTGAGGGGTTAATAAATGTCAAAAGCGCTGCAGTGACGACTCCGGGTCATTCCGCAGTTGCGGACTCGTCAAAAACTGTTGAACCTGATCTGAGGAGGATCGTCGTGGCCCCTAGCAAACCTTCCGACGACCGATCGCAATTTGCGCAGTTTTGTTTTGGAAATGCTTCACCCCTGCCCCGCAATTAACTGGCGTTGGGTCCGCCCGAGACGGGCCCCTAGCCCCTAGCTCTCCATGGATTTTCCAGATTTATAAAGTTTAGCGTATTGCTAAACTTTTTAGCTTGAAGATCGTCTCCTCCTCCGAAACCGTCGATTGGTTGTCGGATGCGTTAGCATTGTTCAGCGTCATCGACGACCTTCTCGGCCGGATTCTTGCGCGTTTTCCGCCCGCTCGCCCGATATTAACCGATCGCGGGGTCTCCATCGCATGGGGAGGGGGTGGGGGGGGGGGGGGTGACATCAAGAGCGAAGTTGATGATCTCTGTACGTGCAAATTGAGAGATCGTTGCGCGGCGAGAGAAACCGACTAAACTCTAAACACCCCACGAGGGTTTGGCACCGGCATTTGGAAACCAAACTGACGAAGCGATGAAGCCGTTAAGTAGCGAGTGGGGGAAAAAAAATAAAGGGGATGATGAGGATCAGGCGAGGCCGACAACCGACGGGTGGATTTATATCGAGCGCAAGCGGGGGGGATCAAAACGGCGCAAGCTAAAAAGATGCTGTTGATAATGCTGCGACCTTTGTTTGATGTCTCGCCAAGCGCGTCTATGTTGAAGGTCACCCACGAAAGGGAAGATTATCGTCAGTAGGAAGAAACGTGTACGGTGTTCATTCCACTTTTTTGCTGTCAGAATTCAGCCGGTACAGGATTCGCCCCCGAACGCGACGCAAGGTGAAACTCGCGATTTATCGGTTGATCGGTGTTCCGTGGACTCATCTGCGGTGGCAAAATCTGGGAATTCCGAAAAGTCCGCATTTTATGAACCTCGCCTTGATTTTATCCGAAGCTAACTCGCGAGCTGCCAACTTAGCCTCAGCGATGACTCCTTGTTGACCTTGTGGCCTTGTTTACACGAACGTATTGATCGACGAGGGTTCTCGGGTGCGCGGCGGTACAGTTTTGATTCAGCGCCTCGGGACAAAAATTAATCTCGCGCCGATGGCAACTGGGCCTCTGCGCCATCGAAGCGCCCGGATTTGCAAACCGGTGTGACGCCTTGGTCACATGACCAACACGTTTCACCCAGAGCACGATTCGACCTGTAAGGTGCGGTCAGAGCACCTTCTATAAATCGTCATGGTGCGGTCAGAGCACCTTCCATAAATCGCCATGGTAACATTCCAGGCCTCTCTCTGCCTGGGGGGGGGGGGGGGGGGGGGTTCGTTTCACTTCACCTGTTGCGGCGCTTTGCACACCGTCATGACGTTTCAACAAACCTGTGATGAAGACTCTTTTTTTTTATTTGTATTTTTTGTGCTCTGTGTGTTCCGTCCCACTCGACTGCATTGTGGGGCGGGGTAGTGGGGTGAAGAAGGGCGCAGGGGTTGAGAAAAGGAGGAAATGCAAAGCGGGCCGGGGGCTTTTGATGCTCTGCCAATAACGCTCGGCTGCGCCGCGTTTGAAATTGAAATTGCACCGGTGAAAGAAGCGCTCGAGCACACACTCCAGAGGGACCCGGAAAATCCCGCTGGTGTCGGAGCCGAGGCTTCGCAGCCGTCCTGTCACGGCCGGTGGGGGGGTGTGGAGATGATACGGGAGTCCGGCGAGGGAAAAAAAGGCACTTTGATGCAGAGGTTGCGGGGGGGGGGGGGGGGGGGGTTGGCGTGAAGCGGTTGTTATGCGGGGATAAGCCCCACCCTCCCCTTGCTAAAACTCGTATTCAGGCTTTTATTCTGTTCCATTCATTTCTTGACGCATAAAAGGCAAAAAAAAAAAATTGTGTTGGAGAAGAGGCATGACGCTCCAACTTCTTGTCCCTCTCCAAGCAAACATTTCTGTTTAGAGTGCTGTAAATATCGTTGAGGCCTTTTGTGTCCTGCTTTATAGCTTCTTTGTGTCGCCTCGCTTCAGCAGCCGATGATTCAAGCTGTACAATCCGCCCACCCCCACCCCCTTTTTTTTTTTTTTTTTTTTGCTTTGCGAGGTACAAGATGCAGAACTTGATCCTCTGAATCATCACCCATCTACTCCTCGACATTTTACGTCAACTTGCGAACACAAACGTGACCTAGCTTGAAGCTAATGGCTACGTTAGCAATGATTAGCATCTGCGTGGTGGTTGTCACCTTTTAAGCGACGGCTATTGGAACCCAAAAATATGCCGAAATTCTTAAAAGTGGCTGCCATTAGGCAGTGGGAAGGCTTAACTATTAAGTAGCGCTTCCAAATCCTGACTTTGCGGCTCATGTTTATTTACAATCCCAAAAATGAAATTTAAAAAACAAAAACGGCTGCGCCGTGTCTTTCCCTTGTTAGCTTTGATCGCTGTTATGGATCTGCCTCATAATTTTTTACTGGACCCCGGCCTCGAGTTGGCATGCGAAGTGATGCGGGGGGGGGGCCGGGGGGGGCGGTGGGGGGGTGGATGCGGAGGCGCAGCAGCTGCGGGGAGGACGGGTGGCGACACGCGAGGTGAAGGGAGCGGCGTGCGGGAATAAGGGCCGATGCGGCAGGGAAGATGAAGCACGGAAGGAGGGCGGATTACACGGCGGTGACAAGGTGGAGTTTAAAAGTGTCAGAAATGCAGATGTAAAGATTAAAAAAAGGGGGGGTGCAATGCAAAAAGGAGATGAAGCGAGGTTGTAAAATGATTTGAAGGGCCCGCTGAATTTCATCACACCCCCACCCCCACCCCCCCCACCCCCACCGCCTCCCGCAGGCTGCAATGGAGACGAAATACAAGGACATTTCGAATCGTATCTGTATCTCATTAAAGCAAATTATCCTCCGAGATAGCGATTGTCTGCCCGGGATCCTTTGAAAGCGGCATTCATAATGCTTAAGAAGCACACTTATCTCACATCTTGCTATCTCCCGAAGCGACGAATCAATAAGTCATTTCAAATAAATGAGCCAAGGATGAGTTCCGCCGTGGCCGGAGTTTCTTTGTCGTCGTACATTGGATGCCTTTTGAGGGGATTGAAAGAGGCTCCAGAAGCCACGGCAAGTCTTGATTAAGACCTAGACATGTTCACTTGGGATGTTGGGGGATGGGGGCAGGGTGAGGGGAGGGGGGGGGGGACTTTTGAACCAATTGCTTCACGCTTAATTACCCCGACCTGGCAGATTGGCTTGAACTCGACTCGGTTCACAAACGCTACGTTTGTCACAATATAATCCACCTCGCGAGAGCGTATTCTTTATCCCCTGCGAAGAACCACCGTTATCGCTGCGGCTCACCGAGTCCCCTTTCTACAGTTCAAGAGCATTCAAGTTGAAAAAAAATGGAGTAGTTTTGCCAAGCGCCGCTTTGGCCGTGCAATCCTGTGAAATTAGTTTGCGAAAGCGCCCCCCCCCCCCCGTACGGATGCACGAGTGGCTTGTAAACGTTCATGTCCTCTGCTCCAAGTGCGGGAGCGCAAATACCCACATCGTACGTGAGTATGTTTTCAAGAGGTGTGTCGTGTAGGGGGTTGCAGGGGAGGGGGGGGGGGTCGTCAGTGGCATCCAGCTGGCTTTTAATGGCACCACAACAGTCAAGTCTTTCCCTCCGGCGTCGCCACTTTGTCCCTTCAGTTGTTTCATCGCTTCTTTTGCTCTCCTCTTCACTGTCACTCCGTCCTCGTCCTCGTCGGGCGTCGTCGCTCAGCGCGGCGCTCTCGCCGCCTGCCGCATTTTGCCACCCGGCACAAAATCACTGTGATTCATCTCCACCGCCGCCGTCATCCTTACTCGGCTCCACCAATTTCTAATCGCTACCCATTTCTATTCCTCCCCCACGTTATTTGCTTCTTCTTGCATCTTCAGCCCCCCCCGCCCCGCCCCCGTCTCTCCCCCCTACCTACACGCCTCCCCAAAACCTTGCCTGCCGTCTCTCCTCCTCTCTTTCCATCTTTAATCCCCGCGCACTCTTTTACTGCCAGCCTGCAGGGTTCTCCAATGCTCACTGTGAATGTTTAATGAATCTCGTGTCTTTTACAATATCTGTCAATTCTACCTCCACTCTTCCACCTCCATTTCACAGCCCCCCCCCTCACCTCCACCCCACTTCACCCCTACCCCTGACTTTATTTACTGCCCTACAGCTACCCAGCTGGTTACAAGCAATAAGAGCCGCCCGAGGGACACCCGAAGTAGAGACGCAAGAAAAAGTTTCCCTTTCTTACGGGGAGGGGGGGGGGGGGCGCATGGGAGCGGAAAATGTGTGAGGAAATCTCGATACCCGATTGGGTAACAGATCCATTTATTGAAAAGGTGTCGACAAAAGTGGATGGGAGCAGGTGCTCGCCTGGGAGAAAATATGGGCTTTGTTTGCAGCAGCAGCTTTGGGTCTTGAGGTTCAGGTGTGGGGGGGGGGGGGACATTGATCCACGCCGAGCCCATCGTGTGCTCGGCCAGGCTGCCAATAAGGCTCAGAATGACTTTCTGATCAACTTATATTGATTCCGTGGGGATTCCGTTGAATGGCTGGCCTGTCGCCTAATGAGGTGCAGAGGTAGTCAAAGTCGCCCTTCCGCCGCGATGGGTCCAGACTTATTTCCTGTGACTGGTGGCATATGGGAGATAATTGACAAAAAAACGTCTGAGAACTATGTCGGAGTGATTTTTAGTTTTCATTTCAAGTGGGGTGGGGAGGGAGCGTATCAAAAATATCAAAAAATTTGAGCGCCTTCAGCGTTTTGCCTGGCGCAATTGCAAGTTGCAATTCACCAGCTTGCTACGCCTGCATCTCCCAAAACCTTTAGAGTGCCTCGTTGTTGGCCATGAGTGTCTGCACGCCACTAAGAGAAAGGTAGAAAAGCAACAAAATAATAATAATAATAATAATTGGTGTGGACCAGTGTTTCTTGCTGCATTGGCCGCGTTAGAGAGCCTCGTTGTCAGCTCCGAATGCACGCGCTCGGCGGAAGGCAGCAGGCAGAGAAAGATGGTTCGCCGTGGAAAAATGGAAATCGTACATGACAGCCAGTGTGTGAACCGTGACCGCTTTAGAGCACCTCGTTGTCATGCCGTGGAAAAGCCAGCCAACTCTTCTCTGTGTAAAGAAGTTTTAAAAAAAACACAAGCAATTGATCTATAATGCACAAGTTGTTGCTAGGGAGCTCACAATGTGTTGTTAGGGAGCTACAAACTCTAACCCCCCCCCCCCCCCAACCCTGTGATGGATTACACAAGCGGTTTGAATGTGCTGCGTTGCTACTCGTTGCCTTCATGTGCAACCTGAGCACCCCACGGAGATGAACCGGGCCCGTTTTCTTTTTAGATGAATTAATTCCACCTGACCCGCCGCCTGGCAGTCACCTGTGTCTGTGCGTGCGTGTAAATACGGAGCGAACTGTTTTTCTCCGCCTTCATTTCTCTGCGTCCATCGCTTGTCTCCTCGCGCGTGAAGCCGCGATCACACGTTGCATTCGCAGACGATCGCTCAACCGCGGTCCCGGCCGAAATTGATTGGCACTTGCGAACGGCGGCGAACATTCCATCCACGGTTCGTTCTCTAAAGTCGACTTGAAAATGTTCAGAAAAGGGGAAAAAAAAAATAATGAAATAGTTGGCGCTAAGCGATCCTCAGGTCGAACGCTAATACCAGCGAAAAGGGCAACCATCAAGTCTGTAATTACGCGGCACGTCAATAGCTTCTAGAGTTTTTTTTGAGTCAAGCGGCGTTGTCGGCGTGTGGAATTTGTCTATTCGATGGAAATAACCTCAGGTGACTCGGTTTGAGCGCCAAATTAGTCGGATCGATGCCGCGTATAGTCTTGGCCGCCTTCCGCCGAGTTTTAAGCGCGGAAACCCGCGTTCATTTGTCGCCAGTGGACTGCACCTTCGGTAGTTCTTTGGTGCCGTCGTCCTTCAACCTTCCGTTAGGGAGGAAGTGAAGGCGCTGCTCCTGCACGTTATGCTCGCATTTGTTTTGTTATTTGAATTCTTGTTTTTTCGTGTTTTGGACCAAAAAACTTGTTTTCCTTTATTTTGTCCCGTTAGCTGACGTCAGGCTGCGCTTCCATACATCTGCAGTCCGCCGAGTCGGAAGCCGAATAAATAAACAGTCTGAGCTGATTACTTTTTTTTTTTTTAAGTCGTTACGAGCCGATCGAGAAAGGAGCGCGCCCGCTCGCCAAAGGTCGATTTTGTTGGTTTTGCATCTAAATTGGATTTTCTTTTACCTGCGTCGTCGTACGATGACAAGTGCAAAACGGATCACAAACGGGTGTGAATCGTTCTCTGTCCGGTGGGGCGATTTATGATTTAAAAAAAAATGGAAGCGGGGTGCGTTCAAAGCGACGGGCAAAGCAATCCGCTGCGGACGCTCCGTCAGACAGTTCTCCGCTTGAAGGCTCCGTACTTGGCTACACGCCGACGTTCTGTCATCGTCGTAATTGAAAGAGAAAACAGTTGACGCGCCGGCCGTGCCGAGCTGTCATGCGCCGGCCTTGCTCTTAATGTCATGTTAATCGAACATTAGCCTCCAAGGAAACGCCCTTCGAGGCCTACCCAGTCATAGGACGTGCGCCAAGCCTTTTTTTTTGGGGGGGGGGGGGTACATTGACAGATAAGTGTCTGAAATACGTGACCCTTGTTTTTGGTTTTTCTCCACCCATTAGGCCGATTGCGCGACACTACATTTGGATGTTTACATTTTTTTTTATGTGGCTAGAATCAATAATGTGCGGTTAGTTATTGACACAGACGGCTTGAATGTTCGAATAAATGGCACGCAGAAGAGAAGCCGCACTTGTTGCTGCGCTTGCGTTCTTCATCCACCAGATGGAGCTACGCTAACGTGAATGCAATAAAATGTAGCCGTATTGAAATAGCGCTTTCGCACCCGCTGCAGCGAAAATACGGTATTCCACTTCCACAAGATTGTCCAAATACTTTGCCCGCCTTTTCCACTCCTCCATCGCAAGTTTGTTGTACTCGTTCCGAGCGCTGTCAGGTGGCAATTTGATGACGACCGCATTCAAAGAATACGCCGCGGAAAGGCCAGCTGCACGTTTAGTGGTTCGCCAGCGTCATTTAACGCACTCGAACACGTCAAACAGAAATAAATGAAGGGGTGAAGTGGAGCTGGAGGCGGGACGGGGGTGGGGGATATTTTGGACGCCGATGGAACGCGTTCGGAGGCAGACGTGCGTGTACTTGAGAGGAAAGATAACCGCAGAGAACAGAATCGATGGCCGCGGACCCGACACCCTTTTCGCATCACGGCGTTTTGTGGACACTTGATTGTCCCCGAGCCACCTCGGGGCGGCCCGCTGAGGAGCAGATTAGAGGCATACTTCCTGGATTACTGGGTCAAAGAGCATCCGGGAGAGAGACAAATCACACTTGATGTTCTTTAATGGAGCCGACGGGCTCCATTAAAAATCCTTCTGGCTTCTCACAAACTCCTCCAACTTTTTGACGGCTTTCGGATGTGCCGCTGCCGCCGCAGCAGTTTGAAGCTGCAAAACCACAGGAAGCAAAGACTCACGTGAATAGAATTGAAAGAAAAAAAATGCATGTCCAGGCGCAGCGAATTACAAATTGATATATGGGTCAGTGAGATGTCTCAACTCCTCTAAACTCGTCAGCGCGGCACTTAATAGTCATTCTACGTGGAGGATAAATAATACATGACTGCGTTGCCTCTGGTCTGTCCGTTTGCGTACAGTCTCTGAAAGCATTTTTAGCATCACAGCAAGGAGGTATAAAAGTTAGAGAAAACCCATCTTTGCGAGTCGACATCCACTGTGACATTTGCGCTGATTGTTATTGCGCCTGATTGCATAATAGCCCGACCTGGCGCTGAGCTCGCCGTGCAAAACAAAGGGTTTCATCAACTTGACTTCTCGACCGAGTCTCCATTATGGCACCGCTGGCAGCGCCATCCCCGTTATGAAAATGAAGGGGCCTCTTTCCGTGCGGCGCGCTGCACGTTGACCTGGGCTGGGCGAGCTCCAAAATCGCCATCGTGCCACATCCACTTACGGCGGCTCCATCATTTCGAGCGTGACTCAACCCGACTTGAGTGCTCTTCCGGGGCTCCGCCGCGCTCAGGGCAGCGAAAGCGCAAACGGCAGCAGAGGCGGCGGCAACCTTTGTGTGTCATTTCGCGAGTGCCGCGAGGTCCGCGGGTCGGCGCCGAAGCTCTCGGTTGAAGATATGCAGCGTGACAGCAGGAAGCAGACCTTTGGCCCCGCCCGGTCAATACCTGTAGAATACTTTGTGCGCGAGGCGTATTGATCACTTTCAATCTATGCAGGAGCTTTGCCAAAGCGGCAGCGCATCGACGGGAGCTGGAGTTAGGCCTTCTTTATATCGACGCTGAAGAAAGATGCCCCCTTTGAATTGGAAAGTCCCCCGTCGAGTGAAAATAAGTGACCTGAAAATTTGACACGCCGCAGTGTGATCGCATCCCTGCCAAATTTTGAAAAAAAAAAAAAAAAGCCATGGAGTACCACAAGGCTTTGTCCTCAGCCCAGTATTGTTCACCCTTTTACGCACCCTGTCACCTGAAAACATGATAAGCTGTCCACCGGAGTAACCGCTGTCCGTGAAAGGGTTAAATGCAGTGGGCGTGTCTGCTCACCTGTCAATCAAAGACCCCTTATCTTCCGAACTTTCACCTCCCTGCATGTCCGAACTGCAACAATGCGTCTTCTGCAATACAAAGCAGTTGCGATCGTAGAAATAGGTCATGTTCTTAATAATTTTCTAACAATCCTCACCCATGTAAGGTAACCGCGTTGCCGCATTAGCATAGCACCCCGCCCCCCCTCCCCCAACCCTCCACCCTCCGCTCTCCCGCCATCTGTACCAGGTGTTGCGAGCCACGCTGGACGCACACCAACACACGCACGCACAGCGCATAATGTATTCGAATCCATTCAAGCATTCTCTTGGCTCACGCCGACGCTAGCGACGACAATAAGTCGTTTGGTCGTTGCCATTCAACCACGGCGTCGTGTCACACGGACATTCCATTCACGGGGAAATTTCAAATGGAAACGAATTAGCGGCTGGATATATCGTACGGAGCGCTCTGCGTCGACTTTATCGGGCGACGGGGCCTTTTGAATATTTAATCCTCCCCGAGCGAGAGAGCGACTTATTCGGCAAACGGCGTAATTGTCACGTACGGGCGGCGGCGTGACTTGCTGATGCACAATTGACGGGCAGCCATTGGCTCTTTGTGTGTTGCCGGGTTACTGATTTGAGGGGGATAAGATGGCGGCTGACGTGTGCGGGTATACGTGTATGTGTGTGTGTGTGTGTGTGTGTGTGTGTGTGTGTGTGTGTGTGTGTGTATTAGGCCGGTAAGACAAATCAATCCCGATTTATTACGGAAGTGCAACGGCTTTGTGCCGACCCCGCCTTGCATCTGCCGCAAACCTGCCGCTCCATAACCAAACCAGGATACAACCCCCGCCCCCCCCCCAAAAAAATCGTTTCTGTCTCTCGTCGAACGCTCCTCCAAAACCGTTCCGCTCGGGCGCCTTCGTCGGGGAGCGCCGCCGGCCAGCTTGTTTGACCACAAACGGCTTCAACGCCTTCATCGCGCTGCACATACTCGTCGCGGGCATATGGCCCGAGTCTCGGGTTCAGGCGGTAATTGGATGTCTGATGCCGGATTGAAGGCGCGTGTGAGAGAAGAAGGCCGTTCAAGCGATGCCTGGCAAAAAGGAACGAAAAATCTTGGCGTGGCGGAGGCGGCTAGGGGACACATTCTCGCTTTGTGATCTCCCAGCTTAACGTTGACCTTGCGCTTCTTATCTGTGCTCTGACATCCCATCATCCCTTTGCTTATCTCCTCCCCCCCTCACCTCGCCTCAGTTTTCATCTTCTCCTGTTGCCTCCTCTTCCACTCATCCCTTCATTTCAAGACTGCCCCCCAAACCCAATCCCGTCCCGTCCCGCCCGAGCCCGCCGTCCGGCTAAAGGGAATCCTGTGGGATTCTCGCCACTGATTGGATCGGAACGCGCGAAGACGATTCAGTCTCGTCGTCGGGTGACCTCGCCCGGCCCGCCCGCCCCTTCGCCAACGGGCTACATTTTGTCGACGCAACGTATTCACGAGATCCATCCCCCCCTGTTAGTTTTTGATCGACTGAAAAAAAAAAGTGCCTTTGAACGTACGAGCCGAGTTGAACCCCCGACGGGCACTTTTCGTTCTTATATTCAGACTTCATATTCTCACCCAGCCACAAATGCGTCTTCACCTCGGGTCTGTTTGGGCTTTGCGCTTATCTTCGTTTGACAAGTTCTCTCCGGGCAACCGGGCCGCTATCTGCTCAGTCATATTTTAATTAACGCATGTACATTTCCGTGGGCGGCGGTTCCAAGCAGAACACGTTTGCCGCAAATCCGTAATCCGCAAACAAACTGAATTTTTCGTCGGCCGGTGCGCTACAACTGGAATGGATGTCAACTTGCGCCTCGGAGAAGCGCACAGACACCCCCACCCCGCCCACCCCCCGTCAGATGAAGCATTGATTGCTAATGCCCCACGCCGCAGCGCCGCTAGCAACGGAGAAAGCATCAAGCGAGCAGCGCGGCTAGCTTCAACCCGCAAACGGCGTTCGTTATATTTCTCAAATTGTGGCACCATAGCATTTAGCGCCAAGCACAATCGAGTTAACCACAGTCGGAGAGTTTTTTTTTTGGTCTGGGGAGGGGGAACGGATACAAAATTCTGCCTCTGACATCCCAACGCGCACAGACGTGTAGCTAGCACGCGCGCGCGCTAAAGATTTCGGTTTATTTACGATAAACTCAATGGACGCCGAGTCCAAATGATTCAATTAGCCGGCTAGCATGCGCTAGCAAAATGGCTCTTATGCGGTTATTGATTTTATTGATCGAATTGTTAAAACGTTTTACAGAAACTCACAAACCTCACTCCATCCACCTTGCGCTAATTTCAGCGGCTAGCTGAATTTGTAGCGCTAAGTTCCAAACAATCGCTCCGCCGCGTTTGATTCTTCCCACAAACTTTTGTGACTGACGCGCCTCCTCGCAGACAGTCATCAGCAATTTGCTGCTCGGGAAAACAAAACGTTTATCATCAACGTAATGCGCTAAAATCAGTTCTAAAGACTTTTTTTTGGGGGGGGGGGCTAGGAGACGAATCCTTTCATATCATGAAAAACAAGCTTCCTTTGAAGCAACAGTACAAAAAAACACAAAACTGTTGTTTTTGTACCGTTGAATAACGCCTGTTCCGCGTTCTCATTTGAAGGTCGCGTTACTGATTGCCCTTTTTATTTCCCGTTCGCCGCGCGAGGGTAGACGAGTCGATTTTTCTCCAATAAAACTTCCCGTCTCGGCCAACGATGATGAATGCTTGAGGATGAACGCCGTCGGATCGCGACGCACTTTTGGCACTCCCGCCTGCGACTTAATTTGATGCGCGGGGGGAGGGGGGGTTGGAGTCAAGACAGTTACTGATGATTCGAGTCAAACAAACTGTGGCTTAATCACTTTCGAAACCGCTCCGAGGGTGACGCGGCGAGAACGCACTGATGCTCCCTCCCACCCAAATTTTTTTTAAGCAATACGAGCCCATGAATACCAACAGTGCAGGTCAAGTCGGCCATTATCCTTGAGAAAGTATATGGAAAGTAGTATTTACTTTTAGTCATCGGCGCCTGCGCGCACCGTCGCCATTCGCGATGATCCCGCGGAGGGCTTTCGAGTATAAATATTTGCACGTATGGCGGCAGTGTGCGCGATAAAAAAACGGCCTAGTTCGCCGGCACGGGCAGACAAAGGCGGAAAGACTGCGGAGGGATTTCTACATTGTGCTCAGGGTGAGCGTCTGGCACGCTCGGCGCGCCACAAAGACGTAATCCGCCGCGAACGCGCACCTTGAGCCGGGTTAATGATGCAATAAAAGGGAGCTAATAAAACGGCTTCGGTGTGACGTGTCGACTAATGCGTTCAGTCTTGTTGTTGTCGTGGCGGGGAATGGGAGGGGGTGGGGGATGGGGGGGGCGAGGTTTTCGCCGCTCGCTTGAAATTTACCACTGAAGCGGCTTTTTTGGGGGGAAAAAAGGGTGAAAACATCTTCAGCAAGCAAGAAAAAAAATTCAGTTGCCATGATTCCCCCCTTGCGGATTACCGTGACCTGGTTGATCAAGAAGCCCGCACGGGTTTTGAAGCACGATATATTTTCATCTTTCATAAACTGCTTTCTGAATCGGAGAGAGCATCTTTCAAGATTATTTTTTTCCCGATAAAATTGAACTCTGTGGTGGCTTCGGCCATCCATGATGGCAGAGTGTGCTGGTCAGGCAGCGTCTTAATGACAGACCGAGATTGGATCGATTGGTCAGAAGGGGCCAGCTCTGTCCCCGGGCTGCCCCTTGGACACTCTAGAGGAGGTGGGCAACAGGAGGATGCTAGCTAAACAAAAAAGCGATGACGGACAGACCCTCCCTCAAATTTGAGTCTGGACTGTCTTATAATCAGGACCGTCTTATATTTGAGCCAATACGATACTTAGTTTTCTTTTGCTCCTTTCACCGCTTCAATTTTGCTGCTGGAGATCGCAAACATCTCCATTACGGGACAAATCCAGGTTTTCTTATCTTATAACGCCGTACGGCTGCTCAAGCGTGAAATCAAACCCGTTCCCTCCTTTGGTCCCAGGTGGTGTTTGTATCGCGCAGTCCTTGAAGATTCCAAGGGAGCCGAAGCCGGGGGAGTTTGACAAGATCATTAGACGCCTGTTGGAGACCTCCAACGCCAGGGCCATCATTATGTTCGCTAATGAGGACGACATACGGTAAACGGCGACTTTTCGACCGTCCGGGCGCGCCGACTCACATGCGCTTGTTTCTCAACCTTTTGGTCGGTCGGACAGGCGCGTTTTGGACGCGGCCAAGCGCAACAACCAAACGGGCCACTTCCTGTGGGTGGGATCCGACAGCTGGGGGTCCAAGATCTCCCCCGTCGTCGGCCAGGAAAGGGTGGCGGAGGGAGCCATTACCATTCTTCCCAAGCGGGCTTCTGTGGACGGTAAGTCGAGCACCAGCGTCAGTCAGGTCCACTCTGGGGGGGATTTCCTCCGCGGTCGGCTTCGCTCACGGCGTCCCCGGCGGAGTGATCCGAAGCTTCGTCACGAGCAAATAAACCCTCAGTGACGTAACCGGTCATTCACTCTCGCTCTCTCTGATGTTCTCGCAGCCTTCGACCGCTATTTCCGGAGCCGCTCGCTATCCAATAACAGGCGGAACGTTTGGTTTGCCGAGTTCTGGGAGGAGAACTTCAACTGCAAGCTGGGCATGCACGGCAAACGACCGGGCATCCTGAAAAAGTGCACAGGTAAGACTCCGATCAGCCACGTGAGGCTTTCCACGTGCAAAACGAAAACCGCAAGTGACTTCGAGCGCAAGTCCGGCGTCGAGCGTAAATCCTGCCCGGCGGTTGTTTGCGTGCGTGTCGCGAGCAGGTGTCCCCTGCCTGACGTCCGCCATTAATTCCCGTAATTAGGTTTGCGAGGGCGGCGACTCCCGTTGACCGTCTATTACTCGCCGTGGCATTTGTGCAAGCGGGCGAGCGCGTGTCGGGCGCCCCCGACGTCCGACAGCCGAGGCTATTAATTCCGAGCGACGGAAGTTTCTGGCCGACGCCGGGGCCCTTCTGCTTCAAGGTCACCGCGGCGCGGACGTACCTGATGGCCAGCATATGGTAATGAGCGTGGTGGAGAGAAAACAAATAAGGGAGTGCCGTCAAGAGGAAATGGAAGCGGTGCCGCTAATTGTCAAATCAAAAAAAGAAAAATCCAGACAGAATGGACAACGTTTACTGTCTGACATAAAACGTTTAAAAATTGTACTCGCTTTATGCTAGCGTAGCGCCACCAAACGGCAAATCCTTCTCTGACAGGCAGAGGGCGCCATACCTGAGACAGTCTCCTAAATTTTACTGACATCTCATCGTTCTGTTGGAGTTATGCTCAAAAAATGCCAAAATAAATGTAAAGGGGGGGGGGGCTATAGAATTTATTTTGTCATTTCCTCGCTTGATTTTCTGTTTTGATGCATTATTTTCAATTTTCAGAGTTTCAGTGAAGTAATCGTTAATTTACGTTTTTCGGAGGCGGTCATGAACGCATCTCGTGTGGAAATTGAAGTGGAACTTTGTGTCCCTCTTCGTTCCACAGACGGCAATGATATTGTCCCACATTGGAAATCCGCCGACACAAAACAGCTCGCGTTAGCCGACATTTATCCATGCCACAGCGCGCCGCGTTCGGTTAGATTTTTTTGAGGGAATGAAAGGATTGTATGTTGTGCTGCTTATCATCCGAAAAATACGGTACTCTGTGTACCCGGAAGAGTCCCCAAATAATTTCCAAGATGTTCAACAAGCAGAGAAAATATGGCACAACTCAACCTCTCCTCAAAATTGATGAAAAGAACTGCTGACGGCAATCTTGAAGCAGGCTGCAGAAATTTCTGGCAACAACGGGCCACCCCCACACCTGTGTTCTTATCGTACAAAGATAAATTTGAACGGAAGACACGCATAGGAAAAAGGGAACACTGATGCGGCATCATATGAATAATGACTCATGAATATTTTATTGGAGCTCTTGGTATCTGCGGTAGTATATACCCATAATAACAAAGTCATGTAATACATATTAAATGCTGATGTCAGCAGCGTGGCATGATTCAGGGAAAGCGGCGCAGTGAATTGCCGACTTATTCGTATACGCCCGGCGACTGAAAGCAAATTGAGATTTTACGCGCAATCCGTCAAGAGAAAATGTCGCATGGACGATGTACCGTATTTTCCGCACTATAAGGCGCTTCGGAGTATAAGGCGCGCCTTCAATGAACGGCTTATTTTCATTTATAGGGCGCACCGCTTTATAAGGTGCATAGAGTGGAAGCGACAGTTGTGGCTGCAGTTGCACTATGCATCCACTAGATGGAGCCACGCTAAAGAGAATAATATACAATACAGCTTTATTTATAGATTGAGAAAATGGAATGCTTTTAGGTGATAAAATACGATATATACGATATCTTGCTGAGCCGAATCTGCCTCTGATCCTCGTTTTCTGTTCTCCGGCCATCGATTATTCATTTTTGTCTCGGCAGGTAAGCCTCCCAGACAGACAAAACAAAAGACGACCCTGTGTGCGGGCGTTGGACCGCAAAGCGAGTAGAAAACTACCCCGATGATCAAAGCTGTCAACGTTGAGGTCTGGGATTTTCGCGCCGGCTCGCGGCTCTCCATCCTGTTATCGCGTTGGCGTCTGCTGAAAAGTTAATCAGTGTCAATGTTTTCGTGGCAATTCCAAATGATTGTGTGTGTTATTTGGAGGATCGCTCACTTCAATTCCCCCAACCCCACCCCTCCCTGTATTTATTCCTTGTGGGCGCTCTAAACAAAAAGCTGGCATATATATTTTCTGATGGAAAAGGGAGGGGGGCTGGGGGAAGCATCTTTCATGGGCCAAACCGAAGAAGGTGTGAATTGAATTAGCGCAGCTAATTGATGTTTAATTAAGGCGCTGGTTCCAATCATTAGTCGGCCTGTCAACCGCGACTGCCATCAATCACGCGCGCCGGCAGTGGAAACGCCGCCTGGCACGCTGGGCCGTGAAGGCATCCATCAAGGCGCCGCCGCCGCCGCTCTACATTCCCATATGAGCTTACCTAACAAAACCTAATCTAACGGCATCCAAGGCGACGCTAGCAAAACAATTGATTTTTTTTTTTCCCTCCACGGTAATTTAAATTCGTTCCGTGGCGACGCTCCTCGAGTCTTAAATCGTCTTTCCCCATTCAAATGAATGGAAATGCAGTTAATCTGTTCCAGACTCCCAACCAAAAAAAACCAAAAATGTTTTAAAGCAGAAAAAAAATTGTATTTTTTTTTTTTTTTGCCGTATAGTCCGCTAGCTTCATGCTACCCCAAAAATGTTTTAAAGCAGAAAAAAAATTGTATAGATGGAGCCGGTCACATCCGAGCAACCTGCGGTAATAGTCACTCTTGGCAGAGGATAAAGAATACACTCCTGTATTTTATCTGTCTATATGTGTTGCTTCACCATTTGTTTAAAAATGCGTCGCTTAAAGGGTTACACCACTGCGGCATTGATGCTATTCGCTCGCCTGCCTATGGCATTTTTTTTTATATATATCGTTAAGCCACACCAACTTTCCTCAGGCAAAAGCTGTCTTAAATCCAATTACTCATTGCTGCGCGTTTACTTTGACGGTGAACTTCAAATGCAAGTTGCAGCCTGAAGACTTTATAGCATGAAAAAAAAAAAATCTAGAAACATTTTAGATCTCATTAAACTTTGGAAGCCTTGTGGCTGGTCACCATGACGACTCTTTCCAGAACTAGGTGTGTATTTTTATTTTTTATTTTAAATTTTTGCTGCCCTTGACATTGACTGCATACTGGCGCTAGCACGTTTTAACACAAACACACACAAAGGAATTATGGACTGAGGCAGTAAGAGATGAGATTGTTTGTTTGCGTGTGCTGAATGCGGCTCTCGGGTCTCCTCGTTGCGCGTCTTCACCGTGCGCGGAAAGAAACGGGGAAATCACGCAACGCGGAGAGACAACGATATCATAAATATTATGAGCGCGTTATTTGAAGCCCTCGCCGCCTTTTGCTGCCGACGACTGAATTATCCGACAAAGGGGGAATGTTCGGCCTTTGCGCGCCCCCTCGAGTTGACCGGTCGCGGCAAGCGATCGGCTGCGCTAGAGCACGCGCACCTGATGCAATCCCTAGAAACTGTGGCCCCTCCCCCCCCCGCGACGATTTGGCGCCGCTCGTCAGGACGGCGCTCATTTAACTGCCGTCCCAGAGCGCGATTGCGTTTTCTTGCAAAACGCGGATTAACGACGCGCTCTCTCCTCGCGCGGGCGTCGGGTCGGGACGATTGCGGGAACAAATGGCGACCGTTTGTAACTTTCACAGCTCGGTGGCGAAAGGTCGGGAGAGATGATTCGAGCGGTATTTCGCGGGCAGGTGAAAAACTATGCTGCATTTTTTTTTTTTTTGCCGTATAGTCTGCTAGCTTCATGCTAACCCATAATAGGGAAACTTCATGCGCAAGCTAACCAGCAACATCAACGTAGCGGTGGCGATGGTAATATCACGCCAGTCGCCAGCATGTATTCTTTATCCTCGGCGTTGCATATCGAATATAGTCTTGTGACTTTTGGTGATTTTGGAGTTTGGAAAGCCAAACTTTTGAGCGGTCATCCGTTCCCAGCCATCGGGGAGCTCGCGTTTCTCAGGAAATGGAGAGCTGCGCTGCCCCGATAATGGCAGCCGCGTGTTTTGGGCGGCCAAACAAACGCCTTGTCTGGCATTGTTCATGGCCTGTTAGGGTAATTAGCTTTTATATGGGGGGTGGGGGTCTTTTTTGTTGATTTGTCGACCGGTGGTCTGGAAAGCTTTGTTTTCAGATTCATTGACAGGTTCCGCCGCCTGCTTTTATGCGGCACTAATGAGCCGTTCGCCATGTAGCGCGCACACTTGTGGCGTTGCGGCTTGGCGGCAGTGCGGATCGCGACTTACTTTTATCATTCGAATTTTTTTTTTTAAATGAATCATAAAATAAAAGCTCGAGAGGTTGGACCCTTTTCGCAGAACATTATCAAAATATCCTCAAGCGACACACTTAACTCAAGGAACATCCCGGAAAGGCTTTTTCGGGACACTAATGGAGGTTACGCAAGCTCAGAACTCATATGGCTGAAGAAACGGAACTTTTCTGACTCGCGCTCGCTCGCGTGGCTTCACGTTGACGGTCGTCGTCGAGTTTCGAGCTCGGACGGCATTTTCCTGTCGCTGAACACTTAACCCCTCGAAACAATAAGGCACACTCGCCTCAAATCGAGTTGTACTCCGCATTGCTGGCAGCTAATCGAATTTTTTAAAAGCAGCGGCTGGAAAGGTTACAATCTAACAAGACTCACGCTTGGTTCTTTCGGGCAGCACGGCACGTGACACCGTCATAAATTCTTGTGCGCTGATGACTTTCTCCTCCCAACGCTGTCGTTCTTTTTTTTTTCTTTTGGAAAGCAGACCAGTCCCTCTTGTCAAACGGCGTGCATACAAATCACCTCGTAGTCATAGAAAACTGCCGACTGGATTGCGTTCTCTGGGACCCTATTAATGCCTCGTAGGCGCTCGTATTG
Source organism: Hippocampus zosterae (assembly GCF_025434085.1). NCBI lineage: Eukaryota > Metazoa > Chordata > Actinopteri > Syngnathiformes > Syngnathidae > Hippocampus > Hippocampus zosterae. Next base: position 5,591,806 of record NC_067471.1, read on the forward strand.
ATCGACGGGGGCCTCAGCTATTGTTAATGCATTTCTGCACAGATGGATTTGGATTCCGTTGCCCGGAGTGGCTCCTCGCTTTAAAAAAAAAAAAAAAAGAAGAAGCAGCGCCTGCGGGGGGATGAAGGTTGCGTTAGTGGTGGGGAGAGAGAGTTGCCATTGTGGCCTGAAATCGGCGGTGACGTTAAATGTAATCGAAAATAAGAAATGGTGTTTAAATGCGTCGCTGCCGTGTTATGGGATTAATCTTTGTAAACCACTTGAAGACGATTCGTTAAAAAACACCTTTCCCCATTGAAATGAATGGAAGAGCCATAATCGGTTCCAGGTTCTTAAAAAAATGCAAATCAAGCAGTGAGATGTTTTTTTTTTTTAACCATCATACTTTGCTTTCTAAAAATATAATTAAAGAGAATGTAAAGAGCAAATTTTACTGGAAAATGTTACTGGAAATTGTGCTGATATGTGCAGTTCGGCCACTTGGGGGCAGTATAATACTGACAGACTGATTGACATACATCTTTAATTTTCCAGCGCTTGAATATTTAACATAAAATAAATCGACATTCATTCATTCATTCATCTTCCGAGCCGCTTGATCCACACTAGGGTCGCGGGGGGTGCTGGAGCCTATCCAAGCTGTCTCCGGGCAGTAGGCGGGGGACACCCTGAATCGGTCGCCAGCCAATCGCAGGGCACACAGAAACGAACAACCACTCACACTCACACCTAGGGACAATTTGGAGTGTTCAATCAGCCTGCCACGCATGTTTTTGGAATGTGGGAGGAAACCGGAGCACCCGGAGAAAACCCACGCAGGCCCGGGGAGAACATGCAAACTCCACACAGGGAGGCCGGAGCTGGAATTGAACCCGGTACAGGCGCTTTAGGTAGGGGTGGCTGCTTTAGAGTGCCGCATTGTTGCAAGTTTGCATGCTTTCGGAATGTGGGAGGAAGCCGCACTACCCGGAGAAAACCCACGCAGGCCCGAGGAGAACATGCAAACTCCACACAGGGAGGTCGGAGCTGGAATTGAACCCGGTACAGGGGCTTTAGGTAGGGGTGGCTGCTTTAGAGTGCCTCATTGTTGCAAGTTTGCATGCTTTCGGAATGTGGGAGGAAGCCGCACTACCCGGAGAAAACCCACGCAGGCCCGGGGAGAACATGCAAACTCCACACAGGGAGGCTGGAGCTGGAATTGAACCCGGTACAGGGGCTTTAGGTAGGGGTGGCTGCTTTAGAGTGCCGCATTGTTGCAAGTTTGCATGCTTTCGGAATGTGGGAGGAAGCCGCACTACCCGGAGAAAACCCACGCAGGCCCGAGGAGAACATGCAAACTCCACACAGGGAGGTCGGAGCTGGAATTGAACCCGGTACAGGGGCTTTAGGTAGGGGTGGCTGCTTTAGAGTGCCTCATTGTTGCAAGTTTGCATGCTTTCGGAATGTGGGAGGAAGCCGCACTACCCGGAGAAAACCCACGCAGGCCCGGGAAGAACATGCAAACTCCACACAGGGAGGCCGCAGCTGGAATTGAACCCGGTACAGGGGCTTTAGGTAGGGGTGGCTGCTTTAGAGTGCCTCATTGTTGCAAATTTGCATGCTTTCGGAATGTGGGAGGAAGCCGCACTACCCGGAGAAAACCCACGCAGGCCCCGGGAGAACATGCAAACTCCACACAGGGAGGCCGGAGCTGGAATCAAACCCGGTACCTCTGCACTGTGAAGCCCACGTGCTAACCACTGGACTACCGGGCCGCCCGAATAAATCGACACTACTCAACTATTCCTACCGGCGCCTTGTTAGAAGCCGTTATCGAAATAGGAAAGAATCAAAAGCCGCCTTTCACACGGAGACGTGTGTAAAAAATAGTCCATTTGGCAAAGATTATACGCTGGAAAAACCCTGATATGGCTTGTCTACAAGTTCAAAACGGCGAGATCGACCAAGGACGACACGATATAGCCATTACTGTTACCGGATGCATTTATTTCGTTTTTTAAAAAAAAATTACTTATTTTTTACTACAACTTGCTACGCTTAATTATTAACCGCTCTCCTGAAATAGTGATGCGGGTTAAGAAATAGCCCTTCATAGGAGCACTTGAACAGCCACGCTGCCGTAGAAACCACGTAAATGTTTTAACGCGCTTCCAGCCGGACGACTTGCGAGATACAAACGGTTGCCGTAGGAAAGGGGGGGTTCAAAGCGCGGCCAAACGTCGACGATGTCCCGAACTCGTCCCCCGTACACGGAAACGCCATTACGGCAGCATCTCGGCGTGTTCTTTCACCTGCAACTACAAACCGGGGCGCCAATTGTGACCCATGGGGGCTTTTTCATGAAAGGACACTTTTTCTTGACCATGCGCCGGGATTCCGTTCCAGGTTTGGAGAAGGTGGGCCGCGATTCCAGCTACGAGCAAGAGGGCAAGGTGCAATTCGTGATGGACGCCGTGTACGCCATGGCCCACGCGTTGCACCACATGCACCGCAAGCTCTGCCACGGCTACCCGGGCCTGTGCCCGCGCATGGCCAACAGCATCGACGGCAAGGAGCTGCTCGGCCACATCCGCGCCGTCAACTTCAACGGTGAGTGGGAGCTCATATTTTTCATTCATTCATTCATCTTCCGAGCCGCTTGGTCCTCATTAGGGTCGCGGGGGGTGCTGGAGCCTATCCCAGCCGTCTTCGGGCAGTATGCGGGGGACACCCTGAATCGGTTGCCAGCCAATCGCAGGGCGAACAACCATTTGCACTCACACCCAGGGACAATTTAGAGTCTTCAATCAGCCTGCCACGCATGTTTTTGGAATGTGGGAGGAAACCGGAGCACCCGGAGAAAACCCACGCAGGCCCGGGGAGAACATGCAAACTCCACACAGGGAGGCCGGAGCTGGAATCGAACCCGGTACCTCTGCACTGTGAAGCCGATTTTTCATCATTTCATATATTTTTTTTAATCATTGCGTTCTGTGTGCACCGGGACTTGGCCAACCCCGCCGGCTTCTAATGTCAAAATAGAGCAGTGCCACGACAAGTCAAATATAATTTCTTTTCGATGAAACAATTAAAGGTAGAATTCTAATCCGGGTTTTACGTCAGCCGGTGTGGCGCGTCCATATATCATCGCATAATTCGAACCCGTTCATCCGACGTACGCTCACGCGTCAGGATAAAAACATTTTCTCCTGCCCTCTTCGTCGCAGGCAGTTGATTGAAATAAATGAAAGCGCCGTCGCGCAATTAGAAATCTAACAGGATTCCCCGGCAGTTCATTTGTTCGACTGCCGACACCCTTATAATTGCACCACGAATGTCATTTGAAGGCTGCCGACACAATCCCGTGCGTTACAGTTACAGCAGAACGAGTGTGTGTGTGTGTGTGTGTAGATATAATTCATGGAAATAGAAATATATATTTCCATATGTCCAACGTCTGGACATATAATGGCGAATAAATGAGTTCTCCCGAGTGTACTCATCCCAAGTTGTCTCGCCGTCATATGAAAAACTCATTAAGACCAAAAACAATCTGAGCAGACGTAATGGCTCCAATTTGGCTCAGTGCAGGTGCTGAATTCCGTCCTTCAACCCCCCCCCCCCCCCGCCCCCTCCACCCACACCCTTGTGATTTCACCCCCCTCCTGACAATTTTAATTGAGCTCCCTCATCCCCCCCCCCTAAATATCAGACGCTTGATATTTTTATAAATGTTTTCTTCGGCAATGCTCCCCCCCCCCCCCCGCAGCCCCCCCGGCCCCTTGCAAGCCGACGCCGCCCGCTCTGCCAGCTATTCATTTCCTGCGTCCCTGATGCATTGTGCGGCAATGATGGCCCCTGTTTAGTTAACAAGACACGCAGGGAGGAATTCATATGATGAGGATTACAACCCCCCCCCCCCAAAAAAAAATGCGCCTCCTGGAAACCAGTGCGATTTGGACCGCGCCGCTGTCTATCGACGGGGACTTGATCTGCACCCTCTGGCGCACAAGAGGGTGTTTTGCAGTTATTGCCGGCTTAGGGTTGGGGGCGGAGGCTTAGTTTGGTGGGGGGGGGGGGGGGGGGCAGATCCTCCCTTGTCCCCTTTGAATGAATTTCAACTCTTCACTAGTAGCGCAGTTGTCAACAGGCGCGGTCTTGCCTCTCCAGGGTTAGCACTTAGTAGCTTTGCTAGTGAGGAATAATAATAATAATAATAAATTTTATTTATAAGCGCAGGGCGGCCCGCTAGTCCAGTGGTTAGCACGTCAGCTTCACAGTGCAGAGGTACCGGGTTCGATTCCAGCTTCGGCCTCCCTGTGTGGAGTTTGCATGTTCTCCCCGGGCCTGCGTGGGTTTTCTCCGGGTGCTCCGGTTTCCTCCCACATTCCAAAGACATTCGTGGCAGGCTGATTGAACACTCTAAATTGAGGATCAAGCGGCTCGGAAGATGAATGAATGAATGAATTTATAAGCGCCTTTCAAGACACCCAAGGACACTTTACAATAACAAAAAACACAAAACAATACGATACGCACATAGTCGTGGATCTCAACACTCGTTTTCGCCCATCAACTGCCTCGCTGTTCTAAATCGAAACTGCGTCTATAAAGCAAACGATTTCCGCGTCGCGGCGGCTTCACTTCAACCGTGGTTACTACCCTGCCCGTCATAACGCAACACATGTGCCCAGCCCTCACGGTTACCATAGCGACTGCTCGCCCGTGCCCGTCGTCTGATCGGGATGTCGTCGTCGCCGCCGTTAGTTAGCCTCTGTGAAAGCGTTAACACCAAAAGTAACCGCGGCGACGCGCAAGAGGGACGCCAAAATGAGACAGAAGCCCAGAATGCGATTCTCCTTGAAGCGTACGGGAAACGCCGGCACGATAATTCAATCGCTTGGCGGGATAGAGAAAATCAAGGTCTGCGGCGTTGTATGAAACAATTCCACGCAGCCCGCCCGCGCGCAAAATTGCCCGCCGCTGTCATCAGACTTTTCATCTCTCACTAAACCGCAAATAGATGCTGAGCTACTGCTCATTCTGCTTGTGATTAATACATTGCGGCAATCCTGAATTCCCCCCCCCCCCACCACCACCACCCCAACCCTAACTCCATGCTAATATGTTTCCGAGTACTGCTCAAACAGACGGTGTGCAAGGTTTTAGCATCATTTTAAACTTAGTCCAGCACTTAACGTGCAACCACAGCCAGCCGACTCATTCTGTCATTCTCCGGCGCCCACGTCACTCACCAGGCCATGTCCGCCTTTTATAAGCCCCTCCCATTACTAATGAAAAGCAAACAATGGCGTCGTGAGTAGAATTCTTGACCTATTTGACAGTTGCGTGTCACTTATACAAACCCACAAGTGGATGCACTTTAAATTGCCGTTGGTCTCGCCAGAAGAGGTGGCTTGGGCATCTGATTCGGATGCCTCCTGAGCGCCTCCCCGGTGAGGTGTTCCGGTCATGCCCCACCAGGAGGAGACCCCGACACGCTGGAGAGACTATGTCACCCAGCTTGCCTGGGAACGACTCGGGATCCCCCGGGGAGAGCTGGACGAAGTAGCTAGGGAGAGGGAAGTCTGGGCTTCCCTGCTAAAGCTGTTGTCCCCGCGACCCGGCCCCGGATAAGCGGTAGATTATGGATGGATGGATGGTCTCGCTTACTTTCTATGCAGTTTGCCAGGTCACGTCTCCCGCCAGGAGACTAATTGGTAACCTGGGTGGTATTGGGGGTTGGGGTGGGGTGGCTGAGGAGCAGGTAAGGGGGTCGCGGCAGCCCGGGCAATGACTGCAAGCGACCGGCGGATAGATGAAGCGTGCCTACTCGTAATGACCCGAGGGAGGCGGTGCGCACAGCACAGTAATGGCGGAATTGACTTGCTCGGAGATGATGAACTTGACCGCCACCCTCGTGATCTTGCCGCGCGAGAGAATGACCCGGAGGGAGCGTAGCAACCCGACCTCGCCGAGAGCCGTAAGAAATGAAACCCGCGGCCGAGGCAGAGAGGTGATGGACGGCCTGTTAGACAAATGCGGTCCATAATAACTTTGAATGAGGAAAAAAAGTCCCTTTAAAAAAAATTTCTCCCCGTTTGGCGACTTGCCGTGACATCCGACTTGAGCACGATGACCTTCCGAAGTGGCGAACGTTAGATCGGGACTTAGCTGTGGCACCTCGACTTTGAGGAGCAGACAACTTTAACTTTCAGGGACAGCGGTTACTACGGCGGCCAAATTGTCTACTTGATGGTCTTTGGGCGAGATTAGTGGACACGGAAAAAAAAATTGGGCACAGCGTCGAGGGAAATGATAAAATATTTCAAAAAGTTCACAAAAGACAGAAGATGAATCGGAAATACTTGAAGACTGAATATATGTCATATGCAGTTGGTCACTACTGCTCAGTAAAGTGCAGAAATAGAATCTTTTTTTTGGCAGAGGATAAAGAATATATGCCCGCTGCTTTGAGGGTGACATGATTGCCAACACCGGTTTGATTCGTCAGCCCATCTGCCGTGTCGTTTCCATTCGTCCGTCGCCTCAAATGATGGTAAAATCGTCGTAAAATGATAGTCAGACCCCCACCGAACCCCCCCCATCAAGCCAAGTGCGAGTTTCCTCTTCAAGTGTGAGGCCGGCTCGAAAAAAAAAAAACTGAAGTTGTTTTTTGTTTTGATTCTTAAAGAACTCGTGACTGCATCCCATCAACGAGAAACGTAAAAAAATATATATATATTCTGCTCTCGCGTCACTGAAAAAGCGACCACAATGAAGCTCAAACTCCTTTTAACGCCTCTTTCCGAATTGTTTTCCTTATTATAATTTTCTTTAAAATTTATCTTCAGCTCCATCCCGCCATATCGATGACTTCCAGTCGCCGGGTTTTATTTCCATCATATGCGCCGCTTCCTCTGCATGTACACGGTAATTGGATTTCCTCTCGCGCTCCGTCCGTGTCCGTCATCCGATTGGGTTGCGTCTCCATAAAAAAAGAAATGCGGAATGTAAAAAAAAAAAAAAAAAAAGAGGACAGCCGAAATGGAATCGAGCGAGAAATAAAGGTTATTGGCGCCGAGCAAAGCGAAGACATAAATGTACTCATGCGCGTATTTATTCACACTCGAGGCGGCGTCTGCGCTTTCGACTGTCCACCGACGGGTACGTTACACAACCCAAGAACTCACATTGTCGAAAATATCTTTCAGTCTGCGTTAGAAGCCCTTTATTGATAATCTCGTGGAAAAATAAAACATAAAAATATCGCCATTAATCTTTTCATGCACCCGATAACACGGTAAACCGTCCACCGTTGTGACCGCTGTGCCTGAAAGTGTTTGTTATGAAGTCTGAGTGGTCATATACAACAGGGGTTCCCAACCCGTGGCCCGCGGTCTCGTTACCGGTCCGTGGGTCATTTGCTAGCGGGCCGCACAGAAAGAATAAATAACAGACACGACTTTTATTCATTTCGCAATCTGAAAGATGTTTTATTTTGAAAATGTGACCGGATTCTCTCTTACATTCGTCGAGAGCACTGGTGTCAAAGTCGAGGCCCGGGGGCCATATCCGGCCCCCTACGTCATTTTATGGTGAGTCGTATTTTTCATGCGCTCTGTATCTTATTTTGAAGGCAGGTTTCGACGTTACCATAGCGACCAGAGTGTTTGTAATTTTGTTGTATTTGTCTGTCACACCTTCAAGGCCGGTCCCTGAAAATATTTGGGTGACATTAAACCGGTCCGTGGGACCGAAAAAGGTTCCGGAGCCAACCTTTGATATTTCGATATAAAATATATCTATATATATTTTTTCCCCCTTCTCAGGAAGTGCCGGCACGCCGGTGGTTTTCAACGAGAACGGCGACGCGCCGGGAAGATACGATATTTTCCAGTACCAGATCACCAACGGGTCCACGGCCGAGTACCGAGTCATCGGCTCCTGGACCAACAAACTGCACCTCAAGGTAAGATTTTTTATTTTTCTTTATTTTTTTTGCCACTTGTTCCTCAACCGCACGTCAAGGTGGAAACGCGACGGCGAGCAGCCGAACGCAAAATCGCTCGAGGGCGCGAAATCCACACAGGACTTCATTAAAAAAAATCAAATAATAATAAAATCCAAATTAAAAACGACAGATGAGAAGACTAATGGGCAAGAAATGCTTTGCGCATGACGGATGCCGAGCCGAGTGTGACAGAACATATGTTTCGTTTTTGTTTTCCCAAATCGGTAGGTTTGATATCAAGCAGTTAGCTGATACGCACGCCATATAAAAAGTGTGCACACCCCTGTTTGAATGCTGAGTTTTTGGTGGCATTTAAAAAGGAAAACGAGATCAATCATCGTGACGCTTTTTTTTTTTTTAGGTCCAGGTTCTTGGGCAACTAACAAGACGTCTTTGCTGTAAAAACAAGCAACCAAAAGTAAATTTAGTTTTGGGATAGTCATATCTGCCAAAAAAAAAAAAAAATGGCAATGAATAAAGCATGAATCAGATGAGGGAAGAAATGTCGTCTGTCAGAAGCGATCATGCGGCGCGAGACGTTTTCAAAAAGTTTCCCCCCCCCCAACCGCGCTCATTTGCACTCGCCGCACACGCGAGGACGCGAAGTAATTATTTTCGCTGACAGTTTATTTGCATCCCCGGAGCAAACTGCCAAAGCGGTGGATGAGAAAACACTCTTGAATTCTCATTTTAAGCCTCGCCGTTTGTAAATTCCGTGAAAAGACGTCATTGAGGCGCATCGATCGCCGATTGTAAATCAAATTTATGCGGGTGCAGTCGAGTTGTTCGGTGGCCACTTTTTGCCCCCCCCTGCAGGTGGAGGCCATGCGCTGGAAGACGGGCGACCCGTCGCTGCCGGCCTCCGTGTGCAGCCTCCCGTGCCGCGCCGGCGAGAGGAAGAAGGTGGTGAAGGGGGTCCCCTGCTGCTGGCACTGCGAGCGTTGCGAGGGCTACCACTACCAGGTACGCCGGCGGCACAGTCAAGTCGAGTTGGGGTCCAATCAAAAAACATGAAGAAAATATCAAGCGCAACGCCAGCCTAGCCTGGCGATTGTCGGCGATTGTCGGCGATTGTCGGCGGGGGAGGATCAATACCCATTTGGCTGCCACGAGCAGCAGCAAGCGGATCAATAAAACGCTCGACACATTTACTGTAGATTTGGGACTTGAAGTGGAATTAGGCACACCGCCATGACAAAACACGAAAAAAAAAATGACGCGCCGCCCGAAAACAAGTCACTTGAAAGCAGCGGATAACGACTTGGTGCGTTGTTACAGTCGACGGATGGAAGGCGAAATCAAGATTCGCGTTCATGACATTTGTATGTCCTTATTTTCTAATCGTTTGTCAAAATCGGTTGACGTGTAAAAAAAACAAAAAAAACTGGCACAGCAGTGAAGTAGGAGAATCATAACCAAGGAGCATTAATAACAACGGCGACATTCGGCCATGGCCTGAAGAGTTTTTGTTGTTGTTACACAAATGAGTCATGGCCAAGGCACAAAAAAAATCTCTATCCCACCAAAAAAAACAAAAACAACAAAACTAAGTGTTTTATTTGTTTTAAGAAATTTTCTGGTCAGTTTCCCAGCATTAGCAGATCTCCTGTTTTAATCGCTTGAAAGTCGCGCAGCAGCTAGCATACACCTAGCGACGAAGTAGCTGAACAGTCGCGCAAGTGTGCGGGGTTTGCCAGGTAGTGGTTGAACGACTTTCGCTGCGAGTGCTTTGAATCGCTTCATGTCCTCGCCAATAAATTTTTTTTTTTAAATGGAAATGAGAGAAGAAAAATCGAAGTAAGTGCAAATTAAACATGGCTGCCATCAAAGCTGTACCTACACATGACAATATATGTATTTTATAATAAAGTCTAGAATTAAACACATTGTCAATCAGATACTGCTTTGAAATGTTTCATTCATTCATTCATTCATCTTCCGTACCGCTTGATCCTCACTAGGGTCGCGGGGGGGCGCTGGAGCCCATCCCAGCCGTCTCCGGGCAGTAGGCGGGGGACACCCTGAATCGGTTGCCAGCCAATCGCGGGGCACACACAGACGAACAACCATTCGCACTCACACTCACACCTAGGGACAATTTAGAGTGTTCAATCAGCCTGCCACGCATATTTTTGGAATGTGGGAGGAAACCGGAGCACCCGGAGAAAACCCACGCAGGCCCGGGGAGAACATGCAAACTCCACACAGGGAGGCCGGAGCTGGAATTGAACCCGGTGCAGGGGCTTTAGGTAGGGGTGGCTGCTTTAGAGTGCCTCATTGTTGTAAGTTTGCATGCTTTCGGAATGTGGGAGGAAGCCGCACTACCCGGAGAAAACCCACGCAGGCCCGGGTAGAACATGCAAACTCCACACAGGGAGGCCGGAGCTGGAATTGAACCCGGTACAGGGGCTTTAGGTAGGGGTGGCTGCTTTAGAGTGCCTCATTGTTGCAAGTTTGCATGTTTTCGGAATGTGGGAGGAAGCCGCACTACCCGGAGAAAACCCACGCAGGCCCGGGGAGAACATGCAAACTCCACACAGGGAGGCCGGAGCTGGAATAGCACTGTGAAGCTGACGTGCTAACCACTGGACTACCGGGCCGCCCTGAAATGTTTCAGTGGTTCAGAATTTTTAAAATATTTCGTTTTTCTTGTGCTTCCGCAGGCCTCCGAGTTCATGTGCGAGCTGTGTCCGTACGAAATGCGCCCGGACGCCAACCGCACGGGCTGCGTGGCCATCCCCATCATCAAGCTGGAGTGGAACTCGCCGTGGGCCGTGGTGCCGGTTTTCCTCTCCATGCTGGGCATCATCGCCACGTCCTTCGTCATCGTCACCTTCGTGCGCTACAACGACACGCCCATCGTGCGGGCCTCGGGCCGTGAGATGAGCTACGTGCTCCTCACGGGGATCTTCCTGTGCTACGCCATCACCTTCCTGATGATCGCCGCGCCGGACGTGGGAGTGTGCTCCCTGCGCAGGATTTTCCTGGGTTTGGGCATGTGCTTCAGCTACGCGGCGCTTCTCACCAAGACTAACCGGATCCACCGCATCTTCGAGCAGGGGAAGAAGTCGGTCACGGCGCCCAGGTTATGTTTTGGTCATGCATGATTTATCATCCATGAACGCGCGCTCACCTTGTTGTGCCGTTCACACTCAGCGGGGGAGAAACACTCCTGGCGCAGTGGCTGAAATGTTAATGTTGTTAAAGTTTACGTGCCAGGACTGCAGTCGCACAACCGAGCGGGACATATGTCGCCATTTTGCTGATTTTTAGTTCTAATTAGTAACTCTATTTTATTTGGCCTCCCGTTGATTTTGGGTGTTATTCCACTGTCGACCACTAAATGGCGGTACTCTATATTTGCTTGACATGGTGGAACCGAGATGAAATATTTCAGCTCAGCCGAGCTTTTGCCGAAGATGATTGCTTATCAAAATCCTTTTTGATCCTGCTTTTTATACCTACAAAAAGCCACGGCCACTGGTTCATTTTATAACGTGCATCTTGTGGCACGATGATTGATGATGAAATGTTTAGTTGGTTAGTTGAATTTTCAATCCACTGTTGTGAGTACAGAGCGGCCCGGTAGTCCAGTGGTTAGCATGTCGGCTTCACAGTGCAGAGGTACCGGGTTCGATTCCAGCTCCGGCCTCCCTGTGTGGAGTTTGCATGTTCTCCCCGGGCCTGCGTGGGTTTTCTCCGGGTACTCCGGTTTCCTCCCACATTCCAAAAACATGCATGGCAGGCTGATTGGACGCTCTAAATTGTCCCTAGGTGTGATTGTGAGCGTGGATGGTTGTTCGTCTCTGTGTGCCCTGCGATTGGCTGGCAACCAATTCAGGGTGTCCCCCGCCTACTGCCCGGAGACGGCTGGGATGGGCTCCAGCACCCCCCGCGACCCTTGTGAGGATCAAGCGGTACAGAAGATGAATGAATGAATGTTGTGAGTACAGCCACGTAAGACCTTGCTCGGTTCAAAAAGACAAACGCAGCTCCCAGACTGTATTTCATTAGGTTGTTTTCTATTCAAGAAAGATACCGCTAGCAAAAATGACCGCTAGCAAAAAATGACTCCAAACTCCTCCTTCTCTTCTCTCTCGGTCCAGATTCATCTCCCCGGCCTCCCAGCTGGTCATCACCTTCTCCCTCATCTCGGTCCAGCTGCTGGGCGTGTTCTTGTGGTTCGCCGTGGACCCGCCGCACACGGTGGTGGACTACGGCGAGCAGCGAACCCAGGACCCCAGGGCGGCGCGCGGGGTCCTCAAGTGCGACATCTCGGACCTGTCGCTCATCTGCTCCTTGGGCTACTCCATCCTGCTGATGGTCACGTGCACGGTCTACGCCATCAAGACGCGCGGCGTCCCCGAGACCTTCAACGAGGCCAAGCCCATCGGGTTCACCATGTACACCACCTGCATCATCTGGCTGGCCTTCATCCCCATCTTCTTTGGAACTTCTCAGTCTGCGGAGAGGGTAAAATCTTTCAATCGTCATCGAGTCCAGTCAAGTGTAGGTTGAAAAACGAAACCAAAAAATCAAGAATATCCCGGGGGAGGAGAGAGGGGAAGCGGCAATAAAACAGGCCAAAATGCTGACGTTTGGGCGAGGAAAGCGGCAATTTGCATACTTGGTTAAAGTAAGTGTCCAAATGTCGTGTTTGATCTCTTAAAATTGAAAACAATGCATCAAAACAGAAAATCAAGCGAGTTAATCACAAAATATTTCTATAGGGAATGAATAACAAAAACTTCTGAGACAGTCCAATCGCCTACATTTTACTGACATCTGATCGTTCTGTTGGAAATGCCAAAAGAAATTCTGTAGGATGGGCTACAGAATTTATTTTCTCATTTCCTGGCTTGATTTTCGGTTTTGCTGCAATTTTTTTCAATTTTCGTAGTTTCATTGCAGTAATCGTTAATTTACGTTTTTTGGAGGCGGTCTGAACGGCTCTCGTGTCGAGCGCAAGGAGCGTAGCGCCATCTCGTGGATGCATTGTAGATTGCGTCTTATAATCCAGTGTGTCCAATATATGAAAAAGAAATACAAAATAGGCCATTCATTGAACGTATCCAGTGTGCCTTTTAGTGCGGAAAATACGGTAGTAGTCACGATGCCCATCAGGGCTTCCCGGAAGGGTTTTTTTTTGGGGGGGGGGGGGGTTGGGGCTGGCGGTCCGAGGTCTCCTTTGCACGTTTTAAAACGTTATTACTTCAGAGTGACCCATTTTCCAGTTGTGGATTTTTCACTCGTCTGTTGCGGAACGGATGCGTTTTCTCCCTGGGCCGAAGCCTTTTTTCGGGAGATGAAATATGCCGCGTGAGAAATTGATGGCCGGCAAGAGAGTTTTGGGCGACCGCAAATAGTGTTTTAAAGCGTAAAATGAGTCAAGTACACGGGAGTTGCGTTTTGCTGTCACGCGTTGCAGTTTTACGTGCATCTTTGATTTAGTAGCCAACTGAAGCCAAGTACTCGTTAGGTCCGATCGGCCCTCCGTGGTGCCATCCTCATGAATATTCAAGTTGGGGGGTGGGGGGGGGGGGCGGATTCAATCTCCATTTGACCTAATGAGGCCACGACCTGGCGCACAATTTGTCGCGGCGCTGTCATTTCCGCGCACCAGGGCACCTATGTGGGGGGGGTGTTCCTCGGCAGTAAAACAGGCCAAAAATGCGTTCCCTCTCTTGACGTTTATGACACCAAATGAGACTGGGCAACGTTCTGTGGTTTTATTTTCCCTTTTTTTACGCGGAGGCTTGCTGTGTGTCATTGAGATACTTCTTCTACTTCTCAACCTGTCGCAATTGACCCGAAAAAGATGTCAGTGAGCAAACAGACAACATGGCATTCAACTAGCAGCTCCCGGAAGATAAATCCGAGCAAAATTGCTCCCGGCACGACTTGCCTCTTTCCCCCCCAAAACGAATTCTAGTCAAATCTCCCGAGCCCTCGCGTTCCTCGGGTGATTAAAATGATGAGCGGTCCCACTGCGGGCGCGAGGAGACGACTACTCGCCGTCAGTTAAACCCACGCTCGGTCCCTCCACGGGAATGAAAAATTAAAATGACCGTAAAGTTTCCCCGCGTGGCCTGGAGGCGTCCTGTCATGTCGCAGCTTCAGTGGAGACGGGCGCCTGCCAAGGACACCTAAACGCATTAGCTCCATGCTAAATGATGCAAAGACTGCAAAAGGGAGCGAAAGCGGGTTGACGCAAGACATCGGTGGGAGTATCGACACCCCCCCCCCCACCCCCCCGACTTATTTCATGTGTTTCCGATGTGTCTCGGATTTACTTCAGGTGTAGGCAGCTCTTGCATCATCGCGTTGTCTTCCCCTTCTGGTATTTGCTCAGCCGGTGAGTTTTCGCAGCCTCTGACAAGAAGCTAATTCACGAGAGGGGAGGGCTGTGGGGGGCGGGGGGGTGGGGGGGTGATGACAGATTTAATAGAATCTCGCATATAGAGGCAAGCTGGCAGCTTATAAATAAAATAAATGAGATTGATGTCAAAATTAGACTTTAGATAAACGTGTTGTAGTGACGGAATGAGCGTTTCTGTTGTTGCGGCGCGTCGGCCACATGGGGGCAGTATATTGCCATCAGGCAAGTAACACCAATGTGCACTGAGTAACATTTCGTTAATTGTGACTTTCAGGGCGAAATTAAGGCAACTGTCACATTAGTTGTTCCTTGCAGAGGATAAGGAATATATGCCGTCAAGCAGTGTTGATGCTAGCCTCATCATCTGTTAGCATTAAGCTAAGAGACTTAGTCAAAGAAACAGCGTGTAACTGTCATCGTTTTATCTTTAGGTACTAAAATTTAACCGTGAGTGGCAATAAAACGAATTGTTCGGAAGAATTGCAGAAAAAGTCAACCCCCCCCCAAAAAACTGTGCAAATACAAACTCCGGTTCCGCTTATCTCAAGGCGCCTCTTTTACAGGCTCGTCTGACGTCTTCCGCGTGACGTTTTCCCGAGAATTGGATTTCATCCGAATCACGGCCGGGCTCGTCTCCGCAGATCCGTCGCCATGGCAACGTAATTGCAGTCAAGTGCGAGTAAGGATTAAGTAAGATGGGTGGGAGGTTGGGGGCTTTTCTCTCCCATTTTTAAAGCGTTTATTCTGATCATGCTCGCAGGCACTTTAGATTGTATGAAATGTAATAAAATATGAGGGGGGGGGGACGTGAGTGTAATTGTCTCCCGTTTTCTCTTTTGGGGCAAGCGTTTTAAGAGCGTCTGAATGAGCGGCGCCGCGCTCGTGTTCTGTCGCGATTGCGTCGGGCATTGTAATAAAGTCCGCCGCGAGGCTTCACTCGGAGCGCTAATTAAAATCTAACAAGGTGAAATAATCCCGAGCACTTTTGTATCATTGACACAAAAGGCGGGCGACTCCTCTCGAGATAGCAATTAAAAAATTTAAAAAAATAAATAAAAAAAATGTCCGTGTAATCAAGGCGGCAGCAATACGATGTGGAAATATTCGATGTTGCGGCCAATCGACGGCGTACAGCCTTTTTTTTTTTTCGCTTTCAGATGTACATCCAAACCACCACGCTGACCATCTCGCTCAGTCTGTCGGCGTCCGTCTCCCTGGGGATGCTCTACATGCCCAAAGTCTACATCATCCTCTTTCACCCCGAGCAGAACATTCCCAAACGCAAGCGCAGCTTCAAGGTAAACGGGGGGGGCGCTCGTAAGCGTCGCTCGTAACGCCGAAACGCCGTCGCAGCCTCACAAAAGGGTGCGTTCTCGACGCAGGCCATCGTGACCGCCGCCACCATGTCGGGGAAACTATCGCAGAAGGGAGGCGACCGGCCCAACGGCGAAGTCAAGACGGAGTTGTGCGAGAGCATGGAGACCAACAGTGAGTAAGAGAACACGACTTGTCTTGGCATTTTTATACACATAGGGGGCAGTATATTAAAAACTCATTCAGTCCAAGCCAATTCTAGACCAAATCTGAAAAGACGTTTAAAAACGTCTTTGGGAGTGAATGAGTTAAAAAAACAAAAAATACATAAAACAAACACGTAGAGCAGGAAACGCCTGCTGTAGGACTCAAAGTTACCGTTCTTGTGTCTTGCAGCTTCATCTAAGACGACGTACGTCAGCTACAGCAATCACGCCATCTGAGAACAAAAAAAAAAAAAAAACTAACTAACGCCGCACAAGACTGAAGAAGCGATCCAAGCATGAAGACATTTTCACATCAGGGAAGAAAAGGGGCTTGCTTTCCTGACGCTGATGTAACTAAGGAAGGGAGGGGTAGGGGAGGGGGAGACAACAAAAAAAAAAAAGGACAATGTCAACCGGGAGCTTTGACTTGGACTCTGGAAGTTAAAAAAAAAAAATTAAACGTGTATCCGTTGTATGCGTCAGGGCCTGGAATAGAGTTACCATCTATGAGACTAAACATGTTTGTTGTTCTAATCGTTAAGTATTTTTTGTGGTTGTGACAACCCCCCTCCCCCACCACCAACACCCCCCTGCCACCCTCCCCATTCTTGTCTCACCGTTGTTGAATCGTCCTTGCAAACGGGAGATGAGTGCATTTCCTCCCAACCGTCTTGGCTAACGGGGTCGTGAACCTTGTAAACACACATCCATGGGGTGACGCATGCCGCTTTTGATACCGAAAGGAGATCTATTTATAAATAAAAAGGAATGTTTTTTTTTTTTTTTTTGCTAAAATCTGGGTCTGGTCTTCCTTCGCTGATGCAGGAGCGACATGGGAAGTCTTTTCTCGTGTTAATTGAAGTATCGTGTGCCAAAGTAAGATGGGATCTGTGTGGTGGAGAGGCTAGCTTAGCTTAGCTTAGCCTGGTTATGAATTCAAACCGCGCGACTATTTACGTGACATAGCAATTAATGCCCAAAACGAGAGTCACAAACGAAAATAGGAATGAAGGCTTCAAGATGAAGGGGGTCATGACATTTTCAAAATGGCCGCTCGAGCTCTCACGACCGTCACAGAAACGCAGTTTATGTATTTGTCGTTTTTTTCCAGGTACATTACTGCCACCTACTGGGCCGGAGTGGCATGAGTACGATTGTTTTCTTGCGCTTCGCCATTGCAAACTATCCTGTGACATGTTGCTTTTGAGTCTGCGTGCGTCCTCCGATACGAGATACTTTTTTTTTTGCGGCTGGAACTGCGATGGGGTCAAAGGTCAAAAGGCAGGGAACGACGTCTGGGACCATCGCCGACAGACCGACACGTCGGAAATGAGCCAAGTGATAAAGGTCGGCAAGATCAGCACGTGAATGCTAATTGCTTCCAGGTATTTCATCATGCTTCGTCTTGGTTCGCGTTGACGCCTTAAAATTAAAAGAGAAGTTTGTTTTTTTTTGGGGGGGGGGAGGATGAGAGCAGCAGCAAAAAAAAAAACGCACATTAACTGCATCCGGATGCTGTTTGCCATCATGAGGGCGACAGCATCTGTTGACTCATTTGACTGCTCCTTGATGTATAATCGATGCACGTTTTTGGGAACGTTACCAGCAGCAGAGATGAAAAAAACGAAAACACATTTTATATAATAAGGATAAACTTGGAACAATTGAGATTTATTTCTTCAAGTGCTTAATCACAAAGCTATTTTTTTTTAAGATTGTAAATGTGCCCCCCCACCCACACCCCACACCCCACTTCCATTTCAGGAGCTGACTGCAAAATTAAATCGCTGTTTTTGATGAGTTTCTTGAATTGGCTGGCCTTCATGACATTTCTGCTTCTGCCGCCTGTTTTTTTTTTTTGTATTGTGAATTATGCGCTGACTGAATAAAAAGACAACTTGGTTGTTTCTTTGAAACACCATTTTACAATATTTTGGAAATAAAGCAATGTTATTATTATACCCTGCCACAGCGGTATGTACGGTCAAAATTGTGTGTTCAAGACTATTTAAGAGCACTCGTGGGATACAGTGTGTGCAGGTGCATGTGAACGTGTTGAGAGTACTTTGTGAAATATCTCCACTGGTCTCCCGTGTCGCCAGGGAGCCCGCGGGGGCTCACGCCATGACGTTAATAGTCTGACAGGCCCCGCTGCTCCCCTTCCGCCGCCGCCTCCATCTGCTCGTCTCGCATCCCTCCATCCTTCCCTGCAGCGGCGCCACTCTTGGCCTTTTGTCGTCGCATCACAGACAAACGCAGATTTGTGGCGTGCGCGGGAAGTCGTCGACAATGGTCCGGATGCATTTTTGCCATTTTTCTTGGGCCAAAGGTGAATTTTCCAGTGGGGAAAAGAAAGCGGATGAGAGTGAGGACATCAAGAATCATCAAGCGTCATCGTGTGTTGACAGTAACCTGAGTCACCATTAATGCTGATGAGCCGCAGAGCATCACACGCAGACGTGACCCCAATTTGCCACGTGAGGGAGGCTATTTTTTTTAGACCAGGTACAATTCACTTTGGGACATGATATATAGTGAGGTGCTTTTACCCAGAAAATTTAATTTAAACTGCTCGGCGTTTTCAACCGAAAAAAACGACCATGTATAGTAAGGCGTTTTTAGCTGGAAAAAACGACCATGTATAGTAAGGCGTTTTTAGCTGAAAAAAACGACCATGTATAGTAAGGCGTTTTTAGCCCAAAAAAACGACCATGTATAGTAAGGCGTTTTTAGGCGAAAAAAACGACCATGTATAGTAAGGCGTTTTTAGTAGAAAAAAACAACCATGTATAGTAAGGCGTTTTCAGCCGAAAATAAAACGACCATGTATAGTAAGGTGTTTTTAGCTGAAAAAAACGACCATGTATAGTAAGGCGTTTTCAACCGAAAAAAACGACCATGTATAGTAAGGCGTATTTAGCCGAAAAAAACGACCATGTATAGTAAGGCGTTTTCAACCAAAAAAAACGACCATGTACAGTAAGGCGTTTTCAACCGAAAAAAACGACCATGTATAGTAAGGCGTTTTTAGCGGAAAAAAAACGACCATGTATAGTAAGGCGTTTTTAGCCGAAAATAAAACGACCATGTATAGTAAGGCGTTTTTAGCTGAAAAAAACGACCATGTATAGTAAGGCGTTTTTAGCCGAAAAAAACGACCATGTATAGTAAGGCGTTTTTAGCCGAAAAAAACGACCATGTATAGTAAGGCGTTTTTAGCCGAAAAAAACGACCATGTATAGTAAGGCGTTTTCAACCAAAAAAAAAACGACCATGTATAGTAAGGCGTTTTCAACCGAAAAAAACGACCATGTATAGTAAGGCGTTTTTAGCGGAAAAAAAACAACCATGTATAGTAAGGCGTTTTTAGCCGAAAATAAAACGACCATGTATAGTAAGGCGTTTTTAGCTGAAAAAAACGACAATGTATAGTAAGGCGTTTACTGAAAAAAACGACAATGTATAGTAAGGCGTTTTCAACCGAAAAAAACGACCATGTATAGTAAGGCATTTTAGGCGAAAAAAACGACCATGTATAGTAAGGCGTTTTTAGCTGAAAAAAACGACCATGTATAGTAAGGCGTTTTTAGCTGGAAACAACGACCATGTATAGTAAGGCGTTTTTAGCCGAAAAAAACGACCATGTATAGTAAGGCATTTTCAACCGAAAAAAACGACCATGTATAGTAAGGCGTTTTTAGCTGAAAAAAACGACCATGTATAGTAAGGCGTTTTTAGCCGAAAAAAACGACCATGTATAGTAAGGCATTTTCAACCGAAAAAAACGACCATGTATAGTAAGGCGTTTTTAGCTGAAAAAAACGACCATGTATACTAGGCGTTTTTAGCCGAAAAAAACGTCCATGTATAGGAAGGCGTTTTTAGCTGAAAAAAACGACCATGTATAGTAAGGCGCTTTTAGCCGAAAAAAACGACCATGTATAGTAAGGCGTTTTCAACCGAAAAAAACGACCATGTATAGTAAGGCGTTTTTAGGCGAAAATAACCACAATGTATATATAGTAAGGCGTTTTTAGGCGAAAAAAACGACCATGTATAGTAAGGCGTTTTTAGCTGAAAAAAACGACCATGTATAGTAAGGCGTTTTTAACTGAAAAAAACGACCATGTATAGTAAGGCGTTTTCAACCGAAAAAAATGACCATGTATAGTAAGGCGTTTTTAGCCGAAAAAAACGACCATGTATAGTAAGGCGTTTTTAGCTGGAAAAAACGACCATGTACTGTATAGTAAGCCGTTTTTAGCAAAAAAAACGACCATGTATAGTAAGGCGTTTTTAGCTGGAAAAAACGACCATGTATAGTAAGCCGTTTTTAGCTGAAAAAACCGACCATGTATAGTAAGGCGTTTTTAGCCGAAAAAAACGACCATGTATAGGAAGGCGTTTTAGCTCCCAAAAAACGACCATGTATAGTAAGGCGTTTTTAGCTGAAAAAAACGACCATGTATAGTAAGGCGTTTTTAGGCGAAAAAAACGACCATGTATAGTAAGGCGTTTTAGCTCCCAAAAAACGACCATGTATAGTAAGGCGTTTTTAGCTGAAAAAAACGACCATGTATAGTAAGGCATTTTCAACCGAAAAAAACGACCATGTATAGTAAGGCGTTTTTAGCAAAAAAAACGACCATGTATAGTAAGGCGTTTTTAGCCGAAAAAAATGACCATGTATAGTAAGGCGTTTTTAGCCGTAAAAAACGACCATGTATAGTAAGGCATTTTTGGACGAAAGAAAACGACCATGTATAGTAAGGCGTTTTTAGCCGAAAAAAACGACCATGTATAGTAAGGCGTTTTCAACTGAAAAAAACGACCATGTATAGTAAGGCATTTTCAACCGAAAAAAACGACCATGTATAGTAAGGCGTTTTTAGCAAAAAAAACGACCATGTATAGTAAGGCGTTTTTAGCCGAAAAAAATGACCATGTATAGTAAGGCGTTTTTAGCCGTAAAAAACGACCATGTATAGTAAGGCATTTTTGGACGAAAGAAAACGACCATGTATAGTAAGGCGTTTTTAGCCGAAAAAAACCACCATGTATAGTAAGGCGTTTTCAACCGAAAAAAACGACCATGTAAGTAAGGCGATTTTAGCCGCAAAAACACGACCATGTATAGTAAGGCGTTTTCAACCGAAAAAAATGACCATGTATAGTAAGGCGTTTTTAGCTGAAAAAAAAGACCATGTATAGTAAGGCGTTTTTAGGCGAAAAAAACGACCATGTGTAGTAAGGCGTTTTAGCTCCCAAAAAACGACCATGTATAGTAAGGCGTTTTTAGCCGAAAAAAACGACCATGTATAGTAAGGCGTTTTCAACCGAAAAAAATGACCATGTATAGTAAGGCGTTTTTAGCTGAAAAAAACGACCATGTATAGTAAGGCGTTTTTAGCTGAAAAAACGACCATGTATAGTAAGGCGTTTTTAGCTGAAAAAACGACCATGTATAGTAAGGCGTTTTTAGCCAAAAATAAAACGACCAAGTATAGTAAGGCGTTTTCAGCTGAAAAAAACAACCATGTATAGTAAGGCGTTTTTAGCCGAAAAAAACGTCCATGTATAGTAAGGCGTTTTTAGCCGGAAAAAACTACCATGTATAGTAAGGCGTTTTCAACCGAAAAAAACGACCATGTATAGTATGGCGTTTTCAACCGACAAAAACAACCATGTATAGTAAGGCGTTTTTAGCCGAAAAAAACGACCATGTATCGTAAGGCGTTTTTAGCTGAAAAAAACGACCATGCATAGTAAGGCGTTTTCAACCGAAAAAAACAACCATGTATAGTAAAGCGTTTTCAACCAACAAAAACGACCATGTATAGTAAGGCGTTTTTAGACGAAAAAAACGACCATGTATAGTAAGGCGTTTTTAGCTGAAAATAACGACCATGTATAGTAAGGTGTTTTTAGGCCAAAAAAACAACCATGTATAGTAAGGCGTTTTTAGGCGAAAAAAACGACCATGTATAGTAAGGCGTTTTTAGCTGAAAAAAACGACCATGTATAGTAAGGCGTTTTCAACCGAAAAAAATGACCATGTATAGTAAGGCGTTTTTAGCTGAAAAAAACGACCATGTATAGTAAGGCGTTTTTAGCTGAAAAAACGACCATGTATAGTAAGGCGTTTTTAGCTGAAAAACGACCATGTATAGTAAGGCGTTTTTAGCCAAAAATAAAATGACCAAGTATAGTAAGGCGTTTTTAGCTGAAAAAAACGACCATGTATAGTAAGGCGTTTTCAACCGAAAAAAATGACCATGTATAGTAAGGCGTTTTTAGCTGAAAAAAACGACCATGTATAGTAAGGCGTTTTTAGCCGAAAAAAACGTCCATGTATAGTAAGGCGTTTTTAGCCGAAAAAAACGACCATGTATAGTAAGGCGTTTTTAGCTGAAAAAAACGACCATGCATAGTAAGGCGTTTTCAACCGAAAAAAACAACCATGTATAGTAAAGCGTTTTCAACCAACAAAAACGACCATGTATAGTAAGGCGTTTTTAGACGAAAAAAACGACCATGTATAGTAAGGTGTTTTTAGGCCAAAAAAACAACCATGTATAGTAAGGCGTTTTTAGCTGAAAAAAACGACCATGTATAGTAAGCCGTTTTTAGCCGAAAAAAACGACCATGTATAGTAAGGCGTTTTCAACCAACAAAAACGACCATGTATAGTAAGGCGTTTTCAACCAACAAAAACGACCATGTATAGTAAGGCGTTTTTAGCCGAAAAAAACGACCATGTATAGTAAGGCGTTTTTAGCTGAAAAAAACGACCATGTACAGTAAGGCGTTTTTAACGGAAAAAACGACCATGTATAGTAAGGCGTTTTTAGCTGAAAAAAACGACCATGTATAGTATGGCGTTTTTAGCTGAAAAAAACGACCATGTATAGTAAGGCGTTTTTAGCTGAAAAAACGACCATGTATAGTAAGGCGTTTTTAGCCGAAAATAAAACGACCAAGTATAGTAAGGCGTTTTCAGCTGAAAAAAACAACCATGTATAGTAAGGCGTTTTTAGCCGAAAAAAACGTCCATGTATAGTAAGGCGTTTTTAGCTGAAAAAAACGACCATGTATAGTGAGGCGTTTTTAGCTAAAAAATACGACCATGTATAGTAAGGCGTTTTAGCCGAAAATAAAACGACCATGTATAGTAAGGCGTTTTTAGCCGAGAAAAAAACGACCATGTATAGTAAGGCGTTTTTAGCTGAAAAAAACGACCATGCATAGTAAGGCGTTTTTTAGCTGAAAAAAACGACCATGTATAGTAAGGCGTTTTTAGCCGAAAAAAACTACCATGTATAGTAAGGCGTTTTCAACCGAAAAAAACGACCATGTATAGTATGGCGTTTTCAACCGACAAAAACAACCATGTATAGTAAGGCGTTTTTAGCCGAACAAAACGACCATGTATAGTAAGACGTTTTTAGCTGAAAAAAACGACCATGCATAGTAAGGCGTTTTCAACCGAAAAAAAACAACCATGTATAGTAAAGCGTTTTCAACCAACAAAAACGACCATGTATAGTAAGGCGTTTTTAGACGAAAAAAACGACCATGTATAGTAAGGCGTTTTTAGCTGAAAATAACGACCATGTATAGTAAGGTGTTTTTAGGCCAAAAAAACAACCATGTATAGTAAGGCGTTTTTAGCTGAAAAAAACGACCATGTATAGTAAGGCGTTTTTAGCCGAAAAAAACGACCATGTATAGTAAGGCGTTTTCAACCAACAAAAACGACCATGTATAGTAAGGCGTTTTCAACCAACAAAAACGACCATGTATAGTAAGGCGTTTTTAGCCAAAAAAAACGACCATGTATAGTAAGGCGTTTTTAGCTGAAAAAAACGACCATGTATAGTAAGGCGTTTTCAACCGAAAAAAATGACCATGTATAGTAAGGCGTTTTTAGTCGGAAAAAAACGACCATGTATAGTAAGGCGTTTTTAACGGAAAATAACGACCATGTAGAGTAAGGCGTTTTTAACGGAAAAAACGACCATGTATAGTAAGGCGTTTTTAGCTGAAAAAAACGACCATGCATAGTAAGGCGTTTTCAACCGAAAAAAACCAACCATGTATAGTAAAGCGTTTTCAACCAACAAAAACGACCATGTATAGTAAGGCGTTTTTAGACGAAAAAAACGACCATGTATAGTAAGGCGTTTTTAGCTGAAAATAACGACCATGTATAGTAAGGTGTTTTTAGGCCAAAAAAACAACCATGTATAGTAAGGCGTTTTTAGCTGAAAAAAACGACCATGTATAGTAAGGCGTTTTTAGCCGAAAAAAACGACCATGTATAGTAAGGCGTTTTCAACCAACAAAAACGACCATGTATAGTAAGGCGTTTTCAACCAACAAAAACGACCATGTATAGTAAGGCGTTTTTAGCCAAAAAAAACGACCATGTATAGTAAGGCGTTTTTAGCTGAAAAAAAACGACCATGTATAGTAAGGCGTTTTCAACCGAAAAAAATGACCATGTATAGTAAGGCGTTTTTAGTCGGAAAAAAACGACCATGTATAGTAAGGCGTTTTTAACGGAAAATAACGACCATGTAGAGTAAGGCGTTTTTAACGGAAAAAACGACCATGTATAGTAAGGCGTTTTTAGCTGAAAAAAAACGACCATGTATAGTAAGCCATTTTTAGCCGAAAATAAAACGACCATGTATAGTAAGGCGTTTTTAGCTGAAAAATGGTCGTTTTTTTCAGCTAAAAACGCCTTACTATACATGGTCGTTTTTATTCGGTTGAAAATGCCTTACTATACATGGTCGTTTTTTTTCAGCTAAAAACGCCTTACTATACATGGTCGTTTTTTTTCGCCTAAAAACACCTTACTATACATGGTCGTTTTTTTCAGCTAAAAACGCCTTACTATACATGGTCGTTTTTTTCGGTTGAAAACGCCTCACTATACATGGTCGTTTTTTTTCAGCTAAAAACGCCTTACTATACATGGTCGTTTTTTCCAGCTAAAAACGCCTTACTATACATGGTCATTTATTTCAGCTAAAAACGCCTTACTATACATGGTCGTTGTTTCCAGCTAAAAACGCCTTACTATACATGGTCGTTTTTTTCAGCTAAAAACACTTTACTATACATGGTCGTTTTTTTCACCTAAAAACGCCTTACTATACATGGTCGTTTTTTTCGGTTGAAAACGCCTTACTATACATGGTCGTTTTTTTCAGCTAAAAATGCCTTACTACACATGGTCGTTTTTTTCAGCTAAAAACGCCTTACTATACATGGTCGTTTTTTTCAGCTAAAAACGCCTTACTATACATGGTCGTTTTTTTCGGTTGAAAACGCCTTACTATACATGGTCGTTTTTTTCAGCTAAAAATGCC
This sequence comes from Hippocampus zosterae, assembly GCF_025434085.1. NCBI lineage: Eukaryota > Metazoa > Chordata > Actinopteri > Syngnathiformes > Syngnathidae > Hippocampus > Hippocampus zosterae. The sequence continues at coordinate 5,617,078 of NC_067471.1, forward strand.
TTACTACACATGGTCGTTTTTTTCGGCTAAAACGCCTTACTATACATGGTCGTTTTTTTTGGTTGAAAACGCCTTACTATACATGGTCGTTTTTTTCAGCTAAAAATGCCTTACTACACATGGTCGTTTTTTTCAGCTAAAAATGCCTTACTACACATGGTCGTTTTTTTCAGCTAAAAATGCCTTACTACACATGGTCGTTTTTTTCGGCTAAAAACGCCTTACTATACATGGTCGTTTTTGTCGGTTGAAAACGCCTTACTATACATGGTCGTTTTTTTCGGCTGAAAACGCCTTACTATACATGGTCGTTTTTTTTCAGCTAAAAACGCCTTACTATACATGGTCGTTGTTTCCAGCTAAAAACGCCTTACTATACATGGTCGTTTTTTTCGGTTGAAAACGCCGTACTATACATGGTAGTTTTTTCCGTTAAAAGCGCCTTACTGTACATGGTCGTTTTTTTCGGTTGAAAACGCCTTACTATACATGGTCGTTTTTTTCGGCTAAAAACGCCTTACTATACATGGTCGTTTTTGTCGGTTGAAAACGCCTTACTATACATGGTCGTTTTTTTCGGTTGAAAACGCCTTACTATACATGGTCGTTTTTTTCGGCTAAAAACGCCTTACTATACATGGTCGTTTTTGTCGGTTGAAAACGCCTTACTATACATGGTCGTTTTTTTCGGTTGAAAACGCCTTACTATACATGGTCGTTTTTTTCAGCTAAAAATGCCTTACTACACATGGTCGTTTTTTTCGGCTAAAAACGCCTTACTATACATGGTCGTTTTTGTCGGTTAAAAACGCCTTACTATACATGGTCGTTTTTTCAGTTAAAAGCGCCTTACTGTACATGGTCGTTATTTGCCGTTAAAAACGCCTTACTATACATGGTCGTTTTTTTCACCTAAAAACGCTTTACTATACATGGTCGTTTTTTTCGGCTGAAAACGCTTTACTATACATGGTCGTTTTTTTCGGTTGAAAACGCCTTACTATACATGGTCGTTTTTTCGGCTAAAAACGCCTTACTATAGATGGTCGTTTTTTTCGGCAAAAACGCCTTACTATACATGGTCGTTTTTGTCGGTTGAAAACGCCTTGCTATACATGGTCGTTTTTGTCGGTTGAAAACGCGTTACTATACATGGTCGTTTTTTTCGGTTGAAAACGCCGTACTATACATGGTAGTTTTTTTCAGCTAAAAACGCCTTACTATACATGGTCGTTTTTGTCGGCAAAAACGCCTTACTAAACATGGTCGCTTTTGCCGGTTGAAAACGCCTTACTATACATGGTCGTTTTTTTCAGCTAAAAACGCCTTACTATACATGGTCGTTTTTGTCGGCAAAAACGCCTTACTAAACATGGTCGCTTTTGCCGGTTGAAAACGCCTTACTATACATGGTCGTTTTTTTCAGCTAAAAACGCCTTACTATACATGGTCGTTTTTTTCGGTTGAAAACGCCTTACTATACATGGTCGTTTTTTTCGGCTAAAAACGCCTTACTATACATGGTCGTTTTTTTCGGTTGAAAACGCCTTACTATACATGGTCGGTTTTTTTCAGCTAAAAACGCCTCACTACACATGGTCGTTTTTTTCGACTAAAAACGCCTTATTATACATGGTCGTTTTTTTCGGTTGAAAACGCCTTACTATACATGGTCGTTTTTTTTGCTAAAAACGCCTTACTATACATGGTCGTTTTTTTCGGCTAAAAACGCCTTACTATACATGGTCGGTTTTTTCGGTTGAAAACGCCTCACTATACATGGTCGTTTTTTTCAGCTAAAAACGCTTTACTATACATGGTCGTTTTTGTCGGTTGAAAACGCCTTACTATACATGGTCGTTTTTTTCAGCTAAAAACGCCTTACTATACATGGTCGTTTTTTTCGGCTGAAAACGCCTTCCTATATATGGTTGGGGTTTATTTCGGTTAAAAACGCCTTACTATACATGGTCGTTTTTTTCGGCTAAAAACGCCTTACTATACATGGTCGTTTTTTTCAGCTAAAAACGCCTCACTACACATGGTCGTTTTTTTCGGCTAAAAACGCCTTACTATACATGGTCGTTTTTGTCGGTTGAAAACGCCTTACTATACATGGTCGTTTTTTGCGGTTAAAAACGCCTTACTATACATGGTCGTTTTTTTCGGCTAAAAACGCCTTACTATACATGGTCGTTTTTTTTCGGCTAAAAACGCCTTACTATAAATGGTCGTTTTTTTCGGCTAAAAACGCCTTACTATACATAGTCGTTTTTGTCAGTTGAAAACGCCTTACTATACATGGTCGTTTTATATGGCTAAAAACGCCTTACTATACATGGTTGTTTTTTCGGCTAAAAACGCCTTACTATACATGGTCGGTTTTTTTCAGCTAAAAACGCCTTACTATACATGGTCGTTTTTTTCAGCTAAAAACGCCTTACTATACATGGTCGGGTTTTTTTCGGCTAAAAACGCCTTACTATACATGGTCGTTTTTTTCGGTTGAAAACGCCTTACTATACATGGTCGTTTTTTTCGGCTAAAAACGCCTTACTATACATGGTCGGTTTTCTTCGGTTGAAAACGCCTCACTATACATGGTCGTTTTTTTCAGCTAAAAACGCTTTACTATACATGGTCGTTTTTTTCGGTTGAAAACGCCTTACTATACATGGTCGTTTTTTTCGGCTGAAAACGCCTTCCTATATATGGTTGGGGTTTTTTTCGGTTAAAAACGCCTTACTATACATGGTCGTTTTTTTCCGTTAAAAACGCCTTACTATACATGGTCATTTATTTTCGGCTAAAAATGCTTTCCTATACATGGTTGTTTTTTTCCATTAAAAACCATTTTTCACAATAATTATTCCTTAACTTTACGACAGGTAGAGGTGAGCAAAGAGCAAATACGGTCCGATTAATCGGTCAGTCCCGACTTTCAATACGTGACGTGCGCGCTGCACAAGCACTCAACTGGAAACGGGAAATAAAATATCACTGTTCAAGCTATTTTCAGCACCATTGCGGAGTCCAAAAGCAAGACATTCCCCTCCATTGTCAAGAAACGAGTCGAGCAACAGGAGTCACATTTAAATCAATGACTCATTAAAATCAAAGCAGTAAAGGCCGTTTAATGGCGATGGAGCAGATGAATCATTTTAACTAGTGGAATGAAGGCGCTCGTTAAGAGCTACAGTGCAAATGCTCAAGAGCTCCGATTTGTTCCGGAGCACTCATCTCATCACGACTTACCGACTTTCCGATCAGGTGGTTGGCGGTCAGTAATTGGACGATCGTGTCGAAACGGCGGCACGTGACCTCAAAACGTTTGTTTGTCGCCTGCATGCAACGGAATGGGAGAAATCAAGCGGTACATATCGTGTTATTAAAAAAAAAAAAGGTAAATGGTGCGCAGTTAGCGCAAACCACATAATATTTTTCCAGAGTATTTTTCTGATTTTCGGGGGGAAAAAAAAATCCCTATCTGTCGGGCCATAGAAAAAAATCGGTTTCCGCCCGGCAACAGCGCAAGATACAAGAGCGTCATGGCAAATTCTGCCATGACTTCGCGAGGTCATGAGAAGGGTCCAAACAACCGAGTGTTGTGATGTTGTTGGGTGTCGTCCGTCAACAATGTCCCTGGCGGGATCGAAAACAATGCGTCCGTCCGTCCGTCCGTCATCTGCAGCTGACACCGGATATTTTTTTTCTTCTCTCAAATTGATTTTACATGGTGCTCTGCATAAACGTGCGTATCGAAAACAAGCTGTCTCTGCGCGGCAAAAAAAATAAGTTAAAATCGATGGCGGGCGACCGAGCGAGGCCGGCGTGTGCATCGGCACTTAGCGGGGAAACGCTCGACTCTTTGCTTCAACTCGGGTTGTTAACTGGGGCGCCTTTGTTCTGTCTTCTCATGTCTTCGCTTTTTATTTTGTGCCGCAAAACTCAACGTTGCGGGGACGGTCGATGCTAAAGGAGCGTTAAAAGGCAGAATCATTTCCAGATGAAATGTATTGATGCGCATTTGTTCCTGGTTCTACTTTGATCAGATGAGATACTTCCACTCATTGTTTTCTTTCGGTAGGGGGGTTTGGGGAGGGGGGGGGGGGTGTTGAGTCAACGTTTTGTTTTTGGCCTTGGAAAAAGGTACAAACAGTTGCCGTGGAATGCCGTAATTAGTCTTAAGGGACACATTCCTTGCAGCTTGAAGAACAGAAATTCATTTCGAGCCATAAACAACCTTTCTTGTCTCCCCGGCCAATTATAAAGCATTGTGACCTTGGGTTGACGTCATCGGGGTTAAAATTGATCCCGTCCGCACCGCCTACTCGAGTAGAAAAATTGGCAGAAAGACGCAAGGTTTCCGCCAAATCAATAATGCATTCAAAGGGGCGAGAATTACTTTTGAACTCGTCTTTTTCCATTTCCTTGTGAATGAGCAACATCATCGGACAACTAGAGACTAGAGTGCGCCAAATGAAGGACTATACTACTATAGTATATAGTACTCTATACTAAGTTGGCAATTCAAATGGCTAACAATGGCGTTCGCCGCGACACCCCGGGGCGAAAATGCCCTAGCCGTTGCAAATATTTGCAAATGTCAGTGGCAAAGGGGTCGAAAAAACACCATTACCACTTCACCAGTGACGTTTCTGCGCATGGGGTGTGGCATTAGTGAGCCAAACTGCTTACACTGGGAGTCAGCGGGCTCCGGTGAAAGACCTTTGGTAGCAGGAGATGCTAGCTTGGCAAAGGAAGAAATTTGTCACTAAAAAATATGTCGCAGGTTTTAAAATCATCTTGACTCCATTGAACTGAATTTAAGGACCATTAATCAATTCCAGTTTTTTAAAAATCAGAAATAGAGCCATTGATGCGATCTGTGTGGCGTTTTGTTTGTTAGCATCAAGCTAAACTGACGTGTTAGCCAAAGCTAAAGCCACTTGTTTTTACATTTCACACTCAAGTGATGAGTAAAAAGTAACTCGAAAGCATCGAGCTGTCCATCTGCACCACTTCCATGAGTACCTTTCTCGGGATCTGCCGCCCTTGTTCACTAGTTTGGGTTTGAGGCAGAAATGAGATGGGGCCTTAACTAGGAGCTGCTGTCGACATATTAAAAAACGATCAATCTCACACTTTTACGGCTTCCCGCCGACGGGGCTCAGGGCTGCCTGACTCATTACCTCGACCCCGCTCACTGCACATCCTTCATCCCATCGCCTTCAACCGACACGTCTCTAATGCGCTGTACGCCACAAAATAACGCAGAGTATTATTTAATCATCAATTATCTCGCCCGATAATGCAATTACGTCCCTTTTCTGGGCGAGCACATGTCCACATCCGAAAGGGATCCCGAGGCGGTCCCGGGACAGATTGGATCAAATCTGTGCGCCTCTGCTGTTGAAACATGCCTGGAAAACCTCAAATACGCCCGCAACACCTCAACTGACCTCTTCTTAATGGTATCAATTCCACCGGGAGGAGCGTCCAGAATCTGATTTACAGCAAAGCCGCTCTCTCACCGGAAGAATGAAAATGACAAGTTCGAGGCGCAATAGTGTCAATTGCACTTTTTGGATTAACCGCGATGGTACCCTGAAAAGGACACTTGACTTTTAAAGCTACAAGCGAATATGTTTTAGCTAATGTTGAAATTCGAGGTGAATAGTTGACAGGGTTGACGATGGAAATCTGGACACTACTGCGGAGAGAATTGCAGAGAAGTACGAATCAACAAAAAAACAGTCAGCCTCTGCTACTTGAGAACTAGCGGTGCCAAGCTTGGCTCAAAGCTAACTTGACCGGCACTAGCTGCAGCTAGTAAGCTATTGTAGCTAAAAACTGTCCAAACAAACTGAGAAGAACTAATCAACAACAAAAAACAGGCACCCATTGCTACTTGAGAACTACCGGGGCAAAGCTAGGCTCAAAGCTAACTTGTCCGGGACTAGCTGCGGCTAGCAAGCTATCGTGGCTAAAAACTGTCCAAACAAACTGAGAAGAACTAATCAACAAAAAAAAAAACAGGCACCCACTGCTACTTGAGAACTACCGGGGCAAAGCTAGGCTCAAAGCTAACTTGTCCGGTACTAGCTGCAGCTAGCAAGCTATCGTGGCTAAAAACTGTCCAAACAAGCTGGGAAGAACTAATCAACAAAAAAAAAAAACAGGCACCCACTGCTACTTGAGAACGACCGGGGCAAAGCTAGGCTCAAAGCTAACTTGTCCGGTGCTAGCTGCGGCTAGCAAGCTATCGTGGCTAAAAACTGTCCAAACAAGCTGAGAAGAACTAATCAACAAAAAAAAAACAGGCACCCACTGCTACTTGAGAACTACCGGGGCAAAGCTAGGCTCAAAGCTAACATGTCCGGTGCTAGCTGCGGCTAGCAAGCTATCGTGGCTAAAAACTGTCCAAACAAACTGAGATGAACTAATCAACAAAAAAAAACAGGCACCCACTGCTACTTGAGAACTACCGGGGCAAAGCTAGGCTCAAAGCTAACTTGACCGGTACTAGCTGCGGCTAGCAAGCTATCGTGGCTAAAAACTGTCCAAACAAACTGCGAAGAACTAATCAACAAAAAAAACAGGCACCCACTGCTACTTGAGAACTACCGGGGCAAAGCTAGGCTCAAAGCTAACTTGTCCGGTGCTAGGTGCGGCTGGCAAGCTATCATGTCTAAAAACTGTACCAACACGCTTCCTCTAAATCACTAATTAACGCTAAAGGAGAACCAGGAGAGCAAGCCATAAATTACTATACGGCGTATTATGAAATCATGCGGCAATATACTTTTAACAGTCAGCATTATCCGTTAACCACGGAAAGACTCTATGCTAGTTGTTGGTTAAACCAGAGGAAAACATGTCAGCGCATGGCAAAAAAAAAAAACCCTGAAACTCCCCGGGCAATAAAAAAGGGAAACGCTCTAATATGAGCGCGGCACTTTGGGATTTGACGAATGCAATTGGAGTGCGTGTGCAAGCGCCACCGTGCATGGTTATAAATCCTGGGAATGGATAAGCTGGCGATGGAGGCGAACGATGCGCGAAGAGGCAGACTCATTGATCGCTGATGCTGTCACTCATGAATTACTTAAATTTCAGGAGTGTTTTCAAAAATGTGCACGGGTTCTACCTCATGCATAAATGCATTTATAGGAAACTGTAATTTGGCCTTCATTGATGCCCAAAAAGGTGCAAACTGAATACATAATGTGGGGTGGGGGGGGGGGGGCGTTTGATGTTTTATTTTGCTCAAAAAGCGTGCAAAAATATGAAAACCTGCAATTTCAAATTTGTCAATCTGAACTCGTTTCCTTGAGGAATGAATAACTGGCCACTGCTGACCAAAACGTGAACCGTTAAATACACATTTTATTTAGAGCCACCATGGAGCGCATTTGCCTTTTTAATTGCATCTCGTCCGTGAAATTCTAAATGTTTGCGGCAATCCAAACAGCAGCAGTTTTAGTTAGCGAGCCCCCAGTTGCGCTATTGCCAAGATTATAGGCCACTTACGAGTATAGACAAATTCAAACGTTGCTCTTTATAGGCCAGCGGTTTTGTCAGCGCCGTCCTAAAGCAATGTTCAAAACTGATTACCACAAGCTGTTTTTATTTTTTGTCATGTAACAATTTTCGAGGAGGTCCCATTGGTATTCTCTGCTGTTTTGTTCTCCTTCAACATGGAGGAGGAGGAGGAGGATGCTCAACAGCGTTTGAGATCTGAAGGGCCTGATGAATAATAAGTGGCGTCCCTTTCTTAATTCTGACAGTAAATCTCCACACAAAGTGAAACTTGCAGTTTTCTGCTCTCACAAAGTCATCGCAAATGCCACAATAGGCAGTAAATTGGACTGTTAAAAAAAAAAAGCTGCCTTTTACATCGGAGCGTGGTCACAAATGAGGTGCAATCGTTGCGGAGGATAAAGAATATGCCTTTAGTAATGTTACATTGCCTGTGAAGTGTTCTCGCATCGTTTGCGCCACATGATGCGATAGCTTAGCATGTCTATCGAATCGCGCGCGGTGTTAGCATTGAGCTAGCGTACAGTCAAAGCGAGTGCCCCCCCTCCCCCCGTCTACTGCCTAAGTCGGCTGGGATAGCCGATAGCACCCCCCCCGCGACCCTCGTGAGGATAAATCAGATCGGAAAATGAATGAATGAATACTTATCATAGGAGGGTGATTGTGAGGAAATGAAACGCCGCCTCAAGCTTTGAACGACACGTCTCAGGCTGCACAGCTAGGTCTCGAAATGCAGTGCATTTTAAATACTATTTTGTAAATTCGTCTGCAAAACAACAACAAAAAAAGGATAATTAGTAGTTGCAAGTAGTGCAGAGAGACAGGTTTGTGTGGATCTGCTTCCGGGCATAAAAAGCCGCGCGAGCGACCTCCGCTCCGATGATTCCCTCGCCGCCTACACACTTAAACCACAGCGTCGGAAGCTGTCTCCTCTGTCTCCCGACACACCAGCAAATGTTGTTTTTTTTTCTACTTTTTCCTTTCCCCGAGGCCGCCTAAGTGGAGTGGTTCCACTGCAGCCTAGCCCCAATAATTAACTGTCATGACGTTTCAAAACTAACAAATGGACTTTGTGTCAAGGAGGGCCCATTAATTTACTGGGCCGCACTCGTCTATTATCTCCATTACGGCCGACTTTCATGTCCGGGGCCGTCCGCTCCCTGCTCACCCTCCGGTTTTCTCTCCCTAGCTCGGATTTGCGCCGATTCCCCGCAATGTTGCGGTCAACTTTCAACACAGGTCAAGGGGGGGCGGGGCTTGTCGTTTTTCCACCAAGCGATTTGAAAGTTGCGCTCGACAACATTGCAACGTCAATTTCGATTTGACGCGTGACTCATATGATAAATGGCGTGGGTACAAAAAGAGGTACGCGCACTGATACGCTTCATCCCCACATATTTCCCTCCCGGTCAAATATATTTAAAGCTTCATCCCGCTCATCATGGCAGCCCGAGGGGACACATCATCTATAGGTGAAGGGGTTTGTTAACAAGCTTAACTCATTCAGTACCAGCCAATTCTGGACCAAGACTGAAAAGACGTTTAAAAACGTCTTTGGGAGTGAATGAGTTAAGGAATGTCAAAAAAACGAGACGCGCGCTATTATGACACGTCGGGGTCGGCGGTACGGCGGAGAGCCCTCATTTTGGCACATTAGCCTCAGACGCCTTCATTACTGTCCGTTTAGTCATCAATATTGTCATTAGCACCGCAAACGCCGCGTGGTTTGAATGCAAATGCGGTTGGGTGGTGCGAAAGACCGCTCGCCTCTTTTTCTTGCCGGCACATCTGTTGTTGGCGGTTCTATGAAAACAAGTGGACGCCAAGTTGCCTTCCCGGTTTGCGTGGTGCAGGATTGCACGCGCGTGGGCAACACGAGAGCAATTCAAGCATTATCCCGACGAGACAGAAGCACTGTTGCGCAATAACCGCGCCGGCGTGCATAATGTCGGACCGAAATTAGTCATACCAGACAATATGGATTGCAATCTTGTATTCAAATTTTTTTTTTAAATGGACACCATCTAAGGTAGCGCACCCAAAGTGCTTGAAAACAATATGGTGGAGGGCATTGTAATTTCCTAGGAATCTACGTATCAAATTGGGGGTTATCGCTGTTGTTGCTAAGGCGTTTGTGTTTTTCAAGTTCCTTCGCGTAGATGAATGTCATGAATACCATTTGAGATCAGCTGAGAGCCTTCATTATTTCCGACGCGTGTATAAAAAAAAAACATCGGTCTTCATATCAAAAAGCTTCACTTATGTAATCCTGCTGCTACATTATCATGTGGGGATTTTTCTTCGCGCCCTCATTTTTATCTGGAATTTGAAAAAAAAAAAAACAACTTTAGAGACTACAGATACTTATTTACTTTTTAGGTATCTGGTTAATGGACAATAATTTCAATTCAGAGTTCCCACTCTTCCACTTGCCTTTTATTTATGGAGCTTTTAAGGACTTTTGAGGGCTAATTTAGCCACTTTTTCTCATACTGTGTGTCAAATTGTCATTTTTCTACCTGTTTTACAGATAAGAAAATTTAAAAAACTTGGATTCATTCTCAAATAAAGTACACCAAGAAATATTTCAATTTAGAAAATATCCATCCATCCATTTTCCAAACCGCTTGATCCTCACTAGGGTCGCGGGGGATGCTGGAGCCCATCCCAGCCGTCTTCGGGCAGTAGGCGGGGGACACCCTGAATCGGTTGCCAGCCAATCACAGGGCACACAGAGACGAACAACCATCCACGCTCACACTCACACCTAGGGAAAATTTAGAGTGTTCAATCAGCCTGCCACGCATGTTTTTGGAATGTGGGAGGAAACCGGAGCACCCGGAGAAAACCCACGCAGGCCCGGGGAGAACATGCAAACTCCACACAGGGAGGCCGGAGCTGGAATCGAACCGGTACCTCTGCACTGTGAAGCCGACGTGCTAACCACTGGCCCACCGGGCCGCCCCAATTTAGAAAATATAAAACTTAAATTTATTTTCAAATAAAAATACTTTTTTGAGGACTTTTATTGATTCTAGAAGCTTTCCCTGAAAATTAAGTACAATTAAGAACTTAATTTTACTTCCTTTTTATGGAGTTTTATGAACTTTAAAATTTAAGGACCTGTGGGAGGCTTGCAATTTGGGGGGGTGGGACAAGTGGGATTGCGCGCCATTTTGGAAATTTGTTCACATGAACATATGACTAGAACTGTTTGAGGCTCTCCAGGCGAATTATTTGCCCCAACATTATTTGCTCCAGACAACAGGTTCCCCAAAACTAGCCGACGCGCTTGTGTTTCAATGTGCTCAGATGTGCACAAAGACACTGACTGAAAGCAGAGAATCAAACAACGGCGGGCCTGTTCGCAAATTCCGGAAACGCGCTGCCCTTCTTCTTTTTGAAAGCTTCCCTGCTGAGAAACATGCTGTGTTTGCGTGCCTGTGTGTGTGTTCCAAACACCAATCCCCCCCCATACCCCCCTCCAGGTGCCTCACTTTGCTCCTCCACCTTTTGTTTTTTTCCGAGCTCGACGCTCGACTTGCTGCCGCTCACTCTCTCCTCTCTCTCTCTCTCTCTCTCTCGCCTTTTGTCTGCCGAGCGGGAGAGCCGGAATGCCAATGGAGCAGCGCCTCCTGCGTCGTCCCCGCGACACATATGCTTTCGGCACGGATTCATGAGAGGGCAACGAAAGAGACTCGCCCACGCAGTTGCACTGCGCATACTGTGAAGACGCGACGAAATTTGTCTAAATGCACATTCGAGACTTACTCTCTTGACTTTTACCGCTGCGCGTGGATGCTAATACCGAAGGCAATCAATATCGAGCAGCGTAGTTACAAACAGTCTCTGGTAGCCAAAGTATCAGTCGACATATCATTATGAATATTGCCCCCCCCCCCTCCGCCTACGGTCACAATGAGTCAATTTTGCCCTACAAATACTCCCGGCACATCCGCCGTCATGCTGCTCCTACAGAACGCCAACTGCAGCGCTAGCGCTTGGGTTAGCATTCTGTGGAGGAGCAGCCATGAAATGTCACCCAGCTGGCGACGGATAAAAAAGGGTGGAAAGAAGAGGGTGCCGCCCCCCCCCCCCCCCCCCCCACTCGCCTGGTGTCACTTGTCGCAGCTAAAATCCTGATTTTTACACTCGCCGGCCGTAACATTAGCATACCTGTCAACCTCGGCTAATAGCTGCCCTTATAAATGATTACGATTCCCCTTACAAAGCAACAAAAACACGTCCAACGGCTTACCGCGCATTCCCACATCATGTTTTATCAATCCGACTACGCAGCGATGAGAAAAAAAATATATACGATTTGGTATTATTTTGCTGGTTTGCCGTGACAATCGTAGCGATCGACGACGGCATTGTCATTGGCTACCAGCAGGTGAGACGATCTGGATTTGAGCCAAAATGGTCTTTGTGAGATCAGTTCCCAATTTTATTTTTTTTTCCCCGCCGTATAAAAGTTGTAATACGCCGTACATGATTTCAAATGATTTTTTTAAAAAACTTATAAAATACGGGGAAAATGTACAATTTGACATTCGGAATCATCCAAAAAATTTAAAAAAATTTTGTTGTTGTTTTTTTTTTTTCGTGGACTGCTTGGACTGTCACGAACCGCCATGAAATATACAATAGCACAACTTTGCGAGACGTCAGCCAACTTTCCCGCGCGAGCGTGTTCATCCAATGTTACCATAGCAACAGCGGTGGCAGGCGAGCAAAAAAGAGGAGGAAAGTGCTCGCCACAAAAAATAAAAGAATGTAAAAGGGAGAGAAAGCAAAAGAAAAAGCAAGTTAGTAGAGCACGAAGCTGTTGAGATGACGGAAGCTAAGTACAGGTCGAAAGGTCGCACCGGCCCGCTTCTTCCACGCTCGCGGGGTCAATCAAAGAGCCGCGAAAAGGTCGGGCCATTCAACCCCCCCTTGACTCACGCTTCGCCCGCCATCGTACGGTTGGTTTAATTGTTGTCTTATCAAAAAGTGATGACTCGAGATGTGGAAAATGCACCGTGTGCCATGTGATCTCTGCTCAAGTTGGACAATATGGCAACATGTGTCTGATTCGTCGCTGGAGCGCCTCTGGCGTGCTCGCCCCCATTTGACAAACTAGGGCATGAAAAGAAGGCTTGCTAGCGCCAGGAGAATTCGAAACGCAGGGCGGCTTTTCTTTGGCCTCGTCTCTTTAATCAACCTCGTCTTATCTCCGCTTGGCATCCTCACGCCGGAGAGGAAGTCTCCGACTATCCTCCGGCCGTGGCCGCCCGTTCACCCTCTGCCGCCTCCGTCGCTTACCGCCGCGCTTGGTCACCGAGTTCCGGCGCATTAACAAAAGTAATGGGACACCCGATCGTAGGATCGAAGCGCCCTCGCTTTGTCATTATTGCGGCGAAAGAAATGGCCCGAGAATTTTGGAAGCACGAGAATGAATTAACTGATTAATGCATTAATTTTTAATTAATGATTCGTGATTAATCTCGGCGGCCCGGTAGTCCAGTGATTAGCACGTCGGCTTCACAGTGCAGAGGTACCGGGTTCGATTCCAGCTCCGGCCTCCCTGTGTGGAGTTTGCATGTTCTCCCCGGGCCTGCGTGGGTTTTCTCCGGGTGCTCCGGTTTCCTCCCACATTCCGAAAGCATGCAAACTTGCAACAATGAGGCACTCTAAAGCAGCCACCCCTACCTAAAGCCCCTGTACCGGGTTAAATTCCAGCTGCGGCCTTCCTGTGTGGAGTTTGCATGTTCCACCCGGGCCTGCGTGGGTTTTCTCCGGGTAGTGCAGCTTCCTCCCACATTCCGAAAGCATGCAAACTTGCAACAATGAGGCACTCTAAAGCAGCCACCCCTACCTAAAGCCCTTGTAACCGGGTTCGATTCCAGCTCCGGCCTCCCTGTGTGGAGTTTGCATGTTCTCCCCGGGCCTGCGTGGGTTTTCTCCAGGTGCTCCGGTTTCCTCCCACATTCCAAAAACATGCATGGCAGGCTGATTGGACGCTCTAAATTGTCCCTAGGTGTGAGTGTGAGTGAGGTTGTTCGTTTCTGTGTGCCCTATGATTGGCTGGCAACCGATCCAGGGTGTCCCCCGCCTACTGCCCGAAGACAGCTGGGATAGGCTCCAGCACCCCCCGCGACCCTAGTGAGGATCAAGCGGCTCGGAAGATGAATGAATGAATGAATGATTAATCTCGCACTCTAGAGCTAATTCATTCAATCCACAGGTACGGATTGGAGTGGCGTTAAAAAGAAAACGTTTCCCCTTCCTAATTTAAAGCCTTTCCGATTTTGGCCGCATTTCTTTCCTTCCGGTCGCTTCCAAATTTCTCCCCAGAGCGTGTTGATGCGGTTATTGGCGAATTAATCCTCATCGATGGGATCCGGTGCAGACTCGTTTGCTTAATTTGCACTCAAGGACAATTCTCGTCGCCGCTTTCATCACCCTTCAAAGATCATCTCCGACAAACACGGAGGCAGCTAAAGTCGATTAAACGGCAAAAGGTGAGGCTTAAAACGCTTCAGCCGAATTTGACGGCGAGTGTCATTATTTTCGGATGAATTACGTCGACAACGCGAGATCACGTCAAGTCGCACGGCAAAAGAAACGCTGACGCAAAACGTAGCGCGCGCTAATGCCGAAGAATTCACGGAATTCAAATGGACATCGCAATGCGATTCGGTTGGTCGCAATTACATAATCCCCCCCCCCCCCCAAAAAAAATGCAGTGTGACTTATAACAAGGTCATGCATTAAAGGGGGAAATGACATGGGCGCAGGAAAAGTAACTATTTTCATTTTTGCTTGCTAGGATTTCCCTTTTCAAGTATTACTCGAAATGAGGGCTTGACGCAGCCTTTTTTTGGGGGGGGGGGGGATTTCTTTTTTTTTTTGGCGCTCCAACCTTCGGCGCCGTTCCGGCGTTCCCGAAGCTCGAGTGACAAATGTAGCGTTAAATTGCCCCCGCTTTTAGTTGCGTCGTGCTGGAAATGTCCCGTGGGAATTTGTGTTAATATTTGATATGTTAATATTTGTCTTGCTGTCAGCCAATGAATAATGCAGGAGGGGGTGGGGGTGGTGGCACGCCCTGTTCTTTTCATCATGGCTATGACGTACGTGACCTTTGGCTTGTTCTTTCATATCATTTTTTTTTCCCCACGTCGAAACAATACAGGCTTGATTCCCCCCCCCCAGCAATCTACGAACTTCTCCGCACCAATGCGGCAATTAACGGCAACAATGGCTACTAGCGTAGCGTGTTTTTGTTTGTAGCTTGCTAAAAGACCTCACAAACTTTTTTTTTTTAAAGCAGAAGTGGTTTTCGTACATTCGACGTTTGAATAGCGACAACGCGGAGCGTTTGACCGAGGCGTTTCCGCCCGAAAATTCGAGAGCCCCCCCCCCCCGCGTGCGCGCGACGCCGTAAATAAGCTTCCTTTTAATCACCCCAGCTGAAGTATAATTAGCATTTGATTTGTATTCGTCGGGAAGTGGGCTATAGCCGCGCGCCTCATTAAGCAAATCAAACTTGTTTGCTGTTCTCGCCCTTATTTCACATGATGGGCAAAGAAGAAGAAGAAAGCGAGGAGAGGAGGAAAGATGAAGGATGAAAATAATAAACACCCCCGGATAAATGTAAAAAATATCGTTATGCATGAATACTCCCTTAGCGGTGTAAAAAAAAAATGATATCGCACCTAAACTGTGCAAGTGAGACCCTGTGGGGGTCATAAATAAAAAGTTAACGCCGTGATGGTCTGCGCATATTCCAAATGTGATTTTAATACGAAAAAGTATCTCTGTTGATCGATAGTCTTGTTAAAAATGAAAAGACAAAAAAAAAAAAATCCCTCCCATATTTTGTCTCATTTTTTTTTCGGGCACTGCTTTGTCAGCTAAATTCCGGACACCCCGCCTGGAGAAAAATTTACGAAATAAATTGTCTCGGAATGATTTGACAATTTGACAAAAGCCGGTGGCGCTCGTTATAAAGCAGTGTGGAGATGGCATTGCAATTTTCAATAAGATTAAAAAAAAAAATTAATCAAAACATTTCAAGAATAGACGACACAAAAGCAACAACCGAGTACAAATGAGGCCATTTTGTTTGTTAGTTTGTTTGTTTTAGCCGACTTGTAGCTATCGCTCGTATATGAGCTTATCGCATTTTTCTGTAATTAACAGCAGACGGGCGAGTCGAAATTGACCAATCGCGATTAATCGCGTGTGTTGTTGTGAATATTTCAACGTGATGGTCGGATGCTAAACGACTGTCACTTCACATCACATGAAAACACACTGCAAACTTCAGCCCCCCCCCCTCAACCCCCTTGAGAGTTTTGGTTGCATTTTGGTGTGTTTGGAGCGTGTGTATGTGTGGGTGATGATTGACAGCTCGGTGCCAGTGGTGGGTTCGTCCACTACTGCGAGCGAACCTCTGGAGAGGAAGCAAGCGCACACGCAGGCACACAATGACGTCGGTGTAACTTTTTTTTTTTTCCCATTTTATTTGGATTGTTTTGGGTCTGTTTATCGTACTTTTTATTCCCACACCGCTTGCATGGAAACAGACGCGAGCGCGCGAGCGAGCGACGAGGTCAAGCCCGTATTAAAGCGACGACGAAACGCTCTAATTCTACTCGCCGCTATTGAACATTTAAAAGCACTCGACCCGCCCGGCCGCAATTAGCTGATGCGCTGACTTGTTTTCATGATGAGCGCTGCGCTTTTTAGCCACGGACGAAGCGGGCAAAAACAAGCAAAGGGACGATTTCATTCACTTCATTTGGACGCTTGTGCGGGAACAAGACGGAATATTGTTTTGCGGTTGCAACCGTAAAGAAGAGCATCGGGATTGTTGTTGGATATCAATATATTTGTTTGGAGTTGGAATTAATTTTGAAAAAATAAATATCAAATTTGCGGCCCAGTAGTCCAGTGGTTAGCACGTCGGCTTCACAGTGCAGAGGTACCGGGTTCGATTCCAGCTCCGGCCTCCCTGTGTGGAGTTTGCGTGTTCTCCCCGGGCCTGCGTGGGTTTTCTCCGGGTAGTGCGGCTTCCTCCCACATTCCGAAAGCATGCAAACTTGCAACAATGAGGCACTCTAAAGCAGCCACCCCTACCTAAAGCCCCTGCACCGGGTTCAATTCCTGCTCCGGCCTCCCTGTGTGGAGTTTGCATGTTCTCCCCGGGCCTGCGTGGGTTTTCTCCGGGTGCTCCGGTTTCCTCCCACATTCCAAAAACATGCGTGGCAGGCTGATTGAACACTCTAAATTGTCCCTCGGTGTGAGTGTGAGCGTGGATGGTTGTTTGTCTCTGTGTGCCCTGTGATTGGCTGGCAACCGATTCAGGGTGTCCCCCGCCTACTGCCCGAAGACAGCTGGGATGGGCTCCAGCACCCCCCGCGACCATAGTGAGGATCAAGCGGCTCGGAAGATGAATGAATATCAAATTTTTGGAGGGCGGTCAGGGGGGCACCCGAGGCCTATTGACTTGATTTTGAGTATGGGGGCGAATGTAATTAACAAGTTTTTTTGGGGGGGTTTTTTGGTGCACAATGTAACAATTTATCGTTTTGATATAGAAAAAAAAGGAGTCCTCTCAAATGGAATAATATTTGATTTTTTTCGTTCATCTAAGATGGCGTATTTCAATAGAATTTGTGACCCACCACTGATTATTTAAAATTATTTCAATCGATGACTTATTTTGAAACCCTTTTTTTTGTTTTGTTTTGTTTTTTAGCATTCCTGAAGTATCTGGTTTGATTGTACAAATAGAACAAAAATCACAGGGTCTTCTTTTTCTTCTTTTCAAAGAAACAACGGAGAAGAAGAAATATGACGACACCTCGCGCACGTCTTTATGCAATGTGACACGACACTGAACTCGGCGACACCGGAGACGCCTGATCAAAGACGAGCAGAATAGGACTCTCTATTTTCTTGCTGCCGCTGTTGCTGTTGTTGTTTCTGGGGAAGATTAGAAGCGGGGACATACATCACCATGACAGACGAGTTGTGATGGAAAGCGCGACTGTGGCAGCTTAGTTGCTTCCTCGAGAATTCCCTCATTGTTTTTGTTTTTTTTGGTTTGACCCAAAAGCCCGAAACACAACCTGGCAAACGAGTTGCCGTCAACGCGGCCTCGCAGCGCGCCGTGTCCAATATTTGGCCATTTCTTGCCCAACGCCGCTCATTCACTTCCATCCGATACTTTGCCATCACATTTTGAATTCCGCTCTTCACGCCCGGCCGGGCGCTCTTCCAGCTAACAAGTTAAAAATGCTCATCTCTTATCACGGCTAAGATAATTAGCATTCCGAGAGGCTCGGGCGCTGTAATTGCATGCTCTCGTATGCGAGTTAATCTACAATTCAAGTCAGATTTATTTAGAGTGCATCATCAGCCAGCCGAGGTCCCAGAGCACATAATAAAACACGCACGCGGATAATAAACAACAAAACCTACGTGACACTAATCCTCTACGCCTTGTGTATTCAAAACAAGTGCGATTATGATGCCTCACGTGGCACTTAGTCACCTTCGATCACCGCTTCTTAATCCTGCGCCAAAGTAAAGACGACACCGGTGTTTATTACGCTCGTAACGCAGTCAGTGCTTTGCACCTTCCGCCGCCAAAATGTAACAGAGCTTCTTCAACTATGGAACGCTTTAACTGGAGCATCAATGTTTGGCGAGCGGCTTCGCTAACTTTTCATTATAAATGGCCTGTCTGCCTGCCATCCTGCCCCAGAAACGTGTCTCCAGTGTACAACTCCACATATCCACGCCAAAATTGTTGCTCAGGCGGCAACAAACAACTAAAAATACCCAGTCGGTATGTTTAAGCCATTTGAATATGACGACTTAACGGCCTTGTCAGAACACAAGTGGGTAACATTAAAAAATTTCCGCATTTGGATCCAGAATCGTTTTTGAGTAATTAGTTTCGAAATTGCAGCTGGCTGACAACAATAATAAACAAAAACGTTTAATGGTGTTGTTACAACTCAGCTGGTTTGTTGGCGCTATCGCTAGCCATCGAGCTGTTGAGCTAGCTAGCTCAACGGCTCGCGAGCTAGCTAGCTGGCGACTTGTGAATTGGGGGTTATGTGTTTTCTCGTTTGTTATCATCATTCAGCTTTTCTATTTTTACGCTCATCAAATATATAAACACCGTGAGCCGTATTAACGCTCGATCGTAAGGTTTCCGCATTTGGATCCAGAATCGTTTTTGAGTAATTAGTTTCGAAATTGTTTTTAAAAAAAAATTACAGCTGGCTGACAATAATGAACAAAAACGTTTAATGGTGTTGTTACAACTCAGCTGGTTTGTTGACGCTATCGCTAGCCATCGAACTGTTGAGCTAGCTAGCTCAACGGCTCGCGAGCTAGCTAGCTGGCGACTTGTGAATTGGGGGTTAAGTGTTTTCTCGTTTGTTATTGTCATTCAGCTTTTCCATTTTTATGCTCATCAAATATGTAAACACCGTGAGCCGTATTGACGCTCGATCGTAAGGTTTCCGCATTTGGATCCAGAATCGTTTTTGAGTAATTAGTTTCGAAATTGTTTTTTAAAAAAAATTGCAGCTGGCTGACAATAAAGAACAAAAACGTTTAATGGTGTTGTTACAACTCAGCTGGTTTGTTGACGCTATCGCTAGCCATCGAGCTGTTGAGCTAGCTAGCTCAACGACTCGCGAGCTAGCTAGCTGGTGACTTTTCTCGTTTGTTATTGTCATTCAGCTTTTCAATTTTTACGCTCATCAAATATGTAAACACCGTGAGCCATATTAACGCTCGATCGTAAGGTTTTTGTTTTTTAATCAGCTGGCAGCGCTAAGTGGCTACTGCTAAACCACACCGAGTTGCGCGTCGCCCACGCGATCAAATAAATTAACCAAGAGTGATTATTTTTCACCTTCGGGCCGAATAAAAACTTGTAAAATACCAGCTGTGTCGAAAGGAGGTGGAATATGTGGATTGCAGAGACTGGCTGTTTTCATTCCTGCTGTTCTGTATGATAGGAGTCATGGAAAATCCGGTGTATAAATACTACATAATAGCGGGTATCTGTGAAGATGTTCCCTTTGTTGCCGATTCAAGCGGAGGTCTAATTCTCGATTAAATCCGCTGCCTTTGTCTCTTTTTTTGCATCTCACCTAAGTTGACGGCGGTAAAACTGCGGCTCACTTCGAGTAGCGTGCGTGGCGGCGTTTGACTGTCATCGTCGGGTCTTTGTGGGTTTGAAACTTGGAAAGCGACCCGAGTTAACATGACAGAAAGACACCGCCGGTGACGCTCCATGAAGCAGGATGCGCGTTCTTTTACGGGAGGCTCGGCGTGGGGCTTTACGTGTCTCGCGATGTAACTTTTGGTGCTCAATTATTTGTATGGCCCGAGGCCTTCACGTCAAGGCCCGTGGCATCCTAGCTTCAACTCTCCCATTTTCTGGAAATTATTTTGTGTTAACGCGTTCGCCTTCTCTTTCGGCCTCTCCTTCCGTCGGTATTATCCGTATTGTGGTTTGGCTGCTTGTCTTTTTTGTGCGCGGTCAATAAAACAGCCTTTACCGGCCAATAAGTGAACACATCCATCCTGCTTTTCGAAGAGGAGCTTAGTGAAAAGAAGCAGGCTGATAGACTTGCTGGCAAGTGCGTCTACAAGACTTGTCAGATATCCAGCTTGGCTTTTCTTCCCAGAAGTTGTCAACATCTCTGTGATCACGCTGCGAACATCATAGACTCACACACACGCACTCAATTTTTCATGTCAAACAATCCAAATCAAGTGAGATGGGCTTCCGCTTCGAGCTACTGCTCCAACCTTGTGGTTCAAAGCCGTGGGAGCTTGGCCTCGTTCGCCGTGCGCCCCATTTCAGACGCTTCGGATCGCGGTCGCGGCCGCCGGGCTCAAACGCAAGAAGTTTTCTACCCGAGAGTTACGGTCACACCTCTTCACTGACGACATCGTCGACTCTCCCTAAAGTCAAAAGAGTAAGATTTGTGATATGATATACTTTTGACTCTGAATGCGATATTTTTTCCGTCCTTACAAAAAAAATAATAAAAGGCAGCTATTGAGGACTTTTGGAGATGTTTGATTCGTCCTGTCGGTCGCAGAGGTGAAGACAGGCATGAAATAAGACAGCGTCTTCTTCAAAGAACCTGATCAATCAACCGATGAATGCTTTTAACTCATCCACTCCCAAAGACGTTCTTAAACGTCTTTTCAGACTCGGTCTAGAATTGGCTGGTACGGAATGAGTTTTAAAAGCGCGCTTGCATTTGATCCGAGGAACTGAAAAGGATCTCAATGACGTCCACCCGCAAAGCTCGAGGATCGCCAAACAAATAAAGAGCTCTTAGAAAGTTTCATTCGGCGTCGTGAAAAGGTGAATAAGGACGAGCGGGGAGGGGCCAGAAGATTCCTGCGACGCGGACGGCGGCTACCTGAATACTTTCTGCCTCTGTGAATCGCATCCATCGGTGAAATAAATTCCATCTGGTTCACTGCCACTCTGCAGGCTTTTTCCTCCTGATTAACTCGTGTATGTTTGCACAAATTACCGGCGTGGCCAGAATAATACGGTTGGCGACCCGTTCATTAGGAGGCAAATGATGCTTCAGTTCGCCCTACAGAACAGTCTGCAGTTGTTTAGCACAGCAGACCGAAGAGAAGGGCGGAGAAAAGTGTTCTTTGGAGCTAAAATGGAGACCAGCGACTGCGTGCCTACGACCCGCATTCAAGACAAAACACAAAATAGCGACCGTAAATGTTTGCATTTTCACCGATGATTGGCGTTCCTTTCATGAACTTGCTCTTTTGTCTCATTCCCGCTTCTGTCCTTGACAACCCTTGCCGCTCGAGCACGAGTCATTACTCTTCCATTTTCTTCCGATTAGTCTCTCTTCAGAGTTAATGAGAGAGAGACGGGCCGATACGAAAAAAAAAAAAAACTGGCTACGTCTTTGCAGAATCCACCGCTTGGTCCCCTCCTCCTCATTTAAATACATACATTGACTTTCCGGTGATGAGCTATAAAAAAAAAAATACAAAATTGCTCTGTCTATGTCACACTTAATGGGATTTTTTTCCCCTTTTCTGATGTGAGAGTCGCCGGGTGATGGATGACCGCTGGAATGAGGATGGACGTTCGGGATGAGCACAGTCTGTTCCGTTTTCCCCGCCGTCACCAAAAAGAAGCGCTTTGGCGCCTTCGACGTGTGCCGTCCTCACTTCCCCCTTGACGCCGACTTAAAAGCCACCTTAAGAAAAGTGCAGCTCATTAGATTGCCCAAGTGTAATTTGTGGCCTAAACCTGCACGGTTGGTTTATCTCGACGAATCCGTCCTTATCTAAATGGGCCCAGAACTCAAAGATGCATGTTTATCCGCGATAAAAACAAAGCGCTTGATCGGAAACGTTCACACCGTGACATTGGTGAAGCTAAGAGCTTCTATATTTTGTTCCGGCTGACCTGTTTTCTTTTCTTTTACCAGCTCGCCTAATGGTCCGAGTTTATTGTCGAGGAACAAAGGCTTACTACATCTCGGTTGTCTCTGGCTGACACCTTCGGTCCCCGGGGTGGGGGGGCGGGGGGGGGGGGGGTTTGAGGCTCTGCGCCAGTTGCCTCGTCGTTCCGTTCAACGGTTACAGAATCGGGGACGGAAAGGGAAGATTCACGGCGTACTAGGACGACGACAAGCGATGACATGAAACACAATTTAACTTTTGTAGGCTGCATGGCCCAGTTGACGCCGTCTGATGCACAGTTCCTGGAACTTTTCTGACTTATGTCGGACAACGATGAGTGGCTATCGCATGCTTGTTGGGAACAAAAAAACACAACTCCGTTTGCAGTCTACCTCCTCGAGACAATCGCAACAGGTGCAACGGCGCCAGACTCAGTATCGATAGTACGAGTCGGAGTCGTCGGAGGCAAGGATTGCTAATTTGGTATCGAAAAGAGGAGCGCTTGCTCACAGCAGATGCGAAGTGAGTGACAAGACATCATGTGTGGAATGGAGGAAGGAAGGTCCTCTGGGAAAGACTCCTCTGTCACGGCGTCGCGCCGCCTGTCACATCTTTTGCCATGTTCCACTTCGTCTCTTTTTGTTTGAGTCAGATTGCATTTCATTTCTCTCAGGAGCCCTCAAAGTGCGCGCCAAGTGAGGAGATGGGGTGAAATCAGGTAAAAGTGTTTTTCTTCGACTTACTGATAATTTGGAAACTAAAGAAGAGTCGACCACGGGGGGATTTGCTCATGGATGTATTCTCTGTCATGTTTCTCTTTCTTCCTTCCGAGGTCTATTCTCGTTTATGCTGACACTTAAGCTTTCTTCCCTCTTGTTTCATCTGCTTCTTTAGAGTCGTCTTCCTTCTTGTGCCAACCACCTCTGGCGGCTTTTCAATTTCTGCCTCTGTATTGCTGCCGGGAACCACAGCCCGGTCTCCCTCGGGGATCAACACACACAGAGAGAAGAAAAAAAAATGTCGCTATAATCGCCTTCGGGGAACACAAACACAATGTCCAGTCTCACGTTATATTTGTTGGCGATGCCGCAGAAGAACTAAAAAAAAAATTATGACCTGCTGTTTTCACCTAGGAAGTGTTTGGAATTTAGACCTGTAACGATTACCGTATAAAATAGATATTGATGAACATTAGCTTGACATGATTAAGCTTCAAGGTCAGATCAGGAAGCTACTTTAACTCGATCCAACAGATATTCAACAGATCGACTTTTTGAGGTCAGCAGTCCATACGTCAGCCACGGGTGCCCAACACCCGTTTAAGCGGCCTCACTTCCAAAACCCTGAGGAACTTAATTGCCTGAAAGGCTCTTTCGCAGCTGTTATTTACATGAGAGTGCAACTCGGGTGGAGCTCTAATTCATTGACCTAAGCACCTGTCAGTGGTGACAAATGGCAACGGGCCGAGGGTGACGGACTCAAGTGCGGCAGGGTCTGCCGCACAGCTTCACAAAGCGGCTGACCGGAGCCCATTGGAAGGAAATATAGAGTCCATTAATGTCGCCGCATGGGTTAGCTGAGTCAGGAGAAAATTGGTCGCGGGGCGGGGTTTGGTTTCACAAGCCGACAAAATGCTACATATACAGGGTTGTCGTGCAAGCTACAGTGAAACTGTACTCTACAACGAAACCTGCATGGGTGAAAATACCCCGTAGTGTGAAAAAAATCTTCATGCAATGTGTGTGTGTGTGTGTGTGCGTATTTGCATCTGAGATCAAATTTGCTACAGTGAAAAACCCCCTGTTGTGAAAAATTTCTTGCTGCAAACGATTTCGTTGTAGAGGAGTTTCCCTGTAGTGTATAAAGTTGACTTTTTGGACATTGTTTACACTAAGCTTGCAATACAAGCAATTTTGCCGGACGATACATATTAACGATTCAGCACTTGTAAAAGGAACGATGGAAGTAGACTGTGGGCTCCGGGCGGGGTTTCTCACTAAAGCTGCCGAAAGGCTGGCCTGCTCTGGGCAGCGGCGCAGAAGCCCAACTTCAACGCCACAAACACCATCGGAAGTCATATACAGCGCCGTGTCACATGACACATCCCGAATGCCATTATTAGTGACTAATTTCTTGAACGGCCTTTCAATTTGTCTCTTGACGTGTTCACAGCTGCGGGGGCACTCATTAGCAACTTGATGTAATTGTTTTTTAGCCCGAACATGATTGAGCATCCTCGGGCCGATAATTGTTCTAATCAGTTTGGCTTTTTTTGCGGCTCTTGCGCAAGGAGGCTTTATGCATGGTGTCAATGTGACTCCTACGCCGCCCCCCCCAACCCCCCCTCCGACCCCCGCCCGCAGCACCGCCACCACCATCTGCGTCAATTCAGTCAATGACAGGATTTTGTAATGAATTCAAGATTGGCTTAATGTCTCCAAAGACGCTGTTTAGGGAAGGAGACAAGCTTTGTCGGATTAATTCAAAACCAGATGGCTTCAATGACATGTAAACAATAAAAACATTTGGGCTTGTGGACGTTCAGATTTCGACAGCCCGACACATACCCGACACTTCTTAACGCCCATGTGGCCTCTCACGCGCAAACATACACACGCCAGTCTCATTCATTAGTGCGCACTAATGAACATAAATCCAATATTCGCTATTAATGAACAACCAAAGTAAATAAAGCAATCGCCCCCTCAGGCACTCGCTGTGAGGCAATGCGCTTTTGGACTTTAATTAAAATCCTCATATTGCAGTTATTTTGAACAAATGGCCTAGACAATACACTGCATAAATATATTGAATTAGCACAACGGAGGCTCAATCTGCAACAGTCAGACTGATATTTCCTTTTTTTTTTTTTTTTTTTTGCTAAATACCCTTGAAAAAGTAAATCCAAAGTCAGGTCGTTACGTAAAACCGAGCTACTATTTGTGGTTGTGAAAGTTTCCAATTAAACTGCAAGTTGAAGCCTTGGAGGGGAAAAAAAAAAGTAAAGGTCGGGCAATTTCTGCATGACAATTTTACATTCGCTCTGCAGTCGATCACTCAAAGTTTGTTTCTCGACTCTGCGGTAGATTTGGACTCTGCTGACCAATCGCGATGATGCTTGGTGAGGATGCCATTATATCTGCCTCTGTAGCTTATATTAATTGTTTCGATTACTTCTGATGGTGGTGCTGGAGAAGCTGCCAGCTGCACGTACGTCTACGATCAATTTCCCCAGGAATGCTACGATAACCTGCTCCGTACTGACGACAAGCCACCTTTAGCTAGCTAGCGCGGCTAAACAGAAGAGAGAACACGAGAAGCCATGCTAACTGCTGAGCTACAATGAAACGTAGAGTCGTGAAACGCCACAATCAGTGCTTTGGTGGCGTTAGGACACTTTTGAACAAAAGTCTCTCTCTTTAAGACTCTTAACAGACATATTCAGTGAAGAGCAACATCAGCGATCGCCTCGAAAGGACCCAGAGATGATGAGAGTCAAGCTGAAGCGATTGGATTCGGTCAGGAACCAAAACAAATCTGTTTGTTTACAAGAAGTGGCGGTCGGGTTCAACTGGCACCGCCACAAACTGTATGCAGGCGCCAGGATGGCTCTCTCTGCATGCAAAAGAGCATCATAATGTCTGGCTCAACAACAAGAATGTAATTTAGCAGCAATACAAAAAGGGGATTTTGAGCCCGTAGAAAACCGGTTGACCCATATCATCTGGCTGAGACTTTGGGGGCGGGGGGGTGCCGCCCACTTCCTCTGGCCCTTTAGGGAGTAATGAGGTCCAGTCAAAGAAAAACCCGATGCACTCAGCCTCCCCACATCGTTAACTTCTCACAACACAAAGCGCAACTGGCACAAAGGTCTCGCAAAATGAGCTGCGGAAGTCCCAAAGGTCCCATTAGTCACTGCAGGATGGAGCCAAAAGGCGGAATACTACTCGCTGTGCGACTGTATTTTTCAGCTTCTTTTAAAACTCGCAGGAAAAATATGATTATGGACACGGGTCACTTGTAAGAAGCTTAAGTAGGGCAATTATACCCCTAAATCAATCTCCACCCAACGGCAATCAAGCTCTCATTTATGCCGGCACCATTTTTGAATGGGCTCCTCAACATATGAATGGAAATACTAGTTTGTAATTCTTTCAGTGAATGCAAAATTCATACAGGGCATCGGTTCTTTCAAGACGATACACTGGGCTGGGTTATTAAAAAACCCCACGGAGCCCTACCTGTCGCCAACCGCCTACCGACTAGAGGTCACTTAAGAATTCGTAAGGAAAAGAACTGCCAAAGGCTAATTGTTTCCACTGATAAAGTCACTTTCTCCTTGTTACTCCCTTCCTCTTTTTCCGTGTTCACTTGCATAATGTGCTTCTCTTGTTGGTCGGGATGATAGATGAGAGGAATGCACCACTTGTCACACTCCTCTCGCCGCACATCTGTTAGCACACAGCTCGGCACTGGCCGCGAAAGTACCCGAAGGATTCAGGAAAATGAAGGAGTGGGAGAACAGGGAGGCAAGATAAAAGACCGGTCTCTAAAGAGTGGACACAATACGGCACCCTGTTCAACAAATACATGAAAATGAGAGTATTTAGTTTATCATGTTAAAATTTGTTAAAGGATCAGACCTATGTGGTTCTGTTCAAGAGGCCCTGACATTGACCCTTGGGGCACACCACACATGTTCTGCATCCATGAAAGATGCTCTTGCAGTCAAATAATGTAGTAGATATTTCAAAACAATGTCAAGATATACAAATGAGTTCAGTAAAATTAATAAAAGAACATCACAAGAACAAGATTTTTTAGATTTAACAAGATTTAAAAAGCCTTAATCAGATGTGTGGTTGGAACTTTAATGAATGAATTCAGGGCCAGAACCATTCACAGATTTGTAGACCAGCAGTCTAATGTTAAAATGTATTCTCCAGATAAACTGGAAGTCGCTGTAAAGCCTTTAGGACTGTTGGTAGTCCGTTCTGATTCTTTGTTCGAGTCAGAACCCGAGCTGCAGCTGTTTGATGCTCTTTTAAGGGAGTCCAGTCAGAAGCCCAATGCAATAATCAAGTCTACTGGAGCTAAAAGCATGGATAAGCTTCTCCTGGCCTGCTTGGAGTCCTCCAACCCTTCAATCTGGATATGTTTTCCAGCTGGTAAAAGCCCGTTTTAGTGATTTATTTGATACGACTGCTGAAAGTCAGATCCAAATCAATCCGCACAGCGAGGTTTCGGGCCGTGCTTTCACACAAGATGCAGAGATGAGCGCCATAAAAAAAAAAATGAATGCATAATCAAGTGAAGAGGCACAGTGAGCCAGCTCGAGAAGCCCCGTCACCTGAACATGATTGGAAAAGCTTTTTTTTAATTTATATATACTGTATATATATTTCGTTGCAAAGAATCTATATTCGTTACATAAAGACTGGTTACTTTTTAATGAGAGTTTCCAGGCTTACATTAAGTCTCGCAAATACATAGTGACCGAAATCGCAGTGAAGGAAATCGATGAATGGATAAAGAAAATATGCCTCTGATTATCGCTATATTGTCTACATGTTTTGCTGCGCCGTTTTTGTTCAAATACCCATTGCTTGGAGCACGATTAACACCCGCCACACGAATGCGACTCATCAGCCCAAGCGAGTCGACTTCAAGGCTAGCGTGTTATTCTCCCCTTTTAGGTTTAATTTGACTGCAAAACTTTTCCTGAAGCATCTTTTGTAAGAATTGTTTACTATCTGTCAACTGGTGCTCGCTCTGATGTGAGGAGCTATTATTTTGGGCGGGTGACTCACAGCTCGGCGCTATGTCGGGGACAGTTTACGGCAACGCGATGGCACCGAAGTTGTCAACCTTCGAGGAAAATGAGACGAACGACAAGGCCAAGGTAAGAGGAACTTCTGCCACTAACATGAAAACACAATGTTTGCATGTTTCTCCAACTCTGTGCGCAATTGGGTTAGGACTGCTTGTATGTCTTGCGGGCAGAACCTCCCAGCACTCAAATTGGATTCGCTTGTAACTCATGAAAAAGTGCAATCAAAATTCATCCTCGCGCTTATTGCCGTGCCGACTTGGCTCCGTGTGGGGGTAGCGAGTGGACGACTGGTGACTGAGTGCTGAAAATGACTTGAAGGAAGTTTAAAAAAAAAAACGTCCATGACAGGATGAGAAAATGGGAGTTGAAGGATGAGGATTTCTACATGGCTGCTCATCTCATTACTTGACGGCGCTATTTTGCCAATTGCTCCGCTTCATCTTCCCTCCGTGTCGCCATCCGGCAGACGGGCGCGAGGTTACTCTGATTTCCCTTTTTTACTCCCCAATATCATATCATCGATTGCTGCTTGGCGAGAAAATACTGCGATCAAGCATGAATTTAAATATATGTTCTATTTAAAAAAAAATTCTCACCTGCATATTCATATCTTCAATTAACATTTTTTGTTGTACTTGGCACTTTCCAGAGCGCTAAAAGATCCCCCCCCCCCCCGCCCTCATGATATTATATATTGCAAATTATGCTTCTGATGAATTAATTGGTACCCCCGCTAAGGATTCTATTATGGCTGAATCGGCAATAATGGAAAACGAACTCAGCAAGTTGAGTTTGCATTGGCATGGCGAGAAGCCAGTCAGATTAAACAGGCGAGATTGGGCTGCCTTCGTAAAAAAAAAAAAATCAAACGCGGTATTTGAGAATTCAAATTCCGCTTTAGCTGGAAAGAGCTCAGAGCAAACGAAGGCTCGTGATAAAAGTCTGTGGTGAAGCTTGAACTTAATTCCGCGGATCTTGGAAATAAGCTCTGACAATGGATATGAACACGGAAGAAAGACATAAATGGAACTCAAACTGCAGGTAAATATTCATTAATATGAACAAAAAAAAATGACCATGGTCTAATTTCACAATAAAAGAATGTCCTCAAAAAAAATAATGACCTCATTGACGAATTCCAAATCGCTTATAAAGTCAGTTCGTTGCGATCTTACTGCGCGTGAAGCCGGCAGAGCGGCCGCTAAGACCATCCCCCCCACCCCCGCCCACCCCTCCCATGCAAAATTGTAATGTATATTTTAACCTGCATTTTTCTGGAGCGACAGGGGTTTAATTGTCTATCATTCAAAAGGCAGACGGGCAACGAGTGATAAGCATATGTAAAAAAAAAAAAAGAACATTATGTGGTTTGCTTGCCGATTTCAGCGTATTTATAGAATATGGAATTTTTTTTTTTTCCGGGAAGCTATTCAAGCATTACAATATTCAAATCTTCTATTCATGTTTGCAAAATGCGGACGCTTCTATGCGCCAACGGGCACAGCGGAATTCTTAAACGGGTGCCGTGTAGAATCGCTGATATAGCAACCAAAAAAAAAAAAAAATGGATGAAAACAAACACGCTTTCCCTTTGTTTCTTAGTTTGATGTTGGGTCAGTGTTATCTCGTCTTTACTGCCTCCACCGAGGAGGTTACGTTCGTTTTGTAATTAGCAGGATTACGCGCAAACTAAACAAATAGATTTTTTTTCCCCCGCCCCAAACGAACAAACATACTGGATCAAATTAACCATTTGCCATCCGTCACTTTCCGTAGGCGTAAAAAGCAGGATTACGGCAGTCAATGACACAAACAAGATCGTGCTGAAATACTTCCCATTTTTGTTGTTATTCTTTCAAACTCACACTCGCTGAATAGCTGTGCTGCCTTCTAGTGGTCCATATTAAAATTACACCAAATATAAGCCACAGTTATTTACTTTTAAAACAAAATAAAATTGTGATTGCGAGCCTGTAACACACACTGATGTGGGTGGGTTTCATTCGACGGGAAATTTTCCATTACAGGGGTAAACTATTCCTAATTGGCTCTCACTCTGCTCACACATTCCATTACAAACACCCTCGGCCTGGGGAGCAGAGCGTCCTGCACCCTGGCAGGACGTCTGACTGGCTGTCACGCCAGGAAGGCCTGCAGGACTGGCAGCAAGCAGGCAGGCAGGCACGGTTGGAGCAAAATCTAACAGGACTGGATTCATATCCAAAGAACCGTGTCCAAGCTTGTTTTAGTATCCCCATTTAATTAGGCGACAATACATTGGGTTATTCGGATTTTTTTTTTCTCTCACGACAAAAATAAATACTTTGGTGATTTTTAGTTCAGTGGTGTGGAATTAATAACTTGGGAATATTTGCCCTGCTCGAACACCGGCAATTAAAACCGGGCATTATATTTAGCACTAAAACTCTATTTTGGGTGACTTGTTTTCAAGAATTAACATTTAGAGTAGGCTGGGAGATGAGTAGCGCTGACAGGAAGTCGAGTTGCGGGCATTGTGGGCTTGCTTGATAGAAAAAAAAAAAACGCGGGTGGGAAAAAAAAAACCCAATGTTGAATATTATGCAAATCTTACAACTGCTTGGCGCACTTAAAATCAGTTTTGCGCGTCACACACGCACATGCAAAAAAAAAAAACTTCAGAAAGTATGCACATAAATTAAACAACTTTTCAGACTAGACAAATTGGAGCGTTCAACTGTTGGTCCTGTTGCATTGGGAAAAAAAAATAATAATAAAAAAAAGCCCCGCGGGGGTGCGGACGAGGCCAGGTATAGCGGGGTTAAGATGTGAAAACGTTGCTAAACATTTTTTTTGCTCGACACGCCGGGCTCATTTTCTACTTCAGTGTGCAAAAGTAGAGAAGCAGTGCAAAAGCCTTAATACATAATTCACCGCCATCTGTCCGCGGCACATGTTGTGTAATAAAAGCTGTCTTGTCCGCTTCTCTCGCACTCTCGCTGCCATGTAGGAACGCTTCCATTTATTCTCTTGGCCCCTCCCCCGCACATCTTACTGGGCTACCAATACATGCCTGCTGTCATTTGCAGTTTGCCCTCCTTCCCCCCTTTTTTTTAACACTGCAGTATCCGTGACGTTAAATGCGTGTGGCTTTAAAAAGACTTGGGGGCCTGGCTTGGTGAGCAAACGCGGGAATCACCGAGT
Organism: Hippocampus zosterae; assembly: GCF_025434085.1. Classification (NCBI taxonomy): domain Eukaryota; kingdom Metazoa; phylum Chordata; class Actinopteri; order Syngnathiformes; family Syngnathidae; genus Hippocampus; species Hippocampus zosterae. The sequence goes on from NC_067471.1 coordinate 5,648,120, forward strand.
GAGCGTGGAGAGTCGGCTAATTGTGAGCTCGGGTTAGCAGCTGGCTATGAAGTGGCGAACCCCGTTTCAGTCTGCGACGCGGCTGTGCGGATTTTCTTCGCGTTTGTCCAATAAAGCGCTTGACAGCTCACGGGCAGATGTGTCTATCTTGCGAGGGGATTACAAAACATTACGACTAGCGACGCTAGGCTCGATTAAATTAGCTAATCGACACCTGGTATTGCTAATCATAGACATGCTGTTGTTTGTAGAGTTCTGCTTTGCTCATGGCGCTTTGTTGTTCTTTTTGGAAGCGGGTTAATCATTTCGGCTCTAAGTGGTATAAAGATTGGCAAAAATAACTTTGCTTTTCCCCTCAATCTAAAAATCATCAAATTCCAGAAACGAGCACTTCAGATGCGTTTATGACTTTATGCGGTGTCATCTGATGCTATGGCGGAAACGTGATTATTTTCTCGCTTTCATGCTTCCCTTCGAAATGACTCTTTGATTGCACATATTGGCGCCGCCGCTCTTTGCTGATTGCCGCCTTATTTGGCTCCAATTCCACTCGCTTTTAGTCATTTGTTTTCCCTCCAAGCCATTGACATCGCCGACAATAAATTTGCTTTCCTCTACGTTTCCCGAATTATTTAGCGCTGCAGAGGCCAGAGAACGGCTTTGCCGCGCTCGTCCTCTGTCTGTACGTGGCAAAGAGGAATTTGTTGCATTGTTCTAGACCGGCGGCCCGGTAGTCCAGTGGTTAGCATGTCGGCTTCACAGTGCAGAGGTACCCGGGTTCGATTCCAGCTCCGGCCTCCCTGTGTGGAGTTTGCATGTTCTCCCCGGGCCTGCGTGGGTTTTCTCCGGGTAGTGCAGCTTCCTCCCACATTCCGAAAGCATGCAATCTTGCAACAATGAGGCACTCTAAAGCAGCCACCCCTACCTAAAGCCCCTGTACCGGGCTCAATTCCAGCTCCGGCCTCCCTGCGTGGAGTTTGCATGTTCTCCGCGGGCCTGCGTGGGTTTTCTCCGGGTGCTCCGGTTTCCTCCCACATTCCGAAAGCATGCAAACTTGCAACAATGAGGCACTCTAAAGCAGCCACCCCTACCTAAAGCCCCTGTACCGGGTTCGATTCCAGCTCCGGCCTCCCTGTGTGGAGTTTGCATGTTCTCCCCGGGCCTGCGTGGGTTTTCTCCGGGTGCTCCGGTTTCCTCCCACATTCCAAAAATATGCATGGCAGCCTGATTGAACACTCTAAATTGTCCCTAGGTGTGAATGTGAGTGCGAATGGTTGTTCGTCTCTGAGTGCCCTGCGATTGGCTGGCAACCGATTCAGGGTGTCCCCCGCCTACTGCCCGAAGACAGCTGGGATAGGCTCCAGCACCCCCCGCGACCCTAGTGAGGATCAAGCGGTTAGGAAAATGAATGAATGAATGAATGTTCTAGACCGCTAAACCCTTGAGGTAGTCTAGGAACGGCTTGGGCCACATACATATTCAAGATGGATCCTCCAAGAGCTCCCCTTGAACATTTATTCTTCCTCCTTTAGTTCCTTGCTTGCAGCAAAGAATCCATTTCAAGTCTAAAAGACGACAGCTTACATAATGGCAAAGGTTTCTATGCAGTGACGTTTGAGCCTGCCAACCACTTTCTGCCGTCAATGTTTTGGAAAACCGCCACGGCGCATCACAACAAAACATTCCTGGGCACTCGGAATAAAGAACGGGTGTAAGAAAGTGCTCATTTGCCGCATCGGGCTACTTGAATGGCGTAATATGAAGGTCGGACTTGCTTATTTTTTGGGAGCGTTTCAAAAACGGAGATGTGAGGCTCACCGAGCGCATTATTTCATTTTTTTATTTTCTAGGTCGCACAGCTCCTCGTAAGTGGTGGGCGGTCAAGGCAACCGGTGCTTTATCACAATTTCTCGTCAAAACTTTCTCGGCTTGCTTGACACTCTGACCGCGTAATTTCCAGCGAGCCCCTTCGCCCTTTCAAAATCCAAACGCCATCCTCCTTTATTTGCACTGAGTGAATTATTTCACTTTGGGTAAAAGCAACACAAGCCAAGGTAACGACGCGCACGTTTTCTCCAACCGAAAAGTTACAGCCATGTTCCCGAAACTGTCAAACTCAAGCATCAACATACAAAAGCAGAATAAGTGTGTGTGTGGTTACCGGTAAACTCGTATGAGCGTTCGCCCACAATAGTTCTGCTCTCCGATGTCACTCTCATTTGGAGCGGGTGTAATTACTGCCTTTTATTCTTACGACCGATGCTGGGCGGCGCGACGTTTTAAAATTTGCGGATGTGTAAAGTCACACAGCGCCTCGGTAATCTGGCCCATTAGGAATGACATTTCAAAGTTGGATAAAAGAAAGAGAAAAAAAAGGGCCCATTTTCATAGTGACTAATTCAGACTCGTGTGCCTTGCTTCAATTTTCTTTAACCTGTCGCCTTTCCGCTCTTTGTCGCTCTCTACTTATTGTTCTTATTACGTAATGGACATATGTACGACAAGAAACGCACATCTCACAAAACAAGTCATGCTAGCAACGTCGCAGCCGTGGCTAACAACGGCTTGTTCATGCTAGCTTAGAATTGCTAGCATGATGCTCTTCTTTTCTTGGGAGGGATTTACTGCAACGAGGCGGTGTTATACTTCATTTTCGCACTCAATCAATCCATATTATTTCAGATAAATGTCCACAAGTCCCATTTTAATGAGCAGAATGATGCCGCCCGGCGACACAGCCAGTGTGAAATGTCCCTGAATCGGACGCCTTTGCGACGACCATGAAATTCATTAAAGCTAGTCTCGCGGAACATTATCCAACAGCTGGCAAGGTCCAAACAATTCAACAGTCTGAAGCATTTTAAAACGTACTTTCACGTCATGCAAAATAAAAAACAATTGAAAGCTGAGCAGGGGCGGAGTTAACGTTTCCAATTTTCTCCATGGAGGAGATTTTGGGGAAAGATTCCGTCCAGAATCAAACGCAGATGATGCGTATGCGAGAGAATGACTCAGCGCCAGGCGACGTGTGCGAGAGGCGAGTCCCTTGGTAGTGGGGCAAATTGAAAAATGAAAGGGGTGGGAGGGATAGAGAGAGAAAGAATTAAGCCTGATAAGTGTCCCTATCCTCAAAGGCACCGCTCGGAAAGAAAGCAAGCAAAACCAAACAAGAAATGTCGACTTTACAATGTCCTGCAAACACATTCCAGCTCCACATACCTCACTGAAAGATTTTTTTCTTGTTTTTAAATGCAGTTCACCTTCAGCTGCGGTCTTTGTGTTTGTCGCACATTCTGGTCCCAGCCACTCATCTTGTCCACCATTGTGATGAAAAATGCAGTGGGGCCAAATGCAGGACCGCCACATTGGGCTAAATTTGTATATCGACGCAGCCTCAAACAGGATTTATGAATAAGTCATTCAAGTCATCTAAAGGGCTGAAATGTCTACTTGAAACCACAGAAACACAATGTTTTGGTGTCTGCTGTGGTGAACTAGCAACCCAGGGATGTTGTAAAGTGTTTGCTTTCTTATTCTGAATGAAATGTAAAAGGATAAAAAAAATAAAAATTGATTCAGATTTCTCACATTAATGCCTTCACTATTTTGGAAACTTTACTGTATCATCCTTGATTTTGTGGGACTGTCTCAAAAACTTTTCACCTACTCCTTGGGGGTCTGAAATGTAACGCCCATGTGGTGAATCTTGGTTCACTGTACACACTGAATGTGAACAGCATGGGGCCTAAGATCGAACCCTGTGGGACTACAAGTTGCTAATGAATTGTCCAACAGTGGTCCAGAGTGGAAAAACAGTCAAAAACATCTTTCCACGTACAAATCATTGGAAATGCCTTTCATCCATATGAATACGCCCCCAAAAAATAATTTCATCATATGTTAGTTAAAATAAAATCACGGTATATTATTGATCTTTATAAAAACCCAAAACAAACAGACTTTACTAGGGCAAACCTATGTAGTTGGATGAAATTATGTTCCTCAAAACATTTTACACACGAAAAGAAATAATAAGGAGTCTTAACGTGTCACTAAGCCGCTCAACGAAAACAATTCCCACAATGCAACAGTTAAACTCACAGCAGCTCGGTAACCGGAGCTCAACTGAACGTGTGTCGATAGCGGCTCTCTCGAGGGAAATGCCACCTTTAGCCAAATTTTGTTTACTTCCGCTCGGCTCGTTCCCTCGCTACAAGCGTGAATAATTGCGTGTGTCGGGTAATGATGGTGGAAAAGGGCTGACAATGTGCTGGATTCCGTGCGAGTCTTGACGGATACTCTGACAAATAGAAAGTGTATTAGAAAAGACAGTTTTTCACCTGTGGGTGACCTGAAATGAAAATTTATTTTTATAGCAACGCGCTTGTATTGCTTCATTTTTATTTATTTTATTTTTTTTAAGTGTTACCTTTTTGTGAGGCACTGTACATTTTTCTGAACACATGGGCTTATGATGACAAAGGGTCACATATTTACAATCAATTATGAGACAAATTTGCTCTGAAACATCTTCAATCGATATTAAATGTCAGCATGAAAAGTATGGAAACCTCCTGTCGGCGATTTGTGCAATTTGCGACAGCCGCCATTGTGTCCCTTGATATAGCGGCAAAACGGTGGAGTTCAATTAGACACATTTGTCACCGTCTCGCCGAGCTTGTTTACACATTCTGCCGGGGACAATGAAGTCCCATCAGTGAGACGCCGGCGGCGGTTTGGCAGTTTGCAGTGTTGTTGACGGAGATATTTGTGGCGTTTGGTGTGGACCGATGCTGTTGATCGACGCCGGGGACATTTGATATTGCTGTTTTAGTTTGGATAAGTATTTGCCACATATATTTAGATCCACGGAGATAATTGTAAGTCGTGTATTTGAGACAGCAACGCAATTTGCCGCTAGTTTGATGCTAACAAACGACGCAAAACGCCACAGGCTACGTTATTTAACCAATGGATATTTGACGCATGCAGAGCGATAATATAGCAATACTTACGAGCAGACCGTATATGCTTTATCCTCTGTGAAGAACGATAAATATGAACGCAGTCAACATAGGAGCAGTCACTGTCTCTGTTTATTTATACTGCCCCCTGGTGCACAGTCTACGCACAACAAAGAGAGTAGCCCAATGTCCATTGATATGAAGCAAACAAAAATTTGTGGCAAAAACTGTTTTTATTATTTACGTTTGATTTCATTGTTACGGCTTTTTTTATTTTTTATTCTTTTTTTTATTTTAGAAATTTTTATTCTAGGAAGCCGGAAACAAAGCTTTTTTCAATTTATTTTAATGAGCATTTGAGACAGAGGGCGGTCACAAAACGAATTAAACTTGTATCTCAAGGCACCACACAGTCTCAAGTTGAATGTTTTCGGCAGCTGCACATCAATGATCACACCATATGAGATTTGCAGTCATGCCATGATTTCCCTTTCAGGATTAACTTTTTTTTTTTTTATTATTCCCGAAGATGTTGCAAAACATAATCTTCTGTCATTTTCTCATCTTGTGTACTGAAGTGTTTCTCGATACAGTTTCGGCAATATTGCCCGAGTCAACACGTCAACTTGATTTTTACACGCGGAGATATTGGCTGTCAGAAATAAAGCATATTCCTTGGGTACCTGGGATATTGTAATGTGTATTTGAATAACCACATCTTCGGCGAGCAAGCACACAGAGAAGGCAAACAAACTGGCAATAAGGAAATGGGAGGCAGACGGAGAGAAGGTGCTATCGAGGGAGGAAGTAATAGAGCATGCCAGTGGGAGATCAAACAGCACATGATGACAGCTGGAATTAACACATTCACTCCCAAAGACGTTTTTAAACGTCTTTTCGGACTTGGTCCAGAATAGGCTGGTACTGAATGAGTTAAAAAAGATAATAATGATAAAATCAGGACAAAACAAAAGGCTTTTGGGGGAAACTAAAACAAGATGACGAATTAAACGATATGCTATTGCAATCAGCTGACTTACGGTTTGTAAATTTTGGAAATTAAGACTCGATGAAAGTCGCATGCAAAAGGCATGCACGGTGTACCGCAGGGGTCCGTGCTCAGTCCGGTGCTATTCAGTCTGTATTTGATTCGCTTAGGCAAAATTATTGGGTTAACGCTCCCATTTTTTTTCTACTGTTGGCGTACATCTTCATTACAAAAAATGAAGATGTACTCATTTGTTTGTTTTTTTTGAAGGAGGTCATAAGGGAGGTGCGGATGAGAAAGTTACAGGAATGCTTATTATGTGGTGGACGCCTGCACGTCACGCTTGGCTGCTGAACGCTGTTGATGCAGTGCGGTGCGCGGGGAGGGACACAATCTTGTCATGTGCCAACATATTGCGCGCCGGCGCCGAAGCACACTGACTGCTAATGCCATCCCTCGCTCGGGGAAGGAATATTATCAGGGCTGAGTGGGGGAGGATCGGGGGGTGCAGGAGCAAATAAGAGAAAGGCTGCGATAAAAAGAAAAAGGAGAAGGAGGGGGGGGCGAATGAGAAAACGCAAAGCGCTCGTTGGCGAGGAGAAGAAGAGCTCGGAGGACGAAGTGCGGCGCAGGTGAGAGCGAGCGGGAAGAGGATGAGAGTGCAAAGGGAAAGCCAGGAAGTGCGCGTTGAATTATGAATGCGTTGGAAGCGCACACGGGGTTTCCTGCGCTCCCCTGCAGCGTGGGCGGCTGCATTGATAGGATCTGGCAACGCAGGACACATGCCGGATGAGCCTCCCCTCGAACACGTGACGCAACCGCATCGTAACTTTCGGCAGTTTCGAGAGACTTTCTCGTGTGGATTCAAACCCACGCGTTGGGTTGAGATGCTTCAAACGTCGAACGTGTGTCGCAGCTGCCGCATGGAATTGAAAAGAAATACTCGAGGAAAGTTAAGTTTTGTACAACGAACAACGAAAGATTTGTTTCGAGTCGAGTTGAGGTTGATTAAATACATGATTTTATTTTTCAGCACGGTACAGTGGTCCACAACCTTTGAGCAACACAATTGAACGACTCATCGACTAGTCGACTTAATTGCTCTGCATCGACGATCAAACTTCAAGTCAATTTTATCAATTCAAGTCATCACTAATCACGTGCTCTCGGAAACTTGGCCAATCCAACAAAAAAAAAAATGTACAAATGAATTTCGACTCACCCGTCTGCTGTCGTCGACTAGTCGACACATTGACTAAGAGTAGACGGGCATGATCGACTCATTCAAATCGGGTCGATTAGTGTGTGTGTGTCTGTGTGTGAGAATTTATGATTGGGACGGTTGGCTCCAAGTACCATTTACCAAACAGATGAATGCATGCGCGGCTTAAATATTTGAATGTGTAAACTAGTTAACTATGACCCTGAGGTCACGCTGCTTTCATGAGAAAAAGTCAACTTGCTGGTGGGAAATTCATATCCTACCCTCAAAAAATACTTTCTCCAGCTTTGATCTAATTTAGGAGCAAGCGCTTTATAACAGTTAAAAGCCAAAAAGAAAATGCCCGACACAAAAGGGAGGGGGCGAAAAAAATGATGAAAAAGTATTGGATGTTGAAAGGCTGGGGATGCAAGAGAGAGACAATCAAGAACGGAGGGTAAAGACAGGCACAATATGAGGTGACCGACAAAGGGAACAATTGTAACGAGGCTGAAAAGGAAGGCGAACGGCGGGGGATGATGAAAGGGAGGCAGAGGACTAAGTCGAGTGAAAGACATAAAAGTACGGGAAAATTGATGACTGCTTAAGCGGGAGAGAAGAAGAAGCAAAGCAGAGTTGCGCTCGAAAGGTCAGCGGAAGAAGGAGTCGGGGCGTCGGGATGTTTGATTTGAACGGCGCTCGCGGCGACGACGGGCGCAAAGTGGGAGGCGAAAAGTTGGGAGCTCCTTTTTCATGCCGACTTTGAATGTCTCTGAAATGTTCTTTAGGGGAGGAGTTTTAAAGCTATATATGTGAAGATTTTTTTTTTAAGTTGAACGGCAGATGAGGGGAAAAGCTTTATGAGTCGGGGAGGGGCGAAGTTTAGCCTGGGTTGTTAGCAGAGAACCGCAAGCTTTTTCAAAATCAAATCAGTCAGCGGTCATAAGGCCCACTGAATATTTAGTTCTAATGCTATATAAACATGGTGCCTACCAAAAAAATGTTTATTTTTCCATTCTTCAGCAATCAACATTACAAAATGGCTAAGTTTCATGGAAATGGCGATTCCTGGTAAAAAAAAAAAACTGAGAAAAAGAGCTTTTTGTAAATAATGTGAGGCACCACTGCCACCTACTGGTCGCTTTTTCACATGATTTACAATGCAAACGGCTTATTCTCATTCACAGATTGCATCAGACCCTCGTCTTCTCTATGACGCAACAAAAAAAGTCTTTGACGTTCAACGACGTCCTTGGTAGGCGGGGGATTATTTTTAAAATTTTGTGGGATGAAAGAATTAAAGCTAATAGGAAAATAAGTGTAAATTCAGATCAAAGGGTTATGGGGGTCACAGTTTGGAAATATTTGACCGGAAGAAAATTAAAAATTGTTTAATTGTGGTGGGGGCGGCCCGGTAGTCCAGTGGCTAGCACGTCGGCTTCACAGTGCAGAGGTACCGGGTTCGATTCCAGCTCCGGCCTCCCTGTGTGGAGTTTGCATGTTCTCCCCCGGCCTGCGTGGGTTTTCTCCGGGTGCTCCGGTTTCCTCCCACATTCCAAAAATGTGCGTGGCAGGCTGATTGAACACTCTAAATTGTCCCTAGGTGTGAGTGTGAGTGGTTGTTCGTTTCTGTGTGCCCTGCGATTGGCTGGCAACCGATTCAGGGTGTCCCCCGCCTACTGCCCGAAGACAGCTGGGATAGGCTCCAGCACCCCCCGCGACCCTAGTGAGGATCAAGCGGTTAGGAAGATGAATGAATGAATGAATGAATAATTGTGGTGGAATGCTGTGAGCGCGGTTCAAAACCAAAAAAAAAAATCTTGAGCAGGTAGCGAGAATATTCAGTTGCCCCAGAGACAAAGGAAATTTTCTCGAACAGAAGACTTTCCCACCCACCCACCCCCCCATCATACATATCAGCTCCGTAGATCAAATATCCTGTGACGTCCTTTGAGAGGAATGAAACACAATCGCAAATGTTTTTTAGGTCTTTCATATTGCAGCCCGGCGTAATATCGAATCGTTTCATTATGACGGAGGGAAGGCGGGCGCGCTCCTACGAAGCGAGCCGAATCTTGCCTCGTGCTTTGACGCGGTAACATCTGGTGAACGGAGAGAGCCGGCGGTTCGGCGTTAGCTCTCCCGCAAACGTCTCCTTAATGATCCCATGTTTTGTCCATAGCCGGAAAGTCCGCGAACGAGCATGAATAATGCTGCGCCCCCCCCCCCACCCCCTTCCCACCTCCCCCCGCCAAGCCCGCGGCTTCCCTGAATGGAGTGCGGCCTCGCTGCGCAAAGGGGTCACGTAACACGCTTGCAAATTGTCTACTAGCATACACGTATATTTTGTACCCGACGCCGCTGTGAGTCACGGCCGCGCAGGCGAGCAAAAGGACGATTATGAAAGCGCGCGCCGTACACAATATCTTCAGGAAGAAAAATATGTCTTTACAGGTAAACAGCTACAGAAAACTGAAATGTTCTTTCAAGAGTTTATAATGAGACAGACTGGCGGGAACGTTCTGGTTCGCGGAAATTCAATTCCTAGGAATTGTTTTTTCTTTGTTAGCGTTAGCATTTCCGCAAATAGCGAGGGCGCTAAAAAAAGTGAGTGCAACTGGACAATTTCTAAAAGAGCCTGTGCGGTATGGAAAAAATTCTTGTCCGTTGCAATTGTTTCAAAAAAATTCACAAGGGGTCCAAAAAAATGTTTTTTCTCTGACAAAATCCGAATAAATTCAACAGGCAAGTTTTATTCTAAGCTCTAAAAAGCCAAAAGGTCATCTCCTGCCGCCGAATAACACATCTGACTTCAACTGAACACAACAATATGATTCTTCTCACAGTATCGTTTTTTTTATTTTTTCTATCTCCGTGCGTTTCCCCCACTCGAGGCGCTCAAGATGAACACTCGTGATTGGCCCCCACAATGGCGCCGCGTCGTGGGGGCATAATTGCTCCATCCTGTGAGCTGCCGACTGCAAAGGCCTGTCTAAGATCATCATTTCAATTTGCTCTTAGCAAGGTTGTCAACACTCCAGTGTTCCCGGAGGAGGAATGGGGGGGGCGGGGGGGGTCACGCTTCGCTTCGGACCCGCCGACTAGTTGCTAATCCTGTTACGCCGCGAGAGATAACGTAACAAAAGGGCTCGTACGGCGAAAGGAAAACAAGGCGATAGCTCGGCTTCCCCGCTAACATCGTCACAGGATTGGGGGAGGGGGGCGGGGTGGGGGGGGGGGGCATTTGAAATCTGAAATCAATTTAGCATTAACGCGAAACAGATGTATAACGACGCGTTAACGTGAGGGGTGGCGTATGTCGGAATTTTTATCACTCATAATTCGGAAGCCGTTAGCTTGCGCGCTAAACAAAAATATAAACAAACACTTTTGGCTAACTTCATGAGCTGACCTGCCAAAGTAATCGATCCAGTTCGTTTTTTTTTTTTATTGCACAAATGCTATGCTATCGTTATCGCTAAGATGTCGGATTGACGGGAAAAAAAAAAATAATTGACCGCTTCCCGCTGCGTTTTTGGTCCACTAAAAGCATCGGGGCGCATTGGCCTGGCATGCGCTTGATATGTTTACGTTGTCATGCGGCAGAAGCCGTCGGAGACGCATATGCCCTCCGTCAGTTCTGTGTCATACGCTGTGGCAGATTTCCGCGTATTGCGTGCGTGCGCTCGCGTCTTTCTGCTAGCGTGCCCGCAGTCGTTAATGGGATTGGACAGATTATGCTCCGGCCATTGTTGTCACATCCGTGTTTTACAAATGGCTCTGCCTCGTCGCATGAAGCATGAGGCTGTGACAGGCGAGTCCCTCATCTTTGTCACTTGTCCTTTTTTTTTTTTTTGAAGTACTTTGATCTAATCGGGTTAAAGTCGCCTTTGAGGCTCGCCGACCGAGCTGTGTGAAGAAGGAATCTGACGATTTTACAATTATTTGAGTTTGTGCCGTCACTCAAGCCATCAAATTCCTACATTGGACGGCAGTGACAGTAAATAGAATGATGAAAATAAAGGATGGTTTCTGTTGGCTGCTTAGCAACCATAAAATACGTCCGGGCAAAATCATTCGTCACGCAAATGGACTCGGACAACAAAGCACTTGAAAGGATTTATGTCTGCGTTGACAGAGCAACGTGGTTATTTAGGTGCCTATATAGGCCTTGAAACGAAACAAATCATAAAATGAGATGTTTCGTATACAGATGTTAGTCATTAGAGGCATCCGATCGATCCAATATTTCCTATGTGGACGAGTAATAAAAATAAGACGGCGCTAACATTAGCGAAAGACACTGATGGAGCAGAGCGATGAAAGCGCATCGGTTTTACGCATTCGCTCAATAACGCGCTCGTTTTCTTCCCATTATCCCAGTCGAAGCCATTACTGCGCATGTAAAAATGGCTCGCGTCAAACTTTAACCAAGGCAAAAACATTTGGGGGTTAATTTTGCAAAGCGCGTTACTGCCACCTACAGGATGGGAGGGGATTGAACGACGATTTCTTTGTCATCGTGATTTGAATGATCTTTGTTCGAAACAGCTTTTCATTCATTCATTCATTCATCTTCCGAGCCGCTTGATCCTCACTAGGGTCGCGGGGGGTGCTGGAGCCTATCCCAGCTGTCTCCGGGCAGTAGGCGGGGGACACCCTGAATCGGTTGCCAGCCAATCACAGGGCACACAGAGACGTACAACCATTCGCACTCACACTCACACCTAGGGACAATTTAGAGTGTTCAATCAGCCTGCCACGCATGTTTTTGGATTGTGGGAGGAAACCGGAGCACCCGGAGAAAACCCACGCAGGCCCGGGGAGAACATGCAAACTCCACGCAGTGAGGCCGGAGCCGGAATCAAACCCGGTACCTCTTCACTGTGAAGCCGACGTGCTAACCACTGGACTACCGGGCCGCCCCGAAAAAGCTTTTGATTTGGATATTTGAAACATATTTGAGTCGCCGTGAATGTTTATTTCTTAACTTTTAATTCCCTGTGTACTTTTTTTGTAACTTTTCAATTTCCCACACATTTTTTTCTGAAGTACAAATTTTCAATTTCCCACACATTTTTTTTGCATGTCAGGAGAAGCCTACTAAAAAAAATGAAACCTAATCTTTAAACGTCCGCTCACGTTTCACCTAACGTGAATGTGATTCGTGAATTCCGAATGAAGCTCCATCCCAGTGATGAGGGTGTGCATACTTGCGCAACCACATTGTTTCAGTTCATAAATCATGACGCGCTCGGCAAATTCGTCGGATCGCTTCTGGTGCGAGACTTTTGTCGTTAACACATGGACTACTTTTTGCCGGAATTGTGTAACGAGAGAAATCGCCTGCGTCGTTACGGATCTGATCACGTCAGCTCACATTAATAACCGCTTTGCATATATGGCGCACACACACACACACATGATTCGTCATCCCGTTCGTCTGCTCGTTATCTCATTATCCCATCAGCTAGTTTGTCGTCATTCAGCATCTGTTCCCCTCACACAAACACACAAAAGTCTGCGAGTCCAAACCATTAGACGGCGGGTCCGTCACTGGCTTGCCGCCTGACACTTGTCCGATTCATCCTTGCCAGTCGTAGTCAATCAGCGTAATCTGCCGTTTGTTCACGATGCAATGTGGCATGTTTTGTGGGGGCGAACGTGGCCCAAAGAGGCATAAAAAGGCGTCATCAACATACTGACATAACAGAAACATGGATAACGACGTGACACACTCCCAGTGCTCATTAACAGGCTCAAAGGATGGCGTCAAAGCAGGTCTTGATGTGACAAATTCATATCAAAGACAAACCTGGTATGTAATTTTGTTGATATATGTCAAGTTAGCCTAGCCGCAACATTAGGTAACCCTAATGATGTGTCCCAAATTCTATTTTAGCAAATACAGTCGCGCATTTAAAACAACCGCATAGCTTTGCCGTATACGATTGTCTGCTAGCTTAATGCTAACACGAAGTCAATGTAAAATCCCATTGACGGGCTAACAGAGTATGAGCATCAAATTCCAGGAGTGATAGTCCTTCAAATAACTCACTCAAACACTGTATTAACACAGAGAAAGGTAACACAGCAATACTCAGAGGCAAACTTGCAACAAAAAAAATGAGTTGCATTCAATTAATCAAGCTCAATCGCAACTTTGTTCTTCTAGCTTTGTTAGTCGAACAAATACAAAGCTCCGGCTCACAATGGAAAATGGATATTGGAAAACAAATAATGCAGTATATGCAGACAAAGAGCACGATACTCGCAGGCATATATTCTTTATCCTCTGTGAAAAATGAGCATCGGCATAGTGCGTCAATTGTCAATTGAATTGAATTGTCAATTTGACGAGCTGCGTGCTTGATATCAATGACAGTGCGTGTGGTCTCAGTAAGCAGGGTAGGCAGGCTTCGGTGTGTTTGTCATCATGTCACGGACCAGCGAGCCGGCGTCGGTGTCACCAAAATCAAAACTACCACGGCCACCTTCCTCCGACCGATTCCTCTCAGCTGAGCCGACAATCAAGCTGTCCGTCATCCCTCCGTCTCAGCTGAGGTACAGCGCAAAGTTCTCAAATTCCGTCTCACGGGAGGACTGCAGTGAATATTTTCTACACATTTCCCCCCCCCCCTCCTCGAGTATATGCGGTCGTCAGCGGCGAGCTACGGACCTCAATATGTGGCGTGTCGGAAGGAATGAAAGATAGAATCGGTTTGGCGGAGGCAGGCTGATAAAAATAAGAATACAAAATAGAATAGATGCCACAAGACATGTTGTCACAATGCACTTTTCCCTCTTGGAGAGTCACAAGCCCTCCATTTGCAATAAAATCCAATATGGCAGCCCATTAGAATATACAAGGCTGCATATTGCGCGGGAATAATTTATGAGGCTTGAAAGCTTATCCTGGCATAAAATGTGAGGTAAATATCCACACGATGACTCATTATTGGCCTTGGTTACAGAAATTTTTACACCACTGCTGCATGCTGGGGATTGCGAGATAATAATTGATGCGCAGATTACTTTTAAAGAGCGGCACGGCAGGCTGTGAATTAAGTACATGGGAGAAAATGACCACCCGCGAGTTACGACAGAATACACACTTTGGTGGGGTTCGCGGAAAGATGTCGATACCTGATAAGGACGTGTGTGTGTGTGTGTGTGTGGGGCGGCGGTGGGGGGGGGGGAGAGAATAAATAAGGGACCCTGCTTACCTGACTGTTGCCAGGTAAAGGAGGCAGTGGCTAACAGCAGATCACCAAAGTCATTGATTGACACATATATATATATTTAGTAAGAAATAAATCAAAAGATTCAACTCCAATTGTCAAATATGGCTGTTTAAATTTGAATTAACACAAATTTAAGTGCTAAGTACAGCCGGACACGTTACTACTTGATAAACGGACTACTTATTTTCACTCATTCACTCCCAAAGACGTTTTTAAACGTCTTTTCAGACTTGGTCTAGAATTAGCGAGTACTGAATGAGTTCATAAAAAAGATAATCAAAGCACAATTTAGAGCACACCCTCCTCCTAAAAAATAGTCTACTGTATGTCCGCATCATTGAAAAAGAACAAACAAAAAGCAAATTAACGCAATAGTTGCCCACATAACCCTGCTAGCCGTTAGCGGCTTGCTATTTGCTAACGTTGCACTGGCGGCAAACGTATTGTTGCGCAATCGCCTTTTATTTTGAAGGGAGCCTTTGCGTTGCTGGAGTGTTACGCTTTGAGTATGCTTATTTTAATTAGAAAATCTGCGTTCCGCAGATACGCACCTTTGCTAGCTCATGTATGAAGAGGTGACTCCGTCGTTCGCCCGGTCTTGTCCACAAAGTCTTCTTCTCCACTTTTCATGGGATGTCTGTGCATTAAAAAAAAAAAAGAGTACGAGAAAGTCAACAAACGAGAGACAACACAAAGTTCAACAGGCCCGCGTTAAAATCACATCGCCCTTTTGAATTTGTCGGAAGCGTGACAGACTAAGTCGTCGTAATTGCTTGTAAAAGCAGCGCACTCCCGTTGTTATTCCCAAACTGTGCTTAACCGAGCATCCTGCGGCGACGTTTTGCGCCGATGGCGCTTGGGTAGCAAAAGCATCTCACAAATGTCGAACGTGCTTTGCTGCCCTTACCGGCCCGCGCTAACATGACAGCCTTCCTTTGCATGGAATGAACAAGCCCGGTGAGCCGATACCGCGCCATTTGCAGTATTTTCTTCCCTGTGACGACGGCAATGCAGCACGCCCCCCCCCCCACCCCCCACTCCCCACTCCACCACTGTTATTCTTCGCCGGGTAACCAAAGGCCATGGAGAAAGATGTACGCCGCACATCTCGGCGTTGACGGGCTGATGAAAGCGATGGCTTTGACGACTGTATTTGTCAAGGATAGAGACGGGGGGGGGGGGGGGTGACTTATGCGTGTTTGCTTAATAAGTGATGGATGGCGGAGGCGGCTTTGTGCGCACGCGTCTCACCTTGCGATGCACCTCGCTTTACCGAAAAATAAATAAATAAATAAAAATAAAAGGTGAATTTCGACTTGAAATGATCATTACGAGAGCGCATAAGAGACGTAGACGTCAAAAGTGCCATGTTTGGGGTGGGGGGGTTGTGTCATATTGACTTGCAGATCTTTCAGTACCTTTGGAAACGACAATTAAACTACCTTGAAACTACCTGCTATTAAAATGAGCCAATTAGTTCGCACATTTGAATAAAACAAAACAAAAAAAAATACCGTAATACTCTTGAAGTGACTTTTGCAATGACTCGGACCGTTCTAAACATTCTCCAATCTTCAGCTTTGATTTTGCCCCCCCCCCCCTCGCTCTTTAACTTTCAAACTCCATCGGCATTGACGAATTCATTCCATCGCCAAAGCGGCGGCTCTTTTTAACTTCGCAAACAGGCTTTTAAGCCCACTCAGCATCATTCTTTATTTGTTTATCTCCTTCTCCACAGAAGGCAGGCTGACACGGATCCAGACCCCCCCAAAAATAGAGCTGCTCTCATCCCACTCCGATTACACACATCGGCGTCTGGTGCCAAAAGGATCTCTCGCACGCGCTCGCTCGCACACACACACACACGAGCTTGGGAGGAACATTTGCTATGAACGTTATGTACAGTTAGTGAAAGAATAACACAAGGAGATTGCAACAAAAGAACTCCTTGGCGAACAACTTTCTCGGAGGTCATACGCGGTTTAATTGTATCAAAAAAATGTATCGCGAAAAACAAACAAAGCTTACGTGAGGCATTAATTAATATTCAGTACCAGCCAATTCTAGACCAAGTCTGAAAAGACGTTTAAAACCGTCTTTGGGAGTGAATGAGTTAAGTATTTGACATTCTACATTGTTGCGTTTGTGACTTTGAGTGGGTGTGGCTTGAAAAGGGTGGGGCATGTATCGGTGAGTGACGTGGACGCCGGCGTTCGAGTGTGTCATTTTGAATTGTGATTTGGCGTCGAACTCTCGACATAAAAATGCCCTGCTCAATCATTCAGGATTTTTTTTCTATTGTTCATTTTATTCTGTTTGAAAAAAAAATAACACTCGAGATTTTTGGGTCCCGGTAAATGGCGGCGGGCAACATGGGGCGGTGGGCCCCCTGGCCAATCATTTCTGCCGCGCGAGATCAACGGGGGTTAAAACACGGTCGTTACGAGGCATTACGCACTCCGGCGGCTCAAAGACACAATCGGATGTGAGGCATCGCGTTGGTCCGCGGGGGGCTTCTTTGATGCTCACATCATCGTGCATGTGGGTCAAACATCCAGTCGTCACGTCAAACGACCGCGTCGGTATTTTATGATGATTGGAATGTTGGTTTTCTGCTCCTGGCAAGAGTGGGCTACGTAAGCAAGCTTGCTAATGTGTTACGAAATCGGCTGCCGAGGTCAATTATTGGAAAAAGCACATTTGGGGGTGTACTCGTCTTAGTCTTACAACAAAAATACATCTTTAATCATCTTTTTGCGAAAGGACAAAATGGCGCCACAGTTCTAATCAATCCCATTTAAGGCTTTTGTGAAAACCGAAGAGATGCACGTATCTATTATTAAACGGCGTGAAGCCAGATTTGTGGATAATTTACAATCTGCCTCGGAGCCAGCATTAAGCTCGGCGGTCGGTCCAGTTTCCCGTTCGTGTTGCGCTAATGAAGAAGAACAAAAAATTAAAAATTCAGAAATGTTCATATTGTGCTCTGGATGCGCTTTGCAGACGAGTTCGGCAAAGGAAGGAGATTTCGCCTCGCGTATATTCGAAGTGACACACAAAAGCATATTATGCATCCACACACACACACACACACACACGAGACTGCTCATGTGTGGTGTACCATCTGTGTCGTGAACGGGGGAGTCTTTGCGTTCCGCCTCCCCCCCGAGGTTTGGCTTCTCATGTCCTCGCGTGCGCTAGTTATGTTCGACGCCTTCTTCTTCATCAGGCGACGACATGAAGGCGCGTCCTCCGTGTGCGCCTGAAGTGTTTGTTGCGCCGTCCCGCGAATTTCATCTCGACCTGTAGCGAGCGTGCTTCTGCGCCGAGTATGAAAGGGAAGTACTAGCCAATAAGGGAAAGGCAGCCAAATATTTGGGCGGCCCATTCAGGTCTGCCGATACCACGCGAGACTCCTCGGGCTGCTATAAATATGCAAAGTAAACACATTTTGATGGAACCTAATAAAATGTCATTTCAAGCGAGCGGCAAGTCGCGGCGATCTGTTCGCGTGAGGCGGGAAGCGGCGGCGTGAACTGGACTGACACCCCCCACCCCCCCGCCCGGCTTGCAACATCGCATCCATTTAAAGATGAAATCTGGGATGAAATCTGGAACTCGGCTCGCTTCCTGTTTGATGTTGAGACGGCTTACAGGAAGTTGCATATGCACGGCGGGTACGAGGCTCGCCCGGTCATGGGGGAGGGGTCATTCAAAGGGCAGACGTCATAAGTGCGAATACGTTACTATCCCTTCACAAAGACGGTATCGTTTCCTGAAAATATATCTATTGGCTGGAAAGCAATAAAAGTGGAGCTTTGGCACCATCTTATGGCGCCAAGGAACTCTGTTGAAGTGAGTTGGGGAGATTTGTTTCGACAAAAGGAGTGCTTTGTCGCCACTTTATGGCATTTTGATGCCAAGGAACGATGTTGATACAAGTTGAGGGGCTTTATTTTAACAAATGTAACGCTTTAGCGGCAAATTGTGGCATTTCGGTGCCAAAGAACTATGTTGAGGCGGGATGAGGAGCTTCATTTCGAGAAAAAGATGTGCTTTGCCATCCAAATCGAGGCATCTTGGTGCCAGTGAGCAAAAGGAGCATTGTTTTGACAAAAGTCGTGCTTTGAGGCCTAATTGTGACAGAAGGTGAAACAAACCTATGCTCATGTGAGTTGAGGAGCTTCCTTTTGACAAACAACATGCTTTGCCACCTAATGGTATGACCAGTCCTTTTTTTTTTCACAGTATCCTCAGTTTTGGAGCACCACATTTTAAATATTTTCTCCCTAGAGAGTTGAATGACTAAGCAACAGAGCTGAGGAACCATCAATGCCGCGTTTTAAAAAAAATAATAAATAAATAAATAAATAAAGCATACTGGTTGCAATTTAAAAAGGCGACCCGGGCAGGAAATAGAAATCTGATCATCGCTAATGCCTCTCTGGACGCCCTCCCCAGGCAATAACTTACCCTTGTACGAGCATACCGCCAATTTTCCGTCGGCTGAACCTCCAGAGGAATGGGCACGGACACTCTCCCAGATGGCGAGGTGTTGGCTCCTGCTGGGGGCGACTGTTGTACCCACCTGAGCTGTGACATTCCTTCAATCAGCGAAAATGAAGCACTTCATGAGGACCGAGTAAAAACACCACTCGGGAGATGTCACGGTCAAAGGAAAGGGTTACTTATTCTCATCAGATGGATGAAACGTGAGGGATTAACATTTCATATCTCAGATCTCAGAGATTTGCATTTCCTGAGGTCGATTACAATATATGGCTGATTAAAATTCCGATTAATTAATGGGACGATTAATGCAAACATGAAATTCATCAGAATAACTTCTTTTTTGATCCCGTAACGTCTAAAACAAAAAATTATATAAATTAAGAGTCAGAACAGTCTCTTTTATGATTAAAAAAAACGCTATGCTCTCATTTGCCGACACCCACGTCACTCACCGGGCCAAACCCCACCTTTAAAGACACAAACACTCAAAGCCACAGATAAGATCTATTTTTTTTATGTGACATATAAATAAGACAGCCGACTAGTCGATTATAAAAACATTCAAGCGCTGCAGCCCTTACGTAATATTTCTAATTGTATGGGGTGGGGGCGGGGGTGGGGGTCAGCACAAATCTAGTTCCAGGTTCAGCGTCACACCTTCCGAAAAGCACGTTACACTGTCGGCTTTGTTTATGCCATACATATCCCGTAATTGTGAGAACATATTCCAAAACGTAGGCCATATGTGAAGGAAAACCAAATTGAGAAGGCAGAACGGAAAAGCTGGTGGGGGGTGGCGGGGGGGGGAGCCTACCTTACATAATCCAATGGTGTCGGTGCTTTCAGACGGATGTGGATGAGCCCAGTATCTGTCTGCGGTACTTTATGGACTGGTCGAGGCAAATTTTTGAGGCAAGCGTGGTCCCACAGCACCATCTGTTGATTGCAGAGGGGGAGTATAATGTTCAAGCTTTTGGTTAGAGGTGGAGCCGTTTTTTTCACGAGTAGTATTGTGAGAGGTAATGGAACCCCCCCCCCCCCCCCCCCAACCCTACCCCAAGTTAGCACTCAAAGCAACAAGGGAGTCAATTACTGCAAACGGGACAGATTTCATTTCTATTTTGGTTTACTCAACATTAAACCAAAATAGTTCCTGAAGTGATCGACCGGGCCAAAAAGACACTGTCCCTGGAGTGGCTTAGACAAAAATAATAATAATAATAATAATAAATCAATGTTTATGTCACCCAATGGTTGGCACATACAAAAGCCTGTAAAGAGACAGAGTCTGCTTCGCCAAATATAATATTGAGCATTTTACCAGCTGTCTTCTCCTTTGTCGCAATGACGGCCAAATCTTTTCTTCCCTGCCTGCTTCCTATGAAAATGGAAATCAAAGTGCTTTTTTGGGGGGGAGGGGGGGCAGCCTGATAAGAAGGTAATCGAGGCGACAATTGGAACAATTCCATTCGCCAATGGTATTCCGCTGGCCCCGTTGTTGTTGTTGTTTTCCTGAACAGCGCGTGCAGAGATGAGCATGTTATCTTTTTGCGTTTCCTCCAGAATAAAAATTCGGCGAGAAAATCCTTGAGACGGGGAGGGGGGGCAGGGGGGGGGGTTTCAGTGGAGATGACATTGCAGGAATCGGATAGCAGGGCCGCAGTGGGAGTTTCGTGGCTCAAAGCTGCAGGCTATGTTGCTGTTACAAGCTAGCGGGTAGTGATATCTCGCATATTTTGGATATAGAAAAATTATTTTAACAAAATGAGGGCCTTTTTCTGTCGTGCATGATCATTCGCCAATAAAACCGCCCCCGGTATAACGCCGAGGAAGACATACTCGATGTTAAAATATTTTTGCCTTAAGTATCGGTGTGCTTAGTATCGGCTGCATTCACAATTTACTCGATAGCTGAAAATAAAACCTTTCCCAGTCCGAATATTGATATCCGTAATCGGTACTTGCACATGGCGAAAAGAAATCAGCATGATGCGATTCACAACCACGAAGCAGTGATCAAGAGCGAAAGCAAGAAATTAGCCTGCACTTGCAGCACAGCACGAGGAGGAAATGTCATGTGACCACATTCGGCTCTCGCAAGAAGGAACGTTCCCAAAGGGGGGGTGAAGGGGAGGGGGCGCCTTATAATTGGCTTCAGCCTTCAAACGTGGACTCCTACCGAATGCCGTTTCTGTCCTTATTAAGACAGCGAAGGGAAACCCGCTCGGAGATCCACGGCCAGTCGCCGGCTTTGATCGACTTTGCCCCTAATGGGAGATTCAATTCCACCCCTTTTTTTTTTTTTTTTTTTGGCTTTACCCCATGGACTCCCCAACACTCCAAATGAGAGGAATTACGATTTGAAACGCGTCTAAAACGAGGCAGGAGTCAGACAAAATCACCGAAAATGATCATTTTGAAGGTAGCAGCAATCACCTGGCAAAGGACCGACGAGGCACTCACATTAGGTACACCCCCATTTTGCAGACTGCTGGCTGACGTAGAGCAGTGATTGGACGTGAAGCTCCTCAACTCATCTCGACACGGCTCCTTGCAAGGGGAAAATGGACAAACAAATAAATTGCATTGTTGTGAAGTAAGTCTGCCACCCGTACGAATGACAATAAATGCTTTGCAACGCGGGCAAATAAAATATAATGGAGCATCTTAGCCATCTTGTTGGGAAGTATTTCAGTGTGGCGCGATAAAACGGCTTACAATTCAATTAGAGAGCAAAAAAAAAAGCAGTGAAAAGACTCTTATCGCATACTTTTGGTGAATAGTGTATATCGATTTCTGATATATATATATATATATATATATATATATATATATATATATATATATATATATATATATATATTTTTTTTTTTTCGTTTTCCACCGCTGACGTCCTGTGACCTTTCCCTTTCCCACAAGCAATTTACTCACCCTTTTCACGTCTTTACCGTCACCCGTGATCTTTATTTTTATTTTTTTTCCTGCCATTTAGCTCGCATTTACCTGTCAGCTGCGTCCATTAGGGGGGGCCGAGACCTGACCCCTATTTGGCGTGCCGCGGGACCCTTCTCGTTCTCTCATCAAGACTGACCTATGTGCAAAGCATCACAATGTCAAAGCAACACATGCACAAAGGAGGAAATTATAAGACGGCAACACTTTGCTAGACCATTGCAAACACTGAACATGTCAATACTATGAAATGCAAACTCCCCATCGCTGACATGCTATTGTAGAGTGGAATTAATTTTCCATTCATTCCCATTTGTCCTTTCACGCCTGTAATAAAACATTGACAAATAAAAACATGCACTACTATTATATCGAGGTGAAAAATACAACAGTTTATGCACCGGGATGAATTCATTGCGCGGTTCTTTCTGGTGTGCTTTGGCCACAAATATGACAAGGAGAAGGTCACACCATATTTGTTGTTGTTGTTGTTTGACACTCAACTTCAAATGAGTGGCTCACCCCCCTACAAGTACTGTGCTGTGTATTTTCCAAAAATATTTTAGTACGCAAGCTGTAGGTTCCAAGACAAAGTCTTGTGAAAGTTAAGTGCTTGTCAAAACCTGCTTTAGTGAAGAAAAGTGGTTATTTGCCTCGAGCTTTTCGGCCCGAGTGAAAAGAACAAATTCATGAAGCAAGAGACATCAAGTGGACTCATTGCCTTGGTTCTTGTTCGCCACAAAAGTGCATTCTGACGAAAAGAGAAACATTTAACTGCATTGATAGATATATAGACTTTTGAATAATTAAGCCATATAAAAACATGAATAGTTGGATGTGCTCCTCACCGAGGAGGCTTTCGACAGCGTTGCTGTTTTCGTGATCGTCATTTTGATCGACAATCGCCTTAACGGCAACCCCGTCACGTTTTATGATTTGAGTTTGATACAAAATTGGTAATATTGTATCTTACGCTTGAAACAGGCGACGGGAAGCGTCGTGAGGAAACGAACAGCCTGGAAATGTGGAATGTGGTGTTTGGTTAACTCGATCAGCTGGTGTTAAATCACCAAGGAAGGCAGTGTAGCGACGACAGGTGGACAAAAGGGGAAGTACAGGCAGACGCCGCAATTTTCATCACAATCGTTCTAAAAAATATTTGGACTCCTTTTCTTCTTCTTGTTCTTGTTCTTGTTGTACAGTAGCTCCAGAAGTAATAGTAGTAGTAGCAGCAGTAAATTATATAACAATAGTTTTAATTTATTGGTGGCTCTTTCACTCAATAAAAAAATATATAGATATATTTTAGCTCGTATTTTTTCTGTTTTTTTTAGTATTCTATCATAACAATAATGTAGTTATGTTTGGAAAAAATGTAAATTAAATGTGTATATTTTCATTTCATTGGTTCAGGGAGTCAACACACAAAAAAAAACTTTGTGTGTGTGTGTGGACAGAAAAAAAGGGCCGATTCGGAATTATTGGAAAAAATTAATCGAGAAAAATGTACTTGCATCTCTGATGAAAAAAAAAAAACTTGGTGACCAGTGTTGCCTTTGAAAAGGATATCATATTTAAATTAAATACCTAGAAATGTTATTTATTTACATGTCATCACTTTCAGGCTTTATTTGCATATTTACTGTCCTACAATTGAAAGGGGAGTGCGTCCCTATAGAAAAAAAAATGGATGAATGGAAGTATGCAGCATGCAATTTTGCTTTTTTTGGGCCTGAGTGGGTCATGTGGTCCAAATCAAAGACATCTCTCAGCATCTTCTGTGCTCCGACAATGTGCATTTTCCCTATTTTTAACAGCACTTCCATCCACTTTTTTTTTTTTTTTTTTTTTAACTCTTCTCCCCCCTCTTCCTCAATCAGGCCACAGGTTTCAGAAGGTCAGTCCAAGATAAGTGCAATTCGCATCCATCTGGCAGCTTACTCACCCCGCAGATTGCTTCGGGCCGCAGTCACGCCTGTGGACAATTCATTTCTCACCCGGGCTTTTGTCTTCAATCTGCCTTTCAAAAAAAGGTCGACTTCAATCCCAGTGCGAGTGTCACCAAACCTGCTGGGAGATCAAATGAACCTTTGCGGTGGTTGGCAAAACGTTAAAATGTGTTCAACGAGACTGAAATTAATATGCAGAAAGTATAAGTTGGTACCGAAATAAAAGTTAAATAAAACAGAACTGAACTTAATAAATGCACTGTACTAGATGTAACATTTTCTTACACCACTAGAGGGAGCACAGAATTTGGGAATCACTGCTATGATTCATTTAAAAAAAAACCTGGATACAATGTAAGAATCTGTGGGGCCCTAAAACAGACCCATGCATGCACGCCACGTCGTTTCCTTGGCAACCTCCGCCTGCCGAGGGAAAACAAAAAGGAGATCGGGATGACTTTTTCACTAAAGCACCCTTTCTTTTCTCAATGGTTGCACTCTCATTACGTGAGCGAACACGCCAACAATGTGTCAACAGTTGGATCCTCTTTGCCGCCACCTCCCGTTTCGGTGATGTTACTTTCCTAAATAAACGACACACTTGGCCTTCGCCTCATTTGCCGCACGGTAAGCCATCGCACATTACACAAGTGTTCCCCCTCCTGAATTGTACCTAACAAATGAGTTTAAATAAGGCCGTTTAGGTGTAAGTGCAGTACTTCATCACTTCCCTGCGCAATCATTACCGAGGCCCGACGCACAAGTGGCCGGCTCGCTGAATTATGCATGTTTGTTTGTTGCTTTCATTACGCCAGCAGGCGTCTGAGGCGGAATAATGGAGGATTTCCGAGCGTTATTATGTGGCGCTTCCTCATACTTTCCGCTTAGAGGGATGATGAGCACTTTGGGGGCCTCTTGGCGCAGCACTGAGCTCCATCGACACGCACCGCTGAAACAAGCTTCGTTTTCTTAGTTCTGCCCCGTGAGCCGTCACTTGTACTCATGTGCCCTTTGGGATCCAGCTGCAATGAACAGGAAGTCCTATTAAAAAAAAAAAAAAAAAGACGTGATGATACATCCAAGAACCCAAGTTAAACTCACTCCACATTTCTTGGGCATTAAAGGCCCAAAAACGATTTTCATTGCTCACACATGCAAATGAAAAAGTTTCATACTCACCCTGACCCCCCCCCCCCCACCCCAATTGAAATAAATAGAAATGCTATTAATCAGTTGCAGCCTGGTCATATATCAAGAGAGGTAGTCGTTCCCTGCAGATGATAAAGAATATATGCTTGTGAGTATTTTTATGTTATCTGTATAATTTACAAAATGACAAGGTTAAGAAGACAAAAAAAGAGGGCAGTGCAGGGGGGGGGCGGAATTTTGCCAAAACATGCATTTGCATATTCTTCCATAATCTATATCCGTCATAGCGAAACATGAATTATCAGCTCCCTGGCTTGTCCTGAGTCGTGGGCGTGTGTCAGCGTGGGATCGTGCGGCGCATGCAGGTGCTGGCTCGGCAGCTCGTTACGGACCACTGGGGGGTCCCGGCACTTCCTTCTGTGAGCAAGAAGACGATGGCGGGCAGGCGTTGGGATGGAGGGGCTAACAGCGGGCATCCGGAGTCCTGCTGGGAATTCTGCCAATTGCCTGACAAGTCGGCATGCACCAAGCCATGCACATCTGTCAGACCGAAGCGGCTTTTCTCATCAAGCTGCGAAGTTGACTTTTAAAATACGCTTCGTGCAGAATCTAATGGCACACAACGCGAGAGCAAAAAGCTTTCCGTTAACCAAAGCCTGTATAAAATATAAAATGCAAAAATACATGTATTTACATACTTCAATAAATCATTCACACACACACACACACACACTCACACACACGCACAGTCTTTTCTTTTGGGGGGGTCTGATTTAAACGACATCGAAGGCGTTTTCTATGTTATACTGCCATCTGCTGACCATTATTGGAATTGTTTCTTGATTGTAAGCGACATAACTGATATGCGCGTTTGTATAAGTGATCTGAAAGGCAGGATATGAGGGCCGTTTCCATCTGGTGAATAGCAAAACACACCAGGAGGCAATTTTGGACATTTGTCTACTTCGCTACGAGCGTTTAGAAAGATCCAGAAGATAAGTGATGATATAAGACTAATCACCTTAGCCATCTCACAATCGGGCCTTTCATTAGTCATGCAGCATATGCTCTCTTTGCTGACGTTACGGTAAATAAGATCCTCTAGGAGGATAATTCGCCCACTTAAAAAAAAAAAAAACACGCCGCCGTGGCATATCAGCGCCCTGAGCTGCGATTGTGTCTCATTAAGCCTCATCGGCAGAGGCGATATAGTGCAAAGTCTTTAACTAATGATCTCCGCGAACAATAGATGTCGTGCAGAGAAGGAGCTGCGAGATGGAAATATGCCTGCTGCCGCACTGCGTTTCACTTTTTGGAGAGCTGGAGGGCTGATTGTTGGCAATATAGAAGTACGATTCCAACCCCCCCCCCCCCCCCTCCCTCGTTAGAATGTGATTTATTTTCCAGTCAGGATTCCACACAGAATAGAGATTTATTTTTTATTTTTTTAGAACTTTTGAATTGGTGCCGTGACCCGGATCGGGGGCCGAGTTGATGACGAAGCCAAAACAACAATTATAAGTTACATGCATATTTCATATTGTGTTGTTTTCATTGCTGCACTTGTACAGACAATAAAGAACACGAGTTGCTCAGAAAGCGTCGTAATTTTTAAACATCCAGCCATTATCCTTGTGAGTGGCACTTTTGTGTCATTTTGCTTAATTTGTCAAACGAAATTTCCCAATCCGCAACACCCAAAAAAAAAAATCACTGACTAAAAGAAACCAGCAGATGGCAGCATCCTCAAATTAACCTGAAGGCCTTTTCTATGTAGTCAGGAACAAATGGCAGTTTGCTGACGTCCTGCCAATACCAACAAAAACGTGTTTTCCAAGTTTTTAAAGTCAAGTGTGAGGACATCAGGAGCAGATAACAAGGATTAAAATTAATGCGCGTACTGGATTTAGACGAACCACGTCAATGAGATTTCTGCATGTGACGTCATCACTGGCACGTCTTCAAACTCTGACGTGCACCCGTGCGTGTAATTACAATTAAACAAACGAATTAAATGAAACCACCACGGCCCTGGCGTGTTTTTTTTCTCGCCGACAACACGCCCCAGTAAACTCGAGATTTCGCTCCGTGTTAATCCCGCTGTGCACATGTGCACTCATTCCTGAATTTTTACCTCTGTGCACGTGTGTGTGTGTGCCCTTGACGCCCCACCCCAAGTGTGTGCGTGTTTGTGTGTGGATGTGAGTGTGTGTCAGCCTTTGCGTGTTTTTATGCATGAGCACATCAGTGGGAGACACACGCCAAGAAGTGGGGTGGCTGTGGGCCTCACACACACACACACACACACACACACACACACACACACACACACACACACACACTAGACATGATAATCACATGTGAGAGGTTGCCCTGTTGCCCCCTTTACTTACTCTGGAGGGATTTCAAGGTCGAATGGATTTTTTGGTGTGCAAGATTTACCTACAAAGGCCGAATAAACACTGTATGGGACATTGCACATGAGGGAATTTCAGCCGAGGCTTTTTTTTTTTTTTGCAAGATGTTACCCCTGGAAGACTTTAACTTTCTTTAAATCCACAGCGGGATGAAGGTCAACTGAAGATATTGGCTGAAGGGGAGTGAAAATGATGTGAAAGTTGGCTGAGCATACGCTGCTGAGATGACTTATTTGAAGTAGAAGGTCAGCTGCTAGGAGGTGTCCACTCTCATCCCCTATGGGAGCGACGCAGTCACATTTTTTAACCCCCCCCCCCCTCATAAGCTCAATGTGAATGGATCATTTTAGAGCACCTCAGACGTAATGGGTCCATTTATTTTAGTCCTGAAATCTCTTGATTTATTGACACACACATTGCTGCAGTAATATTAGTTGTGCTTCGCAGAGGATAAAGAATATATGCCGGTGAGCATCACTATATTATCTCCATTGTCTCCATGTCTTGCTTCATTGTTTTGAGTCCAAATATACGTTGCCGGAAGGGTTAAAACACAGAGGCAAAGGTGCTATTCATTAGCGCGTCTCTGTGAATGCGCATTGTTTAAGCTAGCAGACAATTTTTAGGCATACGTTGATCTTGTAAATGG
The DNA here is from genome assembly GCF_025434085.1 of Hippocampus zosterae. Classification (NCBI taxonomy): domain Eukaryota; kingdom Metazoa; phylum Chordata; class Actinopteri; order Syngnathiformes; family Syngnathidae; genus Hippocampus; species Hippocampus zosterae. The sequence goes on from NC_067471.1 coordinate 5,676,145, forward strand.
TTTTATTTGTACTGCAGATTGGAAATAAGAAGAAAAGAAAAATCAATAAAGCGAAGACAGACTTTTTGAGTGGCTCAGGTGCGTCTCACGTGGCGTCTAAATATCAAATTCCGTCACTTTTTGAGCTAGCATAGCGCTTCCTGAAACTGATGGCATTTATTTTTTTTCAGCATTTTTTTTTACCAAAGCGGGCGTGGCTGCTATGTCTGCCTGAGGCAGCGGCAGAAGAGGGGCTGGGGGGGGGGGGGCTCGTTCTGCAGCCGGGGTCCACCCCGAGGGGGGGGGCTTGTGGATGCTCCATTGATGGATGAAGAGTGACAGATCGGGGTTAGCCGCCAGGGGAGTCCATTTTCTTTGCAATGCGCGCCGATACAGCAAGAAGAGAGGAAGGCGTAAAGAGAAGAGAACCCCTCCTCCTCCTCTTCCTCACTCTCTCTCTCTCTCTCTCTCACCCCCCGCCCCCCCTCGCTCTCCACTCCGGTGCATCAGTGAGCTTCAGGCGGCTCCACGCCGCATTGCCGCTGCTCCATCCCACTCAAGTCACACACGGGGACGGAAACAGTGGACGTTGGATATCCGTGGATATGCAACACCTTCCCTCCTCTTCCTTCCGATGACAAGGCGCTCACGCCGCCCCGGTGGATGATGAACGCAGATGCGGCACGGCCGCACGTTTGGATGCAACCCACAAGTTTTGCTCCCTCATGAAAGCAACGATTTATTTGTGTATTTCTTGACCGAAACGGCGATTCATCCGCACTGTCTCCAACATGGCTGTTGACTGAACGTAACCGCGGCGGAGTACATGAAGGTACACGATCTGGATTTCCAAGTCCGCAATCCCCCCCCTCCGCACGATGCAGATCCTCTCACTCGGGATGTTATTTGTGTTATTCCTCCTCCATGCGCATGTGTGTTTGTCCACGAGAAACGTCGGGCACGTAAAAGTAGACAGGAGCCCGCACCTTGCGAGGACTTCCAGCGGGTCACCCCGGGACATTTGGGAAAACAAAACCAGAGACCGTGCCGCAGGTGAGTCCTCGGCGGAGCCTCAGGCAATCGTACGGGGGACTTTTAACTCCGTCGCGGGAGAAGCGAGGAGCTTAGAGCACCGTAGTAAGAAGATAAAGTTGAATGGCGGGCCGAGTGGCGCGGGCACGCCGGCAGGTGGACGCCACAATGCGCCTAAGCCCTCCACAATGCGAGGAGGGGGGCCCACGGAGGGAGATCGACGCAGGAGGGGCACAAAAGACGAGAAAGCTTGGAAGAGGGGGAAAAACCGCCTGAACAAAAGCTACGGGGCTCTGGCTCAGCCTCACCCGTTGCCGTGGGAACCCATCCCCAAGCCGGTGGCCCTCACAGCCACCGACACGCCCTTTGACCTTTTCACCAGGAGGCCCGAGCTCTTTACCTTCCGGGAGGAGAACCCCTGGGACGCCACGCCGATCACGCCGCCCGGCTCGCAGGACTTCGGCGACGAGATCAAGAACCCGTTCTACCCGGTGACCAGCGAGACGTACGGCGCTTACGCCATCACTTGCGTCTCCGGTGCGATTTTCCTGGTTGGCATCGCAGGCAACGTCGCCATCTTGTGCATCGTGTGCCAGAACTACTACATGAAGAGCATCTCAAATTCGCTGCTGGCGAACTTGGCCGTGTGGGATTTCGCGCTCATCTTGTTCTGCCTGCCCATGGTGGTCTTCCATGAGTTGACCAAGTCCTGGCTGCTGGGGGAGGTCACCTGCAGAGTTGTGCCCTATATGGAGGTAACGTGCATTCAGTCTTTCCACTGTCAGGGAAAATATTGTGCTAAATTTATAACTTTAAGGCTGGCTTGTCATGGCGGTAGAATCCTTAAGGGAACGCCGATTATACCCCTTAAAGGGGGTAAATATTGATGACCTTTAGGGCCTAGGTCAGGGAGGGGCAAATTTATACAAACTAACACTTCCTCTGCCACACTTGAAAATTTTTGAAATGACATAATTCACCACTAGTTGGCAGACATCACTTGCAGTTGAAGCACTTCCATCTATTCGTCCCAAGGGAGAAGAAGAATGAAACCCTAGAAAGTACGCAAACGCACAATGAGAACCGTTGACATTTCGTTGAAAGTGCATCGAGTTGCCTTTCCCCGGTCTACATGATTCCTACGACTGTTTATTTCTTTAAAATGAATTCCGTACAACCGTGGCCTCTTTCGACGGCCAACAGAAATGCTCCCTTTTGCCAGTTTAAACCATTTATGTCCCTTTTATAAAGATAAAAAGCATTTATTTATGCCTCAGGGTTCCATTGTGGACTAAACGTTCAACGAAGAAAAGACACTTTTTCTTTTTAAAAACAACCGTGGAACATTGCCTTCAAGTCTGTTAGCTCGATGCTAACACCATATAGGAAATGCCATAGACTGGCTAATGAGTAGCATCTATGCAGTGCTATAACGCTATACATGATACTTTTTTTTTGTCGTTGTCATGCAACTGGTGCACCCAAACGGACTTTGAGGTGTTGGGTTTCCTTAACTGGTTTGAGCGAGATGCCACGCCTTCCCCGGAGACAAATACAGACCACATTTTGACCCAAAACAAGAAATCATTGTCCCTTTCTCTTCATGCTTACCGCTACAGTACTCTTCACAAATGCATCAACATAATCATCACGTACATTTACTAGATTTGACCGACAGTATCGAACAATGCATCAGGTGGTGAGATAACCCCTGACTGTAAGACAAGAAGAAAATCACTGATGGAAAAGGCACGAGAAAAAAAAACAACAACACGTTGCACAGCCGCTGACATCTCATTACCAGATGCCTTCAGTGAACCTGGTTTTATACGGCGGTCAATGGAGAGGCATGACAAGCGCAGCAGAGATTTGGAATGCAGCCCGCCTGTATTATTTCAGATAAGCTGAGTCGTCATGCCGATGCCAGACAGTCGCGCACAGAGCAGCACAGGGCCGGCATTTAGGATTACCCCTCGTACACACTCGTGAAATGCTCTCAAACAATACTGACTTAGTTTTTTTTTTGATTGGTACTTCAACAGCACACGACTGAAATGCACCCAGAGGCACTTGTGAAATGCTCATAAACACACAATGGAAAGGTTATTATAGTTCAAGAACACAAACAAAAACTAAAATGAAAAAAAAATTGCTTGAAAATAAATAAAATATACTTTGCTGAAAAAAAACTAACTAAAACTACAGCTTAGGTTAATAAGTCTTATGGTTGTAGCGAATATGTCCTTTGATTTCATCTTTCTCAGTTCATATCATGCATGAACTTTAAGGGGTTTATTTGAAATTTATTTATTTGGGGATTGCTTTATGGCTATACGGAAATTTTATTTTTTATTCAACAATAAATCCATATATTGGAAAAAACTAAAACTAATACTAAAACCAACAACCCTCCATTAATTATTCATTAAAACGAGCTGAATTAAAAAAAAAAAAACAAGTCAAAAGAAAATGAAAACTTTATGTAAAACCTTAAAGTATTTTCACCCTTATTAAATTATATCCCCAGTTATCAAAATATTAAATTTTACGCTACACTCAACAAATACCCCGTATATTTGTGGGGGAAAAACTAAAACTAAAGCTAATAACAACCAAAGTAAAACAATGCCTTTTTGAAAAACTAGCACTCTAAAAAAAATAATTAAAATTCGATTGATTAAAAAATACATAGATAAATACATAAATAAAATAAAATCTCTCTCAAAAAAAGTATTCCAACCCTGATAAATACTCCCGAAATCACTTTCGCTCATCACTACTGAAAAAACTCGCATGCATATGACCTCTCACACACAAAACTGAAATCTATTTGTATCACATACGCCAATGTATCAGAAACATACGAAAATACGTTTAGCTCGTAGCTAATGCGTTGCCATTTGAAGTTCTGCTGTGTTGGGAGGAGACATGAAAGGCCCGAAAATAACAATCAGGACAGGAAGCATTTTGATCACCGCAGGCGACGACGAGCATTGTTTTGACCCACTTTTAGCTATATTGACAAAATAAGCTCACGGTAACATAATAGCGAAGAAACTCCGATATTTGAACCAAACACATGAGTCGGGACACATCAAACAAGCATTCGAAATGCGCCACGGCACCGATGTTTATGAGATTATAATTGAAGTCAACGCCCCATGTCTCATTACCTTCCAACCGTGATGTCACACATGGTCACGCATTATTTTTCCAAGTGTGAGACTATTCCCTTTGGGTGACTGAGGGAGGGGGGAGAAGAGCATCACACATACATTTCTTTCCATCTGTCTTAATGCTAATTGCTGCTCATCAACACGAAACGCAAATCTAACAAGTCCCTCAAGGCGTGCTAGCCTGCTAGCGGTTGGCCATCGACCACGTACATCAACATCCACTGAACTGATTTTCCGTGATTTTTTTTGTGGAACGTATTGTACTAAAAAAAAATTGCTTCGGCTCAGACGCGGTCAAGATGAACCACTGTGGTGTGACGGCTATGAGACGTGTTTCTTTATCAACTGCCTCAAGGTTGATCGGGTGATCGTCATCCTTGTACATGAGATAAGAGGTTTCTTCGCTCTTCGCTCAAAAGTTCTTTGCTCATTCCCGTAGCCGGCCAGGGTTGTCATTGATTTGGAGTTTTTGATTATTATTAGTTTATCCTGTTTTCATTCATTCATTCATTCATCTTCCGAGCCGCTTGATCCTCACTAGGGTTGCGGGGGGTGCTGGAGCCTATCCCAGCTGTCTTCGGGCAGTAGGCGGGGGACACCCTGAATCTGCTGCCAGCCAATCGCAGGGCACACAGAAACAAACAACCATTCGCACTCACACTCACACCTAGGGACAATTTAGAGTGTTCAATCAGCCTGCCACGCATGTTTTTGGAATGTGGGAGGAAACCGGAGCACCCGGAGAAAACCCACGCAAGCCCGGGGAGAACATGCAAACTCCACACAGGGAGGCCGGAGCCGGAATCGAACCCGGTACCTCTGCACTGTGAAGCCGACGTGCTTGCCACTGGACTACCAGGCCGCCCTAACCTGTTTTCATTTTTTTAATTTTATTTTTGATGTAATTTTTTTCTAATAATCAGTTAGTTTGCATTAGTTTGAGGACTTTATTTTAGATTTTATTAGTTTTAGTATTAGTTTTATTTTTTATTTAATTTTTTTCCAGTTTAAAAAAAATTGTTACAAACATAAAAATGTAGTTTCAGTGAGTTACGCAGTCTTTTTTTTTTTTTTTTTTTAAATACCATAACAAAAAAAATGGGTTGACAATTTGCGGCCACCGTGTCCTTGTGTTGATTACACAACACAACTGCCGTTGTCGGCAGGATTTGGAAGGAAAAAAAAAAAACTCAAGATACATCCGCTGCCTTCCGCCCAGATGTGTTTTACGCGTGTACGGTTGATTGACACGGTGCGGAGCGTGGTTTTCTTCTGCGTCGCATACGCGCAGAGGAAAACGTACGCAAAGTTTAGTGGGGCATGCTTATTTGGCAGATGGTTGGGATGGCCTTACTCTGCGCCGAATCGCCGCCCCGCAGCGATTCTCCCCGCATCAGCTAACTGTGATTAGACAAAAGCCTCCGGGGGGGAAACGCACACTCTGGCTCGCACACACGGTAAGCGGAGAGTTGGAGGATTTGGTCGCACCCACCTCATTTTAGGCAGGGCGGCGACATGCTACGTCTGGCGCCAATGCGCCCTCTCGCCATTGATTGCTAATTGGACTGTATCGGCTTAGCGACAAATTCCGACGCTCAAGAAGACTTACATGCATTTTTTTTTTCATATTCAAGACAAATATGCCCCAGACCGTGATGTAATTTAATGGAGGAGGAATTTATAGTCCACAAGAAAGTGCCTGGGAGATGTTATAAAACGCAGGGAGGGCCATCGCTAAATGGAGCTTTTTGATATTTGATCTCATGAGAGGCGCAACTCAGGCTCATTATTGTATTTCGCTTTGTTGCAGAAATCCTCCAGGCAATTCATATAAAACATTATTCATACACATACACTTGAGCAGCTTTGCCTAGAATTGCGCATTGGTGTGTGGTTAAGAGGTTGAACAACAAGATTTTTTTCGTTGTTGTTGACGATATTCTAATGAGAGTCAAGGCCTAGTCGATAAATCGATGATGTCATTGATTTGTTTTCAACATGGTACAGTTCTTATGAATGTTGAGATCGGAATAGCCTAAACCAGGGGTGTCCAAACTTTTTGCCAAGGGGGCCAGATTTTATGTGGTAAAATGTCGGGGGGCCGACCTTGGCTGACATTCTTTACATTGAACAACAATATTGTTCAACAAATTTTAGTAAGCCAGTCTGTTTCACATTTCCATTTTTATTTTAATTTCAACAATCTTAAGAATTTCTTTTGGTTGATTTGAAACAGGAATATCACATGCAACTTGAATTTGAAATATGACGTATCAGTCAATATAAACACGGAGTGATGTCTTGTTAAATCGTGAGTGATGCCCTCTAGTGTCTAAATGCTATTACTCATTTAGTGAATGCTATTACTCATTTAGCCACTAGAGGGAAGCAGTACTCTATGAAACATCACTCACCAGTCTACGAGACCTCAGTCAATGCAACACGTGTTCCATTGCGCCCAAACTGCGGGCCAGACGGCACTGATTTTATGACAGGGGCAGAGGGCCGGATGAAATTCGACCGCAGGCCGGATTTGGCCCCCGGGCCGGACTTTGGACATGCCTGGCCTAAACTAGCGGAGCTAACTTCGATTCAAAACCGCAATCGTCTGATTTTCGACCAGATTGGAAGACATGCAAAAAAAATGCCTGATTAGCAATTACACAATTTGCGGTAGAGCTTTAAATATCGGAGCCGACTAGTACAGTTTAGTTTGACGGCAACACACGAGCCAGTAAAATGAGTTTTAGCGCGTTTGCGTTCGCCCCCAATTCATCAGCTGCTAACTCTCATTACCCGCTGACAGTGACAGCGGTCACATGGCCACCGCTGCTCGTTAGGAGCCAATTAATAACGCGCAGCCTTTGTGGCACCGTCGCACCGGACCTTGAATCAGGGAAGTTAATGACCTTTTTTATTAAATCAACGTACGCAGGGACACAACACCTGCTGCTCATATCAATGACCGCGACGTGAAAAAAAAAAACGTGTCACCGCGCTATTCCGAACCCCAAGGCTGACATTATACAATACGGCATTCATTCCTTTTCGAGTCGGTTAATAACGGCCATTCCGACGTCTAAATTATACATGGGCCGAAAGAACTGTTTAAATATGGATGTTATAATCGAGTCATTTCTCCAACCTGTCACAAATTTGAAACGGAACATCGTCGACACGTCGAGAGACCCTTTCCGCCCTTTCTTCCCCTTTTCCATTCTTCCGTCCCTGTTTTCCCTGCCCCGTCTGCGTGAAATCCCATCCCCTGAACACGGCTTTGTCACGCCACCAGGCCTGACTTCTCGACTCATTTTTAAATCCCCCCCCCCACCACCACCACCACCCCGCCCCCTTACCCCTTCTCCCGGGAGAACAAAGCTTATTTGCGGTGCCTTCGCGCTCCGCCCCGGAGCGCTGATCAAAAGCCGGGCTGCTCCTCCACGGCGGCTTTGAAAAGACACTCGTCCAGTCATGAAATATTCACCGCGTATTTGCGCGAGTTGCCACAAGTGGGAACGAAGGTGTCGTGACGGGAGAAAATTGGGCGAACTCATATCAAATATGTCGGCGGATCCCACCCAATATTTACAGTATATAATCTGGACATATATATATATATATATATATATATATATATATATATATATATATATATATATATATATATATAGGGGCGGCCCGGTAGTCCAGTGGTTAGCACGTCGGCTTCACAGTGCAGAGTTCGATTCCAGCTCCGGCCTCCCGGTGTGGAGTTTGCATGTTCTCCCCGGGGCTGCGTGGGTTTTCTCCGGGTGCTCCGGTTTCCTCCCACATTCCAAAAATATGCATGGCAGGCTGATTGAACACTCTAAAATTGTCCCTAGGTGTGAGTGTGAGTGCGAATGGTTGTACGTTTCCGTGTGCCTTGCGATTGGCTGGCAACCGATTCAGGGTGTCCCCCGCCTACTACATATATATATATATGTATGTATATGTATATATATATACATATACACATAACGAGTTGCTTTAGAGCGCCCCGTCGTCAGCTGTGAGGGAACGCACATTGAAAGGTGGACTTGACCGTCAAGAGCGTGCAAAGGAGCTCTGCACTGGTTCCGCTTTAGAGCGCCTCGTTGTCAGAAGGGATGTGATGTGCAGTTTTTTTTGTTTTGTTTTTTGTTTTTTATTTGCAGGCAGCACGTGGACCGTGGCTGCAGGCTGAAGGTAGGAATAAAAAAGGAACAGGCAGTACAGAGCTTCGCGTTGCCGCTTTAGAGCGCCTCGTCGTTGCATGCCAGCCAAACAGTGGCTCGAATATATTTTCATGCTTTGCGGAATATGAAGTTAGCATTTGCGCATGCGTGCGTCGACACTGTAAATATAATATATCCATCTCCGGCCAGGAAGTTTATGTTTCGAGAAAAGCAAAAGGCGAGGCTCACTGGGGGCCATCTGGGATGCTGGCGGTCGTAATTAAATTTGATATGACGGGAGGCACTGCTGCGGCGGCGGCGGCGGGGTGGTGGGTTATTTGAGGAAACGATGCTTCATGTGGAACAAGAGGGCGAGGAAGTAAAAGTCATCGGGAGAAAAGCCAGACGGCGTGAAGAGGATGTTGGGAATAAGGGCGGGAGGGGGTTGGAGGGGGGTAGAGTATGGATCAGGGGGCTGTTAGTGCCGCGGGCCAGTTCATGAGATGGTCGATGCAAGCACACACTCCAGCTGCTGTCGGAATAATTTGGAGGGTGCCAAACTGGCCGTTAATCCAACAGATCCTTTTGCATGAGGAACAATCCTCATTGTGAAGCTTCGGTCCAGCGTCCAGCATCTTCGCCCCGGGGGGGGGGGTCTTTATTTAGCGCCTGTCGGCGGGTGTGTGAATCGGCGTTGTCTTTTAAAACTCTGGCAGGGGGAGATAAACGCGTCAGGGGAGAGTCGGGCTCAGTGCGTCGTCGCATTTGCTAATCGGCACTTCCTGTTCCTGTTCCTGTTCCGGCCAATTGTGTCATCAGGTGACAGGGTTCACGTGACATTAATCCTCAGGCGTTTCTTTCTGCTGCTTTCAGGTGGCCTCACTGGGCGTGACCACCTTTACCCTTTGCGCGCTGTGCATCGACCGATTCCGGGCGGCCACCAACGTGCAGATGTACTACGAGATGATCGAAAACTGCACGTCCACCACCGCCAAGCTGGCCGTCATCTGGATCGGGGCGCTCCTGCTGGCGCTACCCGAGCTGCTCATCCGGCAACTGGTGGTGGAAGACGCCGAGATCCCAGACGAGCCTCCCGTGGAGCGTTGCGTCATCCGGATCTCCGCCGCCCTCCCCGACATGCTCTACGTGCTGGGTTTGACGTACGAGGGCGCCCGGTTGTGGTGGTGCTTCGGCTGTTACTTCTGCCTGCCCACCCTGTTCACCATCGGGTGCTCGCTGGTGACGGCGCGGAAGATCCGCCACGCCGAGCAGTCCAGCGTGCGCAGCAACAAGAAGCAGATCCGCCTGGAGAGCCAGATGAACTGCACGGTGGTGGCGCTGGCCATCGTCTACGGCGCCTGCGTGGTACCCGAGAACATCTGCAATATCGTGTCCGTGTACATGGCGGCCGGCGTTCCCGAGAACACCATGTCCGTGCTCCACCTCCTCTCGCAGCTGCTGCTCTTCTGCCGGGCGGCGGTGACGCCCGTGCTGCTTCTGCTGCTGTGTCGTCCGCTGGGCAGGGCTTTTCTGGATTGCTGCTGTTGCTGCTGCTGCAGCCGCACGCCATCGTCCACCACGGCCAGTGACGATAACGAACACGAGTGCACCACCGAGCTGGAGTTGTCGCCGTTCAGCACCATTCGCCGGGAGCTGAGTAACTACACGCCGGCCGGATCTCACTGCTAAGCCGAAGATCCCGTTTGCCTTGGCCAGTCCCGATGAGTCCCGCTTAGGCCTCTCATTCGGTCCGCTAAGTGGAAGCGGTCATCATTTGCAGTCCCGGTGGAAAAACGTTAGCCGCCACACGGCAATACAAAATGAAAAGCATGGAGAAGATTCAAACTGAACTTTGTTTCAAATTGTTTCAAGCAGAAAATTGACTAAATTCAAAGTCAATTTGAGAACCAGAGTTCTGATCAATTTTATTTGCATATTATTATCAATTATCGCATTGAATTTGAATTTCTCTTGATGAGCGTTTTTTTTTGCTCGCTCCAAAAATTCAAAAACGTTCATTAAATTTTATTTGACTTCAGGAGTAGTTTCGACTAATAATTGAGCACATTGCAATAAAGATTCAAATTGACTCAACTATTAAAATGAATTTACATTTTTTTTGTTTAAAAAAACTGTTCAAGATTTTTGAAATAAATACCCCCCCCCCAATTTTGCCTCCTAGGCCACACCCTTTAAAGACACAGACTATTTTTTTTTTTTGATGTTTCTTTTTTGTGTGTGTGTACAAATACATTTCATATCTCTTGTTGCCAAACAATTTTTGAAATGATGCCGGGCAACTATGTATCATATTAGCTAGTGGTGGACAAGTGAAGCTTCGCGAAGCACTTGTGTACGTTTTTGACTACTCTAGAGGGCACTCTTGGTTTAAAGATGCAGTGGAATTTTAATACATTTCCATTTTACTAACCTTTATATTTAAACCAAGAGCACCATCTAGAGGTGTCAAAAAGTATCACAGGTGCTTCATGAAGCTTCGTTTTCCCATCATTATTATTAACCCTTTCGGGCACAGCGGTTTCTACAGTGGACAGCTGATCAGGTTACAGGTGATCAATAATGGTGCATGAAAGGGTTAAAAAAAATCCAATCGGTTAACACTGCCTGACATTTTTACACGACTATTTACTTTTTTTTTTTTTAAACCTAATGTAATTGTTATTACACGCATATTTGTGATGGGAGTTTTTTTTTTCAAGCTTGCACAGTCTGTTGAACTCCGGTTCAAAAAGCTGTCTCCAAAATTGCGGAATATTTGGTACAGTTCTTATTTAGGGTGTCAATACAGTAAATCGTGTAAAAGTGTACTTAATGGGGTGTCTCCACTGTACATAGTGAACACGGTTAGCGTGACCGCGTTGGACATTACTGGGCTGGTCTCGGAGAAGCGTGATCAAGTGGAAATGGAAAAAAAAAGCTTCTCGACGGGCTCATCAAAAATATAAAACGCGAACTCAGCATGGACAATGCGAATTGCCCACGACACTGTTGTATCATTAAAAAAAAACACCAAAAAAAGCCTGTACACTCTTTGGTGCTCTTATGAATGCGCTGTAATCAACAAATAAGTCAGTTCCACAGTAATTGAACTGCACACTTCATTTCTGGAGACAAATGGTGTTGATTTGTGTGACTTTGGACTATACAAAAAAACGTTTTTAAATGTTGGAATAACCCATCAGCTAGAATAGAGTGCTACCACGAGCGTGCAAAAACAGCGCCAAAGTGATGACTTTTAAATGTGTCAAAATGACAAATCAATGAGTGTGTTGTACTGTAAATGTTTTTTTTTTAATCAATTGACTCTTTCAGTGCCATTGCGATGAATTTCAATGACTTCATCGCGAGTTTGACGTCCAGTCCATTTGAACTGGGGAGTGGGAGTGGGGGGCTGCCATTCGTTCGAATGGATTGGACTGCTTGGGCAGTCAATGGCACTGAAAGTGTTATCAGAGACCTGGATGGAGATACTTTTGAAAATATTGTCGCTCATTACAATCACGGTGAAATAGCCAAAAGGTAGTTCACGTTTATAGATATCAAAAGTCGTCCCCATGAAGTGGTACCTGCTTATTTTTATGCGTCTTGGGCAATTATGACTCCATGTCAGAGCAAGAACCGTATTGATTATGGATATGTAATCCAAGATGCTTAAAATATCTCACAAAGGTCATTCTGGTGCATGTTTTTTTGTTGTTGTTTTTTTTCTCGCTGCGAATTAGTAATCGCTTCATGGGGACGACTCTTTTCTTCTTAGATTGACCAAAAGGAACAAAAAACATCAATTATAATGGCCTTATCGTAGACTACTCCATGTCTCACAATCAGTTCAATTCTGCACTGCCAACATTTTGATTTTTTTTTTTTACTCGCGGTCTTGGGGTAAGCAGACATTTGGAGCGCTCGCGAGGTCAGTTTGGCACCATTGTCGACAATCCCAAAAGGTTGACCTTGCAGTGCCGTTAATAACAAACCGTGGTGCTATGCTCAAACCCCCAACCTACAAATCACAGCTCATTATTTCAAGTCAAGTCCAGGATTTAGGTGCACTCCACTGGAACTGACCTCCCAAATTTTGATGCAGCATTTTCAACGTGAGGCGTTCCAAGTGGCTCAGTGTGTAGTTTTGTGTGGTTCAAAGTGTTGATGAAGTGGTTTTTGTGGCATACGGTACGTATTCTCAACTGCGTGTGTGTTCTCCATCCCTAATTGGTGGCCGCCAATGTAAGAACATGCACTGTCGTCTTCAACCCCCGCTTCACTGGTTTCTAATCCTTAGTAGCTTTTTATATAGCCAAAAACTGTCCCTTTGTCTATCAAAGAATGAAAAACTGCATTAAAACCATAAAATCTGAGTTTGATGTGTTTCCTGTTATCGCTGTCAACGTGGGTCACTTTACTGAAGTCAAAGTACAAACTCAAGAAGAAATTTACTTGAAGTGAAAATAAAATAAAAATAAAAAGTCTACACACCCCTCTTCATTTGCCAGGTGGTAAAGACATTAATATACTGTATATATATTTTTAAAACAAGACTAAGATTAAGTCATTACACCATTAACGAGACCTGGAACCTGTACAAAATCATTGAAAAAATATGCCTTCAACGGTGGAAGGAAACATGACTGACACGCCGTGTTTGCATAAGTGCGCACACCCCCTTGAAACCGGTCGGATGGATGTGTTCAAAATTGACCAATCAATTTTTAAACTCAAGTTCATTGGGAATTAACATATCTGGCACCATATTAAGGGTTAATGCTTGAGATTAACCCTGATTAACTTGCAGTTGCTCTAGTAGGCTTTTCCTGCCCAAAAAAGTTCAACAGTTGAATCGGCCCATGAAACATTTTCCCACATGTGATTGGGAGATGGCAGTTGGAACTGCGCAAAACATCACTCCTGCTAGAAAAAAAAATTATATATATATCAGGAAAAGCCCACTAGAACGGCTTTGCTAACACGGGCTAACGACGTTTTTAAAAAATGCTAAATTAGCAACTTCACTTCTTTCTTTCTGCGACAAGTACAAATACTCCTTGTTGCCAGCTCGCTATGGCAACTCCCTCTGAAGTCTTTTTTCCATTCTATTTAAAGCAAGAATCCATGCCGCCACACCAGTAGGGCTGTTGCTATGGAGACACGTCACGGGATACGGATATCATATCGATACAGTTCTGCCGAGGTAAATAAACTTGTGGTCAAAACTGGCCTGTCATTGAATTCAGATGATTGCGACGCCGCGAGGTTTCGTGACTTCAAAAGACCTTTTCTCTCCTAGGCTGAAAAGCAAGCCAGCAAGGCCGGTAATGATACATTGGCGGATACAAAGAACCGAAAGACAAGAGATGCATTTGACACGCTCGAAAAGGTGAAGGACCCCAATTAAACGATGCAGATTGCCGTTATACAAGCGCGTGATGAGGTGTCGCCAAGGAAGTGTTTCGCAACCCCGGGTTGAACCGAGGCAAATATTTTAGGTTTTGAAAAGGGAATATCGCATGTTGCAAGAATAAAAAAAAGGGGGCCACAGACAGACACCTGCTGCTGAGTACTTGTTGGGCCTTCTCTACAGAGCGCCCCTTATTGCCATGGAAACCCTTCAGCCGGCAGACTGATCATTAGAGAGTGGTGAGCCTTCTCCGAGGTGGCCCCGCCTTCCTCTTGAGACATCTCTTCCCCTTGGAACTGTAGGTTATCTTTTGCCTTTTTAATCTGCGGCATCTGCGCTTTTCTATCGGCCGTTTTATCGCTCCACCCGTCCCTTGTTCTACCTTTATTCTCCTCAGTCTTAAATCCATGCTCCCCCTTGCCACGGCTACCCCGTGTCGTCAATAATGGCCGTTGGTAGTTTTAATCACAGGCAGGAGGACGAATTGAAACCCCAATTAATGCCCTCCAACTTTGCCGGTGCTCAGAGGGAGTCACCACACTGCTTGAAAATCCGATTTTCATCAAGGAGTGGGGTGTTTACTCTTGCGCGGTGGCGTAACCGCATTAGGGCGGTCAATTTATAGTGCGCAGGAGTGAGGATAAAGCTCACAAATGGTTCAACCTCAGTAATGTTGTGGGGCGGATGGCTTTCATGGCGGCGAGCATGTCGGGGAGCAAGAATTAGTTTTCGCGGGAGGGAAGTATAACAAGAGGTGGAAATCAAATGCAATTTGCATGAATTGGATTTCAGTCGTTCATAATCGGGATTGATTAGTTATGGATGCCATCATAATGCGGCGCCAGATGTCATAGTGGGCGACATCATCACATTATGGGATGAACGGCTTTCATTTTTGTGATTTAAGCTGTTTGTTTTGCGACATTTTTTTTCGGAGGCCAGGGCAGGTCAAAAATATTCCGGAAGCCACGATACACTTCTGGATCAGTTTGAGAAGCTTTACGGCCATCACTCTGCTCAATTTATGCTTTTCATTGGAAAATTTCTCCACACGAGTTCTGTTCCTGTTCTACCACCACTAGATGAAAACACTGAATTCCTAGAGCAGGCTTTCACGCAAACACAAGGAAAGTCTGATCGGGATGGCTGCACACCAACAAAACCTCCATTCAGCTTTTGCTGATACTTCCATGCACAGAACAACGGGGCGCTTTGCTCCTCCATGCCCCCACCTGTTGAGTCCATCTCATTGCTATCGTTCTTCCAGATCACTTGTATACACACTTTCTCACACACACATACCGATCATCTCCCATTGATGGGCTGAACCTCTGAAAAGCCTTTTTTCATATCATTCACCCATTCAGTATACATTTCCTGGAACTGATGCACATTCATCCGAATCAAGTCGTGTAATACAGGCTCAACACAATTTGAATAACAACTGAAATCCCTGATATAGAACTATAAATTTCCACTTGGACCAGTCTGGAAATTACCCATACTGCCTCAGTTGGGTCTTCGCCCGTGACCCAACGCTCCCGACACAGAGGCAACGCTGTGGGTGATGTCATGAGATGACATATTAGAGCTGTGAGCGGTGCCGTTCCTGTGATCGAAAGACGCCGGTTGTGGCTGTCCGTCCTTTAGCAGTGTCAGTTACATCATTTTTTCAAGCTCCTGGACCGCAACTTTATCACGAGCGTTGAGTACGCCCTCCGCCGGTCTCCCCCACACCCCCTCCCCGCCCCATCCCCGCCACCGCCGCCGCATACGCTGCATGGCAGACTCACCCAGAAACACTCTCTGCCTCCGCTAGTCCTTCAACCCAATTCACCTTCACAGCACATCGAAAGCTGTCCGGTTGTAAATGGAATGGATACACGTGTAAACACCATGCGAAAAAGAACTTGAGTTTTACAATCAGCTTGACTCGGCAGATGACATGTCAATATTATTCCACTATGCGGCATGGAGTGATGAGTCAAGTTCATCCGGAAGCGTTTTCGGCGAGGAGTTAGAGCTGAATGTCGGAACCTTGATATGCTCACCCTCTGCAGAATACATGGTGGAGAGTGTTTTGGGGTGCGGGTCGTTTGGAAAAGTCGTCCACTGCAAGAAGCTGGCCACGGACGAATCGGTAGCTTTAAAAGTCATCATGGAGAAAGATTTCAACAATGACGTGCAGACGGAGGTGGAAACACTGGAGGTGCTGAAAAACTTCAATTTGGAAAAATACAACATCGTCAAATGGTACAGCTCCTTTGTCCACGAGGGCCATTATTGTCACGAGTTTGAGAAGCTAGACATGAGTCTTTACCAATACCAGGTCACAGAGAAAGACACTCTGGAGCTCAAAGAAATACGACCTATTCTGCAGCAGGTTTGCTTCCACTACCGAATGTCGGATTGTCCAAAGATCGGATGTGGCGAAATGACCGTTGGTCTCTGTTTCAGGTTGCTTTATCGCTGCAACTCCTCAAGAGCCTGGGGATAGCCCATACCGACCTCAAACCGGATAACATTATGTTCGTGGATCACGTGCATCAGCCACTGAGGGTGAAACTCATCGATTTCGGCACGGCCAATTTGATTTCGGAACGGTGCAAGGGCTCGGAACTTCAGACGCTCTGGTTCAGGTGAGCGAGCGACCACGGGATGAAGAATGAATCGTGATCATGAAAGGCTATTAAAATGTTGATGTTTTGGTGAAGGTCTCCAGAGATTCTTCTGGGTGCTTCCTTCAATGAGGCGATTGATATCTGGTCTCTCGGCTGTATTGCAGCAGAGCTGTTCATGGGCAAAGCGCTGTTCCCCAGCAGCGATGAGTTTGATATGGTGAGTCGGGGCGAACGTCCTTTGAGACCTAGCCTAGAGATACAACCCGCCAAAACTCCCTTTTGGTCAACGCGGATGTTATTTCACTAGATGAGACACATACTTCGAGTCATCGGCAAGCCACCCGATCATCTGCTGAATACCGGAGTCTACACAAAGCAGTATTTCCGACATTACCTTGCCAAAAATGGGAAAAAGACAGAGAACCTTTGGATGTTTAAGGTACGGAATGATTTCAAGGGTTGAGGTCAGTGCAGTTTTGGGGATTTTTTTTTTGACGAATCGTATTGTATCCCGTTTAGTCGAAGCTTTATAGTCCCTCTTGCAAACCCTGCACCCTAAACAGCCTGTATGACCTTCTGGAGGTAAGAATACCGAAAGTTTCAGACAGTGAATCCATACTATGGTTCCTACAATTTTTTTTAATGTCCTTTTTACGAGGGATGCGATGAACAGACGGGCGAAGATGTGGACAGGAGGAGCTTCGTTGACTTGTTGGTGAAGATGCTGCAGCTGGATCCCGACGAAAGGATCAAACCCAACCAGATTCTTCAACATCCCTTCATTACCATGAGCCACCTCCTCGGCAACTTCTACGACTGCCAATAGTAAGAAATTGTCTTCCGTTGTGGCCGAGGGTGGTTTACTGACTCAAACGTGAACATTTTCTAGTGTTAAATCCTGCTTGGATCTCCTGGGCGGGCATTTGATTGAGGCCTCGTTGAACCAAGGAGACTTTCTGCCGTCGTCGTAGAGTGTGACGGACCACCAAGACGAGGACACGAGGTGACGGGAGATGACGCCGATGTGACTTCCTACTATCCGCTTGATTTTGGAGTGTTTCGATAAGAACAATTGGAATGTATGGAGAAAAAAAATATCAAATCAAAATCAAAAGCAAACAAAAAATGGAACTGTCCTATGGTAAAAAACAAGACAGATTGGGGCGGCCACTGTGAACGACCCTCCCCCCAAAAAAAGACTTTGAATTAGGTTCAGCTTTGGGTTCTGGTTACTTTCACCCCAAACAACTGATTACTGTGACTTTGTGACTTGAGTGCAAGAAATCATACGCAAATAAATCTAGGTCTGCCCTGAACGTACGATGGAAAAACTTAAGCAGCGTAAGACTGTTTTGTTTCTCCCTCTTGGCGCTCGCTTCTTACACAGCACCTTTGAATAAAGCCTCTACAAGAACAGTTCAGTTCCAGTGCTTTTCACAAGGGATTAAGCCGCATTGTAAATCTACTTTCGTGCATTGTGGTATCGTATAGTCGCATATTTGCGCTTGCCGTTCGCATTGAATTTGTAATCAAGGTGAGATGTTGAGAGATACTTTGCAGCATACTGATGGGAGCACTCGTAATTGAGTGTCACGGGTCGTGGGACAACCAAGATGTGGTCAAATTTAATTCAGAAGAGTGCTTTTTAATCCTTGGATTTTTGTGCTTTTATCCTTCATGCCTGAAGCAGGTTCATGCCTTCTATCTCTCATCTCAACTATCGAAAACACTTTAAAACAACGACAGCCACGGAATAGAAATGAATTTTGAGACCAGTTTTAAAGATGGGCAGTGACGTGCCGAATGTTCAGCGGGAAGTCATTCCAAAAATGGGGGCCAGCAACGGAAAAGGCTCGATACAATACAATACAATACATCCTGATTTATATAACGCTTTCACAACAGCGGCAGCTGTAACAAAGCGCTTTACAAAACAGTTAACATACAGTAAAATAATAAACACAACACATAACATAAAACACGGACAGTCGTGCAGTCCTAACCACTTTTCCGTCACACGCTTTGTTGTTTGAAGCAGTTTGAGATGAAAGAGGAGAGTATCAAAGTGTCCTTTCACCAGTGGATCAGAGACGTCATGCTCAAAATGTGCACACGTCGGCTACAAGCTAAGTTTCAAAGTCAACAAGAAGCTGTAGCATCCATTGCCGAAAAAGATTGGTTCACTTCTCCTGTCCCATGGAAATCCATTTCAATTCCAAGCGGCGACTCACGGTTCCAATATCGGCCTATTGATACCCTCAAAGCCTCAGCTTGGTGTCTGGTCCGCAGACTTGAGGCACCGGGTAGGGGCGGAGGAGCTCAGGTAAGGTGGAGCGAGGGATGCCTGAGTAGGAGTTCTGTGCTCCCTCTTACGAATACCAGTCAAGAGGTGGGCAGCAGCATTTTGGACCAGCTGGAGATGCTTCATGGAGGATTGGCTGACTCCAAAGTAAAGAGCTTTCGTCCTGGCGATATTCCTTGATGTTTTCATCTCCCACTGATGAATGCTAATTAGCCTGATAGTTGTTGTATATCCGGTTTGCCGTTGTCCCTGACTGCACCAGAGCTCAAGTCTACCACGGGTATCATTCGCGACACTGAGGCCTTTCCTGTGGATCTCAAAGACATGCACGCTTTGCCCTCTCCTGACACAAATGTCAGGAGAAATCTTTCCACTGTCTCCCCCCCCACACCCAAATGCCAGCGTCTGCTGGCACATTCGCCCACGTCACCTGTCAGCATGTAAGGGAAGAACAGGAAACACTTGAAGGATGCCTGAACATGGCTGCACCATACAGCACAACCGTACTACAGAGGCACAATCTTTCGACCCTTAACCCTTTCAGTTCTATCATTCCACTTGATTTTTTTATCTCGAGTCTGTGCCGCCATTTTATCACTGGCCTCAAAGAGTCAAAAACTCACTCCCCCCACCCACAGCCCCATTTGTAACCACTGACTCGCTCCGTTCTACTCTGGTTCAGCCGGAGTTTAAGCGGAATGACATCGCGCATCGCCGCTACGCTAATGGGAGGAATCAGAGTCAACACAAATAGGCCACGATTTCCCCCTGCTAGCGCTGTTTTGCTATGACTGGCACCCCTTGGCGACAACGGGGGGGGCGACATGTTTTATTTATATTAGTCCAAGTTTGACTCAAAATACTGAAAAAAAATACTAGCGACAACCACAGCTTCTTCATGTCACATTCGGGCCACAAAAAAATATGTTAGCTTAATATCATTCGTATCATGCCTATGACATTTTTCAACTTACTGCCACAATATCAACATAATTTTGTTTTTCTTTATGTCTGGTAGATTCTCGGTCGCCCAAGGTCTTGATGCATCATCTGATTATATTTTTGAAAATCTGCTTGACAAAAGCAGCTCAATGCGGATTGACGCCCGTGTTGTTATTATTCATTTCGTCTCGCTAATGTAAAGACGCTAAAGCGACCGCCGTCCTTATTACATGCGCATCTTATTCGTCACTGTAAACCAATGATGACACTCGCAGCTCATCCTAAATCTCCCTTTCATTCTCTGGTTTACCTTCCACCTCACCGTTTGAACAGATTAGTCAAAGGCAGACACGCACGCACACACACACACACACACACACACACACACACACACGCACACAGTTTTAATCTTCTGTTCATAGCTGCCAATGACTCAAGCAAAATGGATCAGGGAATCGGGGACTACGTCCAATGAAAAGGAAGCTGCCTCATAGCAACAAGCGCGCGCACACACACACACACACACACACACACAAGACGATTTCACAATTTTTAATGTGGCCCAGACAGCTTGCGGGCTCTGTGTTGTGTTTTGAGGCATAAGAGTGCACAAATTCATTGTTGGTGTCCATGTTAATGCATTCGGATGTGCATCGGAACCCCCCGCCCCCCCCCCCCCCTCAAACTAGCTTGCGTCCGCCACGATGAGTCACAAACGCCGTCACGTTGTATCAGCCTACCGTGTAGGGTGTTCATGCCACGAGACCCAACCGAATAGGACGGTCACAGTCTTTGCATGCGCTGCCATGCGATGGCTTTTCGACCTCCCTCTTGGGCCTCGCTTTTGCACTGGCCTACATCCACGCCAGCTGCTCTTGCAGGCCCGTCTGACTTTAAAATACAAATGTTTTGGCAAAGCGCTCGCCTGTTGCCGGGTCAACGGCGCGGAGTGGAAAACGGGTTGAAATAATCAACGCTGTTAACACCAAGAGGGCAACTCGTTGAAATAAATGTAATCTTTGATATGGGGGGAAACTATTCGCAAAAAAAAAAAAAAAGGGTGACTTTTTACCCAGACGCAGAATATTACAGACCGTAATGAGATCCCATATCAGCTCGACAAACGACATTTTGGTTTGATAAGATTCGACAGATAAAAGCATCCAAGCATGCTAAATGGGATTTTCCGCGTTCATTTTAATTGCTGCTTAAAACTGGATCAACTGTGAATGAAATTTAATCTGGCGTCAGAAATTCTCACTTTTTAAGCAAAGTTTGTTGTCATGTTTTATTATATTTGCAGCAAATTTGTTGTCTTTTACTGGGACATACTGTAAGTACACCGAGAAATAGCACCCTTGTAAAAAATCCATCTAGAAATTCCATTTGCAGTATGCCCTCCAGTCCAAGGTTATTTGGCTGCTCAGCCCGACGCTTGTATGCACGTCAAAATAATATTATTTACATGTCTTTTATGTGTGAGTCACAGGAAAAAATGACCCGGCCGCTGCCGTGGGGGTGTAGGAGATATAATCAGGCGTATAAAACCTACATTCAAATTCCTCATTTCCTCAATAACTGAAAAAAAAAATCTAAAAATCCCGGTTGCTGTGCAGTACACAAACATCCCCTTTGAACAAGTTGTGTGATTCTACATCATATTTCTCCCATGGGAGCTCGGTGCCTGCGGTAGCCTCTAGTGGGAAGCGTCAAACAAAAGCGAGCAGAACAACAAGCTGTCATTGTGCAGCAGTAGTTGGGGTGGTGTCGTGTTTAAAAAAAAAAAAAAAAAGATGCAGCAATGATGATGCATGGGGGATGTCACCGTTCACACCAGGGCGGAAGAGCTCGTGTTTCATTGCTCCACTATGGATGTCATGTGCTGCAAAATGGACGCCCTCGTCATCAATCGGGGTTGATGGAACGATAAGAGCGTATTGACGCTATTAGCGTGCTAGCATAATTGAAATGTAGCGTTTATTTTCTCCCTACGTGTTTTTCTTTCTTGACTTTCCACTGTAATCTCCCTATTATTCTTACAACTGCTTTCAAATGACTTACTTTTCATTCTGTCAAGCACATTGAGTTACCTCGCGTGCGTCGTGGACGTGCACGCGCTGAGCAAAATCTCACAGAAAAGAAAGCGGCGTATCATCGAGTGCCTGTAAAAAAAAAATCATGACACTTAGTCACAGTCACGGGAAGTAAAAAAAAATTAACAGAAATTCTACATTGCTAACAAAGAGAAAGTCATTATAATGTTAGGTGATGCAATTACCTAGCTAGCTAGCTAGTTAGCTAGCATTTTTTTCTTTACAACCCCAAGGTAGGCGGCCCGGTAGCCCAGTGGTTAGCACGTCGGCTTCACAGTGCAGAGGTACCGGGTTCGATTCCAGCTCCGGCCTCCCTGTGTGGAGTTTGCATGTTCTCCCCGGGCCTGCGTGGGTTTTCTCCGGGTGCTCCGGTTTCCTCCCACATTCCAAAAACATGCGTGGCAGGCTGATTGAACACTCGAAATTGTCCCTAGATGTGAGTGTGGTTGCGAATGGTTGTTCGTTTCTGTGTGCCCTGCGATTGGCTGTCAACCGATTCAGGGTGTCCCCCGCCTACTGCCTGAAGACAGCTGGGATAGGCTCCAGCACCCCCCGCGACCCTAGTGAGGATCAAGCGGCTCGGAAGATGAGTGAATGAATGAATGAACAACCCCAAGGTACTGATAAACCTCTACTGCCCTACTCGCACGAATATGTCGATGTTGTCGATAACGCAACGCGCACTCACACACCACACCGAGCGTACAACGCGGTGACGGAAAGGGAGGGGGGAGTGCGCGGGTTTTGCGAGTCAAAGCTGCTTTTGTCCGCACAACACAAACAAACACTTGGACATAGGAAAGTAGGAAGGGAGGCTGTAACTTTCCACAGAGGGCCTGGCCGCGACCCGAGTTCACTTTCCTTTCCGTGGTCATGGCAGCCTTTGTACGACGTGTGTGAGTGTGTGTGCGTGTGCGCTACCTTGTATCCTGTGTGCACGTCAGCGTGAATGGATGAAATGCGGGAGGTGCGAGACGAGGTCGACGGACCTCATTGTGACACCTCCCCTGTCTGTCGTCAATTTCCTGCTTTATTTCCCCCATTTATTGTCTCATCCTTCAATAGGAGCGAAATGTTTTTGTGCAAGGATGCAAAGCAGCACCCATGAGCGCTCGTGCGTAAAGTCGGCATAGCGTGGTTTTTTTTCTTCGATCGGAATTGGACTTCTGACTTTCCGATTGGAAAGTTGCGAGGACATATGGTCAGCCCAGACGGGATTGCAGCCAAGTGCGGTCCAGGCAACTGGGACGTTTAGCCTGGGAAGTGGAAATAGCTTTGAGTCCCAGATGTGGAGTCATCCTACATCCTATTCCTATGTGTCTCCAGCAGGTGGCAGACGTGGGCTTTCCCTTCTGTGTGCACACCTGCTGCCGGTTTTCATCGGCCTTTGTGGTTTATTTGACCTTGTTGCTGCTCTTGCTCAAGTGTTTTGTTTTCTAGACCTCGTTCTCGCTCTCGCTATAGTCGTTCGTGTTCCCTTCTTGTTTTGTAATTGACTTGCCATTTAGTTTTCGTTTAACTTCATCTTTTTTTTGTTAATGTATTGTTTTTCCTGGATCCCTGTGACCGGCGTTTTCCGTTTTGGACTTTTTTGCCTTTGTGTCTTTGATAATAAAATGTTTTGACATTGCATTTTGTTCGTGTTTACATTTCTGGGACATCCTAAACATTATTTGGTTCGTTCGAGTCTTTTTTTTCGGTCTGAAATGTGATTTCCATGTGAGTTTTATGCCTATCTGGTGCACATATCAGTAATATATTCAAATTTAGAAGTCGCTTTCCCGAGCTCCGCGAAGGACACAATATTTGCCTTGTGTGCCAAGTGAGCTCTCAGGTACAATTCGACAAAGATGTGCTCCGTGCGGCCATTGCCATAGTAACCACAAAAAAAAAAGGTCTCCTTTTGAATAACCTCCCTTAGAAGATTTCGCGCAGTGGAAGCCGTCAGGAGATATACTTGGAGATCAATGAGAGAATGGCAGCGGGAGCATGTAAATCCGTTCCCAGTGTTCCCAGCTGGGGCGTACGATGGGGAGGGAGGGGGCAGGCTGTTGCTAGGTGGAGCTGCGCTGGTGCACTTGAAATACACTGAAATGCTCTCGTTTATCAAATAAATAAAGGAATGAATCTGCTGGTGGCGCTTTACACTAAGCACCCCATACCCGTGGGTGGACCTGGATATAAAAATCTCGAGGATGAAGCTAGGGCAATGGTAGAAGAAGGAAGTGGTGAGAAAAGAAGCTAGCCTCTTACGCACAGGTTTTCCCGAGGACAACGAGCTGCTCTCATTACCAAAAAAAGCTCACTCTCGATTACAAAAAGCAGATTTGGGATTTGGTTTGCGCGGGGTGATTGTTTATTGATTCGGACGGGTTCTTGTTCATCCGCATCTTGTTGAATCTCAGCTGCAGGCTGGAGGTTAGTCAACAATGTGACAGAGCCTTCGTTTTAGTAAGCCGAGGAAAGCTGGATGAAGAACAATAGACAGTTGAGAGATCTAAAATCCCAGCGAAATTCTGTTTCATTCTTTTCTTTCTTGTTTCATGCAGCATATCAGTCGCCAAATTACTTTTAACACCGCACCCAAATAACACCGAGTTCTCTGTCCACATTCATGGTTGATCAATCCAAACTCGCACACACCTATGCGCTGGCTGTGGGCCAAATGGAATTCACCATGGCAACAGCGGAGTCCGACACAGGTGGTGTGATACGCACATGCACCCACTGACGCACGCATGAGTGTGCAAAAAAAATAGGCCGTAGATGCGAGGGAGATAACATTTCCCACCTTTAAATGGAAATATTCTTTATTTTGTATTTATATTCTTCGATTCTGCAGAAATGTAGAATCCATAAGACCATTGTCCAAATAACAGTATGACACTGACGGTGAAAATGAGAGAATCCACAGAGGATCCATAAAGTAACTTAATGCAGACAGACTAGTTGGAGAAAGAAAGATGTGATAATGGCACAAATCCATTAGAAGTCCAGAAAGAAGTCAGGGCTGGACAGCCAGACGGGAAGAGAATGGGGTCAGTGGGCTAATTGGACAGGAAATACATCAGCCAGGATGAACTGTGAGCAAATGATAGCACCTGAGCGCAAGGATAAATACGAACTGTGCACTGGTAACTCGCTAGCTAGCTAGCTAGCTAGATGCAGAAGTAAAAAAAAAAAATACTGAAGTAATCTTGAGTGGTTTAGATTTGGCTGACAGAACTTTTTGCGCTAGCCTTGGTCGCTCCGAGTCCCGCACGACCCCATTGTCAAAAGGTGATCCACAGGGTTCCTTTCTAGAGCCTCTGCTGTTTTCATTGCTGCCCTTCTGTTCCATCAGAAGAAAACATTGAATTTTCCTTCCACTGCCATACGGATGACTTTCGGATCTATGTCCCGCTGAGCAAATGAAGACCCTTTCTCATTGAGGCCACTTTTGAGTTGACAGTTTGTGAAGGCCGATGGAACGATGGATGGATATAGTCAGTAAATATGTGTGAGCTTCATAAATACATTGTAAAAAAGGCCCAAATAGTCTCAAAAGACATATTTTTGCCGCATTGCACAACAGGAATCTGGCACAGACACACACACACACACACTTTGTACTCAGGCCTGGATGTATTTCAGACACACTTTGATCCAGCAGATTTCTGAGGGGTGTTATAAGATTATAGGGATCGTCTGCAGCAGATATGGTGAACTCTCGCTCTCGTTATCTGCTGTTGTCTCTTTTGTTCCCGCTGCCTGTCTTTCTCACTCATGATGAATCAATTCAGACTATATTATTTCCTTGTTATGGGAGAAAAAAACAGAAAAGTCAATATAAAGCAAAAGTCGAATGAGACCATGCTTCCATAAATTATCAATCAAGTTTGGTGAGTGTGCCACTCGGCGTCTGTCTTTTAGCACCTGAGCACGAAACTGGAACTAACGCTAAGGCTTTTCTCGATGCACACTACGTACTTGATTATGCGCCGTAAAAGGTGCGGCGAGTGATTTATGCATGACAGGGAGAGGAGGAGGCGAAGGTGACGCGGTGTATGGAGGGGGGGGGGGAAGAAAAATGAGAACGTGAACGGAAGCAGATGGGGGGTCAGCGGCGAATGATGGATTAAAGAAGGGGCAGCACAAAAAGATTTATGTATGATTTATGGATCGTTTCGCTTGCCGTATAGGAGAAATGAGCAGCTGGTGCGTGCCACGGAGGACAGCAAAGCCCAATGTTGAATTATTCAAAGGAGTCGTCGGGGTAAACACCGCGAGTCGACACGCTCACCTCCGAGCGTTTCGACCCTCCTCGGAGCTCCTCGTAGACTGATGGAGCAGGAAGTGTGTCAGTGGGTCAAAGGCAGACGGCACTACCATGGCGCCAACTGTCACCCCAATTAACTGGCTACTGTAATTAACTGGCTGCTGTATTTAAAGGCTACTAGTGAGTGTCGGATTCCCCGAATTTTGGCTGGAATTACTTTTCATGGGAAGTCATGTAATTAAGAATACAATTTAGCTACATGGGGGGGGGGGGTAGTATTATAAACACATTGCTTGGTCTACAATAGTCCATGATGTAAAATTGTCATTTTTGAAAACAACCACCTAGCTTCATCTTCCATTCCTATTTCAGTTTAATTGTGTTCATATTGCATTTAATTGAAAGATGTTTGTTGTTTTTTTCTCTTTCTTCTTTCTTCTTTCTACATACATTCTTGCTGCTGGAGGCTGTAAATTTCCCCAGTGTGGGACGAATAAAAGATATCATATCTTATCTTATCTTATCTTTGTATACTAACAAACAACACAAACCCGAATATGAGGTGTTATTTATCCTCTGCAAAGAATGACGACTATTACTGCAACAGAAAACGCTTGCGGAAAAAGATGGCAAGGAGGGTCAGATTAGAATAATGAATATAAGTTTCACTCGCAAGAGGAAACAACGACGCGTAAATACAGCACAAGGCTAAGAGGCAATGAATAAATGCAAGTAGGAATTGGGCGAGAGAAATTTTGGCACGGCGTGGAATTCTCCGGCAGTGAGTAGACTGCCAGAGCATCCAAATAAAGGCTGCGCAATTACTCCCTAATGGGTGACATGTGTGTAAACGGCGGGCAGAAAGCCCGCCCTCTGCTGGCAACCACGGGACGTGACATCGTTGAACTGAAGCATAAAAGGTGGCAAGAAGCTGTTTCATTTTTTTTACTTACTAGACACATGAAAAAAAACAACACAAATCTCAAGGCGCCATCGTATTCTATTCCTAAAGTCATCGTTTATGACACAACTCTTGGATCGGATCTCATTAGATGCAAGCAAATGAAGTGGCCCACGGCTACAAGCAATTGTTTCTAATTGGACTGCATCTTAATTGTTATCAGTTTGTCCCTAAATAGTTGCCTGACTAGCGATAACTCTGCGACACAAATCGATTGGAGCAATTAAATCTCCAATAAACCCTCAAATTGCCACAGTCTGCATTAATAAACAAGTTCGGGCAATTAGCGATTTCTATGCTAGCGCTCGGCGGGATTTAAATCATGACATTTTTTGGAATCGGTTAGCGCAAGAGGCTTTTGCCGGATGCTAATGTACCATTTACCTATGAAACCACAACCACGACGCAACAACGGTCATTTAATAGGCCGTTTCAAAAGGTTAAAAGTGCCATCTTGGCTTTCGGAGAACACAAGAGACTGTTGACGTGCCCGATTCGCCAACGTGTATTACAGACGTTTGTGTGCTCAAATGAGCAGCTTAAAGTCATAATCCAGGATGTTTTTTTTTGGAGGGGGGGTTGTAATCAACGGATAAAAGTAGCATTAAAGGTCCTTTTGCCAGGGA
Organism: Hippocampus zosterae; assembly: GCF_025434085.1. NCBI lineage: Eukaryota > Metazoa > Chordata > Actinopteri > Syngnathiformes > Syngnathidae > Hippocampus > Hippocampus zosterae. Next base: position 5,703,723 of record NC_067471.1, read on the forward strand.
AATAGCTTCGAATTATTTATTGTGTGCTGAAGGGATAATCTTATTTTTCATGTCATTGTTCTTCATTCAATTGGAAAGGTTTCCTCTTTCTTGTTCTCGTGTTAGCGGTTAGCGTGTTAGCTGTCGGATCCTTGTCACCACAGTCGACAAAAACGGACCCCCCCGCCCACTCCCCGGTCGTAATTAACGTCAGGATTATGCTGATCCGAATGGAACGGTGAATTTCAGCGGAATGGGTGACCCCATCTTGCGATTGACCTCATGTGGAAAAACACGAACACAAAAGCAATCATTTCGCCCCGCACGCGGTACGCGTGAGGAGGTGGCGACCGTGTTGTGGCCGCGGTGGCCCCTGCCGTCCGTGCGCATGACATGAATGGTAATTTGCTCATTACAGCTGCGCCCTCGAATTACGATCAGACAAACAACATGCTGCTTTTCGTCTTAAAGAGAAAAACGCCGCCCGTGCTAACGCTAATTAGCCATCTTTCTGTGTATTCCCTTGAACAGGATCGCGGGGGAAGATAGCGCCAAAATAATCATTCACGCTGATTCGAATAGATTGAAACAAACTATTTTGACTGGTTCATGCAGCCTGTAACCTAATAACCTGATACCCGTCTAGTAACACCAAGAAACAAGGGGTTGTTGTCAAAAATTTCACTATTCTGACATTTCACTAAAAAAAAAGGGCTAGTGGTGCAAAGTGAGTGTTTGCAACGCCGCGCAAATGTGTTTAGCACGCGCTCGACAGACGAGCGTGGGCGCCGCATCGTGTGGGAAGTGGCGGAGCGCGCGGAAAGATGGCGTCGGCGCCGTGAGGAGGAGAAGAAATAAGAGAGCAGAAGTGAGACGCAAATATGTGCAACAGATGGGGGGACGTGGGGGAGTCAAACGCGGTCACCGCCGTTCCCGTTTTGAACAACTCTGACTTCATCGGGAAACACGCAAATGTCATCCAAATGTTGAAAAGAAGAAAGAAAAAAATTTGTGTGAGCCCAGAGGCAGATTTGTTGTCACGTTTGTTGCAGATTTGTTTAGATGTGTGAAAATCACAGTCGGCAGCTCGGTGGGCAATCTGGAGTCGTTTTAAAATGTTCTTAATTGGAGCACGTAGCGGGAGCTTATAACTGATTCTGGATTTCCTCAACCGGCTGCTTGTGCATTTTAAAATTGATTTGGAGAGTCTTTTACGGTCTCCAGGCACCTGCCTCGCGCTCCAGGTTAGCCGACCAGCTGCTTCCGGAGGTCTCGACCGAAAGCTCGGAGGGGAACGAAAAATCATTTTTCGTCGCTGTGGAATGGCTTCCCTCTGAGTGGCCTCATTTTAAAACCATTTTTGGAGACTTTCATAATTTTAAGGCCTCTAAACCCCCATTTCCCAAGATCGTTTTTCCTTCCGTCCATCTCCACTCCCCCCCCCCAACACGTCCTTCGGTGACACGCAGGATCATATTTTCTCTCTTGGGAGAATGACGTAGCCAATTATTAGTCACTGATAAGCAGAGGAAGGTTCTTTACTCGCTTGCTCGAAAGACCTCGGAAGGAAAAAGACCGAATGAAAAAAAAATACCAATGTGCGTTCTAAAAAATTTTTTCTTGTCCTGCCAAAAAAAAATATATGACTTAGGCAATTATGTGGCTGACAATATATTAAAATCAACCGCTCCACAACCGTGCTTGACTTTCTTTTGGCAATTGGTAAATTGTTTTGGTGCATCACCGCCAGTGGCCACTAGGCGGACATAATGCTCCAAAAGCAAAACACCAAAAGAAAGTCAAAAAATAATAATTAGAAAAACGGGGAAAAAAATAGCGGGGAGGCCGCTGCGGTGTCTCGTTAGCGTTTTTTGCATTTCCAACAAAGCAACAACTACCGCCGTGTCTCCATTCGTCTTTCATTTTTCATTTTGGGGCTATATGAAACATTTTGACGTCACAGACTTGAAGACAATATCTCATCTCCATTCCCGATGTGGATGTTTATTAAGAGACACACTTTGGTCTAAGAATAGACTTTTGTAAAGCATGAGTCAGCTTCAATGGGGATGACGTTTTTGTGTCTCAGGCATCTGAGATTATTATTTCAGGTTAATAAGTGTCCATGTATTTGTTTTCTTTACAATAGGTGGCTAAAGACAGAATTTTTTGAGGCGATTAGTCAACTAACATCCAGCAAACTCTCAACTGTCAATCTTTGACACCCATGTCACTCACCAGGCAATACCTTGCATCTCAAAGCACTCAACGTCACAAATACGAGTTCCAAATGGACAAAAATAATACCTGTCCCTCACATGCAATTATTTTATTTTGTCATGCAAAAACTAAACTGTTTATCACATGACTTGATGAATCAACGGGAGACTCGGCAACCATGACACCCCTAATCAAAAGTCATCCCAAGGTCATTCCTCCCATGGCGCCGCACTGGATCGTCGACGTCCTACGCTCCGCCCCGTCCGTCTGAGTGGACGCGGAGGAGGAGAGACAACAACATCGGCAAGCGTCCGTCCGTATGACTAAATCCCCCCCCCCCCCCCCAAGTCCCCGTTGGGCTCGATACCAATCAGAGCGCATGCAAGCAGAGTCTCCGTAACCCATGGCTACAATCGCCCACAAGCTCGCCAGGACACTACGGAGGATAGTGAACAGGATGCACAAAAAAAGGCTCGCAGTATACAGTTTCAACGTGAGATTAAAAGCAGAAAGACCCCCCGCCCCCCCCCCCCCCTCACCCCCACCCACCTTGGAGCAGACACCTTTCAGCTAAATTGGATCATACACTGAGCAATCACTCGTTGGAAACTCGGAGGTGGTCGGAACGCCCGCCGTCTGGCGGCGGCTCCGCGGAGCCAGACAACGGAGTGGGTCGCTAAGTGAACAAAGAAGGGGGCGGGGGCGTATGTGGGCGCCAGTTATGACAGGTACCAGGAAAGGTCAACAAGGTGGAACAAAAGACTTGTAAATGTCAGTCGCTACGAAGTTGCCATTGACAACCAGGCCACCGGGTGGTGAGAATAGTGACAAATCATCCTAATTAGATTGTCCTCAATAAAAGGGGGCTTGGGCGCACCGTGGCCGCAATGACGACTTCAGATTGATTTTAGCGGCGAGCGTGCTACGTGTAAAAATTTAGTAAGTGAGAGTCCATCCGAAGATTTTAGCAATAAAAAAAAAATTGTTGTTCTTTACTGAAGCCGAAAGAAGGCGGAGAGGTGAAACTGAAGCTGAGCTTGAGGTGGAATATTTGTTGGGGAAATGTGCCGACACCAATTTTCACGACAGCAAAAAATTTGGGGGGGGGGTTGAATTCCCCGATTTAAAATTTGTATCGAAATTCCTCGCGTTGAAATTCGGAGTATATGCTCCGAAGTACTGCTACAAAACAACCATTCAAACTATGGCGGATGCGTCGGGGGCAATAATCACCTAGCGATAGCGCTAGCAAGGCTGTATTTAACCCTTTCATGCACTCTGTAACGTGACAACATGTTAAGATGTCCACTGTAGTAACCGCTGTCCCTTAAAGGGTTCATGATTTTTTTTAATTAATAATAATAATAATTCGATTAATCGATAATCGATTAACTCCAAGAGACATACAGGCAAGTTGATAATATCATCTTAAAGAGAGGAAAGGGGCTGGGGTTGACAGGCCGCACCCTCCGCAGTTGGAGAAGTGGGGGAGACGGTTTGCGGTTGCTTGCTTTGAATCCCTAATGAGGGAACTGTTGAAGGCCTCGCGGGAATAATGCAAAGCTCCTTTCGGCAGAAATGTCTATCCTCCATTCATCCTTCCCCCTACAAATGTTATCCGAGCAACAGGCACCCAATTAGAAATATCTCCAGTGCAGAAAGCACGACGACAAACAGTGCAACTGAAAACACACATGAAAGCCTCGTATTGGCTACACAATAGCACGAGGCCAACCGTCCATTCATTAACGGCAAAAAAAATAATAAATTGGGAGGAAATGGGTTCTGAAATCACATTTTCTGAGCTCCTCGTTCTAAGTGCGCGGCCGCAGACTCATATTAATTTCCGGAGGGACTAAGTCGAGCGTCAGACAAAGACAGCTTCATCTTCCTACGGCCACTGGTTGGGCTGAAATGAGCCTAATGGAACGGATTTGATTAGAAAATGTTCTCGTCACGCCATTTGACGGCAGGCTGTCGAGGACCTTAATGGGATGGAGATGTGACTGGAGCGTTTGGCTTACTGCTCTTGACAAGGAGGGAAAATATGATTAGCTGTTAGATAAAGCACCAAGGATACAGGATGGTGGGGCGGGGGGTGTGCTTGCGGTGTTTTGTGTCAGTGTTTTTTAACCTGACGACCACTGATACACACGAGCAACCATTTTGCTCATGTTTCGGTGAATACAAAACAAGGTTTTAGGGCACAGAAGGGGCCCGCCCAAGCCAGTCTCAAAAACGTCACAATGCTGCCCTCTACTGTTCAATTTTAGTTCTGAAGAATAATGCGGTTTTCCCACTACGTTAAACTGCATTTGCAATACATGTACATGACATCACAATACATATAAAAACGGGAGGGAGTATATTAAAATCTTGTTACGTAGAAAAACGGTATGTAGGCCATAAATTCCGAATGATATGTCATAAATCGAAGTTTATATGAAATCGGCAGAGAAAAACGCCAAAGTCTTGTTTTGCCGGGACGTTCCTGAACGCACCAGCAGGTCGGCGAATGCTCGCAGCCGCTGCGGTTACCGCAGAGCGCCTTTGAAAACTGAAAACAATGTTTCGGAACGGGAAATCGGATGCGACTCGATGACCCAACGATGGTCCGTCGCTCCAGAGACGGTACTCGAATCGGGACCGACGAGTCCAACGGTTGCGGTGAGGCTGAGGAGAGCGCGCGGTGGTTGCCGCCATGGATGCGGCTGTACTTCTACGGAATTCACGGCGTCACTCTGGATGTGGTGCTCTCCTCGGTGCGGGGGGTCCTATCCAACCGGGACCCCAAGTTGTTGGGTTTTTCCTCGCCGTGTCTGTGCGTGGTGCATTCACTGACCCACTTGGCGCTGGAGAAAGTCTACTCGAAGAAGAGGAGCTTTCAAGGGAGGCCTGCGCTTTTCAATCTGCTCGTCTATCCTTCTGTTTACATCGGGCTGCAGGTTCTGATAGAGAACATCGGTAACGCACTGAGCAAGGAGGTGAGGGTCATATCCGGGACGGGCTTGGTCCTCCACTACATCCTGGCTCTTTATTTTAGTCAGGTGTTCCACAGGGGGATGTCCAGGCTGCAGTACCGTCCCCACGCGGGAGCCCGTCCAGTCCATAGCGTCCCCGGGTACATCCGCTTCTTGTTTTTTGGCATGCACGGCTTTTTGGATGAGGTGGTGTTCACGTCGGTGTTCAACATGGTGGAGAACCGAAGCCTGACCGGTCACACGTCCCTGTGGTCCTTCCTGATGTACGGGAGCTGCAGCTTCGTGGTGGAGAAACTGTACCTGCGCCTGCACTTTAAAAGAGGCTGGGGGTTGTGGCGGAGGCTCCCCATCTGCGTTTGCTTCATTTACACTTGGGAACTGTGCTGGGGTTTAGGTCTGAGGCAGTTTGACGCCTGCTCCTGGGACTACTCGCACTACCCGCACAATTTCATGGGACTCATCACCTTGGTCTACCTGCCCGGGTGGGTCTGCCTGAGTCTCTATCAGGACGTGCTGTCCAATATCCTGCTCGGCATCAGGTGCGCCGGAGAGACTCTGCGACCAAGTGCGGACGGCGGAGATGTCAACGGACGGCCTCGGTCTTCCAAAAAAAAACGTTGAAATTTACACTTTGGCTCAGGTGTGCGAGTTGCTTTTTTTCAGCATGGCTTCCGACAGAAGACGGCGCTATGAGGAAGTAAAAAGGGAACGTCTGTAATTACGGGACCGCAAAAGGTTATTCTCCATGTCGGTGGAAATGTTTATTATTATTATTACATTGAGGGGGAAAAAAGACGCTTAACAAATTAAATATACTTACAATAGCAAATCATGTGAGCTTGCTGGACAGGAGGAACATTTTTGGTACTTTTAGCATTGAACAAATACAACGGCTTGCAAAAGTATCCACCCACTTGAACCTTTTGACCTTTTGTCCCCAAAAAAAAGGTTAAAATATCATATGAGGCCCAAAGGTGGCAAAAGGTCAAAAAGTTCAAGGGGAGGGGCCATCTATGGACATCCTGTGTCAGTCTCAATTGAATCCGGACAAAATGCTTGTGGTTCTATTGACATGTGAAGATTATGCACATCCAATAAATTTTTTTAAAATGTTTGACCACATTCTGCTTCATTTTTATGATCCATGAGGGAATTCTAGTCCAGCTCTGTCACTGTGCTAATCACATTCAAGTCAGGCTGTCAATCACATCCATTAAAAATAAATACCATTCATGTAAATGTATCGTCTCTGTGAATATATCATCCCGACGTTGCTTTTCTTGGAATATTTTAGTGAGTATTTGCGCTCGGTTGTTACATACATTACCCAAACAAAAAAAAAAATCATTGTGATGATCAAAGCAAATCACGCAAAATCCAGTGTAACTTGTAGCCGTCGCAGGTACGGGCCATAAAATAAACCGCAAAGTAACATTTGCTTTCCAAAAGCCGCTCAGCAGAACAAACGCTACGGCGAGTCGTAACATGAGAAACTTGTTTGGAAAGGCCACATGAGGAAGACCGGTTTGGATGTGATGACGTCACTTGCATTGTGGCCAAGTGACGTGTTAAATGTTTTTGTATCTGACCTTGCAATTTTTCGTTGAAGCATTCTGTTGACTTGCCTGCTACTCCAGACTTTATTCCCCTGAAAACCAAGGGGGAAAAAAATATTACAGAGCAGAACATCATGATCATTTCAAATCATTTCGAGTCAACAAAATGGAAGCCGTACACTTTCATTTTCCGTTGACTGAACACAAATCGCACTTTTTGAATCAACACAGCAGTATATTTATACCTCCATCATCTGTCACGAAAGTTAACTTTAAAAGACATCTGAACTCTCATTGAATTTAAACCAATAAAAGTCTAATTTATAAAAATAATGTATAAAATGAGCCACCCTTTTGTTTTAAAATCCTTAAATGTACAGTATTTGATTTGTAAGGATTCCCTCATTTTTCGAGGTCAGTAGAGCTATTATGGTGAAATGCTGCCCTCTTGTGGTTATATTTCAGAGTACAGGGCATTCGGGGAGCTTTCATAGACATAGTATGAATGTAGTTTTATTTGAAGCGTTTTCATATTTTGTATTTCAATACTCCCAGATATTGCCTTTTGGAATGTTTGTTTTTTTTCTTTTTTTACACATCGTGGTACCTCGTGGAAACGTATCTTCCCATTGGACGGCAGGCTGACAAATTGTATGAACGTGATTAAATATGTATGTGAAAGCCTGCAGGGCACGTCTTCCTCAACGATCCAAAATATAATATTCATGTTGTCCTCTGCCCTCATTCTCTTGTTTTGTGGGTCAGGCTAATATTTAATGAGTGTGACCCACAACTAAGTGTCACCGCTAAAACACACACAACCATGACCAAGGAGCCACACGACTTGACACATTCTTACTTGGTATTTGCATACCAAGTGACACTGAGATAGCGTTTCCAATCTACGTTTCACATCACGGTGACTACTTTCAATTGCGTAATTTAGCTTTGAGGTATTTGGAGATAAAAGCAGGAGGCAAGCGGAGCACGAGATGTTTCAGAACTCTGTTCCACGCATCAAAGGGGAAGTGAAGGCGCTTATGTTCTTTCGAAGTGGTTATCTAAAAAAAAAAAAAAAAAAATCAAACCAGGTGGAGCAATGCAGTAGTTCCTGGATTTTTTTTTTAATCCTACACTTGTCAGTCAGGTTTTTCAAGTTGGTCAAGCCTCGAGTGTAGTGCAGCGGAATTTGGTTGACCAAAGACCACGTGGAAGTACAGGTATTCATTTGTTGTGAACAAAGTCGAAGCTGTGTCAGTTCATGTTATTCAGAGACGAAATTTAAAAGTGGATATAAAAAGTCTACACACCCTTGTTCGAATCCCAAACCCAGTCATGCGACCACATTATTGCGGTGGAAATGGTTATAAAATGATTTATCTGGTCTATTTTTGTTTAAATATCACAAAAAAATTTATAAATAGGCAAAGGGTGTGTAGACTTTTTATATCGCGCGTTTTGGCATGACCCGGCTTCTGACAACATCTAAGGTGCCGCAAACACAATTTTAAGCAATTCAAGGTTCATTCAAAAGGCTGCCATTCACCGGCCAAGCCACAAGTTCACAAGAATTTGTATTTGTGCAGCCTGGAGGAAACTCCACAAAAAAAATGTCCCCAGATATGGAACAGACTTTACCCACAGTGGACAAGGAACTGAAAGTCACTTGAAATGGGACACTGGGTGTAAACACACGCTTTTAGGAGTACAAAAGCACAAAGGCTTCAAAGTGCCATAACTAAAGCATGCGGCAAAACAACAAAATAAATAAATAAAACATCTGGAGTGTATTTTCTTTCTCTCTTTTTTTTTTTTTATTTCCACCACGGCGCCATCCTGCATAACACCCATTGATGAGCCTGACTGAGCATGTTGTAAAATTATCCTCGGGCTTACTGTTGAAATAAGTATGAGTCATGCAGGCAAGGATGTATACTTGGAAATGGCTATTAAGCAATATCATTTGTGGAGAACAATATGTCTCGTAAAAAAAGGGGAAGATGATACAAATATAATATCTAGTGACTGACGTGGGGGCAGAACACTAAATGTATTTATGTATGTGCCGGATCGGATGTGGTCCTCATACCCCTGAAGGTACCTATAGTAACTGGAGCAGTCTTAATTCGACTTCCAATTTATTATGGACTATATTTAGTGCATTGTGATGAATCATCCGAGCAGGATTCATAGTCCAGGGAGGATATTAAGACTCAATCACTCCTTCCAAGTGCCTAGATAACTGCAAACCCTCTTTTCTGGTTGAATTAAGCAGCACGATCTTATCTGGGAGAGATCATTTTAATACTTCTCTTTTAAAGGCGCTTTTAGATTTGCATTAATTTCAGCTCAAAGTCCCTCAAGAAGCTCACGGTGTTATGCTGGCAACATGCACCTTGTGTCTTACCTCCTCCCATTCTGCACTGCATACATTCCTGTCATAAAAGCCAGGGGCGGGCAGGATCGTACCACACCTGAGGAGGACATCGAAAGAGATGTTATTTTCCGCATAATCATGAATGTAACGACGTTTAAGTATGATTAAATCATATTTAATACTCAAGTTGTGCTGTTAACCTGCGTTTTAGTGTATTACTGATATATTTTTGTGCGTGGGACGCAGCCGTAGGAAGACGTAACCCCCCATTCCACAAGAATGGACTCGCCCTACCACTGCCATGTTGGATGGAACTGACTGCGGGCGCTAAGGCAGCCGGAGTTCCCAGGAAACTTTTTGGCGTTTTCCGCTTCAATTTTGACCCCTTTTCGCACAAAATCCGGGTCTGGCGTCTTCTTTTAAGACACTTCTGGCATCACAGCCGTGCGACCATCCCGTGAAAGTCTGACTCAAGGAGGGGGAATCGGACGGAGGAAGGCCACGGATGACCCGGGGATTGTTTATGGATCTTTTCGGACTCCGTTTACCTTCTTAGAGTAAACGTTATCGCTCGGTTCACAATGAGCGGACTTCATCCGCAACGGCAAACAAATGTCGGTTCCATACTACTGACGCCTCAAGAGAATGACTACCTTTTTAACCACCTTGGCAGGAAATGCATCGTAAGTTCACGTCAGCCTTTCTAGTTCACCCTTTGATAACTTGTCTTCCTGTTTAACGTCGCTCGTTTGAAGTGAGCCTTTTCCCCTTTTTTGTCCTATTGAGGTGAGGAGGGTTCGTTTGTTTTGACAGCCGAGGCAACGAGGGCTCGGCGAGCGGGGACGTCGAATTTCGCTCGGGACGCTCGCAGTCGACCAACATTGAGTTGTAATCCATTTTATTAGGCCTCGACGCGTCAAGGTTGACGATTGACACACCTGAAGTCACGCAGGAAATGTTGTTATCCGACTTGGACCCGCACCTCCGCCTCAACTGAGCTGCCGTGGCGTTAGTGGTGTTAGCCCCACCGTCAGTTAGCTGCTAAATCAATCAACAGCTTGCAAAAAGGGCTTTTTTTTCGCCGTTATTATATAACGTTATTCGAACCTGGTTTGTTTTCGGGAAGTGTGTCCACTGAAGGAATGTGCCGACAAGGCTTGGCAGGGGACAACGCTGACTAGTGAGAACTCATCGGGGTTATTACCCCCCCCCCCAACCACCCCACCACCATACTTCGTCAGTCCCCAAAAGTCCTGCCTTACCAGTCTGTCTGCAGTGAAATGTCACTATTCTAAAATTAGAATAAAACTAATCACTCTCGTCTCTGCTTTTTTTATGAGCAACTAAAACATTTATCCAGTTTTTCTCCCACTCCTTTAAAGTATTGGTAAAGTAGCCGATACTCTTGTGTCTGCCCCGATACTATGACACCGGTACCACCTTACCAGCCTGATATTAAACTTCGGGGCAGGTGGGTCAAGAGACACGTCAGCCTCGTGGAGAAGCAGTCAAGCTTAACATTTCAATTTATTGTCTGTAATGTGGATAATGATCTCCACTGATAACACCAAATACGAAATTTCTTTCAGCATTTCTAAAATGACAATACATGGAAGTGAATGTTCAAAGATTAGTAATGGCGACTCATAACTCTTAAAAAGTGTTCATTTTTCGTCACAGTTGCAAAAATGTCATGACATTATCCACAATCAATACTTTGGTTTGATGAGTTCTAAAATGTGAGTACCTTGTATTCAGTGTGAAAATATTTTTATGTCAGTATTTATTCTCTCTTTGTGGAATCTGGCCCTCATTTAGTTGAACACAAAAGATGGCGTTCTGTTAGATCAGCCACACGATTGTGTTGTTTCCTCAAAGTAGTAATTGATTCCTGAAAGTAAAATGCACGATGATTGGGGAAGTGTTTTTTTTTTTTTTTTTTTTTTTAATGGTCTTACCTGACAGCGAAAAGCTACCTGAGCACCATTTCCTGCCTCGTGAGTCTTGACGGACGTGTTTGTGCTTAACCCACACGCCGCTCGCTTTGTCTTCTTCCCTTTTTACAAGTTCTCTTGGGTTGTGCCGTAGGTTGACGTAGGCGCGCTTAGAAACGCAGCGGCGACATTCCTCCGGCACTCACTCTCTGCTGGTCGTGTCACTCGGCGTGAGACGAAGGAATTTTGGGAGCATTCCTCAAAATCGCACTCGATCTTTGTATGCGGGGTGGGCGGGTGGGTATTTGTGTGTCTTTCCTTCACCATCAAATTCAAATGCGCAGCGGTGATTTAATGGCCGTCTTGTGTCTTGCAACGTTGATTTGCATTCCTGGTCGACTGCGCAAAATGAGTCAGGGGTGGTTTGATTGCTTTGTCAGTGCAGTACAAAAAGAGATTTCACGATCGCTTTGACTCATGCACGTGCAGAGATGCTCATTGGTATTCCCTCGGCTTTCGCCATCAGTAGGGGGAAAAAAAGGGGGGGAGCAGGGGTCCAATCTATGCTGTGTGTGTGTGTGTGTGTGTGCACAGACTGCCCGATCAGCATCCTACAGGAAGTCCCGTGGTCAAGACCCCCTTTGGTGATTTGTGCTGGAGAAGTGCAACATGATTCCACTCAATATCAGCCATTTTATGTTCTTCCTGCCTGCATTTAAAAAAAAAAAATCTAATTTTAAACTGCAGCTATTATCTTTTTTTTTCTCCTTCCTGCACAAATGAGGTCAAGCTCGTCCCGGAGGAAGAAAATGAAAATTTGTCGTGGATGGCTTGGGCGAAAGAAGTCGGCGAGCGCGCGTAGCTTCACTTCCTGCCATTTTTTTGACCCTGTCAGGAACTATCGGCACTCCATGGGCAGATGAAACCTCGGGCTCCTCAGCCCCCCCCCTTAGCCGATGCGCTAGCACCGTCCGTGACGTCACGTCTGTGCTGCTTTAGCTTCATTTCGTGCGCGAGTGCACACATGGACGCCGTCCTGTACTTTAGCTTCATTGTTGTGGCAGTGCGTCCAAAAATGAGATCATGAGCGAGACTTTGTCATCACTTCTGTCAATATTTGATGAAAAACGGGACTCTTGTGTTTGTGCTCCTAACGAGCTTTCCCCGTCACGAGACAAAATGACACCCGAGGGCCTCCCAGCCTCGACCCGCGCGGCCCAAATTTGAAACAATGTCGCGAAAAATTAGGCCCGACGGCCGAGCACGCCTTTACATCCCTCATTATAATAATCATTAATAGCCGGGAAGCTGCCCCCCCCACCCACACGGCGCCGGGAACCCCCCTCGGCAACCTGTAAAACCAACACGGCGCCTGATCACCGTCTGGAAGTGTGCGTTGCCCATCTGTGCTTGCATGCACACTTTTCGACGTTAAAGAAGGAAGGATTTCGTTGGGTAGCGTCACTTTTATTAATGCCTATAAAGAAGTTTGAGAGTTCACGAGCAGCTTCCTGATCTGAGCGCTAATCCGATCTTGCACGCAGCGCCCCGAGGAGATTAAAACCTTTAAGGCAGTCGCTCTAAAACTTTTTCCACCAAAGTTCCTCCCCAAAAAATGTCCTTATCTGTATTTCTAAGCCACTGTAACATAAAGCACAGTTTGAGTGATTCCTTTGCTGACCAGTAGAGGGAGCCCACACACTTTTGAGAACAAATTTCTTAAGGAAAATAAAGGGCGTACTTCAATTTTTTTTTTTCCGGTGTGCTGTATCAGCGCTTTCGGCTGACTCTGCTGCCGTGTCCCTTCCCCTGTCCTAGGCGTTGTCCTCGGCGGTGGTCCAGGTCTTCCTGGCAGACCGGAACGCCGCCTGGTCCAAGAGATGTTGCGGCGTGGCCTGTCTGATCAAGGACAACCCGCAGCGGTCTTACTTCATCCGAGTCTTTGACATTAAGGTAACGCGGCATTGCGACGGGGTCACCCGGTGCGCGTCCACATCCGAGACCTCTCATGTGTTTTTTTTTTTTTGGGTGGGGGGGTCACAGGACGGTAAGATGCTGTTCGAACAGGAGCTGTACAACAACTTTAGCATAAATCCCTCCAGACCATTCTTCATCTCGTTTGCTGGAGACGTGAGTTGACTTTTTTTTTAATCTGTGATGCCGCGGTGTTGGTACATGCAGCAGACCATGAGGTATGCGGCACAGTAAATTGTGGTGATAAGAGACTCATCACTCTGTACACATCGGTAAAAATCATTTTAGTACAAAGAATACACTCATTGACCTGTGTGTGATTTAAAATGAGATTATTTTTTTTATTTTTTTTTGGTGTGCTCATTCTAACGCCCCCCCCCCCCCACACACTTTCCCTGATTCCGCAGTCGAGCCAAGTGGGCCTGAACTTTGCCAGCGAGGAGGAGGCCAAGCGTTTCCGAGGTCACCTGTCAGAGCTCTTGGGCAAAAGGCAAAGGAAAACTGGTACCGATCTTCTTTTTATCGCCACCGCCGATGTTAACGTCTAAACGTGTCGTCGGAATCGCACACGCCGAAACACGACACAATGATCACCATCTTCAGTCTGCTAAAATCTTAGATTTGAGGCGGCGAGTTGGAAAATAGTGAAAAGTGGCAACTGTAATGCCGTTTCCGTCCCGAAGGGGGCACTATAGACCAAATGCAACTCCAAGCGTTGTCATCAAATGAAAATGGTGGTTCTGTTATTATCTTTTAAACCGTCCTGACAATAACACGCTCATCTTTCATGAAACATGCCGAGAATTGTATTTTTTGTGTGTGTGGGAGGGGGGCCGGGGGGGTGACAACTTCATTGCTCAGGTTTGATGAATGACGTCTTTCTTTTAAACCTGCAGCCGGTTCCTCCGCTTCCCTCTTCAAGCTTTCTGCCTTGGGTGCGCACACTTTGCTCACGAGCTTCCCCCCCCCCCACACCCCCCTGTTCTCTCGAGAACTCGCACTGGAATCCTTTCATCCAGTTCTCTGGACTTTTCCCACACTTTCCATTGGATGTGTCGCTGTGATCATAACGCTTCACTAACTCTTCCCGGCCGACTTTCGCTTTCGCAAGCTCCCTTCTTGTCCGCCCGCCTCTCGCCCGGGCGCCACTTAGCGCCGCGTTTATAACCGTTTCCGTTTGTCTGTGTTCACAGAGAAGAGACGCGAGCCTCCAAATGGTACGTTGCCCACCATTTCCTGTCCTTGCAGTTATTTTTGTCCCTCGCCGCCGTAATTATCATCTTACCCATCCCTTGACGCTCTCCTGACCTTTTGTCGCAGTTTTCATAAGCGGGAGGGGGGGGGGGTTAATCCGAGATTAGACCCGCAGTTATGTAAAAACCGGGCGCTAAATCCTCGAATAATATGACGAGATTAGAGCCGCAGAGCGTGTGCGGTTTGACGGGACAGGGAGGGGGAAAACTTTTAAAGTGGGCGGAGCAAGGGCAGCGCACCAGCCAATCAGAGCGTGGTGATTTGAGCGGTGTGTCCTGCTGCGATGGAAAATTGGTTGGAAAAGGCACGCAGATGTGCGCAAGGAGTAGAGCTGGCCTGATGCGGGGTTCGTGCGTCCCAGTCCACTCTCGCAGATGTCCGATGAGGGTATTAAGGTCGAAATCCAAGTTGGGTTCCTACGCCGGCGCGCTTTGGCTCTTTTGAAAATCTTTTTTTAGAACCTGCTTGACCTCAAGAACAGCGGGAGTTTCTTTTCTCCGGAGGCGGTCCTCACCTGGATACGATGCGTCCGCCAGAAGTTATTCTTCATTTCTTTCTTGAGTAAACGCCGTTTCCTTCAGGATCCCCTTCGCGGCCATGATGTTCTGCACCACCTTCCTGTCGGCTCCCTCGGACGAGCGCGTTTGTGAAAGAGGCGGCGGGGGCGGCGGCGGCGGGGGGTTTGGCCCGGCGGGTTGCTTGTCCACCTTGCACTGCTTGGTCCTCCCCCAGGACGAACTGTACCCGAATTTCGCAGAGCCCTCCGCCGCACAAGTGCGAGCTCGCGGCTTTATCGGCGACGCGCTGCCGGACGTTAGGGCGGGCGCGTGCCGCGACGGGGACGGCGGGGGGATGTGGGACAGGGTGAGGAGGAGACGCAGTCGCTCCGTTTCGCCTTTACCAAGCAAAACGCCCAAAAGCCCTTGTAGTGACAAAGGTATGTGGCGCGCAGACCTTCAACGAGTCGATCCGGGTTGTCGAAACCTGCTAGCCAAACGCCGCTCCGAAATCAACTGGCAAGCCACGGGCAAGGGAATTGACGCCCCCCCCCCCCCCCCCCCCCCCCCAAAAAAAAAAAAAAAACTAACGCCGCTTCTCAATGTCGTCTTCCAGGCCCGGCGCTGCCCATGGCCACCGTGGACATCAAAAACCCCGAGATCAGCACGGGACACCGTTTTCACAGCAACTCTCAGATGAACAACATCATGCACTCCACGTTCAGGAAGGAGAAGAAGAACAAAGGCAAGAAGAAGCGGCTGACCAAGGCCGACATCGGCACGCCGAGCAACTTCCAGTGAGTGGCCGGCCTCGGATTTGTCGGATTGAATTTTTACACTGCGAAGACTTGTTGACTGGCGCCTCTCTGTTTTGGCACAGGCACATCGGGCACGTCGGATGGGATCCAAACACAGGCTTTGACGTAAGTGAAGTGCAGCATCGGCTCCAGAAATATTCATCTCCGCCATCATGCGGCCAGTGTGGTTACACAAGAAGATTTTGTGAGGGGAGCGCAACCTGTGTTTGCATCATCCTTGGACTTGCTCCCAAAAAGCACCCCCCCCCCCCATGAAATTACGCAAGGCCAGGCTGAATTCAGAAGTCACCGCTTTAATGGCCTTGAAAATTGAATGGATGACGTCATTCAAAATTGTTCCATCTTCTGCTTTCAATAAGTGGATTGGCCTTGGAGTAATATGACCACTAGATGGCGGCAGCGAACTTCAAACCAAGTGGCAGGAAGTGAGCCGTCCTTCCCAAAATAAAACAAAAAATGAGGCCAATTATAAGTTTAAATGTGAAACTGACATGGATTGAATCAAACTGCAGAAGCTATGAAAGTCTTTTAGCTTAATGCTAACATACAATGCAAAACGCCATAGACAGGCCCACAAAACTAGCATCACAATCAACCCAACACTCGCGTCATTTTGAACCCTTTTGTTTTTTTTGTTTTTTTGCTTCGTCCGCACAGTTGAACAACTTGGACCCCGAGCTGAAGAACCTCTTTGACATGTGCGGCATCTCCGAGGCGCAGCTGAAAGACAAAGAGACCTCCAAGGTCATCTATGACTTCATCGAGAAGAAGGGAGGCGTGGAAGCGGTCAAAAATGAGCTGCGGCGACAAGGTGGGCCAGAGGATACTGAAAACGATACACGAGACAGGGTTTGTCATGAAAAGCTGTGGCGAAAAAAAAAATGTGAACAGCACAAATGCAAAAGCAGACATCTCCTTTTTTGGGGGTGGGTGAATTGAGTGCTATTATTTGTGGTTCAGCTCTTAACAAGCAATTTTTTTTCCAAGATGTCGTTTGTCACGTAATGGTAAAGCCGGGCAAATCCAAGATAATCCGTTTCATTCAAAAACAGACAAGTCAAAAGAATTCACACAAAGACGCAATTACACCCAAAATGGTTTTGACTGCTTTACTTTGTGAAGTGGTTACTGGTTTCCCATCTGCCTGACAAAACCCAGACATAGCGTTCGTCCCCTCCAGTCGTACTTACAAAACCAAGATGTTCTCTATGACAACAGGCACGTACCGTCGTTGAGCCGACTGTGAGAACTGGGCGAGAATATCGGAAAGGCCATAATTAAGGAGCGAAAGAACAAAATGGCGCTTTCAGAACCCATCCAAATGACAGCCACTGCTAACGCGCTAGCTTGCTATGCTAGCGAGCTAATGAATAGAACTTGAATCAAACCCCCCCAAAAAAAGATTTTTAAAGCTAACTCACGAATGGCGGCGATACATTTTGTGTTTTTTGTTATTGTAAAGTGTCCTTGGGTGTCTTGAAAGGCGCTTATAAATAAAATATATTATTATATTTTTATAATAACGTGGCTAGCAATAACATGAAGCGTCATGATTGATTGCGGCCCTTCTGGGATGTAACACTGTAACAAGATGCATTCCTCAAACTTGGCAAAAAAAAAACCCCAAAACCAAAACAAAGCAATTAGTGTCGTTATAATGTGCCATTTTCCGTTTGTGTTATTAATTATCACCATTCGGGTGGTGGATAAGCTGGAGCCCGTCCCAGTAGGCTTTGGACGAGGAGTGGGTCCACGCAAGCATTCACGCCGACATCTGTTGACAATTTGGAGTCTTCGATGAAACAAACATGGAACTGTCAATGCCTCACTTTGCTCATTTCCACCTCAGGGGGAGGGGGGGAAAGGAAGCGGCAGTAAATCAGGCCAAAATCCACATCAGTGGGTTTGTTTGGAAGTTGGACCACCCGTAGAAAAGCCACCTATCTAATATAACCGATCTAAAAGTATTTTTTTTTTCCTCTCTGCAGCTCCCCCGCCCCCTCCATCCAGAGGGGGCCCTCCACCCCCTCCCCCTCACCACGGCTCAGCCCCGCCGCCCCCACCCCCCGCCCGCGGCCGAGGCGCCCCGCCGCCCCCTCCGCCCTCCCGAGCCCCCGTCTCCGCACCTCCGCCCCCACCTCCGTCCCGGCCGGGCTTGACCGCTCCGCCGCCGCCTCCCCCGAGCCGAGGCTACCTGCCCCCGCCCCCGCCGCCGGCCCACGCCTCGGCGCCCGGGCCGCCGCCTCCGCCGCCGCCCCCTACTTCCTCCATTCCTTCTTATGGAGGACCTCCGCCTCCTCCGCCCCCTCCCCCACCGGCATCCTTTGAGGCCAACGGAACAGTGGACAGCGGTTTGCCGGTCGGCGGCAAGTCGGCCTTGCTGTCTCAGATCCGCGAAGGCACCCAGCTGAAGAAGGTGGAACAAAAGGAGCGGCCGCCGGCGTCCAACACCGGGCGAAATGCGCTCCTGAACCAAATCCGAGAAGGGATCCAACTCAAACCGGTGAAATTTTCTTCCCATTCCTTCTCAACACTTCCTGTTTTTGTAGTCTGACCTCGAAACGCTGCTTTGTCATCCTCAGCGGGACGAAACAAACGACTCGCCGCCGTCCTCCCTGGCCCCCTCGGCCGGCATCGTGGGGGCGCTGATGGAGGTCATGCAGAAGAGGAGCAAGGCCATTCATTCTTCAGGTACTTTGCTCAAATTCGGTGGAAAAAATGCACGGTGGCGCTCCACTCTTGTCACATTCCCGCAAAATTCCATCGTAGCCATTCTCGTATCCCTCACTCGAGTCCGCCTCTTTCCCCAGATGAGGACGACGACGACGAAGATGATGAGGACTTTGAAGATGAGGATGAATGGGATGACTAGTGTGTTTGGCTCCGCCCCCCCATCCCCACCTCCCGTATTCCTTTCCGTACCTTTGTATGATTATGACGCAAAAAATGTTCCTTCCTTACTTTAAAAAAAAATAATTTCAAATCACCAAAAAAAAAAGATTTTTTTTCTATTTGCTGTTTTTTTTTTTTTTTTTTGCCTTTCTGCTTTTTTTTATTAATCTGTGCAATACCTCATTTAATGTGTCGGACATTCTCATATCTGTTGTTGATGTTTCTCTGACGTCTCGTGTAGCTTTTTAACCGTCTTCTGCTATTTTTTTTTTTTTTTTTCGACGCTCGTCAGGCCATCTGTCACTTTGTCGCCACACATTCCCTTGCGTCCTGTCACTCTCGCGCTCGTCCTCGTCTTCCCAAAATAACGTGCAATTTAGACATCAAGCTGTCGCCGATCTTCCGGACATAATTCTCAGAGGCATGAGTTGCCGCAAATCCTCCCGTTGAGAGAAAAAGAATTATTTTCGTACCTTAATTGTGGTTTATTTTTGCTTACTCTAATGATCGTAGTTTAGCAACCATATTTTCTAAAAAACAAAAACAAACAAACAAAAAAAAAATTTGGACTCTTTTCGCTTAAGCTGCTGTTTTCTGTGAATGTGCTCCAGATGTGAGTCTTGATGTATTTTTTATTTTCTTTTTTGCACAGAAAGAGAAGACTCGCATGCATGACAACAAGGACATGTTCAGGTCTGTGTAGTCCGTATCATAAAGCGCAACGCACGCACTTTGCGAGATGAGGAAAAATGAGATTGCAGCGGTTTATCGACGGTTATCGTCCTGTGTACATTTGCTTTTCGACGCAGTATCGATAACGGATGCAGACTCCCGTTTAATAAACTGACACTTACATTTTATTATAATAAGTGATATTTTGTGACACAGTCATGCCGTGATTATCTCAACTCATTGGACATATATATTTTTTTCTATTCTGTTAACACAATGACACTACATTCAAGTTGGTTTGTCTGTCACGACTACGGAATCTTGTTTTTTTTTTCCCCCATCTTTTTCTACTTTACGCTATACAATATAAAGCAGAGTTTTGACGTTATTTGTTGGAATTGGGTCAATGATTGTGTAAAATTTGAGGAATAAAGACATTTTTAGTTTTACACCTCTTGATGCTTACGTTTTACTCGACACAAAAATTGCTGCGTTATGTTATTGGAATATTCATTTATTTTGTTTATACGAGGACTTTAGGGGGTGGTAAGTTTTCCGCACGATGTAAAAAATGCATTGAGAATGAAAATAATGATTTAAAGGTATAGTCGCCCCTCACGATGATTATGTGGAGGCTAAAAGCTAGCAATGCTAACTGATAATGCATTACTGTCCCAAAAAAAATGTGATTCTGTTTACTTTAAAATAAGTGTTCTGTTTTTCATTGACCTGCTTTTTTATATTCCATGGCAAAACTAATTGGCAACTATGCTAACTGTGTCCTGTTTTTAATCGAATGCTAGCAACCTGCCAACAACTTTTGCTTTGAACGCGCAAACAAGGCCAAAGACTTTCATATAACTGGGAAAATTGCCCCCGATAACATCTTTTAAATATTAAGCAGTTACTCTTATTTTTTCCTACCTTGAATTTTTTTTCAAATACAATTTAAATAAAATAAAAGGCCTTGATTGTAGCATAGATTTAGCAATGAGGCTAAATTGGCTAAAATACCCATAGCGTCAAGAAGGACTATTCAATATACTATTATATTTATATAATATAATATATTTAATATAATTAATATATTATTAATTTAATATAATATATAAATAGTATATATTTATATTTTCTGTCGAATGAATTTATCTTACAACTACATAGTGAATAAGAATTTAGATCTAATTTAGCTACATTCTATACAAGCTCTTGTACATTGTAGCCTCCAATAATGACATATTGAGAACTTTTGGGGGGGGGGGGTTGCCTATTTTGAACTCAGATTAGGCATACTTTTCAATTGTGACATGCATCTTTGTATTCAGTCACATCGCGGTGTTAAAAGAACCCATTGTTGGTTCTTAGCGGCCCTGCCGTTGTTTACTCAAGATTGGCAATAACAACAGCATAAATTGTATGTGCCATTTTATTTTTAGCTAACGGCCCCTGTGTCACATCTCAGCTGTGGACCTTCTGCGAGGGGATTAAAACAAGGTATGTCACTTTCCGCTGGCTCTGCGCACCCCTAGTGACACGCGGGCAACCAAACTACAACCGCGTATCAGGTGGCGAAAGATGTTCAGATTTAGTAACTTCAGAGGAATGTAGTATCTTCTGACAGATATTGCGCCATGAACCGTTTTCGTTGTGTAGCTCGGAGTAACTGTTGTTTAATTCTGTTGGACAGCACAAATGCGTTCTGATTTTCCACAGGGGGGGTGGGGGGGTCACTGACCGCATGAACAAGCAGGATGTCTCCACATTTTTGCAGAAGATCTCACTGAAAGGGTTCCTTGGGCGGATTGTTCGGCCATGAAGTTATCTTCTTAGGCATGCTTAGGCCTTGGAATGCGTGCGCGCCCAAGGGAATGATATTGAGTACACGTGTTGTCACAAGTCGAAAAAGTATCGAATAGAAGGCGCAGATTGCTGTCAAGTGGGCTGGCGGCAAAGTTAATACAGTCGTTGGCAATGGCAAATAAAATTCTCAAAAACGATTTTCTACATGCTGAGGGCACCAACTAAACGCATCGATCTGTTAACTGAGCATCATCCATAACCGTCATTATTAAAAAAAATCCACAGAATTTCCCCATTAGGATTCTTCATAATAACTTGACCCCCCCCCCACCAAAAAAAATGACAATCAAAAACAAATCTGTATTTAGAAATGAACACGTCATTCATTCAAACATAGCACGTCGTATTTACAAGTTTACAAGAAGAAAAAAAAATTGTAAGTAAACAACTTGAGGTTTCAAAAATAAAATTACAAAAACAAATCATATTGGTGTCAGTGCAACAAAAAAAAATCCTTTTTTAATTGCTGTTGATCTTCGGGTAATCCCAGCTAGTTCCCACGTTATCTTCCTCTTCTCTATTATCGTAGATGCAATGGAAGTTCAACCTGTTAAAAAAAAATAAATGAATATTTTACATAGAAACAAACTGTAGCGTGAAGAATGTGTTTGTGTTGTTGCTACGTCTGCCTTTATCTAACCTCCGCCGAACACTTGCTATCAATAGCAGCATTAAGTGAAGGAATTTTCCGGCTGGAAGCAGAGCTGACTTTTATTTTTCCACTCTGACAAGCCACGAGGTAGCCAAACACTTGTTTCCATTGAAAAGTGTGACAATTATTTTAGTGGCAAACATTAATTTGACATGGGGAAGGAATGTTTCTTTCATTTGGGAATATGTTTGTGGCGAACAAGAAAACTTTGTTTTTTTACGCATTATTATTTCATTATTATTATTATTATTATTTTGGTCCGTAGCTCGGTTTATGACGATTATCAACATCAATAAAAACAGTTGGCTTTGACATTGTCTTTGACAGGACGCTAGCTTAGCGCTAACACGGAGTGGAAAACATGGTAGAGAGGCTAACAAAGCTAGCATCGGTGTTGCGGTGAGTGTAAATGTTTCAACGTAGTTAGGTACTTGAGCAACGCATGCGGACAGAGTAATACTCATGGGCATATATTCTTTATCCTCTGCGCGACTACAAAAACAAATGCGGTCGGTGTTTTTTGTGGAGCTGGGATGGTTTCGTTTCCATTTATTTGAATGAAGAGAGTGTCATTGTGTCTTTATTATTATTATTTAGTTACTTATTTTTTATTATTTGCCGTTAGCTTAATGCTAGTCCCAAAAAAAAAAAAAATCGACTTTGTCCAAATAAGGTAATGAGTGTTTTCCTCACCTTCCTCAGGTTCCGGATGCTGCTGTTCCGGATGGAGTCCATCAGCTGATCGTGGGCCGACCTCATCGGCGTGGACGGCCTGCTGCTCTCTTCCCCCCGTCTTTCCACCGCCACGGGCCTCAACGCGTTCTTCAGCTCCTTGAGGATGCTGGTGGTCTCGTCCTTGGCCTTGACCTTCTTGCCCTTCTTCCCTTTGCCCTTTACCTTCTTGCTGCTGGCCTCGTGGGATTTGATCACCTCAGCGATGGTCCGGGTGGGCTTCTTCTTCTCCTGGCGAGAGGGAAGCAGCGGCGGAGGAGGGGGAGGTGGCGGCGGCGGAGGAGGAGGAGGTGGTGGTGGCGGAGGTGCTGGTGGTGCCGGAGGTGTCTGCTTCTTAGCCAAGTTGCTCCGTGGGACTTTGGGGGAGGACCAAGGGGAGGATCGAGGTGAGCTGCAGGGTGTTGCTCTCTAGAAACGGGAATGGCGGGCATGTCAGTCTTGTTTTCAATTCCGGAAGCTATCTGCCGTGATTTGCTGAAAATGTTCACATGGCGCCAAAGTACTGCTTTTATAGAAGCTAATCCTCTGGCATCATCAATAAGTTAAGATTTTTAGCTGATCAGCTTGTGCCAAAGAACTATGTTGAATGTGATGGGAGGAGCTTCTATCAGGCCAAAACACTGTTTAATAGCAAAGTAGTGCTGTGGCACCTTTTTTGTGCATGGAGAGGCACAAAAAAATAATCAGGGTGGAGCAAAATTTACAGTTCTTTTTTTTAAGTCATTTTTTTAGCTTTAATATCGCATAAAACTTAGCTGTTATTTATTATTATTATTATTATTACTATTATTACTATTATTACTATTATTTATATTAGCTAAATGTTTACATTTTCAAATGATCACCTCGGCAACATGCCCCAGGAAATCACAATGTCCCATCACCGAGCTATTATTAGCATCAGACAGAATGTTGCGTTACCAGCGCCGCGGTCCGTGGATTGGCGGCTCCTTCCGGCGCCCCCTGTTGTTGCTGTTGCCTCTGCTCCTGCAGTCGCTTCTGCCTCTGACGGTCCTGGTTTCTGGTCAGGATGCCCGTCATGCTCATTCTGGGTCCGGGCAGGTTAAACTGGTAGCCCAGCTTGATCAAGGTGTGGTTCTCTCGAAGTATCTTCACCATCTCCATCTCTACCTGAAGTCAAGCAACCAACGTTGCGATGTCAAAGGTCGCAGTTGATGTTAGTGCGGCGAGTCCGGTTACCAACCTGCCCTCCGCAGATGTGCCTCTGGTTATGAAACCGGAGCTCGGTCAGGGTGCTGTTCCATGGCATGGCTTGGACCAGCGCCAGGACCCCCTTGCCGCTCACGTAGTTGGACTCGATGTTGAGGCTGACGATGGACGAGTTCTCCCGCAGCATCTTGGCGACGGCCACAGCCACCGGGTCGTCTGCGTGGGTATTGGCGAGGCTGAAGACCCGCACGTGCGTGTTGGATCTCAGGGCTTCGGCGAATCGGATTAGGGTCTCCTAAGAAAGCAATTCAGCTGTTTTGAAATTGTAAGGTATCGGTATGGGGCTGATACCGGTCCTTATTTTAAGGGTATTGCATAATCCTGATACCGGCTGATATCAGCAACCGATACTTAAGACAAAAACTATCCCGCTCCTTGGCAGTCATTGCTCCTAGACTGCAGCAGTTAACAAATGAGCGTTCTATTTTTATTTATGTAATCGTGTTAAATTTAATTTTTATATATCAAAAATACTAGCGGTATCGGTACTTGGTATCAGTGAGTACTCAAAGTTCTTCCGTTTGTTTGTGTCGTTGTTGTCATTTGATTGATGACGAACTGACTTACTTTTGGTAAACATTTTTTTTGACAGTCAGAGAAACATTTTTCAAATAAAATCGCAACCTATTGTGTATTGAAATGGTCAAAATATCACCAAAACATGATTACGTACTTTTGCGCAGTTTTTGTACCTGCGAGATGTCGTCAATGTTATTCAAGTTGACTTCTGTGAGCTCGGGGTCGTCACTCAGAGCCCGCTGCAGGGCCTCGTCCACCACGGTGGGATTCCCGCTGGTGTTCGGGTCTGGAGGGGGAGGGGGAGGAGTCAATGGGACAGGCTCCGCCCGCTGGGGCTTCAGCTGCTGCGGCGTGACGATCGGCGGCGGCGACGGCGCGACGGGCTCGACGTGAGCGTTTTCTTCTTCGTCGTCCTCCTCTGTTACGACTTCTTCCTCCTCCTCCTCCTCCTCGCTCTCCTCATCTTCTTCATCCTCCTCTTCTTCCTCCTCCATTTGATTTTTCAGCTCTTTCTCGCTTTCGTCGTCCTTCTCGTCCTCGGATTCGCTGTTTCTGTCTGTCACGCCCTCGTCTTCTTCATCCTACATCGATACACACATTTATTATTTTAAATGCCTCTATTGATCGCAACTTAGGTGGAGAAGTGAACTGGCAGTAAAACAGGCCAAAATCCAGATGGTACAAATGGAGAATTTTTTTACATTTAATTCAGAACTGTGATTCAAATTTGTATAACCAATGTTGTTCATAATTTCAAACAGATACGTTATATGCATTTTGTTTTGTCATTGGTCAAAGGAGCAGTTACGATCGAGGCCTACTAATTTTGCCTAGCAACAAGTACCCGGACAAATTCGATAATACGAGTTTTATACGTAGACTAAATTTTGATTTGAGGCAATTAAAGTTATTTTGGTAAAGCGTTGTGAACCGTACGCTCTTCGTTGGACTTTTATCAACTTGTCTCTTGGAATGCAAGAGGAAATCCAGCGGTAGTCTAGCGGTGTCCGTTACACGGTCCTCTTATAGAACTTTTCCACACAGCTCTTGAATTGTATCTGATGAGATTGTCCCAGCACAGATTCCAAAACCGTAAGGCAGACATTGTTGCCAAGACAATCGTAAACGGACAAAATTTCAGTCATTCTCACAAACTGACCGTTTTAGGGCTCGCTCCTCCAATTTCCTTTTCCAGGATTTTCTGAGTCTCGGCCTCCCAATATTTCATGAGGGCCTCTCTACTGAAGGTCCCCGTCGGGGTCTTGTCAGTCTGGTCCTTCTGTCGTAGCCCGATGGGCACGTTGGCGTCGGGGTCGATATCCACCAGCTCCTTCTCCAGCTCGGCCAGCTCTTCGGGACTGAGCGACGCCAGGAGCTCATCCTCGTCCACGTCTTCATACTTGCTCAGCTCCCGGCGGTATCCGAAATAACTCATGGGGGATCGGTACAAAACGCTCACATTCAAAAGGCAAACTCAAAAAGGTTCACCAGCCCAAACCCGATCTCAGCCTGGTGCTATGCGTCCGTGTCGCTGACTCGTCTAATCTCCGCCAGCTGCCGCTCCGGCCTTAAGAGTGGGATCAGAGGTGTGCGTTGCAAAAGTAGAGGCCCCTTATGATGCGCCGTCTTATTTTTGGGAGGCCTGGCTCTCAAAAGGGGACTGAGCCACGAAAAGCATGTGAGCTCAGCGGCTGCGGCAGCCTGTCATCGGCGCGGCGTGTCACCGATGCCTGAGTGGCTTTGTTCATAGCCAAGAACGGAACACGCAACGGCACGCAAATGCAGACACGGTATCACAGAAAGTTGGCATGTCCATCGACGACTCTTGGCGTCTTCTCCTGGTTATCCCAATTACAGCCACTAGTGGGCATACTTCCATGAAATATGCTAAGATATATATATATACTGTATATACTGTGTGTGTATATATATATATATATATATATATATATATATATATATATATATATATATATATATATATATATATATATATAGGAGAGAGGGGGGGGGGGAGCAGGGCCAAACAAACAGAATACTGTGACCAGTCTTAAACCAAGCTTAACCAAACATTAACGCAACTGATTAATTTAATAGGACGCAGGGGACGGAAAATCGTCTGGATTTACCACACAAATTGCAGTTCATCAAAGAGTATTTGATTTCTGAAAGTATAACGAGAAGCATGCTTATGTGCGGGACACAAATATGAGGTTACTATAGTTGATTGTCTCGAAAAATTCTGACCTTTGAAAGAGAAGAGCGATCCGTTTGGATTCGGTAGGGGGGGCGTGCAAATGCAAAATATGCGATGTTGCCGGAAGCTCGGGATAAAATTAGGCACGGCATTTTCAAACCATCTTTGATTCAAATCGGGTCCATGTTTTCGGAAAGACGATCATTTCACGCACGCATTTTGTGCGCGGTTCGCCTTAAATGAACTCGGTGATAATATCACTATTTGACGGCTATCGACCGACGTGCAATGTAGTGTAAGTTGAGGGGTTCGTTGTTTTTAGCAGACAGGTCTACTTTACGAACGGCAAAAGTAGAGATGAAATCATTTAAATGCAGTTTTATTCAAAGGGGAAAAAAGACACAATCAAGATCACACAACTCTGCTCGTAACGAAAATCACTTCCTGTTTCTCTTTCTTCAACAGCCAATCAGAACCCACCAACATAAAAACACGTCGAAGCAATTATTAAACAACAAAATATAATTTTAAATTATATTCTCTTCTTATTTAGGTATTCTTAACATGAAATATGATGCTTAAACATAAAATGATAATTATTAATAATATAACGTAAACTTACAGCGGTATGAAGTTAGCGTGTCGTGTTTTGCAATATGCTTCTCTGTCTGTGCGATACTTTTGCGCATATATGATGAAGTAGCACAGACTGGTTGAATATCAAAGCCGTTCATTTAACATTCACGAACGAGCAGATGTCAGGGGATAACTCCCCGCTGGCATCTTCCAAATGGAAAATACACCCCGTGCCGGTATCGAGCCGATCGCCTCGCGGTCCGCTGACGAACCGGAGTGATCCGTGGGAGAAGTCTCAGATGTGGTCAGCGTGTGACACAGTGACTCAGCCTGTAGGCGGCCTCTCCAAGCCTTCAAAAACACTCCGCCAGTCTGTGTTTGGAGGCAGGCAGACGACTGGCCCATCCTCAAGTTTCACTGCTTGTACCTCACACACACACACACACGCACACACACGCGCGCGCGTGGGGGCTCGCAGTTCCCTCCAGTTTTTTGGATTATAAAGACGCACTTCCATGCAGCGGATCAAGTCAGCTTTGCATTTGTGCTCCATATGAGGGAGAAAGTAAGCCCGGCTTCTTCTCTGTCCGTTTTGTCTGATTCGTCACGCGTTTGCGTGGATCTTCGAATTGTATTTCGTTAGGGGTACACGCGTGGAGCGTTGCGCCCTGTTGTTTGAAAATGATATCTCTTAAGAACAGTCTTTTTTTCTTGGGGGGGGGGTGTAAATGAAAAGATGACATTTGGTTCCAGTCTTGTTGTTGACAAAGGCAGATGAGCTTGTGTTAAGCCTGCAGGGAGACAATATTGACCTTATTGCATGTTGAATTTCGTCATTGCGCCAGGTACAAACTCCGTGCCTTGTCGCTTGAATAATCGTTGATCAGACCGCGCGTACCTGACAAATCGGACTTCTTTGCAGATCTTCAAGGCACCTTGTCTCCTCTTGAGTCTGTTGACAAGTTGGAATCTGTGCTGTGGAAAACTCGGACCCCCAATAACTGATGATGTGAGCAAGCTGTCGCTGCTGGTGAGCTTTATTTTTTTCCTCTCACACACACACACGCACACAAATGTTAGTTTCTGTTAGATTTGTGCACTGAATTGTGACGTCTCCTTTAGAAGCACAACATCCCTTCCGATTATGAGATTCCTGTTTATTACATTCCCAAAGAAGTGGTATGTACGTGACGAATAATTTCTGCATGACCCAGCCAGCGGCTCGAATGTTTTTTATATTCTTCCCTGTCAATGTTTTTTTTTTCTTAGTCTGGTGAGTGTTGGGTGGTATTAAACGTCTACCCATTGGAGCAAAGTCTTCGCAACCTGGCCGACATGTTTGGCGCCGTCTCCTCCAACAGGGAAAACATCCTGGTCTTCGTCACCATGCTGAAGAGCCTGCGCTTCACGTTTGACAACCAGGAATTGGTTAGGCGTCGCCGTTCTATTCGTCCGTGTGCGTACGGTGAATTAATCGAGACGTTGCCGCGCAGGAAACGGCGATGCAAGTCTTTCAGTGTCACTACAAGGAAGGGAGCTTGAAGAATGAGCTCTATTTCGACTACATCGAGGAGATCCTCAACGCCGCCGGTAAAGGAGCATCCAGCTTCTCCTGCAAGCCGCCGCCTTGTCTCAATACGGCAAACGGACCAGGTAATTAATGAGGGTCTTTTTCGTCAGCTTTATTGATTCCCCCCCTTCGTCACACAAGTCTCTGAAATGGCATCGCGAGCCCATAATTAACAAAAATCAACAGGAGGTGGAGAAGAGAAGTGGCAATAAAACAGGCCAAAATCCAGCGTCTCTGAAATGGCATCGCAAGCCCATAATCAACAAAAATCAACAGGAGGTGGAGAAGAGAAGTGGCAATAAAACAGGCCAAAATGCAGGGTCTCTGAAATGGCATCGCAAGCCCATAATCAACAAAAATCAACAGGAGGTGGAGAAGAGAAGAGGCAATAAAACAGGCCAAAATCCAGGGTCTCTGAAATAGCATCGCGAGCCCATAATTCACAAAAATCAACAGGAGGTGGAGAAGAGAAGTGGGAATAAAACAGGCCAAAATCCAGGGGCAAGAATCTCCCATGCATGTTTTGGGGGGGGGGTTTGGCATGTGGGAGGAAGCTGGTGTACTCAGAGAAAACCCACGGAAGCAAATGCATGATTTTTACCAATATGGATTTTATATTTAATACAGAACAGTGACTCAAACGATGTGTATAAACAAACTCGTCCATTATTGTAATAATTTTGGAATAGATTAGGTAGAGTCCGGTCCTAATTTGACATTCAAATGCATTTTTTTCCACTGGCCAATGGGGCATCGACGATTGAGCCTTACAAATTCTGCCTAGCAACAATCGAACAAGCGAATTACCTCTTGATGTGCATGCTAACTGTTTAATTTTTTTTTTAAATCTAGATTGAATAATTATCCTAAAAGCACAAACGGATGTTTTATGATCAAGGGGATTGCGCAGTCTCTGATTTCTGATTTCTTGCGAATATTTTCCAATGGCATGATGATGTGTCCTTCTCGGCAGGGGGTCAAATCGGAGGTCGCGATTACAGATGGTGGAAAAGAACGCCGCTGCTGTTGGTGATCGTTCCGGTCATGGCTTGCGTCGTTCTCATCGTATGGCGGGTGAGTGGATTCAAATTAAAAAAATGCTCGGCTCTGTCGTTTTGACTCTCGTGACTGCCGTGCCCCACGGCAAGGTTTGTACGATCTCAGGGCTGTGGTATCGGAACATATTAACATTATGTAAACAATATAATCGCCTCGCAAACACTTATGAAAAAGGCGTCCACGCTGAAACAGGACTATTTTGTTTGTTTTTTTTCTTAAAAATAAAAATAAAAATCCCATTATGAAATTTCCAATGGCCATTCCAATAAAGCTGAAATGATGACATACTCTTGATTTAGCGAGCACTTCCTGAAAAGGAAATTCCTGTTAACAATCGTTCATTGAATATTGATCGGTGCTTTGAGGTTCCCCTATTAGCCGCCTAGCGATGATACTAAACGGCATTTTCTTCAGGTCACATCAACGAGACATTCGCCGGCGCGCCCCGCCGAGGAGATCGAAATGTCACCCGCCGACTCCGTCCTCAGCGTGTCCGTTTCCGTCCCGCTTCAAAAGCCCGACGATGCTCTCGCGGAGGAGGACGCGCTTGCCGGTCATCGTGACAGCAGGTGAAGGATAAAGATGAAAGGATGGGAGAAGCTCCGTTGACTCATTCTGCCCCAGATGTTGCGTATTCGTCAAGGCGGCGCCAAGCTGCTGCGAAGACGAGCGTGCGGTTAATCAAGACGCAGAATTCTCTTGGGACACTTCTTGTACAAATCGTAGATGGACTCTTCTGACATTAAGAGCAATGCGAAAACTGAGGCCGGAGTGTAAGATGTGGATTCAGCTTTCAATCCGAAAATCTACAATGCCTATGAAACATAACTGAAAAAAAATGGAGAAGAACTCTGGACTGGATATTCTTCTGGAGGAATGGACCGACAGATTTGGAAATCGGGTGTCCTGTTGGCAGAGATGGGAATGCGAGTCATTGCGGCTTGGACTCGATTCACTGTTTTGACGTGTGACTTAACTCGACAAAAACTGAAAGACTCGAGACTGGACTGAAGAGACGATGAGGTGACAAACAGGTCGAATAAATTGGGGAATAATAAGGTTATGCGACTTGACTGGAGACAAACTGTAACTTGATTTGACTTTTGCGAAGCAAAACGATTTGGGGCTATGAAGGTTGAAACGATTAGTCGACTAGTCGAGTTCTCCGCATCGGCGTTCCAATCTCGAAGTCAACAAATCACTAATCTTGAGACAAACTGTGTTTCGCAAGGCAAAAAAAAAGGGCACTATCGGGGTTGAAATGATTAGTCGACTAGTCGACATCTACGCGTCGACAAATCACTAATCTTGAGACAAACTGTCACTTGATTTGACTTTTGCAAGGCAAAGAAAATAATTTTGGACCATCGGGTTTGAAACGATTAGTCGACTAGTCGACTACGCGTCGACAAATCACTAATCTTGAGACAAACTGTCACTTGATTTGACTTTTGCAAGGCAAACAAAAATATCTGGGACTATCGGGTTTGAAACGATTAGTCGACTAGTGGAGTTCTCCGCATCGGCGTTCCAATCTTGAAGTCAACAAATCACTAATCTTGAGACAAACTGGGTTTCGCAAGGCAAAAAAAAGGGCACTATTGGGATTGAAACGATTAGTCGACTAGTCGACATCTACGCGTTTACAAATTACTAATCTTGAGACAAACTGTCACTTGATTTTACTTTTGCAAGGCAAACAAAAAAATCTGGGACTATCGGGTTTGAAACTATTAGTCGACTAGTGGAGTTCTCCGCATCGGCGTTCCAATCTTGAAGTCAACAAATCACTAATCTTGAGACAAACTGGGTTTCGCAAGGCAAAAAAAAAGGGCACTATTGGGATTGAAACGATTAGTCGACTAGTCGACATCTACGCGTTTACAAATGACTAATCTTGAGACAAACTGTCACTTGATTTTACTTTTGCAAGGCAAAAAAAAAAATCTGGGACTTTTGGGTTTGAAACGATTAGTCGACTAGTGGAGTTCTCCGCATCGGCGTTCCAATCTTGAAGTCAACAAATCACTAATCTTGAGACAAGCTGGGTTTCGCAAGGCAAAAAAAAAAAAAGGGCACTATCGGGGTTGAAACGACTAGTCGACTAGTCGACATCTACGTGTTGACAAATCACTAATCTTGAGACAAACTGTCACTTGATTTTACTTTTGCAAGGCAAAAAAAATAATTTTGGACTATCGGGTTTGAAACGATTAGTCGACTAGTCGACATCTACGCGTCAACAAATCACTAATCTTGATTCGTACAATATCAATGAAGTCGTGCATTGTTTGACTTCAGCACGCTATAGTCGACTAGCATTTTTGTTGTTGTCATTGAACCCCCGCTGACGACTTGCTTCAGATATCAATAATGTCATCGACTAATCGACTCGACTTTCAGCACGCGATAGTCGACCACGAAAGAATATTAGTCCTTCAACCCCGACGTCGGACTTGCTCGAGATTTCAACCACGTCGTCAATGAATCGATATCATGTCCCGATATGGTGTTGAATATTATAGCCATTGGATTGTCATGTTTTTTTCTTCATGCCTTCTTAGCCTATGAACACATCGAGAGTGATGCCGCCGGGCCGGTCGCGCACTTGTTGACATTGCGATGATCGGTCACAGATGGCAAAGCCGCCGCTCGCAAACAACATCGCGCCCGCGGTTCAACAAGGGTCCGACTTTGTGTATCAAAGCTCCGAGCAGATGGCAAAGATAGCCACGGCCAGACTGGCCGTGAATCCTTCCATTGTGTCCCCCCTCTCCACCCGTGATGTATCGCCGCTTCTTCTTCTTCTTCTCTGCCGCAGTAAAGAGGACTGGACTTTCTAATGCCTCATTCACTGAGTCAAGCTCGTTTGGGTCATGAGAAGATGACTGTGTGGAGAGAGGGTGCGTCACACACACACACACACACACAGAAAGGGAAGACAGGAGCGTCGAAGAGATACGGATGGACGGACGGACAGGCGGATGAGCTCAGCGAGGAGCATAAGAGGGACGCTTGTTCTCGCCCCACAAAAGACGTGGCCGTAGGCTGGAGGAAATGCCACTTACCAACACGACCGATGTCGGCGGAGTGCGATGAATCAACGGGCCAGGAATCTCTGCCGACCGCACGCAACTGCGGAACGGTGGTAAATATTCCAATAATAGTTTTTCAGTACGCCAACGATTGCGTTCCAAGGAACCGCTTCATTAAAATTTACAAAAGTGCAAATAGCTAAAACAATTGAGACACAACAACCCCCCCCCCCGTTCCCGGACCCCCCTAAAAAAGGGCCAGCTGTTGGATACAAATTACATCCTGCCAAATGTGAAAATATTAGAAACAGATCCGTTTGAGTCAGTGCAGCGCTAAACCACTGCACCACTTCAACCACAATAATGAAATATCGATGGATTAAAAAAATGATGATGATAATTTCCATCGACAGCTCAAGATGCCAAATATGCTTTGTAACTGGGAGTGTTGGCAGTGAAAGTCAAACTTGTATTTGGAATAAATTCATTGGATGTATTTATTGGAAAGATTGCATGAACATTAAGGGAAAACATTAATTTAACACTACAGTATTAACATTATAACTACGCATGTGACATTTATGTGTTGGTTGTGTATTTTATGCGAGATGCGTTTTGCTACATTTTTAAGGGCAGAACCAGAACTGGTTCTGCCTGGTGTTACTAATTATTCTTACATGGACTGGGAGGCAAACAGTTCATTGTCGCAATGATAATTTATTTATTACATAACAGAAGTGATCACATTTAGCAGCACTGCTAAGTGCTTTTTTTCTACATCTGAGTGTGAATATGTTGTTAAATGAATTTCCATGGCGTCACGCTTTTCCTGTCCTGAAATAATAACACAATAAACATATTTTTGACGATTTGTTGCTGTAGTGTCATGAACTCTTCAGTTTCCGAGGTAAACGAACGCATCATTTCGATTAAAAACTGCCATCCTTTTATTTTATGCAGTCACTTCCGCCGGAAACGTTGAAGCTTTTGTTTTGGAAAGCTACTAGCCACGGTCGCCATTATTCTTCCTGGCTTGACGTTCGATAAAAAGACATTTATTTGACTTTTATCGTATATTATTGAAGCAAACCGCACATCTTCATATTTTTATTCAACCCGTTTATTCAACGGTGAGTTTGCAACGTTGACCAGGGGCCAAAGAATGGAGAGGCGGTCCGAGGGTGTCGGTAAGTTGCTAAGCTAACGTTGGTCAGCTAACAGCTGCCGCCAAGAACAGTTGAATAAAATGGCGCATTCAGTTCGTCACTGTGCGTAACATAGATTCTGACAGTCAAGGTTGACCGTGAATGTTAAGCAAACTCTTCACTATGCGCTGCAGAGCGCAGACCCTCCACGCGCTTGATCAAAATTAAGCATCGTTGCCCGGATGTTCCGATCGCATTCTGCACGGTTGATTTTGTTGCGTCCCCATCATGTTACATGCACCATCAAGCAAAATTCAAACATCACTTCGCTAGTTAAAAATCGAATGCACGTGGGTGCCCGTGTCGCTTGCGGTGCACGGTTCGGCTCATTTGCGGATGAATTACTGTTTGCGGTTCCGGTTTTAAGTGCGTAACCAGCGTCTGCGCACATCATGGTCAATGACATCACTGCGTGGTATAATTGACTTGCACGGTGCTGTATATGTACTTGGTCATCATCCTGCATTCATTATATAAAAGGGAAATGGTGTGTGGATGTGTTGGTGTTCCTAAAGAGTGTAAAAATAGCCCCTCGGGGCCGCACATAATGCACATTCCGTAAACCACCACTTAGTGAGCAAAAGTCCCGGATTGTGAGGACAAATACGATGAATGGCTATTTTTCCGGACGGCTAACTTTTGTTGTTTGACCCCCCCCCCCCCCCCCCCCCAGGTGCTGGATGGGCTCTCCCGCTGGCCTCCCTTCGCCTGATGGCCTCCCCGCTGCAGCTGACGTACTCGTTCATGTGGCAGGTGATCCGCCAGAGAAACGTCAGTCAGTACAAGAAGGTGGAGGAGTTTGTCACCGTGGTGACGCAAACCGTTCCGGAGCTCATGAGTTTCAAACAGACGGCGCAGCTCATCTTGGGCTTGCGGGCGAGGGTAAGGTGGTGGACGTTCGACGAATCGTTCCAACTCTATACGTCTTAATAACGAAATTTCTTCATTTTAGATCATTTTGGATTTGCTCCAGGGGGAGGGCCCACCAGACTCCCGCGCTATTCAAACGCTAATAAATAAACTCAAGATCGCTCCACCTGTAGGGGTAAGAACGCGAGCGCTCTTTTTTCCCCCAAAACGTAAGCGGCGTTAAATGTTCACAACTTCCTGTCGCGGAAGGACGTGGAAGTGGACAAATGTCAAACCAACTTCATGGTGCTGGTCCAGAATCTGCTGAAAAGCCCCGCAGAGAGGAAGCTCTTCTTTAAGGTACGCTACGCCATGGGGGGGGGGGGGGGGGCACGTTGTCATGGATACGCTGGATTCACTCCCGCGTGTATAATAATAATAACAAAAGCTTGTCTCCGTGGCAACCATGTCCCCTCGCTCGGCCTTCCCGGATTTCAGAAAGAAGCTCACGCGTTGGTTTTTTTTTTCCTCCGCAGGAAGTGTTCCCGGTTCAGTACGGCACAAAGTTTGACACGGCGCTGCAGACTCTGGTCGCCGGCCTGGTGTGCAAGTTGGAACAGTTGCTTCCCGTTCCCAATCTGTCCCAGGTACGAAAACCAGGATTACGAAATGTCCGCTCGCATTTATGTTTTTTTTTTTCCCACCTCAGCTCAGTTCCATGATTTCTTCGCAACCGGCTATGCTGGAGGCATGCGGGGGGGTCATCCCCCAAGGCGGCGACCTCAAGACTCTCCTCCTGTACCAGCAGTCCAGAGGACTGCTATCCGGTAAAGGTACGAATGAGTTGGCTTTTGGTTTGATATTGAGCAACAATTTGGAAAGAGGTTTTCGAAGCCGGAAGACGCCGGCACCCACGTCACTCACCGGATTAGGCTCCGCCTTCTAAAGCCAAGAGCCAAACATATTCATGGTGTCTGGGTTTTTGAGGTCTGCCGAAATTGAGTTCCGCGTGCCGACGTCGCCCGTTTTTGCATTTGGACATTTATTTCGGACACTGAACCCAACTTTCTCCGTGTTCAGCGACCATCTCGTCTTCAGTGGGCGACTGCGTGCTCTCGTCCCTCGCCTTCCGACCCAAACCCGTCGAGCCTCCCCCGCCTCCGCCGCCTCCCCCGCCGCCGCAACCCGCGGTCAGCCCTCCAGTCGCGAGCCCGCTCCCGCTCGCCGACCACGACGACTTAGGCGACACGTCGGACGACTCGGAGGACCCCGAGGTCGCCGTCGTCGCCTCCCGGGTCGACTCCGCCGCGAAAAGCGTCGATCTGGTGCATCCGGAGCAAAGCGAAAAACCCGATGAAGCGGCGGCGCCGGACAAGTCGGAAGCGCCGCGCCCGCCCCTGAAATCCATCCCCTTCAAAGTGGTGAGCGTGCCCAGGAAAACGCCGCCGCCCAATCCCGCCGTCACCAAGGACGGCCAAAAGCTCCAAACGCAACGCGTCACCCTGCACCAGTGGGTGTCAAAGATCGCCACCAACACCATCGCCCTCCCGGCCTTGCCGCCGCTGCCCCCGGAGCACCTGGGCGACGACGACTACTCGCGGCCGAGCATCCGCCGGAAAAAGCAAATCCGCCCTCCCGCCGACCGCTTCAACTGCAGCATGTGCGACAAGAGCTTCCCTTACCAGTCCAAGCTGATGGACCACGAGCGCATCCACACGGGCGAGAAACCCTTCGCCTGCACCTCGTGCAGCAAAAGCTTCCGCACGCAGGCCTTCCTCAACAACCACCTGAAGACGCACAGCACGGCGCGGCCGTACGCCTGCGGCCAGTGCGGCAAATGCTTCGCCAAGCTGCAGAGCCTCAGCAAGCACATGCTGGCCCACAGCGGGCAAAAACCCTTCTACTGCGACGTCTGCAACAAGGGCTTCACGCAGTCCACCTACTTCAAGAGGCACATGGAGTGCCACACCAGCCAGATGACCTTCCCGTGCAAGCACTGCAACAAAAGCTTCCCCACCGCCTTCAAGCTAGCCAACCACGAGCGCTGGCACACCCGCGACCGCCCGCACATGTGCGAGCGCTGCGGCAAGCGCTTCCTGGTGCCCAGCCTGCTGAAGCGACACATGGGCTACCACATCGGCGACCGCCAGTACCTCTGCTCCCAGTGCGGCAAGACCTTCGTGTACCTGTCGGA
Source organism: Hippocampus zosterae (assembly GCF_025434085.1). NCBI lineage: Eukaryota > Metazoa > Chordata > Actinopteri > Syngnathiformes > Syngnathidae > Hippocampus > Hippocampus zosterae. Next base: position 5,740,555 of record NC_067471.1, read on the forward strand.
CCTCAAGCGGCACCAGCAGGACCACATCCCCAAAGCCAAAATCCCCTGCCCCGTGTGCCAGAAGAAGTTCTCCAGCAAATACTGCCTGAGGGTGCACCTGCGGATCCACACCCGCGAGCGGCCGTACCGCTGCTCCATCTGCGAGAAGAGCTTCACGCAAGTGGGCAACCTGAAGGTGCACATCCGGCTGCACACCAACGAGCGGCCCTTCAGCTGCGACGTGTGCGGCAAGACGTACAAGCTGGCGTCGCACCTCAACGTCCACAAGCGGACTCACTCGTGCAAGAAGCCGTGGATCTGCGAGACGTGCGGGAAGGGCTTCGCCATGCCGGGCCTGCTCAAGAACCACGAGCAGTTGCACCTGCGCGAGGCCGACCCGGACTTCGCCGCCAAGCGTAGGACCAGGGGCAAGCAGAAGAAAAACGCCCTCAAAAGGAAGTTTGACGAGGAGGAGGAGGAAGGCATCGATGATTTTTAAAGGAAATCCAGTGGCACCTTCAGAGAAGGCGGTCATGTATTCTTTATCCTCTGCGTAGAGCAACTTCGATTGATGCAGCGTGACAAAAGCTTAAATTCTTTCACATTTTTACTTTGGTCATTACTGTCTGTTTTGTATAGCAGTACAATATTACGGAGCGCTGTTTTTCATACATCAAAATATACTTAAAAGCATTTTCGGGGCCGGGAGTGGGGCGGCAACAAATTTATTTCAATATTAAAAAAATATGTTTTAAGTTACAAAAATGGGACAGAACAAATTGAACCCTTATCACAAGGCGCCGCTGTATTTTGTCGGCGAGCTTTTTGAACTTTTCTTTTTTTACTCCTTCCTAAATAGTTTCCCCGCAACCAGCAAGATTATTTTTGTACCGGGATGCAATGAAAGATTTGATAGACAAGCATGGCTCTTGCCTCTGAATCATTTTCATCGGTAAAAGGAAATAGAGATCAAACGTTAGAATTTTTTCTTTTGTTGTATTGCAGTGCATGTGAATGTCACATGTGTTATTGTTTTGTTTTTTTTAACACATACAGCACATCTCTGCTTTTTTTTTAGGGGGGTGGGCTATAGTTAGCTTTCAATTAGGCGCCCGTGCATTAGTGATTACAAGTATAACCTGACTCTAGATTTCATTGTTATAGTATTTGTTTTCTTTCTTTTCATTTTTTTAATTCAAACGTGGTGAAATTGTCAAACGCGTCTGTGCGCCCCAGTTAGAACATTAAACGTGAGAGCGATGGATTACATCAGTGTTGTCATTTCACTGAGTCATTTATCTTCATATACGGTGATGAAGTCGGCCATTAATCCTTCTAGCTGTTCACCCCTCAACACTTAAAATGTATGGTCCTAATGACTTTTTAATAGCCAGTCCTTCATTCATGGTTTAGATTAACGCTTATTTTTATGCGGTACGCGATATTGTGGGCCAAGCCGGGCCACTTTTTAAAGCAAATGTACAGTCAACAAGAAGTGAGTCACTTCCTTTCCGTACCCAGGAGACCTTCCCCGACCATTATGGACAGCCAGCAGTATGAGCAGCATAATGAGTACATAGTACATACATTAGTATGTAACTTAATCATCAGACTGGTCTGCTTTGTTGTCAAGGAGACACATTGACATCTGACATTGAAGAAAACAATGCAGCTGTTGTGGCTTTTATAGATTGTATGGGCCCATTTAGTTGCATGTGTTAAGATTTAAAAAAAGTACAAGCAAAAAAAGCACAACTTGAAGACGTTTGTGTGTGTGTGTGTGTGTGTGTGTGTGTGTGTGTGTGTGTGTGTGTGTATATATATATATACATATATAATGTGTATATATTACACACAAAAGTATAAATACACCGAAATAAAACAATAAAAATACTATAAGTTGAAAAAAATACTTAGCATGTACCTACTCTTGTAAAATACATTACAGTATACTGTATATGATAGATATGCACATTACACAAAAAGAAATAAAACAATATCAATATATAAGTTGAAAAAAATACTTGCTAAATGTTCATTAGCGTGTACCTATTCTTGTTTTGTTTTGTTTTGTTTTTAATTTGCTTACTTATTTACTTGCGCTGTCGTAACTATGTTTTCTGGTCGGAACTTTCGAGGCAAGAACTTGATCCGGCGAGCTAGTTAGTGACGGACAAACGCCGGCCATATTTCCGCTAATAACAATCCTAGCTAACCTACCATAAGGGTTGTTTTTACTCAGGTGCACTTTGGAAACCGTCATGGAGAACTGTGACGAAACGAACACATTTAATTTAATGATAAGTATTCAGTAGTTGTTAGTAATAAAAGTGAAACAGAAAAAAAATAATAATCACGATAAAGCCAGCTTAGTGATGACTTGCGCGATAGCCACTTTAGCATGTAGCCTGCCTAAGGTTTGGAGTCGATTCTCGCTAACGTGTCTTAATAATAATTAGAGATTTCTCATTCGATTTACAGATGAATATAGAAAAATAAACTTTCTACGGAAAGTGCAATCATGTTTCTAGCGATCATTTCCTGACTGGGAAACTTTTACAAAATATTTTCCACGCGTGAGTAATGACATTTTTACTCTTAATTTGTCTTATTCGACAATGTTTCATTTGATTGACCCCAACACTTTCTTTACGGTTCAGCATTCACTTTAGGCTTACAAGATGAAGATGTTCTCAGTAGCCCACAAGACTGTCTTTGTGGTGGACCACTGTCCCTACATGGCTGAGTCCAGTCGTCAACAGGTTGAGTGTGATGTGCTGACCAAAAGCCGAGGCCAGGGAGTCATCCCTCTGGCTCCCGTGTCCAAGTCCCTGTGGACGTGTGCTGTGGAGTGCTCCATGGAATATTGCCGCATCCTCTATGACATTTACCCGCTGGACAAATTGGTTAGTGAGCTCTCTTGGTTTGTTTCTGCAAGGAGAGGCCAGATGCTTTCAAGTCAAATCTATATTTCTTTCCAGATTAACTACATTGTGAGTGACTCTGAGTTCCACCTCTTGAATAGCTGGAAACGTGATTGCCAGAGCACTCATGAGGTTAGTATGTCCCTTGAAACAATCCCCCCCCCCCCGACCTTTAGTGAGCCACTGCACATTTTATGTTAGAAAATTGTCATCTCACGTCACCAGAAGAAAAATATTTAAAACTACAATAAACTCTCCCTGCACACTACAGCGGTCAGAAATGGCACTCTTGCAAAACTTGAAATATGGACACCATACTTACATTTCCTCGCCTGACAGCTCATGTCATCTCTGGCCGCGGTGGGGCCCCCCAACCCGTGCGAGGACCCCGAGTGCTGCAGCATCCTGCACGGGCTGGTAGCGGCGGTGGAGTCGCTGTGCAAGATCACCGAACTTCAGCACGAGAAGCGCATCGCCCTCATGGACATGGCTGAGCGAGTAGCCAATCGGGGTCGGATTATCTGTCTGACAAATGCCAAAAGGTAGACGATCCAGTCATTGGAAAGTTTTGCAAGATTAACGTCAACCGAAAAAGTGAAAAGGAGGGTATGCGATGTAATGTTTTGTTGAATTTTACAGTGACACTCATGTGCGCATGTTGGAAGATTGCATTCAGGAGACCATTTTGGAGCAAAACAAGCTGGCAGCAGGGTCCGACAGGTCCGGTTGTTAGCTTGCCTGCTGACTGATATGCCCGTGCATGTGGGAAAGGAGAGCCACTGTCGCTGAGGCATATTTTTCTATTTTACTTTTGCTGTTTCAGATTGATGGCCATCCAGCAATGCGAGCTGGTCCTCATTCACATCTACCCCCAGGGCGACGACACACTGGTGTCTGACCGGCCCAAAAAGGAGGTTGGTGCTCAAAAAGCTTCCTCGTCGATATTTACATCACGCAATTTATTTTTTTTGGGGGGTGGGGGGGGATTCGTCTTTCCTCCAGGTGTCGCCTCTGCTAACCAGCGAGGTTCACAGCGTCCGCGCGGGGAGGCACTTGGCCACCAAGCTGAACATCCTGGTGCAGCAGCACTTTGACTTGGCCTCCACCACCATCACGAACATCCCCATGAAGGTAAGTGACCTTTGACCCCCCCAGGGCCGGTCACATATTCCAAAAAATCACATCTTTGCTTTGTCTAAATGTTCCAATCAGCCGTTTGCATCGCTCCACTCACATCCGCTTTGAGTTCTCACTCTCGTCGCTTGGCCACACTCTCCGCGCGAGCCCCTCCTCACTTCCAACGAACTCATCGCTTCATCTCTCTCTCTTCTTTTTTTTTTTTTAATTCCTTTTTGTGCATCTCACCTGCACGTCGAAGCGACTGAACCCTGCTGCTGGTTTCATGCTGTATTTTCTGTTTTGCTAGCCCACATTAAATGTTTGCGAACAGGTTAGTACTCGATTCTCACACACACACGCACGTGAGGAGGAAAAAAAGGGCATAGTCCGAGTCATGTGTCGTGTCTTTTATTTTGTTGTGTGTGCGTGTGTGTTGTACGCTCTTTTTTTTTTTTTTTGCAGACATTCATTTGTATGATGTGTGAGATGTTCAGAGAAAGGCAACATTGGTCTCTGTATTAAAAAAAAAAAAAGGCAAAACGGCACCGTATTGCGACATGTGAATATTATGCCCCCATGCTCCTTGCGAGTGTTGTCATTTTGCGCTATATAAGTAATTGTCCCCCGCAACGAAGGGATTGCAGATTAAATTTGTTAAAATAGGCGGCCCGGTAGTCCAGTGATTAGTACGTCGGCTTCACAGTGCAGAGGTACCGGGTTCGATTCCAGCTCCGGCCTCCCTGTGTGGAGTTTGCATGTTCTCCCCGGGCCTGCGTGGGTTTTCTCCGGGTAGTGCGGCTTCCTCCCACATTCCGAAAGCATGCAAACTTGCAACAATGAGGCACTCTAAAGCAGCCACCCCTACCTAAAGCCCCTGCACCGGGTTCAATTCCAGCTCCGGCCTCCCTGTGTGGAGTTTGCATGTTCTCCCCGGGCCTGCGTGGGTTTTCTCCGGGTAGTGCGGCTTCCTCCCACATTCCGAAAGCACGCAAACTTGCAACAATGAGGCACTCTAAAGCAGCCACCCCTACCTAAAGCCCCTGCACCGGGTTCAATTCCAGCTCCGGCCTCCCTGTGTGGAGTTTGCATGTTCTCCCCGGGCCTGCGTGGGTTTTCTCCGGGTGCTCCGGTTTCCTCCCACATTCCAAAAACATGCATGGCAGGCTGATTGGACGCTCTAAATTGTCCCTAGGTGTGAGTGTGAGCGTGGATGGTTGTTCGTCTCTGTGTGCCCTGTGATTGGCTGGCAACCGATTCAGGGTGTCCCCCGCCTACTGCCCGAAGACAGCTGGGATAGGCTCCAGCACCCCCCCCGCGACCCTAGTGAGGATCAAGCGGCTCGGAAGATGAATGAATGAATGAATACACGGACCTTGAAAAATAATTGCATATCGCAGTATCAGGGAGGCGGGGGCGGGGGGACTCGAAATGAGATTATTTTACGATAATCACCGTCGGAAACGATCAACCGTGAGCCACAAAAATCATTGCGACCACTGTTGCCTCTTCTTCACCCTGAAATCCGTCCAGCGTCCGTCCGTCCGTTCCTCCTCCGCTCTCCACTTACAGTCACCCGCTGTGTTCTCCTGACTTACATCACTTCAGTGTTGAAACACACCTTTAGCTCTTAGCGTAATAGCCCCCCCCCCACCCCCTCCTAACCCCCCCACGTATCAATAAAAGCCACCCCGCCATCACCGGAACATGAAATCAGCAGTGTGTGAGAATTTGCGTTCTTCTTCTTCGACTTCTTCTTCGCTGACGGCGCTTGCGTTTGTGTCTTTTCCGCGGCCGGACAGGAAGAGCAGCACGCCAACACGTCGGCCAATTACGACGTGGAGCTGCTGCATCACAAGGACGCCCACATGGAGTTTATTAAAAGCGGTGGGTGAACTCAAAAGCGCTCGATCGAGAGGCCATTTCCGTCATTTAATTGTTTTTTTGTTTTTTTTCCGCGCAGGGGACTTGCATATGGCCGGCACCAGCACGCGGGAGAACGGACTTAAAGAAACGGTCACGCTGAAATGGTGCACGCCGAGAACCATTTCCGTCGGTGCGTTGAGGTCAAGCGACGGGTGGAATTATTTTTTTGGGGGGGGGGAAACGGGTCCTGACTTATTCGACGATCCGTTTCAGAGTTGCACTACTGCACAGGAGCGTATCGCATATCGCCCACGGACGTCAACAGTCGTCCTTCGTCGTGTTTGACCAACTTTCTCCTCAACGGTAAGCCGCGGCGGCGGCGGTCGAGGTCAGTTGGGGCTCGTGCAAATTAAGTCAATCGGGCCGTTTGCTTTGTGTGGGGGCTCCAGGTCGATCGGTGCTACTGGAGCAGCCGAGGAAATCGGGCTCCAAGATCATCAGCCACATGCTCAGCAGCCACGGGGGCGAGATCTTCCTACACGTGCTCAACAGCACTCGCTCCACGCTGGAGGACCCGCCTTCCATCAGCGAGGGCTGCGGCGGGCGCGTGACGGACTATCGCATCACCGTATGTTTAATCCGATAATATAACTCAAGATTTTTTTATTTTTATTTTTTTCTGATTGCCTTTTTATCTTTTCCAGGACTTTGGCGAGTTCATGAAGGAAAACCGCCTCACTCCCGTTTCGGAGGCTTATCATCCGGCAGGGAAGCTGCCGGCGGAGCAGGCCAAAGCGCAACTTGAACGCCACACACGCTACTGGCCCATGATCATCTCCCAGACCACCATTTTCAACATGCAGGCAGTGAGCACGTCTTCCCTCGCCATTCCCACCTGAACCCATCTGGCATCCTTCAGCATTTTGTTTTTGTCTCTCTTTCGCTCTCTCTGTCTCCGCCCCCGACCTAATAAGGTCGTTCCTCTAGCCAGCCTGATCGTAAAGGAGGCTCTGACCGAGGACGACGTCCTCACCTGCCAGAAGACCGTCTACAACCTGGTGGACATGGAAAGGAAGAACGACCCTCTTCCCATCTCCACCGTGGGTTCCAGAGGCAAAGGCCCCAAGAGGTTGGTTTGTCACGAACCCCCTGTGGAACCTTTTGCAGTTTTACGTGGCTTCGAATTACGTCGGTTCCTCCCCCCCCGCAGAGACGAGCAGTATCGCATCATGTGGAACGAGCTGGAGACTTTGGTGAAAACCCACGCCGGGGCCACCGACAGGCACCAGAGGGTCCTGGACTGCATCGTCGCCTGCCGTAGCAAACCTCCCGAGGAGGAGGAGAGAAAGAAGCGAGGCAGGAAAAGGGAGGACAGGGAAGACCGGGCAGACAAAAACGGGGGGAAGGACGTGGAGGACAAAAGCTGGAAAGACGCCGAGAGGCGAGTCATTGACATGTGCGTGGTCGTCGCAAACCGGGCGGTTCCCTTTGTGTAGCCATCACTTGACTAGGCTTTGTTTTCAGGGCCAAAAGTGTGCCGGATAAAGGGGACCAGGAGTCTGAAGTCATCAAGGACTCACCGGACTCCCCAGAGCCCCTCATCAAGAAACCCCGTCTGGCCACTGACGAGGTTGAGTCACCAGAGGGCGCCAAAGGTACTTGAATCAGGATTGTGTTTTCCTTCCCAGCCATTATTGAGACATTTTGTTGTTGTTATTTTATTTTTTGGGGGAGGGGGGGTCTTAAAATGGCCAATTTGAACAAGATACTTTGTCTCGCCACAGGTCCCGTCTCACTCCTCTCTCTGTGGACCAATCGGATCACCGCCAAGTCCAGGAAGCGGCGGGAGTTTCTCGGCAGAGCGCGCTCGGTCAACAGCAAGTTTGAGCTGTACCAGCACCTCAAAGATGAAAACGGGTGAGTTTGGAATCGGCTCAAATATATATATATATGTGTCGATGCTCTGACATTACATTCAAATAATATTTTGTCTGTTGACAGGATGGATGTTCATGAAAATGGCAAGGCCTCCAGATGATGCTTTTCCAGCAAGCAGGGGCGCCGCCGTGTGTTTTAAACTTGTCAGTCACGCCCTCAAAGGACGCGCCAATGAAACGTTGTATTTCCAATTTTTTTTTAACCATTTTTGTAAATATAATCCTCATGTATTGTACATTGCAATAAAAGCAGACACTAGAGAACGCTGCATTGTATTACTTTTTTTTTTTAAATACACATCCTCCGTCGCTCACATTAACGCAATCACCCAATCAGATTGGAGAAAAACAGTCCCACAAAGTTAGCTCACATTAGTAAGTGTCGATGTTGTGTTCAAATGTATGTAAGCATAAACATTTGTCATTATCTGAACGTTTTTTATATTTGTCAGGAGAAAACGTTTGAATGGTTGTTTTTTTCATAAAATTATAGATTTAATATGCTTCACACTGGAATCACGTATAAACGAATTCACGGGGGCTGCCATCTTGGTTTGCCAACTGGCTCTGACGTCATCATATTTCACCAAGTTTGGAGTTCCGGTGGAAAATGAAACATAGCGCCTCCTCCTCCTCCTTCTTCGACCCCACCCGTTTCCTACCGCTTCTCTCAAGTCTCAACTTGGTCCAAAGTGTACCAAACGGTTGGTCAGTGTTGCGAAACTATCATAAGAATGTTCGCTAGACGCCGCCGTTAACCTGCTGTGACACCCAAACGAGCTAGGGAGGGTTTGCGCAGAAGCGAAAACTTTCGCGAGGGAGTCGAAAATGGAGAACGACATCCTGGAGATGGAGTCCCTCTCTGACGCCGAGGAACTGGAGGGAGATGCCCACTTGGAAATGATAGAAGAAGACGTCGGTGAGAAGAAAAAAAAACACTCGAGCTGCTTTTTAAATTTATTGTATCTTTGTATTGTATTAACTGGCCATCGTTCACACAAATGGTAGAGGAAGTCAGTTACATGCCCCGTGAGTCATTCCTCCACAAAAAGTGTGTTGAAATCAGTGTGCAAACTTGGGGGATTAACATTTGCAGTGGTTTAAACTGTGTTGTTGTGACTGCCTGGCAACACGAGTTGAAGTTTTATCCCAGTGGGGGCGTGTCTCCATCCCCGAATTAAAAAAAAAAACACAGCTTTCGTGTCCCTCAGGGATGTCACATGGGCACCCTAACATTTTCCTGGATGTTGTGGTTCTGCTTAGCAACTGTTGGTTTGTTGTTGCTTCCATTCCTTGAGTGGAACAGTGCTGGATCGTAGAAGTTGGATAGAATGAAGTCCAACCTGTCTTTAAAGGGGGACACGTGTTTGATTGCGCCACTGACAGGCGCCACGCTTTGTGGCAATCGATGTTGTCAATCTATTTCTGTAGCGCTTGTCTGACAGACAAACAATTCACATCTATGGACAATCTAGAACAAACCTTTTCATTTCGTAAAGTATACAAAAATCCAGAAGACGTCCTGTGGCATACATTTTTCACATTCCCCTTGCCGCAGATAGTGCAGACAAATTTCACAGGGTGCTCCCACAAGGAAGATGTTATTGATCCCCCTCCCAAACCTCAATTAGCGCACTTGGCTTTCAAAGCTCATCAATTATTCACATTCGCTCGCCGAGGGGGCATTATTAAGACTGAAAACATGGCAACACAAAGTCCATTCTTGTCGCTTTATGATGATCTTGAACTGAAACCATGCACGGGAATGTAGAAAAATGTGAGCCTCCCCTGCTGAAACACAGACAGGAAGTCGTGTTCACCATGGGGAGGGCATCCACCGGGTTGCGTCAATTTGATTGCAGCGCGGCAATCGGATGCGCTTGAGAGGAAATGGTGAGGCTTGCCTCTGTAGATAATCACATTTACTGATATTGCAGATTTTTTTTTAAATGCACATGATAGGCACTCCTGGCAAAATGTAAAGGATTTAATATTGCGTTTGTAAAGTCATGTCATGTTATCAGATTGCAGGTTATCATTATTGGGGCATGAAAGGGTTCATCAATCGTATTTTTTATTTTTTTTTTGCCCTTATAGTTTACCCCGAAGAGTTTCTGCCAACGTATCACGGAATTCAGGAAGGCTCGACGGTCGTTAAAGTGCAACTGGTAAGTTACAGATTCCAGATTCATGACACGTGTCTTTACCATGTTCATGTTCATCCCGCATCGCCTTGCGTCAACCGTACTCCGACACGTACGCCGAGTACCCTACCCAACCCTACCGACTTACCTAACGAGCCGCGCTCATGCCCGCAGGCCGACTTCAACGGCAATCCCGATTCGCTTTTCTTCAACGACGGCGTCCGCCGCATCGACTTCATCCTGGTCTACGAGGACGAGGACAGGAAGGAATTTGAGAAGAGACACACTTTTGCACGGCGAAAGGTACTCGGTGATTCTCAAGAGTGAGGTCCCAACGAAATGCCGAATCGAAATTGCAAATTAAATTTAGGTCATAAATTTTTTAATTAAAAATTTTTTTTTTTTAACTTTACATGCAGACGAGTACAGCTCAGTTGTATTTAACTTTGAAGTCCCGTGAGTGCTGTGTTCCAACACTATTGACTCTGGACTCTCTATTTGCACAAGGAGTTTTCATTTTGCATCGGCTTAGATGCGCCACAGCCGTCCGTATTTATCATCAAGTTGCTCTTTTCTTTGACAACCGAAAAATATCTGTGAGCTTTTAATCTTTGTAAGGTGCTTAATGTCCATCTCCAAGTAAGTGAGTAACTATGCAAGTTTGCCATTTGGATTCTCCTTTAGTCACCTGTTAGTTCTGCTGCATCAAAGTGCGCTTCTTAAGGGTCTGGCTTTCGATCGGCTGGGGCCGTGCACGATAATGAGGCCTCTTCCTCTCGCGCAGAGACGGCGGGAATATTTTGAGGCCAGCCTGATGAAAATGGGCATGGAATTGGAGGCCACACGATCCGTAAGTGGCTGCACATTTTTCATTTGATTCTTAAATCATTTCATTCATTCAAAAACTTTTTTTTTAACCCAAAAATATGATTGGATTATTTAACCACAAAATTGGGTGTTGTTATTTACAATACATTCTTTTTTTTTTTTAATGAAAAATTTTCTGTTTTCAGCAAAAAAAAAAAAAAAGGTCATTTTAATAGTAGAAAAATAATACAGGCTCGTTTTTATTTACTGATGCATTTAATTTCGATTTACAGTAAATTAATGAGATTATGAAATTCCAATTGAAAGATAAAATCAATTAAAAAATGCCTTGAATATATTCTATATTTTAGAATAAAAAGGCAAAATTATTCATGGAAGAAATAATTTCCGGGCGGCCCGGTAGTCCAGTGGTTAGCACGTCGGCTTCACAGTGCAGAGGTACCGGGTTCGATTCCAGCTCCGGCCTCCCTGTGTGGAGTTTGCATGTTCTCCCCGTGCCTGCGTGGGTTTTCTCCGGGTAGTGCGGCTTCCTCCCACATTCCGAAAGCATGCAAACTTGCAACAATGAGGCACTCTAAAGCAGCCACCCCTACCTAAAGCCCCTGTACCGGGTTCAATTCCAGCTCCGGCCTCCCTGTGTGGAGTTTGCATGTTCTTCCCGGGCCTGCGTGGGTTTTCTCCGGGTGCTCCGGTTTCCTCCCACATTCCAAAAAACATGCGTGGCAGGCTGATTGAACACTCTAAATTGTCCCTAGGTGTGAGTGTGAGTGCGAATGGTTGTTCGTCTCTGTGTGCCCTGCGATTGGCTGGCAACCGATTCAGGGTGTCCCCCGCCTACTGCCCGGAGACAGCTGGGATAGGCTCCAGCACCCCCCGCGACCCTAGTGAGGATCAAGCGGCTCGGAAGATGAATGAAAAAAATGAATGAATATATTCTATATTTTAGGAAAAAAAGGCAAAATTATTCATGGAAGAAATAATTTCCCAAATAATTTTTTTAAACTCTGATTTTGATTCAACTCGATCAATTACTGAGTGCAGCGTTTCGAAATATTCCAAACGAATACATATCGTCAGCTCGCTTGAAATAAACTCAAAAGTCCGCCGCGGTTCCCATCCAGGTGGCGGACGACAACCTGATGTTCGTGAAAGTACACATGCCGTGGGACACGCTGTGCACGTACGCCGAGGTGCTGCACATCAAGATGCCCATCCAGCCCAACGACCTGTCGTCGCAACGCTCGCCGTGGTGGCACTGGCTGTCGGTGGTCACCAAACCCTTCTACCCGGACGAGAGCCTGATCAGCAAAGAGGCCGAGTTCTTCACCGCCCCCTTTGAGAAAGACCGCCTGGAGTACTTCTACGTCAAGGACCGGGATGTTTTCTTCACCTCGTCCATGCGCAGCAGGATGGTGAGCGTCCGGCTTTTAAGCGGGGGCGAACGGCGTCACGATAAAACATCCGCAATGCTCACTCGCAGGCTTATTACATCTTGAGTCGAGCCCCTTATGAGATACGAGGCAACATGAAGAAATTCGGCATCCGGAAATTATTGGACGGCGGCGTTTACAAAGGTGCCTATCCCCTCCATGATGTAAGTGTCGACGCTCACTTGTGGGACTTTTGCTCATAGGGTGTGGAGGGGGGGTATTTCCCTTGGAGGTTCATCCCCCGTTTTGCATGTTGAGCCAGTGTAGGTTTAATGTGAAGTCGCAAGAAGAAGGCTGCCCCAACGAAAGGTTCCGCCTCTACAGCGAATGGGCTCACCCCAAAAGCTTCTACAAGATGCAGCCACTAGACCTCATAAGGTGAATTGTTACACAATTCAGTTCCTTTCAGATTTTAAAGCGGGTTTGCTCGTTTTTTTTTAACCCTTTCAGGCACAGCGGTTACTACAGCGGACAGATTATTCGGGTGCGCGAAAGGGTTAATTGAAATTGCATCAAGGTGGCGCGGCGGTAGACCGGTTTGCGAGTTCGCCTCACAGTGCAGAGGTGCAGGGTTCGATTCTGGCTCCCGCCTTCCTGTAGGGAATTTTGCATGTTCTCCCCCCCGTGCCTGCGTGGGTTTTCTCCGGGTACTCAGGTTTCCTCCCACATTCCAAAAATATGCATGGCAGTTTAATGGGACACTATAAACTGTCCCAAGGTGTGAGTGTGAGCGCGGATGGTTTTTTTAATACCTGTATATGCTATAGTATGGCGGCCCGGTAGTCCAGTGGTTAGCACGTCGGCTTCACAGTGCAGAGGTACCGGGTTCGATTCCAGCTCCGGCCTCCCTGTGTGGAGTTTTCATGTTCTCCCCGGGCCTGCGTGGGTTTTCTCCGGGTGCTCCGTTTTCCTCCCACATTCCAAAAACATGCATGGCAGGCTTATTGGACGCTCTAAATTGTCCCTAGGTGTGATTGTGAGCGTGGATGGTTGTTCGTTAGTTTTAGTTTTAGTTTTAGTTTTTTTTTAGAAACCTGTATATGCTATAGTTGTGGTTACGCAACCACAAAGAGCATTTTTTAGTTTTATAAATGTAAAATGTAGTTGCAGTGGGTTCGAGTCTTTTCAAAAAGAATTCTCGTTCTTATTTCATTTTTCATGAACGAAATCTTTTTTTTTTTTAATTTTACTTTGAGTTATTTTGTTTGTTTTACTTTGGCTCCCACGTCACTCACCAGGCCAGACCCCACCTTTCAAAGCAAATGCAAAATCAGTTTTTAGCTGAATAACTGATAGAAAAAAAAATACATTCCAAAAATGTAAATATTTAAAAAATAAATATAAAAAACTGATTATTAGCTTTCTCTTGGACTTCACAGGAAGTACTACGGCGAGAAAATTGGAATTTACTTCGCCTGGTTGGGCTTCTACACCATCATGCTGGCCCTGGCCGCTGTTGTGGGTCTCAGTTGTTTCATATACGGATACAAAACACAAGAAACCAGCACGTGGAGGTACAGTGCTCCTCTATTCGGTCTTCATCTCGACCGTGAGTTCATTCCGATGAGGTGTCTGCCGTCTCGTGTTTGCTAGCAAAGAGGTGTGCGACCCGGAGATTGGCGGCAAAATAGTGATGTGCCCGCAGTGCGACCAGGAGTGCAAATACTGGCGGTTAAACAGCACCTGTGAAGCGTCAAAGGTCAGAATTTTTCTGCGCCGTATGATCGCATCATTGTGTGTGTGAAACGGTTCGAGTTATCTGGGCTTGAACTTGATGGTTCTGTTTTGTAGAAACTGTGCATATTTGACAATTTTGGCACCTTGGTGTTTGCAGTTTTCATGGCGATCTGGGGTAGGTCACTCGAGCGCATTTTTCACTCATTCAATGCCAAGGGTGCTTTCTCATGTTTTTTATTTTATTTTTTTTTAAACATGACTCACTCAGACGTGCCGCTAATCAGCAGTTAATGTGTGCTTTCACTTCCTCGCCCGCAGTGACACTGTTTCTGGAATTTTGGAAGCGCTACCAGGCCGAGCTGGAATACCAGTGGGACACGGTGGAGTTCCTGGAGCAGCAGGAGACGCCCCGGCCCGAGTATGAGGCCAAGTGTATATACGAGAGGAAAAACCCAGTCACGGGGGTGAGTTGCGCTCTTGGCGTCATCTCGGTTTGGTGGCAGTGTGTCAAAAGCTTACAGTGGTTTATGTGTGTGTGTGTGTTTTAGGTGAAGGAAAAAGTGCCCTACACAGCCTGCGGACGATGCGTTCGAGTGTCAATAGGAATAGGGACAGTTTTATTCTGGGTAATAAAAAATATTTGTTATTCTATACCACTAAGTTGAAGAAAAAATTCCCACAGATTTGACATTTTTCACCGATAAAATTGCCTAGTATCATTCCAAATCATTCCACATCATCCCATATCTTTTCATTCAGCCTTCCAGCCTCCACACACACAATTTCTCCGGAAATGTCATTCTCTACGTCTGCCACGATTCTTCCTTCGAGTCCAAACTCCCATCGTGATCCAATTTTGATATTTGCGTCGCAGATCCTGCTCATCCTGGCCTCCATCGTGGCCATCACCGTCTACCGCCTGGCCGCCTTCTTCGCTTTCTCGGCCAGGCTGCGAGCGCAGGACCTGAAGGAGCTGGAGCCCCTCAAGGAGTACGTGACGCCGCAGATGGCCACGTCGGTCACGGCCTCGCTCATCAGCTTCGTGGTCATCATGATTCTCAACATGCTGTACGAACGGGTCGCCATCTGGATCACCGACTTCGGTGGGTCGCCGAGGCCGAAACTCGAAACTCGGTCGCTGAGGCCAAAACTTTAAAACATCTTTAAACCCTCTAAAATGTAAACTAACGAGACGCGGGCATGTGTTTTTTGTACAATATCACAGAGTGCTAGTCTCCTTATTAAATAAAGAGCGCATTTTTTTTTCGGGGCCGGGGGAACGAATTAATGGCATTCCTATTCATTCCAATGGGGAAAGATGATTTGAGTTACATTTTCCGACGGAACAGAGCTGCCAAGGACCAAGACGGACTACGAGAACAGCCTGACGCTCAAGATGTTCCTCTTCCAGTTCGTCAACTACTACTCGTCTTGTTTCTACATCGCCTTTGCCAAAGGGAAAGCCGTCGGCTATCCCGGGCGACCCGTCTACCTCTTGGGAAAATACCGTAACGAGGAGGTGAGATTTGTCCTCCTCTTCTTGCTTATGTACTCTTTGAATGTCTGAATTTGCGTTGCGGGCTTTTTGTTTTGTCACCAGTGTGATCCTGGCGGTTGTCTGATTGAACTGACCACTCAACTGTCAATCATCATGGGCGGGAAAGCCATCTGGAACAACATCCAAGAGGTCCTCTTACCGTAAGAAAGTACAAATACTCAATCAGATGGCAAAATTTTTTTTTTTTTAATGACGTGAACTATGACCTCACTTGTGCGTCTCGCAGGTGGGTGAAAAACGTCATCTTCCGCAAATGCACCCGCGCCTCGTCGCAGAAGGTGATTCCTCGCTGGGAGCAGGACTACCAGCTTCAGCCAATGTCCAAGTTGGGACTTTTCTATGAGTACCTGGAAATGGGTGAGCACCGTTTAGACCAGGGGTGTCCAAACTTTTTGCCAAGGGGGCCAGATTTTATGTGGTAAAATGTCAGGGGGCCGACCTTGGCTGACATTCTTTACATAGAACAACAATATTGTTCAACAAATTTTAGTAAGCCAGTCTGTTTCACATTTCCATTTTTATTTTAATTTCAACAATCTTAAGAATTACTTTTGGTTTGATTTGAAATTTGAAATATGACGTATCAGTCAATATAAACACGGAGTGATGTCTTGTTAACTCGTGAGTGATGCCCACTAGTGTCTAAATGCTATTACTCATTTAGTGAATGCTATTACTCATTTTGCCACTAGAGGGAAGCAGTACTCTATGAAACATCACTCACCAGTCTACGAGACCTCAGTCAATGCAACACGTGTTCCATTGCGCCCAACCTGCGGGCCAGACGGCACTGATTTTATGACAGAGGCCGAGGGCCGGATGAAATTCGACCGCGGGCCGGAATTGGCCCGCGGGCCGGACTTTGGACATGCCTGGTTTAGACAAAAGTAGACCCTAATAGAGGACCGCTGAGCACGCTACGGGTGGAATTATTTCATTGTCTATTTAAATTTTTTTCCCGCACACGCAGTCATCCAGTTTGGCTTCGTCACCCTCTTCGTGGCCTCCTTCCCCCTGGCTCCGGTCCTGGCGCTGGTCAACAACCTGTTTGAAATCCGCGTGGACGCCTGGAAAATCACCACGCAGTTCCGCCGCATCGTTCCCGAGAAGGCCCAGGACATCGGCGCCTGGCAGCCCATCCTGCAAGGCGTCGCCATCCTGGCCGTCGCCACCAACGTGAGTTAGCCGTCCTTCTCGCCGAACGTCCCCCGTAGCCTAATCGCGCGTTTTTCCGCTCAGGCGATGATCATCGCCTTCACCTCCGACATGATCCCGCGGCTGGTCTACTACTGGTCGTTCTCCGTGTACCCGTACGGAGAGCATGACTCTCAAACCATGCGGGGCTACATCGAAAGCTCCCTGTCCGTCTTCAACATCAGCGACTTCTCCAACCACAGCAGGCCGCTGAGCGCGCCGTACAACATCACCACCTGCAGGTACGACGCGGCATTGCCACAACCGGCTCATGGCAGAAGTGGCTGAAGTACTCCATCGAACGTTTTTTTTTTCTTCTCAGGTATCGAGATTTCCGCTACCCTCCCGGGCACCCGAAGGAATATGAATACAACATCTACTACTGGCATGTGATCGCTGCCAAAATGGCATTTATAATCGTTGTCGAGGTAAAGAACACAAGCAGGAGGTCTCACCTTTCGCTTTTGAGTTACGAATGGATGTCTGTTGACAGCACATCGTTTACCTGACCAAGTTCATCCTGTCCTACGTCATCCCCGACGTGCCGTACGCCGTCAGAGAGCAAATGAAGCGGGAGAAGTACCTGACGCAGGTCATCCTGCACGAGACCAACCTCAAACTGGTCACCAAGCGCCTGAAGCCGGCCCTCGACGTCACGCACAAGAACTCCGACGGCAGGATGGCCAAGGATGAAATCGGGCTGGATTTGGAATTTTGAATTTTTTGCGAATGACTGAGTGAACAAAACTGACAATTTAATAAGCAAGTACGTTGGAGAATAAGGAGAAATGCTGCTCGTGTGCTGGAACAGAGAAAGGAGAAAATTATGGAACGTTACAGACAATTTTACAGACAGGTCACATGATTTGCTCTTCTTAAATTCTGTCATATTTCAGTATTATTGAAAGCCATCGAGATTACACTTTGTTTTTTACTTTACTATCATCACACAATGTATACCTACAGAAGGAGTCCATGAGAGAACGAATATGGATAGTGTTTGCGAGATGAGATTTTTTAAATGATTTTAACAGCAAAAGAGTCTTTGTGTGAAGTCTGTCCAAAATTTGAATGCTTACAGAAGGTCGATCCATCACTTTGCCAAAGTCCGATTGAGGTTCTGTCAAAATGAGGAATTTTCTTTTTTTTATGGACGGGGTTACAATTATGTGACCACTGCACTGCACATTATTTTGACTGCATGTTGAAACCTGTGTTAAAACCGTTATCTGCAATACCTCTGCTGTATTATTGCCACGCATAAGATGGTACCATAACCACTATAAAGGGCCTCTCGCTTCTGTATATGCTCATTTGCTTTTTTTTATACAGAGTTATTAAATTGTTTTATGAAGAAAAAGTGTGTTGTAAGTCATTTTTGTGTACTCGAGCAAAATTGCTTCATATTAGGAGTTTTCGTTGTTTTCTTGACCTTTATTCGGTGTAACTGAATTCAAATGGCCGCTTAAATGGAGATTTAACACAACAGAAAGTACATTATTGAAATATACTGCAAAAAAATTACAGAGAACACTTGGAGTTACATTGTTTAAGTGTTCCCTTTATCTTTATTATTTTTGCTGTTTATAATAGTCCGCCATTTGTAAGCAGGCGGATGTGTCTTGCGTTGCGGCGCTCTGACGTCATCAGCATGCGCACAAACCACATGGCTTGTTGGCAAATTTAGTTCGGTATGCGATTTGGTTAACAAGCTATAATTTCTTCACAATAGAGAGCCATTTTTTTTACAAGTGGTTGTTTTACATCATGAGTTCTCAGATTACATGTGTCGGATGGGTGAAGCGAGGCGCTGCCAAGGAAACCCCGGATAAAGTAAGTAAAGTCATCGGAACGATTAGTTCGCTAGCGTTAGCCTACCGAGCGCTGATGTCAACAAGGCCCTGTCCATCTGTTTGATTGACAGAATCCTGAAAGTTGGATCTGTAAATTATTATGTTTATGAAGTTGACTATTCTTTTGACAGGTTGAGTTGAGCCAGGAGGAGCTGCAACGGATCATCAATGAGGCAAAAGAGGAGCTGGGGTGCGTTTACGTGCAATTTTTTTTCATCGATATGTGCTTACATTTCTGAATTATTATTTTTTAAATAAGGGCACAAGCAGCAGATGAAGAGGAAGAGGAGGATGGCGGCATTGTTGCAGACGAGGATGTTGGCGATGTTGCCAAAGTGCAAAATGAAGACGAGGATGAACTTGCGGAATACGGCTTGGATAAATATGATGAAGAAGATATAGGTAAGAGCTTTGATCACATTTTGTTGAATCTATTAAATAAATCAGAAGAAAGGATATTTATCAGACCATACATACAAGGTACATTGCCGTTTTTTATTTTTGAAACTGTATAGTGGCATCCAACCTCGGTGACAGCCTGGCAGGTCTCACCGTCTTCAGCTCAAATGAAGAAGACCCTTACATCACGCTCAAAGACACTGTGAGTTGAACACCCGGATGAAGACGAACCATTCGGAATATAACATTGACATTTGGTGTCATTTTTAGGATCAATATGAGCGAGATGACTTCCAAATTAAGCCCACCGACAACCTCGTCCTGTGCGGCAAGGCTGACAAGGACTGCTGCAACCTGGAAGTCTATGGTAAGCATCAGATGTGAAACCAGCGAAAATTATCAAGTACGAAATGATTAATCGGACAACTCGTTTCATTCGTGAGCTGCCAATTAGTCCTCAGTGAAATTGTTTTCCCCCTCAATATTGCCAGTGTACAATGCTGAGGAGGACTCTCTGTACGTGCACCACGACATCCTGTTGCCAGCATACCCGCTAAGCATCGAGTGGCTCAACTTTGATCCAAACCCCGAGGAAGCTCGATGTAAGATAAAACCTCGGTTGTCAGGTTTGGGTATCGTAAAGTTGGCGCGAAAGGTCATTTTCCCACCGCTCTGTCCAGCCAACTACGCCGCAGTGGGCAATATGACGCCGCAGATCGACGTGTGGGACCTGGATGTGGTGGACTGCCTGGAGCCCGTCTTCTCGTTGGGCAGCAAAAAGGCGGGCAAGAAGAAAAAGAGCAAGAAGGTTTATTTTTTTAATTGTACATGCATTTTTCTGTCTGCAAAATGTTTGACTTGAGTTGCACTCATGTTTTGGTGGATTTTAGGGTGCATCAGCAGAGCTTGCGGAGGGACACACCGATGCCGTGTTGGATTTATCCTGGAACAAACTGGTCAGGTCAGTAAGTACAACGTATACACCAGGGGTGTCCAAACTTTTTGCCAAGGGGGCCAGATTTTATGTGGTAAAATGTCGGGGGCCCGACCTTGGCTGACATTCTTTACATTGAACAACAATATTGTTCAACAAATTTTAGTAAGTCAGTCTGTTTCACATTTCCATTTTTATTTTAATTTCAACAATCTTAAGAATTTCTTTTGGTTGATTTGAAACAGGTATATCACATGCAACTTGAATTTGAAATATGACGTATCAGTCAATATAAACACGGAGTGATGTCTTGTTAACTCGTGAGTGATGCCCCCTACTGTCTAGATGCTATTACTCATTTAGTGAATGCTATTACTCATTTAGCCACTAGAGGGAAGCAGTACTCTGAAACATCACTCACCAGTCTACGAGACCTCAGTCAATACAACACGTGTTCCATTGCGCCCAACCTGCGGGCCAGACGGCACTGATTTTATGACGGGGGCCGAGGGCCGGATGAAATTCGACCGCGGGCCGGATTTGGCCCGCGGGCCGGACTATGGACATGCCTGGTATATACAGAAGTGTAATTTCTGTAGATTATCAAGATAAATGTGCCCTAGTTTTTTTTCTCTTGTTTTTTAATGCGGTTATTTGGCCAGCAAACTGCATTTTGGCGTCTCTTAAAAATCGACCGTTGACAAATTTCAGCCTCGTCACATTTAAGTTTCGAACATGGATTTTGCAACATAACACACAAATGCTGACTCACCATGTTTGCTTTGAACCCTCCCTGGATTTATATTTGATCATATCTGTTCAGAATGTCTCTAACTTTTTGGGGGGGGCTGTATTTTACTTTTACGGATTTCGTGATTTTACGTGTCCCGATTCTCAGGAATGTCCTGGCCAGCGGCTCGGCGGATGAGACGGTCATTTTGTGGGATCTGAGTCAAGGCAAACCCGCAACCACGCTGCGCAGACACACCGATAAAGTACGGCGCCGATCGAGCGGGTTGATTCTTGAATCGAACTCGCACGCCTGACTGCCGCACTTGTTTTCATCCTCCAGGTTCAGACGTTGACTTTCCACCCGTTTGAGGCACAGACTCTCCTGTCGGGATCATATGACAAGTACGTCACGTGTTAAATCTGTTGGAAGAAGACGTTTTTTTGGAAACTGCGGTGTCCTCGTAGGACGGCTCTATTGTACGACTGCCGCAGCCCGGAGGGCTGCCGCTCCTGGCGATTCAGCGCTCAAGTCGAGCGCCTGGTGTGGAACCATTTTTCACCGTGTAACTTCCTGGTAGGCGCCACTCACTTATTCCAGGGAGAAATATTCAGAATGGCTCCGGTGATCCGTGATTGTGTTTCAGGCCAGCACAGAGGACGGCTTTGTGTACTGTCTGGACGCTCGTGCCGATAAACCCGTTTTCACACTCAAGGCACATGACGACGAAGTGTCAGGTGTGCGTGGAAAAACAAATTGATTCGAGTATGAAGTTTTTTTAAATTTTTTTATTTTGCCACTGAAACAAGTTTGCATTCCGTGTATTTAGGTTTGGATCTCAGCAGCCAGATTAAAGGCTGCTTGGTCACATCGTCGGCAGACAAGCATGTCAAGGTCTGGGACGTTTTGGGCGACAAACCAATTCTGGTGCATTCGAGGGACATGAAAATGGTAGGGCTCGCGCGGATCGATTAAAACGCCGCGGATGGAGAAGGAGAAGCGCGACGCTTGATGTTTGCCTGCGCAGGGCGTAGTCTTCTGTGCGGCGTGTTGTCCCGATCGGCCCTTCACTTACGCTTTCGGGGGACAGAGAGACGGCTTGCGGGTTTGGGATATCAGCGATGTTGCAGCAGGTAGGAGCAAAATGGCGCCGATTCCGTCTCTGTCGAGAATTAACCACCTCTCTGTGGCGATCTTCTGAAATTGTTTATTTACCTCTAGTGGCTTCAGTGTTCGGCAGTCGGGAGCGCCTGGTGGTGAACGCGGGATCGGAAACATCCAGCGCTGCCGCCGCAGCAGGGATGGACACCTCGTAGTGGGATCACAGGTCACATCTTTAAGTGCGTTCATTTTGTTAGAGTCGCCAGTTGGTTGGTGAAAGCGTAAATTGTTTTGTACATTTTCAGAAATGCCAATCTATTATGGCATATATATTGACTGCCATAAGTGTTAAACCTTGATTCTGTATGTCCAGTGTATAAATACAGTTTTTGAATATTCTGACTTCATATTTTGTTGTGTTTTCTTATTTGTTGGCTGATTTTATTGTTGCATTCATTGCCACACTTTTTGCAGTAGTAGAGTCACGCAGTGGGGAAAACGTTATAGGAAAAACAAAGTCATAATGAAATACTGCAATTGGGTACATTGTCATCATTTTGTAATGAAGTGCATATAAAACCATTGCATTGCCTTAGGAAATGGAAAAATATTTCTATACGCTTTATAGTTAGATGGATTACAGTTTTATCAATTATATTTTCAATATGGTCAGTAAATATATTTTAAATGATTTGATAAATATACAGCTGTTTTCAAACTTACATTTAATTACTTAGTGAAATAAGAGTTTAGTCCATGTAAAAATAGTGATAAAACATTATTTTCCAAACGGATTAAAACGTATGCATTTTTTTCCCACGGTGTACGTCTCTTTATTTTTTCCGGGTGGGGACGTAGCCCGAAAAGTTTTGGTAAATAGGATAACATTTTCTATAGAAACATTGCTCCATTTATATTTCATACTGATTTGGTTTACTAAGTATCCAATTATTTATTAATGATAACCTTAAAACTCGTATTTTTAATAGACTATTATGATGCGGAATGAAATGCAAATATCCGCGAGGCAAGGTTCACCCGGAAACAAATAGTGACGTACGTGGAAAAATAGCATGGCGTCGGGTCAACTGAGCAAAATAAACAGTCTTGCAACGAAATGTGCCTACTTTAGCAGATTACCACGCCTCCAAGGTAATTACTACTTTCTGTTTTCATACAAACAGAATATCTACGTGTTTGTTTTTACGCCGTTGTCCTTCAACGATTGCGAGTAAACCTCACGCTAGCTAACCTTGACGTTGGCCAAAACGCTTGAAATGCTGACCAGCGGAAAATGTTAAAATCAGACTTTTAAAAGCAAATTTAATATTGGCGACTCACCGGGCGTGACTAAATGTGATAATATCACAATTTGTTTTGCAGCTTGCTTGGTTCCAGTCCGAGATGCGTCCAATATCCGTGGTCCTTCCATTGATGACTGCAGGTTTGGTTCTTGTATTGTTTACTGTAATATACTGTAATTGATTGTAATTGATCTCCTGTGTCCATTAGTGATGTCGAGATCGGTTTGACATCAGACGGGAAGACGGTTGTTTGCTACCACCCAAACGTGGACATTCCCTATGAGCTCACCCAGGTCAGAACGCAGTACAGTAGACATAACTCGCATTCCGATCATTGCATTGTTATCCGATAGACCTTCTCTTTGCTCCGTTGCAGCGGATCGAGAGGCCCGACCCGGTGGGATGCCCTCCCGAAACCCACGAGCAGGTATTGAAGGCCCACCTCAGCAAGGAGGTCCTGAGGCACAAACCGGGTCCCACCATAGAAGAGCTGAGCAAGATGTTTTTCACCACCAAGCACCGCTGGTATCCGATTGGACAGTAAGTCAACATGCAATGCACAGTTTATGGAAAATTAAATTGTTTTCAATACGCTTACTGTTGATTTCCCTTGCTATTTACAGGTACCACAAAAGACGCATCAAGACCAATACTCCAAAGGACCGATAGTTGTGTATATGTTTAATTGAAATGGCCATTTTCTGTGTAATAAACTACACATAATTTTGCCCTGAGTGTACCGTTTTGTTCCTAACTTGTCTCGATCTGCTATGTTAGTTTTTAGAAGTTTAAAATCCATAACAATAATCCGTGCGGGGCTTTATGAAGGTGGTTGTAAAATCAAGAACAAATGTGAGGGGTCGGGGGCGGGGGTAATAACGGATTTGTTTTATTGTGCAATTTTATTAAATATAGAAACTGCTTTTTGCTCAACATCAGTACGACGGAACAGGTTTGTTCGAAAACCTTCATTTTATTTTATTTTCAGAATTAGTGTTGCAGAAACGAAGTCCATCAAAATCTAAATCTCAGATCAATCAACAATGTTTCATTGAAAAGGAATTAAATAGCTACTTTTCAAATAGGGCGCAGAGAAACGCTACAATGGCATTCTTAGGCTATCAAAATGTCTTAATATCAACAAAGCTGTGTGCACTGTACATATGAGGTGTATTATGGAACAATGTAAATATATAATCCCCACTTTTTATACATACTTGCTTTGAGGAAGAGGTGAAAATAAATGGAAGAGGAGCAGAACAAAAGAAAATGAAGAGTTAAGTACATACACAGATGGAAAAAGATAACTCTTACGGTAGGAACATGTCTCTGATTTATAAATTTGTTTTATTGGATTATCTTTCATTTGTACTAGTTTCTACCAGCAGGTGAGTTGTGTTCATCAGAAAACAAACAATAAAAAATGAAAATCCCAAAAGCGGACGATCCTGACCGACGGCATTTTTCCCGTGACGTCACGCCAAACCGGAAGCGGGCGTGGTGGGCCCCGCCCCGGTAGCTCAGTCCATCCAGGTTGAAGAGAAAGCGACTTGCACAGCTAAAAATATTTCAAAAAGACACACACAAGCCAACCCAAAATGGCTGGTTTGCCACGCAGGATTGTCAAGGTACACTCCAGCTACACGCCGTTGAACGTGGGTTGGTAAACGTCCTCGCGTGACGGCACAGCGATGTTATTTTTCAACGCGAACGGGCATTTTTTTTTTTTGCTGCACTCGGGACGCCGAGCCTGACGTGAGCACGGTTAGCTCAGCGGCTAACTGCTAGTCTCGCTTTAAGTGTTTCGTTTGCCACTACGGCTCCTTCGCGTCCACTCATCCACGTCGGATCACATCTATTTTCCAATGTTATAAATGTAAATTAACATCGCGATCGTCTGGTGTGAACACACTGAGATAAACGGCGCGTTTCGAGTGGACCTATGAATGGGGATTCGCCAGGATAGCAACTGTGTGGCTGTGGTGCTGGCTTTCACATTATAAACGTTGAAAATCACAGTTTAATTCCGCGTTGAACGTCAAGTTTCGTTCAAAGTAGTTTATTGTTGGGATCCGGCAGAGGCCCACCAGCCTGCTCCACCACCGCAGCTTTTCTTTTTAATCAAGTTGAGCAGGATTTCACGCCGATTAGCATAACAAAGCTAACTGACAAACGCCATCGAATAACCACTTCCTTGTTGTTGTGCGAATGCTCAGATTTTCGGCCTCAACGTTTATCGCATTGAAAACCTCAAAACCATCATCACGAATTGATCTGTCAAGGTTTTTTTTTTTTCGTTTTACATCAAAAATGTGTGGTGGGGTTTTTTTTGAGAGAGAAAGAGACACAAGATCATGGACATAAAACGAGACCATCTTAAATTCATTGTAGTTCAGGTATTGCTCATAAGTCCTTAAGGACTGAAACCAAATGTATGAACGCCAAATACTCCCAAATATCACATACATTTCACCAACATTGTCGGTCTAAAAATTCTACTGTTGTGAAAAAAAATCTACTGGACTGAAATGTAATTACAAACCACTCCAACAGGCTGCTTAGTTACACATTTTATTAGAACACATTTGAGTGCATTTAATATTTGAAATGCAAATTTTATGTATTTGAGTCAGTGATTCTTTCATATATCATGAAAGGGAGCCCAGATTTATCTTCACTAGTCCCAATTGTGCCACGCTTGTCAAAATCCTTCTAACTGTGGCTGATTTTGACCATCTGTGTCATGACGTGTGTTCTGATCCGCTTCAGGAGACGCAGCGGCTGATGCAGGAACCCGTACCCGGCATCACGGCGACGCCCGATGAAGGCAACGCACGATACTTCCACGTGGTCATCGGGGGACCTAAAGACTCTCCTTTTGAAGGGGGCACATTTAAACTTGAACTCTTTCTCCCGGAGGAGTACCCCATGGCAGCCCCCAAAGTGCGATTCATGACCAAAATCTACCACCCGAATGTTGACCGACTGGGGAGAATATGTTTAGACATTTTGAAAGGTAAGCTTATTTTAGGACTCCTGGCTTGTTGCTTTTCGGATATTCCGTTTTGAACCGCCTCTTCCCATCCTCCTCCAGAGAAGTGGTCTCCAGCCCTGCAAATCCGCACAGTGTTGCTATCCATCCAGGCATTATTAAGCGCTCCCAATCCCGACGACCCCCTGGCAAACGACGTTGCCGAGCAGTGGAAGAAGAGTGAAAGCACCGCCATCGAAACAGGTCGGCATCCCTCCCCAAAAAAGTTAACTCACAATATCTGCCTCAAATGTTTCCACTGATCATATTTCAACACTTGTGGTTTTTGACCCCCACCCCCTTCCAGCCCGAACATGGACCAAGCTGTATGCAAACTGCAACAACGACCATCACAACGACCGTCACAGTAGCACCGGGGTCTGAATGGTGAACCACGACGTGTCCTCCGTTACTGTCAATGTTTGAAATTGACGGACAAAATAAGATTATAAGTCCACATCTATTTGAAAGAAATCTACTGTTGCAGACCTTGGGGGAGGGGGCTTTGTTTGTTTGTTTTTCTTTGTAAGATGGGTTTAACGTGTGTTGTCCCCACTCCCTTCCTTTCGCCCTTAGTCTTCCCTTGTGTTGCTATTTAAATGCATGGACAGAGAATGACACCCCTCCTCACTTACAGTCTTAAGATGAATAATGTGTGTTCATATACAGTATCATGGAAGAGCCAGGTGCACACTGGTACGAAATCATCATGAATTAAAAGCTGTCCTACTTTTAATACACGCATCGTTTGTCAACTCATTTTTTTTGTCATTGTTGTTCTGCACAGGTATGTGTATTGTTTAATTTTTATTTCTTTTTTGTGATCAGTTTTGACAGCTAAAACACATTTACTTTTCGGCAATTCTCGTGAGTTGGCTTGACTGACGTCTAAAAAGAAGCATTTATGGAAAGGGATTGCAGTACACAACTTCCCCTGCTAGAGGGAGCCACAGCATTTTAACAGCTTGAGCACAACAGGAGGAGGTCGTCGACTGAGAACCGTCAGGTATCAAAAGTTACTACTAAATTATCACACATTTACACGTTACTTAATTTTATAAATGCAATATATATATATAGAGAGAGAGAGAGAGAGAGAGAGAAAGAAAATGTAGGGGTAGAAATTACTCCACCGCAGTCAAGCCAATGAAAATAAGATGACACTCAAGTAACGTGTACTTGAAAAATCACTCGTTCTGTGTGTGTTTTGAGGAGTCAAAAATTGTACTCTATACTTTAGAATTGGACTCCCGAAAAATAAGTCAGTCGTGTGGCAGCGCCTCTTTGACAAAACCAAAACAAATAGATGGCACGCGCGATAATGGATGGAGCAAGTGAAATGTAGCGATAAGTAACCTGAATAAAAGCATTTATCCCAAGCAAAAAAAAAACTTAAAAGTTTGCATGAAAATTGACCAAAGGCGTCATGAAAGTAAACGAAGCGCTAAATAACTAGCTCCGATTACGGCTACTTTGTAGTAAAAGTATCTTTTCCTCTGCCGTTCCGCAGACTGCCACAAGACGGCGCCATTTTGGATTGGACCTCTTCAAACACCCCCTCTGAGGTACACCCCAGTCAAATTGTGTGAATCCTTGAATGTGCAGCACTCAGTTACAATATTTTCATCCTACTCCACCTGTGTTGTCCCCCCTGGAAGCTTTTCACAGCAGTTTATGACCTGGTTGCCATGTTAACGCTCCCAGCCCGATGTTTTGAGTGGGTTTTTGCAGGAAACATTATGAAAATGAGTAATTATTAACTCATCACTGTGCCTGGCTTTATTGCTCGGACGTCCTAGCTTGTGATATAGTATTAACCCCGATGACGATAGCGGTTTATGGGCAAGCGTCCTATACATAGTTGTCCTGCGTTGTGTCTCGCTGGCTTGCGAAAAGGAAAATATTTTCATCTGACAAGTCGACGACAAGCTCTTGACACTTATAGTGGGAGAGCAATGCTCATAATATCTGATCCTCATAAAATTAGGAATTGTTGGTATTCAGGGTGAAATTTCAAACAATGGTGCATTATTTCACCCAGCTCGTCCTGTAAAAATGTAATAAAGAATATTGAAACTTCAGTGCAACAAAACTGTCCAAACATGGCCTAATCTCCTAAAAAAAATAGTACAAACAACCTACATCAATCAGAGTTAAAATGATAAATTCTAAACATAAACACATATCATGATAAATCAGAACTAAGTTGATATTGTTGATTGAAATATCCATTATGAATACAAGAGAAATTTGACACAAGAGTGCCAGGGTGAGGATGTATATAATTCCGATACAAACCAAAAGTTGTAAAAATATCACGGTTAAGGGTAAAGTATGAGCCTTAATGGAGACTTCTTCTTACTTTTTGTTTTCTGATTGATATAAAAATGATTTAGTAGATATAAACACATAACGGGGTAGGACTAGATAAGTTTTTTACTTCATCCTACTCTCTTGAACATAACTGTGTTGAATGAAGACTGATTTCTTTCTTTTTACTTTTTTATCTACCTTATTTTCTGTCAAATTATTACTGTATATGTTTTATGTTCAATAAACAATAAACAAACAAACAGATCACCCAAATACAATCTTCAACCCGATGGGTCAAAATAATATAGCCCAATTTTGGGCTACCCAGTACACAGCAAATGTCACCACGAATAATAATGAGTTTGCACCAAGGCGTCGTCACTATCCCGCGAAGCACCAAAAAAAAAAAAAAAAAAATCGGAATCCCTTTGAACGTGTCACCGGAATTCCAGACACATTCTCACCTCCCTCCTCCATCCATGCGTCGCCTGTATTCAGGTCTTTTTTTTTTTTTTTCCTCCCCCTTCGCCTTACATAACAGCTCATTCATAAATCAGCACTGCACCTCGGGGAGGGATGAGCCTGAGACAAAATGTCTTCACAGGGAGCTTTTTTTTGCTGCAGCGTGTGAATACTGATGAGAGGTCAAGTCATGTCACGGGGAAACGTACCGAAAATAGTGCACTGTTACATTCTGCATCTCGATGCAACATTCGCTGTTATGGGGAGACGTGGTGGAAATACGCCTCTATGTATCGAATAGCATCACATGGTGCAGGTGCAGCCAATATCGCGGAAGCTAGCCGTCCGATCCGAGGCCGCCGAGTTCATCGAGTAGCTGGACGGCTAAGCTAATCGGCTGAAGATTTTGTCTGCGTAAATCCAAACGGATTATCGAAATTAAAAACCGCTGCGGGAAAGTGACAATGATGCGTCAGGTGTTAGCGTCGGCGACGACGTCCCGGCTACTCCGGAAAATGCCCCCCCCCATTAGTGCCTTCAAACTTGGGCTAAAAGAAGATACACGAATTGCTTTCCGTTGCTGTGCCAGGAAGATAACAAACGATCATTAGTATCAGAATCGGTGAGATCATTCAATTATATTTGCGTTGCATATATTTATCATGTTTCGCGTACGCGTTGCCCAGCAGAGCCTCCATTTTGTAATTCTTAAATCTCCACTTACCTAACAGTCTAATGGAAAAGTCTACACACCCCTTGTGCAAATGCTACATTTCTATGGTATTAAAAAAAGTATATATTTTTTTGAGGAGGGTCATGTGGTTGCATAAGTGTGCACACCCTCAATAACCGGGGATGTAGCCGTGTTCAAAATGAAACCGCTAATGTTCAAATTCATCTTACATGGGAGTCAGCACACACCCGCCACCGTTAAAAGTGCCTCAGATTAACCCCAAGTGAAGATAGATGTTCTAGTAGGCTTTTCTTGACATTTGTCTTTGCACCCGTGATATCAGTCAGGAGATGGGTATAAAAGAAATAGTGGGGTCAAATGATCTGACCCCACAAACTGCCTGGTAACTAGAGGGGGTGGCCACGGGTTGTGCTGATCCACACATGTTATGCAATAAAATTGGGATTTTCTTTTCACAAAACAATTGTGACATGCTTCTTCAACAGTGTAAAATAGAGATCGTTTGAGTTCCCTGTCGGAACAAGCAGGAACACATTTGAGCAAGATAAAAAAAAATGTCAACAAGACATACTTGCCGGTGCCGACAGGCCGAGTTTAAGAGGATTAGAAAGCCACAATTGATCGGATCATAGATGACGGGAGGCATGCGTGCAAACCCGACGAGTGTTATTTTCATAACAACGGAGGCCGTTTTTCTCTCTGGACATTGCCTGCAACTTCGACGCCATAATCTTCGCAAACAAGTTGGCCGTCTGACAATCTTCTTTTGATCAATCGTTTGTCTCCCGCAGGGCCGCCGTCTGCCTTTTCTCCTTCTGTTATCTCAACTTTTATTACGCGGAGCCTCCCCAGCCAATAGGTGGAGGGTCAACGCGCACCTTGAACCATTTCGATGCTTCGTTCAGCGCAAGGGAGTCTGCGCTTCTTCGTTTCTCGTCACGCGACCGCAGTTAATGAGTGCAGCCGCCGCATTGTTCAATCAACCGCTATCACATAGCTGCTGCCTGACGCCGAGCGCAACGTGGGAGTGTCGTGACATCTGCGACGTATTTAACTTGAACGCGTTTAGTCAGCGGGGCAGTTTTTAGGAGTGGTGCCTGTTTGCTTGCATCACTCACATATAAGCGACGCTGATCTCATCAGCATCAGTTTAATACAAACCAAATAGCGCAAAGCAATATCAGCCTTTTTTTTTAGGCTGACTAATCAACTCGAGTAATTAACTCATTGATTTTATGAGTCATGAGGACTCCATGTGACTTGTATGTACAATTTTCACACAGTGTAATTTTAACAATATCAGCAGTGAAACCACTGTTCAACTTCTGACACCAAGTATAACCACAAAAAAAGATTGTTTGTAGTATAAATAATTTATGAGAAGTTTTGTATTTTTTTAACTGATTTCAATTGTGACATTGTGTGCCCCCCCAAGATCAAAGCTGCATTGATGTCATGGAAATTCCCAAATATCATAGAGCGTGTTTGGCATCCAATCAGAATGCTCTGACATTTGAGGGCATTTAAAAAAAACTTTATTAAATTGACAGTAATAGCAAATGAGTAGTTATTACATGTAACTGATTATAAATCTTTTTAATGCTTTTGTGTTTTCTGTTGTGATTTGATGGGGGATTGCTATGGTTGCCCTAAATTTAGTTTCTGGCATGTTACCAGTAGATCACCGGGTTGATAAAGTATCCAATCAGCTTGCATTCAATTGACGTGGAGCACCGCCCACCCCCATCAGCTCATCCAATGAGATCGCCTTATGTCCAGCGGGGCGCGGCTTGTAGATGTCAAACTCCACTCGGTTGCGGCCATGCGCAAATGGACCCAGAGGAGGGCCGTCTACATAAAATCCCTGCCGGGGGGCGGGGGTCTCCATTCACTGCTTAACAGACAACTTAAACCAGCAGCTGGAGGTCCGATCTATCTTTCTGGCATATAATCAACCGAGGAACACTTTATAAAAGCGCCTTGGAGCTTCACAACTAGTCCCCTCCTTCTCTCAGGACTCTACGGATTTAGACGGTGGCGATGCGGCGGCTGTGTTGCTAACCTCTTTTCTTTCGGTCTTTTATTTTCAAATTGTCGCCGGTTCTACCTCGGGTGAAGACCCCATTAAGGATGAAGCTGAAACCCAACCAGACCAGGACGTACGACGGCGACGGTTTCAAGAAGCGAGCGGCGTGCCTGTGCTTTAAGAACGAGCGCGAAGACGAGGTAAGGGGGAAGCCGCTTGGCAGTGCGCTGCCCTCCGCTACGTACATGAGCCACGCACGGCTCTACTTTTGGGGCCTTCTCGCTTCCTAGACGTGCCGTTCATCACACACAAACTGACTTCAAATAACGTCATTTGTTTGACCAACTCTGACGTTAAAACGTGATTTCACTAAATGCGTCACAACATGTGTAGATGTAGACCTAATTTTAAATCATTTCCATTTGTTTTTGTCTTCGTTTTCCACTGATGCGCCTTGGATCATCCAGTTTGGGCTAGTTTGGGGAGTCGAGGAAAAAAATGAGCGTCGTCATTGGGGTGTCTAATTGGCAGCACTTTTACTATATATACTTTCAAAATAATCCACTTCCCCCAGCTTGTATCATTTTGAATGGTGCCTCTCTGTGACCGAACGCTTTTATTTTGAACAGTGATATTCATACTTCCGCAAATCCTTCTTGCGCGCTTGTCGCAGCGGAGAAAGAGGCGGTGAGGCGCTTTATTGTAGGTCCACCGGGATTTCTCACGTACTCGTGTGTAAATATCGTATAACATCAATGGATGATTGACATTTTATTTCAATTGTAATTCAGCCGTGATAATAAAACTACTTGAGCGTGTAGTAACTGGTGGTCATTCAAGTTTTTTACTGCATCTCGACCCGCCAGTTTGACGCATAGGGTTGGTGCGTAAGAGGATTTAAAGGGGCCGTAGCATGTAAATAACGAGCATGAGCTGACATGAGTTGTTGTCACTGCAAAACTCTCCTCTTGCGTTGATATTCTCATTTGTCACCTGTAGTTACCACTGAAATGGGACCCCAACGCATATTAATATGCCATAATTTCCCTAAATCGTCTATAATATTGTAAAGGATGAAGCAGATTGACATATTGGTGATTTTTGTTTTGTCACTGTGCTTCAATATCAGATTCAAAATAAATAACGTCCTTTTAGATTGAAAGAGGATCGTTACGTCACGGTTATTGGTGATAGGACGTAAGTATTTTAAGGAACGTCCTGAGGATACTCCAGTTGCTCAGATTTGGGCATGTGATCGCCCGGATTTTATGAGTCTGGCATCGAGTTGGCGCTCATGTAATCTCAGAGGTGACTTTGCTTTGACGCCAACGCCGACCGTGATCTTAAGTTGTTAACAAAGAGCTCCTTTTCAGACCCAAAGCTGCCATTGATGTTGGACTTTGCCCCATCAATACCCACGCCTGGACACACGAGAGGCGATTGTTGTGAAAGAAGAGCCACATTGGCAAGATGGGAATCAAAC
Organism: Hippocampus zosterae; assembly: GCF_025434085.1. Taxonomy (NCBI): domain Eukaryota; kingdom Metazoa; phylum Chordata; class Actinopteri; order Syngnathiformes; family Syngnathidae; genus Hippocampus; species Hippocampus zosterae. The sequence goes on from NC_067471.1 coordinate 5,773,538, forward strand.
ACGGCCTTTGTGACGCATCAACTACGAGAATCGGCTTGTTAGTTGTTGATACCGGGTGAAAGTGCGAGGCATTTTATCACTATTGCATCTGCTGTGTGACATTTAGGAGTCCCGTTTTTGTATTTGACAGCTACGGACGTTCCTCAACGGGTCGGATGAGGTGTTTATGGCGTCCAGAATATCATACCCAGAAGTTTCGCTGTCGCCGTGTGACTCGGGGTGATTCGGAGTCCTCTTATTGTATAACCACCGTGATTTAACGTTCAGTGCAGATCGCAGGTGTATTGGTTTATTTCTTCCCCTGCTCAAGATTGTTGACATTAGTCAATGCTGACGTGGCTAGCATCGCTAGTCTTGCACTGTTCAGTGCTACTTCTTTTTTTTCTCAGAACGATACCTGTACGAGTATCATTGATACCGATTACTTTTGATGTCTAAAATTTCATTCAACGCAATGACGTAACAAAGAGCTTCTTTCTGATGTCGATGATGATCGTGCCAGTTGTGTCAAACTGTTGGAGTATAGCGCCAACTACAGTCAAGGAGGACTTCGGACATGTATTTATTTATTTTGGCGCAAGTATTGACTTGTTTGCGTGTAGTTGGACACTCGTCAAATATTGTGCTCAGTTCCGTGAAGCTCGTATGCGGTTTCTACCGAGAAGTGCGCCTGTGAAGTTGAAAGTGGTATTTGTCGGCCCCTCCGTTGAGGGGATTTACTGTAAGTGGCGGTAGAATTGAGCCAGTGCCGCCGCCTTCTCCTAGCAAGCGCCACTCTGGGAACTGGTGTCAATTGCTCAACAGTCAAGGAAACACTTTCAGAGCTTCTGGGGTTTCGTTTTTTTTTTTTTTTCCCCCCCCTCCTTGCTGTGACCCCCCTATCCAAATTTAACCTGGGTTTCTGTCCACCTGTCACTTGTCCTCTGACCTCTCTATCATGATGGTGTGAGTTATTTTGTTTTTGTCGCCGCTGTTTTAACGGTAAGTCCAAGCCAGCAGGCAAAAGTATGGCCACGCCCTCGACTACTCGGGCTGAACAATTAATCACATTCAAATTGACATCGCAATGTAGTAGTAGTATTTAGATGTTATTGCATAACGACTCTTAATTTTCATGACCGCCATTTTGCTTGATCGTAAAGTTATTTTAGGTGTGGCGGCGTTAAATCGGCTTCCAATGGGCATCTTGGCAACGCCGCGTATCCACATGACAAGTCCTCATTAAACATACTTTGCAGTATGTAGATTAGGCTCGCGACATTCCTCCAGCCAAACTAAACAGAGATCCGCGTGTGTCCCCGCCGTGCGCCTGGCAACCGGAGCGGAGGTTTTGTGTTTTGGCCCCCGGCTACGCCCGATTTTTGTTTTGTACACACTACCCAGCTTTTTTTTTTTTTTTACGCCGCTAAGGCTCCACAGGAGGGCCAGGGCTCGAGTGTGCAAACACCGGTGACCAAAAAGCGACTCATTCACACCGCGTGGGTCACATTGTTCCATTGTACACCTTTCCGATACTGTACACCGCACCTGTTGTACGTCGTAAACACCTGTACGTGCTACCGTTGTGGCAACACACAATAAGATCCGCTCCCAAACTTTTTGATTCCAGGGAGAGAATTTATTTTTTCCAAGGGCCCTCCCTCTTATCATCCTAACGCCAATTAAATATAAATACCCTGAGCACCAATGAATGCCAAAGGACATTGGTATGTGGGCTCCCTCTAGCGGCACGTAAAAGAATCGCAGGACATTAAATTTAACAATAACAAAATAATGTGTCAACTTGCTACATTGGAAGCAAAACGGGGTTCAATTTCCGTTCTCCGGCGGCACATGTCCGAAAAGGAAGCACTCTGCAGACGCCCTGACCCCTCTCGAAGCATATCGCTCGCCGCCCAAATCCCATTAAGGGCGCCGAGTCCTCCGATTTTGGCACGATCACACGCGAGACTGTCACAGTCTGTTGTGCAAGCAGCATTTTTTTTTTTATTTGAATATTTTGGGTGCTGCCAAACCTTAAGTCAGCAGTTTATCAGAACAAGCCCGCGAGTGTGCGTCCTTAGGCTATTTTTGGGGGGTCCTCTTGCCCCCACTGGTCAATGTATAGCTGCACCATATAAGCAACTGGAGACAAAATGGCTGCCTTTGCAAAGCGCTAGCGGTATATTGTGTGCTTATTTTGCCGTTGTTGTTTTTGCGCAGGTGTTGTTGGTCAGCAGCAGTCGGCACCCGGATCAGTGGATCGTCCCCGGAGGAGGGATGGAGCCTGAGGAGGAGCCTTGTGGGGCGGCGGTGCGGGAAGTCTTTGAGGAGGTAAATCGGGGGGGGGGGGGGGTTAAACGGAATAGCTTTATTTTCATGGCAGTGCATAGTGCGACGAAATGGAACGGATAAGAGACATAGAAAAATAATGGCTGACGGGGGGGACATAGAACGGGAGCGCCCCCACCCCCCCTCTCATGTGTATGCATGAGGCTGTAGCCTTTGAGCACACTAAGGTCATGATTTGCGTCACACACCGAGGGTATTTGCGGCTGAGGTGTCGCTCGCCGAGACCCTTGTCTTCTCAGGCATGACTGCGGTCTAAACTTGGATCCTCGCAGGATTCCCGAGCGATCGCCGGCCCGCTCGGCAAAGTGTGTGTGGGGGGGGGGGGGGGGGCACGTCTCAATTTCTCTGAATTGATTCAGAACGTCCAAACAAGCATATCATTAAAAAAAAAGCTTTCTGTTTATTTTTCCTCAGGCTGGTGTCAAAGGCAAGCTAGGACGTCTGCTTGGCGTGTTTGAGGTAAGAATTTAATACTACATGTGAACCAGGAAGTTCTTTGCCCCCCCCCCACCCCCCACGAGCAACCTTTTAACATCTCACCAGATTTCCTTTTCAAAGTAATCCCCACTTCCTCTTAGTTCCAGGCTTGTATTTTTCGACTCTTAATTTGCCGTTCCTCTCATTCCCAAAAGCAAAACCAAGATCGGAAGCACCGGACGTACGTCTACGTGCTGACCGTTACCGAGACGTTGGAGGCGTGGGAGGACTCGGTCAACATAGGTTTGATTCCCGTCACATTTTGTAGTTTGTGATTTCAAATGTATTTATTTGACGCCTGAGCCTTGTCAGCAGCGCGGCTCCGTTGGCACCCGGGCGTCCACCCGCTGACCGTTTGTCATCTGTCTCCGCCCCCCCACGCCGGCAGGCCGCAAGCGCGAATGGTTCACGGTGGACGAGGCCATCAAAGTGCTGCAGAGCCACAAGCCCGTCCACGCCGAGTACCTGCGACGGCTGCAGCAGCTCCAGCTCAGCTGCTCGCCCACCAACGGCAACTCCATCCTGGCCGGCCCGCCGGCCAACGACAACTACCCGCACTACAGCGCCACGGCCACCACGCCCTCCACGGGCAGCATGCTGGCCTCCTCCCGCAGATAGGACCCCCCACCCTGTTGCATTTTTATTCTTTTTTTTTTTTGTACAGCCTCGCATGGAACCAGGACTCTCTTCAACCAGTATGTAAATAGTGTTAACTGCTGGACGGACCAAAGCCATTGCCAGAACTTGAGAAGGACTCACGTGACTGAGCGCTCACATGGCAAAGCGCATGCAGCCAACTCGCCCATTTTTTTTTTTTTCTCAGCGTGACGAGCAGGGAGGACGCCGCGGACTCTGCTGGCATGCCTTACAGTACTTTGAATGTTTCTGTTCCCTTTTGGCGCGTGCTCTGTGGTCAACAAACGCAAAGCATGACCGTGCGGAGAATGTTCTGAGACACAAAGGTGGCTTACGGCGCACGGTGGCGACATCGGCCACATTGAAGGCGCTCGCTTTCTTCGTTTTTAATTAATTTTTTTTTTTTTAAATTCAGTCGTATTTAAAAAGTCACCACGGGTTGGCGTTAAAGGCCGGATGTTACACTGCAGAGTATTAAGGCCATGCTGGAAAACATTTAAAAAAGTCATAATTTGCGAATAAATCTGTCATTTTAGTGAGGGAAAAGCTCGTAATGTTCCAGGAATTAAAAATAAAAAAACACTTCAAAAAAAGTTGGAGCCCTATCAAAATAAAATTGTCATAATTCATTACAAAATGATAGAAATGCTGCATCGTTTGTGCCGAATGCTAATTATGTTGTAAGAAAAAAGGAGGTTTGTTTTAAAAAACAAACATCATAAGAGTGAAGAGAAAAAAAAGATTATTGGGAGTCGTTGGTGGCCAGTTCAAAGGTCACGCCAGGCTATGCACGCCGTCTGTGAATTGCTACCTCAGTCCAAGTAAACCAAGCGGACGAGCCGGAGACGCTGTCCGCTGACAACACCGTCGCGCTCGTCGTTACATTTTCGCCAAAGCGCCCGCCGATAACAATGATGATTTCTCACGATGAAAAAGTCGCCCGGTTCCCACCTTTCAAACCGTTCGAAGGTCTCTGCAGTATAAAAAATGCGCGCGTTTAACCGCGGGGGCTGCTTCCCGCTCGAGCGTTTTTACGCACGCACACCTTTATAGATGGTACACTCTAGCTGCTCTTGTTTTTATGATCCGGTGTTGCCCAGGGAGGCCTTGATTGAGGTGCTCGAGTCTTCTCAGGCACCTGATCCACTTTCTGCCAAAAATAGAAGTCAAAACATAAAAACGGAAGGGTGTAACGTTGCTTCTGCCGACGGCTGAATGACGACGCTCGAATTAGTCCATGCCTTTGGAAACGTATCGGAAATTGCTTATTTTTTCTTTCCTTTTCTTTTTTTTTAAACCTGAATGAACCTGTACTTAGTTTTGTATCTTTTTAATGATGTACAAATAACTGGAGAACCCAGCACCCCCCTCTGTATACTTGGTACAGTCCAGAGGATGTGTCACATTAAAACTCACTCAAGCCGTTAATGGAATAACAATTGCCTTGAATCCAAACTCTGGTAGAACCGGAGGAAAAATCCTTTTCATTTTTTGCACAGTATCGAAACGTCACGAAAATGTTTGTGTGAAAGTGCTGTTACGGAATGCGAGTCATGTGCCAAATATGAACATTTCCTCCAGACGAATATATATGTTTAAAAAAAAACACTTAATGATTGAATAATGTGAAAAAAAAGTGTGGTGTGTTGACTGTACTGTTGAACTTGTGACTCATGAATGACTTCTATCTTGTAATATTAACGCATTGTACATTTAAATTAAATCCCCTCGCATAACTCTGCAGGCAATTATTGAACCCAAAAGTCATATTTAATGCAAGTGAATGTAAGCTCGGTGCAAGCCTCGTTGTTTCTGTCACAATGCGGCAACTGAATGTTCATAAAATCGGAGCATACCAAGAGATTCTTATGCACGGTGACATAAACATTGACTGACTTCAAACTGGAAATATTGTGTCTAAGGGGGGTGGGAGAGGGGACATTAAATGGGGATACATTCTTACCGTAACTGCTTGTGGTGCTTGTCTTTCTATTCTTCATAGGAAGTGAAATGTCATCATGGGGTTAATATTCCCCAATAATTTGCGTGGCTTATGTCTCTGTTATTGGCAGACAAATGTGACAATTTGTCACTGTATTAAATGGCAATGACACCGGAGGGCCAATATTCAAGGGCCCTTTAGCAGCTGAAGGAGCCTGCGGTAAAAATAGTGTCCTAGCAACATAGAACATGAGAGCCCTGCAATGACAAAGGCCGTCACGTAACAAATCAGACGGCTTATGAGATATATAACACAAGAGATGAATCAAAAATTAAGAATTGAGACATTAATTTAGGAAACCCCAAATAACTCTTGGCCACGGTAATACCGCCCTGTGCGGCCTCACATATTATGCTAATACTGTGTTTCATAATTTGGTTATAGAGTTGCATAAGATGGTCAAAATAAATATATTTTTTAATTAGAAGAAGTTTTAGCAAGATTGTTACATCAATCAAAAATTGGCATTATTACAATGTAAATATTTTTTAAGGATCTTATTCAATTGTACAAGTGTCAATAGATATTTATTTGTCTCACAATTTATGATTAAATGTTTATGTAAAAAAATTATAAATTAAAAAAGAAAACAATACAGATGAATAGTATATGTTTACAAAGTTTATTCATACGTTCAACGTAATATCGCGATATTACAGTACGGTAAATACGGCGTAGACAAAAAGTAGATCCATCCAGCTGCCCCCAAGACCATTGTCATGACAGCCATTGCTCGAGTTATAAATCCTTTTAAAGATTTCGGACGAACAAAAGTGTTAAGTAAACCGAGTTGTGTAATTATTTTCCATTGGGATTGGGCGTGTTTTCGTTCAAACAAAAAACACCCCCCAAAAAAACTCTGCAATATACAATGGCGTCACTTGACACCACAGGTAAATTTTAACTCCGCCTGGCATGACGTCACACCCCACCGGATGGATTTTCAGGAGGAAAAAAAAACACAACCAAAAGTGTGCAACTGCGTCACTTTGCTCACGTTAACAATGTCGACGAGGCCGTGAAGAGGTGTAAAATGGAGGAATTATTCTTCAAGTCGGCCCTGCCGGCGCTCGCCCACCACCGGCTGAACACCGACACCACCTTGGCCTTGCCAGCCGAACCGAGAGCTCGCTGCTCGGCTCGGCTTCCGTCCAGTGACCGCGGCCTGCGGGTCCAGCAGCAAGTTCAGCTAACCCTGGCACGGAAGTCGAGGAGGAGCGTTTCCAATGGTAATCCCCACTTCCTCTTTCTGTGCTTTTACTCAACATTGTGATTAGATAAACATATAATATCCATTTATCCAGTATTGTGATTATTATGATGACATAAGTCACTCCTCGGTTTGCTGGTTTCCACCTCCATTATTCCTCAAATGCGAATTAGACTAGCAAAACTAACCACAACACGCTGCAATTAATCACATAATAACTACACACAGATTTACTTGAAAGAGTCACACCCCAGGGCTGGAGAACTTTTTTGATAAAAGTAAATATTGTTTTTCAAAAGAGGTGTTGTTTTTCGAGAGCCAATCTTTACTTTCCAGTGAGGACTTTCACTGACGCCAAAATCAAGGCTTATTTTTGTAGTGGATTGATTGAACGTCACATATTATTTTGCTGGTCCAACAGGTTCCCAAAAAGCAACATGGAGGCTTCTTACCGGTTGAAAATGTATCAAATGTTTAACTTGTATTGATTAGGCAAAAGCAGACTTTGGACTCGGGTCACCTGTTTTTTAGTTAAGAGTTGTCATCCTGTTTTACGTTTAAACTCACCTGTCATAACATTCGGTTCACCAATGAGAGCCACTGCTCAGTTTTGATTGTCAGAGTTATTATTTAAATACGATGTTAATTATTGTGGTTTTACTACGCTAGCTACTTCCGTTTCTCATTGGAGGGCAAATACGATCAGCATTCCATCAACCTCTCTTGCTACAAAATGCCTCCGCGTGGTAATTTATTTACTCTTGCGTTCGGCTTCCTAGGGAGTTGCGATGCGTACGTGTGATTACAGCATCGTGTAACTAAACACTCTCCGCTGAACCTCCACGACTTGTTTCAGGCGGTGTCCACTTACAGAGAAGCGCCGGCAAGAGTTTCGACGCGGCCGACGGACTGAGCCCTCACGCCGCAGTATGTCTGTCCTGATATTTTAAAAGATTCATGACGGCAGGACTCACAAAGAAGAAAATGCGAATATTTAAGGCAGGGGTGTCCAAACTTTTTGCCAAGGGGGCCAGATTTTATGTGGTAAAATGTCGCGGGGCCGACCTTGGCTGACATTCTTTACATTGAACAACAATATTGTTCAACAAATTTTAGTAAGCCAGTCTGTTTCACATTTCCATTTTTATTTTAATTTCAACAATCTTAAGAATTTCTTTTGGTTCATTTGAAACAGGTATATCACATGCAACTTGAATTTGAAATATGACGTATCAGTCAATATAAACACAGAGCGATGTCTTGTTAACTCGTGAGTGATGCCCTCTAGTGTCTAAATGCTATTACTCATTTAGTGAATGCTATTACTCATTTAGCCACTAGAGGGAAGCAGTACTCTATGAACCATCACTCACCAGTCTACGAGACCTCAGTCAATGCAACACGTGTTCCATTGCGGCCCAAACTGCGGGCCAGACGGCACTGATTTTATGACAGGGGCCGAGGGCCGGATGAAATTCGACCGCGGGCCGGATTTGGCCCCCGGGCCGGACTTTGGACATGCCTGATTTAAGGGTTCGCTGTACATTCTTTATGGTAAGTATTAAGTTCAAAAAACGTGGTGTGTTTTATTCGACAGGTAAATGGCTTCGGTTGCACTCTGTCGAGCAGCGAGCGTGTACGCAGGCCGTCCAGAAGAGTCGAAGTTTCCCCACCGGGCACACCTGACAAGGCTCGGCGCCATTTCAATTTCCACAGCCGCCGTTTCGGCACGTCCTCCCTGCCCGTCCTCAGTCCGTCCCACAGGAACTGCTCCCTGCTTGGCCGCTCGCTGGGCTCGCATCAATGCCACGTCCTCTCCGAGGCCCCGCAGCGGGCGCCGACCGACGCTTCCACGCCCGCCGACGGTAGCGTCCGCTTTTGGTCGGACGCTTCGTTTCGACAGCGCGGGTACGAATCCAGCTGGAACGAGTCGGCTTTCCAGCAGAGTGAGGGGATGCTCGTCGCTCCGCAATTACGCGACGGGTCACCGTGGATGTCAGCAAGTCAAAAGCTTCTCAGATTGAACACGTACCCGCCGTCGGGCAACATCATGGAGATGGATGGGGCGGGGCGAGCAGGGGCGGAGCTTCAGCAAATTCAAGCCATTAATATCTCAACTCTGTAAGTCCTCTTTTTTTTTTTTTAATGCATTTCAGCGTGCGGGTGAAAATTCTGATTTCTTGTCTCGGCCAGAGGGTTCGAGAAGCCCCCGGAGATGACGCTGGAGAGGGCCGTCAATCTGCTTTCTCAGGAAAACGAGGACACGCTGATCAGCGCCGCCGGACACATCCAATCGCAGTGTTTCAAAAGCGCAGACGCCAGGAAAATGGTTCGGATTTCTCACGTCAAATCAAAATGGCTAAAAAAAAATGAAATATCGTGCCCAGTGAGTCCGCGCATTAAATTCCAAATCATCTCGCAGGTGTTTTTCCTACGCGGCATCAAAAAACTGCTGCAGCTCCTCCGCAACGACGAGGAAGAGGTGCAACGCGCCGCCGCCGCCGCCCTGCGCAACGTCGTCTACCAGAGCAGCGACAACAAGATGGAGGTGAAGGACAACGGCGGCCTGGCCGCCATTTTGTGCGTGCTGCAGAACAGCCACGACACAGAGACCAGAAGGCAGCTCGCCGGTTTGTATGCGACATAAATCGGTAGCATTTCTGACGTCGAGCTCATCTGATGACCTTTAACCTCTCAGGCCTCCTGTGGAACCTGTCTTCTCACGACCTCCTGAAGGAAAATCTCTCCCGAGAGGCCTTGTCGGTTCTCACGCAAGCCGTCCTGGTGCCGAGCTCGGGCATTTCCGAAGGGGAAAACCCCAAACATGAGCTGCTGGCCGACGACGAGGCTTTCCACAACGCTACCGGGTGCCTCAGGTACGAAACAGGAAGTATTGACGATTCCATCACCGACGCAGTACGTGAGATGACAGCGTTGTAAGACGATAGCTCGAAAATTGACTTCTGTCTTTCTACGACTCAAATGTTTGCATCCAGGACAGAATCTGCTCTCACTTGACTTACTTGGAAAAATGATGTTTGAATATTTAAAAAATTGGCGGTGTTTTTCACAAGAAAAATGATGCTGTCCTTAAAAATTGCCTTTTTTTTTTTTTTTGCTTTGCAATGGGCTTTTTGGTTAGTTCCAGTTTTGCCCACGTGGGGGCAGTATCACACAGAGAGCCACGCAAAGAGTTTCAAAACGCACTTTAATATTTGTTATTTTTCGTCAAGGATGCCACGTAACTATCTATTTTTGGTGGCATTTTTAATTTCAACACACTTTTCCAAAAAAAAGGAATTATTCATCACATTCAAGTTCTCCTTTTTCAAGTTTGACCGCCTGCATTCCTCCGTCTATGAACTGTTTTACAAAGAGGCTCTTGTCAAACGTTTTTTGTTGTTGTTGTTTATTTTTTTTAAATCTTACAGTCATTCAATTTTTTGTGTCTAGAAACCTGAGCTCCTCCGGTCCGGATGGAAGGAAAGCCATGCGGGAGTGCGAGAACCTCATTGACTCTCTGGTCTACTACATCCGCCGGACCGTGTCCGACTACAAGGCAGACGATAAGGTTGCGTCAAAATCCGCCTTCCTTTCCTGACGCTCGCGTCTCATGCGAAACTATTATCGTCCCCAAAAGTCCACAGAGAACTGCGTGTGCATCCTGCACAACCTCTCCTATCAGATCGAGTCGGAGCTGCCCGACAAGTACGCCGGAAATCTCTTACAATCGCAAGAACACGCGGCGCCCAAGCCTAAGGTGGTCGGATGTTTCGCTCAGCGCAGCGCCAAGACCAAAGAGGTAATCATGGCAAAAGAACTCACGCAACCTGTCGGAGAAAAAAAAAATCAAATGAAATACAGCCACTGGCTCTCAAAGGTCATCTGTCATGTTTTTCATGCGTGGCCAGCCAGAGCAGCGTCATCGCACGCTGCTGGAGGAGAAGGCCAACCCCCGCGGTATGGAGTGGCTGTGGAGCTCCATCACCATCCGCATGTACTTGTCGCTCATCGCCCGCAGCGCACGCCACCACACGCAGCAGGCGGCCATCGGAGCCCTGCAGAACATCACGGCCGGGAACGGAGTGGTGAGAACTGACCTGATGTTGTCTTGCTGTGAGGGAAGAAATAGCTTTGGCTCCCTCTTGTGGAGAAACGAGGCCATTTCCATCCTCGACAGATGATAGCGTTACAGCTTATTTCCATTCGGTATCCCCCCCCCCCCCGCCCCCTTCAATGATTTGTGTCTTCTTCCAGGTGACCGAAACCATCGCCTACACCATCGTCCACAGGGAGAACGGCCTCCAGCACGTGAGAAAAATGTTACAGGAGGGCGAGCGCGACGTGAAGAAGACGGCCGTGTCGCTCGTCAAAAATCTCTCCCGCTTCCCCGAGCTGCACCCTGATATTGGTTGGTCGCTGTGATCAGCGTGCTCATTGGAAGCTTTTTATTTAAAACCAAACAAAAAAAAACACTGAAAATGTTTGCTTACAGTTAAGCAGGTATTGCCAGAGGTGGTGGAGCTCCTGCCAAATAACGACACGGGGAGAGACCTGCCCTCGGGCGTGACCGCGTCTCTGTGTCACATCCTCGTCACCTTGAGCCAGAACGGCGTGCACAACGTGCGAGCCATGTTGAGCCAGAACGCCCTCCCGAAGATCTGCAACATCAGCAAGAAGGACAACGGGTTAGTCAGCAGCTCCTCTGCCTTTATCGAGCATTATTTCATTCCAAGATGCCAGTTAGCATGAAACCATCGAAGGTCAAGGTCACTTAAAAAAGAAAAAAATAGCAGAAAAGCAAGTTTAAAGTGTGTATAAAACTATAAGTTGATGGGATGTCAAGAGAGCAACTCAGGTGTGACAAAATAAAACATTCTTACAATGTTACACCTAAGTTAATAAAATACAAATAAACATGAAAAGTCATTTTTCCAAAGCAAATATGTTTAAAACTCACTTCTAGTTCAATTTGTACAAAACGGGCGTTCAAATACTTTGCATGCAAATAGAAAGACCAGAAACAACATGGACCTGAAATGCTTCCCTGAGGAACGCCAATCATAGTTGTTCCTTCGGAGAATTGATGTATACAGTGCGGTGCAATAATTTTTGTGCTCTGCTTTAGCTTTTTGTCATCAAAAAGTCATTTTTCCAAAGCAAATGTGTTTAAAACTCACTTCTAGTTCAATTTGTACAAAGCGGGCGTTCAAATACTTTGCATGCAAATAGAAAGACCAGAAACAACATGGACCTGAAATGCTTCCCTGAGGAACGCCAATCAGAGTTGTTCCTTCAGAGAATTGATATATACAGTGCGGTGCAATAATTTTTGTGCTCTGCTTTAGCTTTTTGTCATCACTTCATCATTTAAGGGAGAAAAAAAAATCAATTTTGTTTTTTAGTTACGGCCCAAGTAGAGCAGGTATAGCAGCATGTGTCCTACTCCACTCCATGTGGAAGCACAGCGACCTCCATGGGACCTACAAGAAGGTGAGCAATCGCAGAGGCCTTCTCATTTGGGTTCTTAAAGACGACAACTACACGAGTTGACACGTACTGACAACGTATCTTTTTGTGTTCAACAGTGCGGCTTCAGAAAGTCGGATTTTATCAATGCAAGGACCACAAAGGCGGTAAACTCCATATAGAACGAAAACCAAAGGCGCCAAGCGTCATTTTCCTTTAACTGCTGGACATTTATTCTTTGCTCACAAGCCAAGTATATTCATGTTTTATTCAGTAGTTGACTTGGACATTTGTAGTCCCCCCCTTTCCTGTTGCATAATATTACAACTAATGCATGTGGCTATTGTATTTTTTTTCCTTTTTTACACACAACAACAAAAAATGTATGCATTTTGAAACCATTCTAGAAGGATTATGTCATGCAACAAAAACAAGCTAATTTCACTTGTCTTGATGAAAAGAAAAAGGTCAGCCAGTTAATTCAAAAATGTATTTATACAGACTTCTTTGTAATTTTTTTTCAAATCATTTTAAAGGTGAATACAACCATTTTTTTTCAACAAGGGCAGGCTCTTCCTTTAGGATCCTCTAGAGAGCAGTATTGCACCATTTTTTTTAACGATCTTTAATTGTTGCGTCCTTTAATTTGTCCCCAAGCGGCCTGAAACTCGTAATCCATAAATTCCCTCGAATCTCCGACGCTTCAAATGCTTCATCGCTCTGATTAAACTTTCAGCCTTCGCGGAACTCGCTCCAGTCAACTCTTAATCATCTCTTAATTCGCTTTTTGTGTGAGAGCGTTTCAGTGCTATTTCGTTGCGGCGTGTGCGATTTCTAGTGCAAGGCGAAGGAAAAAAACGTGCGCAGTCCAAAATCCTTTTGAACAATAGGCCTCTTTGTCTTTAGCGCGGCTGCTGTGAGGGAGAGGCTCATCCTCTACTAATGAAGTCTAGACGCCGAGGGAGGGGGGAAAAAAAACAGAACGGTGGGGAAAATGGGAGAAAAGGAATGAGAATTTCCCTGGGAATCGTGTCTTTTGAACCTACTTGATCCCTGAAGAATTTAGGGAATGAAGAACCGCCCTGCTCCTGGCAAGATGCATCCCGATCGGGCCCGCTGTGTGGGTTAACTCTCACGTCAGCTTCTCGAGAACAATCCGACGAACTGTGGACAACTTCAGGTGTCCCGTGCGAAACGCAGAGGTATAAATAAAAGAAAGCACATTTTTAAAATGAAAAGTTCCAAACAAGTTTTGACTGTGTTCCTCCGCTTAATGTCCAAAGACTAAACTAGGCTAATCATTGCTAGCATGAGCTGAATGGTTCGTTAGCCACCGTAGCTAATAGTGAATGATTTTCCCCGAATTAGAATACAATTAAACTTCTGTGCTTATTATCTTCTTATCTGTATTTTTTTTAAATATATAAAACAAGCTTTTATTTCTACAGCGCCATCTTTTGGATCGACTGGGGCATGTCATAATTCGCCCGTCCACCCTGATGCAAAACCACCACTAAGAGCTCAGAGTATCCACGTTTGGAGAGAACGTCTTTGGTCACACGCTCGGTTGTTTGGCGAGGTCAACCAGTCCAGAGACCACCGTGAGTTCTTGTGGATTTTTTTTTTAAACGCTTCAGAGCGCTTAAAAGAGACTCGTGATCAGATTGTCTTCAAGGGAGGTTGATTTGAGAAGCCACTCCCATCCTGAAAATTAAGAAATGAAAAGCGTTTAGTTTCTATTTCCTCTTGTGCCTTGTACATGAATAAAACATGCGTTATAAACACACCCTTCACGTCCACAGAAAGTTTGAAAATATTAAGAGATCCCTGAGCCATCAATTACACGCGGAGGGGCAAATTATTTTGGAGACGTGCGCAAGCCGGCTCTCAGGTCTTCAATATTTATGGAAGGTGGAAGTATGACTCAGAGCTGCAAATGTAAGGGAAAAAAATTCCTCCGTGAGCGGAGTCATCTTTTTTTTTTTTTTTAAAGTTAAGGAAGTTTTGCATCGTTCAAACTGAGAGAACAGGCAACTTTTTTTTTTTTACTAGGAACTACAAAAATAAATTATCTCCCAATAGCACCGTTATGACTTTCCAAGCTGTTGTATTAAACTAAAACGTGTACAACCGAACTGTAGATACTATCGATTTGGGGAAATGACCATATTTGGACATTGTGATTTCCGCCCAACAGTGATGGCGGATTTATTTGAATTTGAAGCTTATTACCCACCTCCAATGCGAAAAATAAAATTTGTTAGCCCGTAAAATAACCGTGAACATGAAGTGAGACAGACCACCCATTGAATCTCTGCTCTGTATTGAATATAAAACAGAAAGATGCAAAATGGCGCCCTCTGTTGCCACCGCATTCGATTTAAAAGGTCCCGGCCAGTGCGGCGGTCGCTGTCGCTTTAACCGGTCTGTCTTGCCTTGCGGTGCCCCACTTCTGTTCCATTTCATTTACAAGCCCCGCTCGATCCACACCCCCGCGGAGGGAGGGAGGGAGGGAGCGACCAAGCGAGTGAAAGAGAGGGAGAGAGAGAGCTGCGGGTTGCTGAACGCTCCGTGTCGGATGTCCGGTGAGTGGAGCGAGCGAGCCGTGTTTACATGCACATGCGGCGGTAGCGTGACGCGTAGCGGCCCGCAGCAGATGACAACCACCCCCACTACCCCCGTCCCTCCTATCTATCCTCGCAAAGTAGCTCGCCTCCTTTCCTCACCAGGGGTCGTTTTTTTTTTTTTAATCCATAGGGGAATAAACTGCACGGAGGGCAACATGCGGGATGCTACGAAAAGGTATGTTTTGTTTTGGTGGGCCCAAGCCAACCTATGGTGACTGATTAGCCAATACCTTCTTATTTCTGCATTCTATGTTCACCATGTGAATACTTTTGACTTTGCATGCCCATGGCAGCATCGCATGATGATACGGAGTGGCTGTGCAGTGTTTAGCAAAAGCAGCAAGCTCGTGTTGTGCTGTTCCAAGACTCAAAAACTCCCAAGTTTTTTTTGTGCTTGTTTTTCTGTCCTTGGTTGAGGACTAAATGCTTAATTTGTCCAGTTTTTACTCATTAAAAAACAAATCTACTTGTATAAATAATAGACACCATTCCCTGCCTTAAAATTCCATTTCCATTTTTACAGTTAGTATTTTTTTGAACCAATCGTTGACTCAACGTAAACATTCAGTGTTGAGTAACTAATCCCGTTGGAGTGTGTCTTTTTGTAGACAACCAAACACACACACACACACCTTCCCACTGAGTTAAGCTCCAAGTCTTACAAGCTTATTGTTTCCAGCAAGCTGATTAGTTTGAATTTACGAGACCGCGTGGTCTCGTTTAGTGTCAACGCGGTCAAAACACAGTCTCGGTAGTTCGGGATGCGCCGAGACAACTTTTTTTCTTCTGATCCAAAATACAGATACTGCGTTAAAAATGTGCTTCATTTTAATCAAACTATTTAAAACTAAACACCAATCTCAACAGTTTTTCACTCAAAACATTTTTATAGTCATAACCGTAAACCAATATGTAGCCTGTAATGGAATAGATTTATTTAGCATCTCAGTCTGACCACTAGGGGCACTATGTAGCAAGATTACATGGATCAGAGATGAAGAAGAACATTGTGATGCCATTTTACCTGTGGATGTGAACTACAAAGTGTTCCATCTTGAAAAATCGCAAAAATGATTCAAGTAAAATTCTTCAGTCTGGGCCAAAATTATGCTTGCAGGGGTTTGATGAGTGCTAACCGCACATGCTAACTGTGCTAATCAATTGAAATGACTGTCAAGATCCTCATTGGATGTCTATAAGATGGAGTGTGTGCCAACCTAAAATGACAAGGTCACAAGCGTAGTACTTCTCCGGCGGCTTGAGTGCCTCCATCAAACTAATTGATATCTTGTCCGGGGGATACGAAGTCAACCTAATCGAATTTACTTTTTGATATTAAAGCAACTGCTGACATGGACATTCCCAATGTTGCCCACCTTCCGACATTGCTGGTGTGTCCAAAACGCCCCTCTGTGATCTCCTTTCCTGACAATGTGGCAATCTGATTGGATCCCGTGTGCGTGTAACTGTGCAAAAGTAGATTACAGAGGACACTCTGTACTATTAACATGATAGCCATGAAAGAGTACAAAGAGTTAAGATATTCACAAACGGGCAGTTTGCTGAGAGTGCTTGTGGTTGCAAGTCACTTGTTCTCCATACTCCACAGAGATTCAGGTACGTGTTATCATAGTTCCTCTGAAATTTGTACCCTACTTAACTCTGCTGGATCCTGTTTTGTCACAATTTTGATGACAACATCGTTTTAATTTCCTTTTTGCGGTCAAGTTTTTGAAGCAACTGCAGAATTTTTGAGGGGCGAAGGCTAACTTCGAAGCAAAGTGTATTAAAGACACCGTTTACTTCCGAATGGTTTATGGTCAACCCCCCCCCCCCCCCACACACACACACACCATCAATGCAGTCATGTGTGCTGTGCGAGCGAAGCTCGGAACAAAAGGCTGGAGGGTCAGCGTTGCTATGGCGACGGGATTGTTTGCGTTCAGTCATGCCGCGAGTTAGCCATGTGGACACACGCGCGCTGTAGAGGTCTCTTTTGTCGGGGCATCGCTTATTTAGAGTGACGCCGCGCTTTAAAAGAGGGATGTTTGATTACATCATCAGTTTTTGTTAAACTGCCTAAAATGTCAAGTAATTTTTTTTTAATATTTTGAAATAAGGATTACTTAATTCTGGCTGCTTCTGGTTTGTGCAGCTTGTCCATGGGCGAACAAAGAATTTCACTCATGTATGTTACTCTATTTTGCACTAAAGTCCTTTTTTTTGTTGCAGAGGATAAAGAATATATGCCTGTGAGTATTGCCTGTCTAGGCATGTCTCACCACTGTTTTCACATATCCGTTGCTTAAAGCATGAGAAATCTACTTCACGTGTGCTATGAAGTAGCCTGTCTGTGGTGTTTCCCATTTCGTGTTAGCATTAAGCTAGCAGCCTTGAAAGCAAAATTGTGTTTTTAAATACACAGCATGTATTTCTTGAGATGCAGTGCTTGTTGCGCCTTTTTTTTTTCTAAAGTCAAGGCGAAATAGTCATTTGGTTGGGTCACTTGTATAATTTTACCCGATTTTTTTTTTTAATGAATGTATGGGAGTACATATTTGGACGCTTATATTTAATTGCAAGTACAGATATCCAGATTTTCTGTGTCAGTTAAATATTCCCACATATGATTTAAAGGGACTGCCTCCCTTTTTATTTTTTCTCGGTTTCTTGTCTAACCATTTGGAGGGTAACCACACAGTGCTCCCTCCCTCGCCCTGCTTTCCTTGCGGCATCCCGAGAATGACGCTTGAAGAGAGTGAAGTTACATCCAAATTAAACTTCCGTCTACTGTGCGGCTAGCACATGTCCAAGTACTGCGCCGTGTGTCCAGCTGTCCTTTTTTTTTTGTCAGCGTTGCAGTTTGCGCTCGTTCTATTGTGTCCCAAACACCGGCCGCTCGTGCTGACCCGGCGGCCATAAATGTCACATTTTAGTTGAGCTGACATTATTGTAGAAGTTAAAAAAGCCTGTGGAAATGTCACCTCATAAAGTCGTCACGGCGTAAAGTTTATTTATATTGCTTTTAAAAGAGCCAACAGTGCAAGTTCAGGCTTGTTTTTCCCCCTCTTAATGGCTCCAGATGGGAATTGGATTTTTATGCAGGTGTGCCTAATGTTGTGGCCTGTCTTCATAAACGCATTTCCCCATCTGATTTTGAGCATTTTAAGCCAGCAAGTGAGCGTCGTTTATTTCCTGCGAGGAATGCCGGAAAACCTCTTGAGGTTATGAGACATATAGCTGCGTATACATGTGGGAGTGTAGATTTGCACCAAAATAGCAACACTGCAACGTACACTACAGTGTTTACTCACAGCCACGTCTCGTGTGATTTATTTATCCGTCGGCCGCCATTGGCGGGCATCAAAGCGGCTTTTTGAGTGTATCGCTATTCACAAGTGGAGGAAAATCGAAGGTTATTTCTGCCAGGGAGCTTCCGTGATGTTGCGCGGCAAATTTGATTAGGGAGTTTTAAGTTAGTGCTGTCTTTTTCCATTTAGTTGCTTATAAAAGTGCCTTTTCATCACAAAGGGGGGTGGGGAGGGGGGTGGAAAATAAAATAGAACAGCATCTGCCTCTCAACAGCCGGGTTCTCCCTATGCGCGTATGGCCTTTCCTAAAAGCAAAATTCAATGTATTACGTGCCCGAGAATTGTGACGCCATGCGGCGCTTAAATAACGTTGACTCCACTACAATAAGAATCATATTTAAATGGCTACTTATTATGAAAATAGAGCATTTACCTCGGGCTTGGAATATTTTAAAATAATGTTGTCGATCATATTCAACAAGATGCCGATTTTAATGATTTATCGCAATCTCCACGATGATTGAGCAACTCCAGCCGGCTGCACGCTCATTCGCCGACGCTCATGTCACTCACCAGGCCAGGCCCCGCCTTTGAAAGCCACTCGCTTTCAAAGTCTAAAAAAAATTTGATTTTATTTGTACCCAGCGCTGCCGTTTTCCCGTCGCTCGTCTGAAAATCCGACACAATGCTTCTCAACCAGATGCCCAATGTGCTCATCGTAACAGACTCGTCTCCAACCTGTCATTTCGGTGAAGAGACTCACGCTGGGAGGTTTGCGCACACAAAAAAAAGGCCCGAGCGTTAAGCACCGCCGCCTTCTGCCGCGGTCCTTGTGGCCGCTCCGACGCGCCGCTGCTTGCGGCCCCTGCCAGGTTGCTAATGAGTCCGCCGAGATGCTTGTGTCAGCAGTTTGAAATAGCTTTCCAGCAGCGTGCAGGCCAACTGCTGTTCGCTTTGCCGCATGGAAATCACACCAAAGCCATTTGAGAGTTTTTCCAGACTTTAACTGATTCATTTAATAATTGTATTTTTTCAAAATAAAATACACGGGAAGAGCCCCTTGAAAACACCCATCACACATTATTAAATGCAACATTGACTCATAAATGTCATCACTAATTCTCTCTCCCCACAATCCCCTTTCTCTTTATCAGATGGGCCATTGACGCTTTAGCACCCCCTTGTGGTGTGGAGGAATGAAGAAGGCGTCTGGATGAAGGCCATGGAGCTGAAAGTGTGGGTGGACGGCGTGCAGCGCATCGTCTGCGGCGTTACCGAGTTCACCACCTGTCAGGAAGTGGTCATCGCGCTCGCTCAAGCCATCGGTAAGCGCACGGATAAAAAATAATAATAATAATAAAATAATCACAACAAAAATTAAAAAAAAACAAGGAAAAGGTAATCACATACACACCAACACACACACAAAAAAACAAGAGAGTGGTTCCTTTTTATATCTTTTTTTCCCACAAGCGCCCCCACTCAAGCCCCCTGCCCCCTCCCACACACACACATACACAGATGGCAACAACAGTGGAGCAGGAGTTATGGCGCTCACTGTCCTTTGTGCGGGCTTTTGCCTTTTTGTCCACACCACGGCACTTTTGTGCACGTCTCTGGTGATGAATGTGCCTCTTTTTTTTTTTTTTTGCTCTCGCCCACGCTCCCATCTGCGCGCACGTAGACACACACACACTTACACACACACAATAGCCGTGAACCATTGGAACTCCGTTCCCAGTACCCACCTTTTGTTGAAGTGGAATTTCCCTGCTATAAAATCCTTTCTTTAGTGTTTACTGTAAATGTGTTGTTTTTTTTTCTTTGCAATGGGGGATTTGGGAGAAGAATTGCTTTGAAACACAGCCCACCTTCTTGCCGCCTTAAAGTAGTGGGAACATTAGAGTTGAAAAGTTCTCAGCAGTGCACTTATCACCTGTGAATGGAAAAAGAAATAACACGGTCGAACAGTACAAAAGGCCAATCGGTTGTTTTCACCATTTATAGTGAAGTATGAGAATTGAAGAAAAAGATCAGCTGGAGCAACTTGGTCAAGAATTTTGAACATACGACACTTTGTGTTTTCTCCCCCCTTAGGCCGTACTGGCAGGTACACTTTGATTGAGAAATGGAGGGACACGGAGCGCCACCTGGCTCCCCACGAGAACCCCGTAGTTTCTCTCAACAAATGGGGCCAGTACGCCAGCGACGTGCAGCTCGTCCTCCACCGGACCGGCCCATCCGGCGGCGAGCGGCCGCCCTCGGACGGGCTGGCCCGCGGCTCCGAGCGCAGCTTCCACCGCCAGAGCCTGCCTCCCATGTCCAAGCTGCACCCGTCGACGGCTAATCGCTCGCTCAGGCGCAGGGAGCCCAAACGCAAGTCCGTGACGTTCAGCGGAGGGACCAGAGGTCTGCGGGAGATATTTGGAAAAAGCCGAGATCCGGAAGGTGCCACATGTTCTGCACTAGTTGACAACTCTATGCTACGAGTATTGATTTATTAATAATATATTACTATATTATTATTATTTATTATTATATATTGAGTTATAAAATGCTCTCTCTATTTCGCATGCCGCTTTGTGCGTTTACGCAGCCAAGCACTCCCAGGGGCGCGGCGTGAGTCTGAATCTAAGGCAGGTCAGCGGCGGCGGGACAGGCGGGGGCCCCTCGGTGCCGGGGAGTCCGTCGCGGGAGCTGGGCCGGCTGGTGCGGTTGCAGAGAGACAAACTGCAGGTCCTGGAAAGCCGCCTGCTGGGCTGCGAGGCCGAGCTGCGGGAATGGGAGGAAGCTAGCGAGGTGAGGGGGTGGGCGGGGGGGGGGGGGGGGGGGCGGCAGAGTTTCTCATCGGCAAGCAAGTGTTGCCTGGCAACCAACTAAACCCCGCACGTCTTTAATAGTATTACACGCCATCTATTTTTTTTTTTTATGAAGTTGAATTAATTTTCCACCCACCAGGAAGGAAGTCTGGAAGAGGAGCTGCTGCTTTTGGAGCAGCAGGTGAGGAGGAACGACTCCGAGATGGACGAGGAGGAATTTTGGCAGAACGAGCTGCGCATCGAGCAGGAGAGCGAGCGGCAACTCCGGCAACAGCTGGCCGAGCTGCAGGCCCGAGTCCGCGACTGCGAGGCCAAGCTTTCGGAATACTTAACGCGCATTCAGGTTTTTTTTTTTTTTTTTAATTGAGCACATGCAGTGAAAAATATGCTACTTTTTTTTTTTTTTTTTTTAAGTTGAAAAAAGCAGCGACGGCTCTTTTCCGCGGTGTTTGTGTTTACAGAGCATGGAGAGCAGCCTCGAGCACGAGCGTCAACTGCAGGATGACGAACTGAGTCACATGATCAAGGAGGAGGAGGTAACGCGGGTTCATTCTGAACTCACTAAAGCTCTGAATTTAATTAGAGGGTTCTTTTTTTTTAGGTCTTTCCTTCTCTTCGCTCGCTTTCAGGTGGAGGCCCAATTGGAGAAGGTGACAACCGAGTTGGATGTGCAGAGCCAGCACGCGGCTCGCCTGGAGAGCGGCTGCAGGGCCTTGGAACGCTCGCTCGGCCAGTCATGCAAGAGACTCCAGGTCGGTTGTCCTGTAACAACCGTGAAGCATTTTCACATGCGGCACGGAGACGATTTTTTGAAGAAGATGCTCGCGGGGGTTGCGGAAATCCCCCATCCTCTCGCGCCGGAGTGAAACCGTGCAAATTTAAGCTCATTAGGTCACAGAAAGGGAAGCCGAGTTGAATCTTGGCTTCGCGAGACTCTGACGGATCCTTTGCTGCGCTTGGATTCAAAAGCGCCGGATGTATACAGGAAGGTCCCGCTGGGTGTGAGGTCATAATGAGAAAAGGGAAGGAGGGAGGTTGGAGATATTACAGCATTCTTAGCCTTATTAGAGGCTGAAAGAAGTCTGCAATCCCTTGCCTGCACTTGCACAACTAACTTCAAACTAGGGCATGGCTTATATGACATCACTGACGTGTACTCCCCCCCCCCCCCCCTCACACCCCCCTTACAGGAGAAGGAGCAGGAGCTGGAGCAGCTGACCAAAGAGCTTCGCCAGGTCAACCTGCAGCAGTTCATTCAGCAGACGGGCACCAAGGTCACCGTGCTGCCAGCTCAGCAACCCCCAATGGACGACGACGACGGTATGTAAACACACATAGGGACAAATGGATGGGACCAATGAGACCAATTCTGGTCTCCTAGCAGTGGCGGTTCTGGATCAATTTCACTAAGGGGGCCGGGCTGGGGCCAGGGGTTTTGATGGGGGGGGGGGGGGGGGGGGGCACATTCAACCCAGGGCTAAAAAGACAGATTCATCATCTTACATGACTTATTTCTTCAAACTTTGAAATTGTAGTCATAACATTACAGTGATGAGAAAAAACAGTATCAGGAGGGCTAAAATGTCTGCAAG
Source organism: Hippocampus zosterae (assembly GCF_025434085.1). Lineage (NCBI taxonomy): Eukaryota > Metazoa > Chordata > Actinopteri > Syngnathiformes > Syngnathidae > Hippocampus > Hippocampus zosterae. The sequence continues at coordinate 5,796,012 of NC_067471.1, forward strand.
CGTAACAATACGCCATGTCCATCTGTTGAGAATATTCAAGCCAGGGGATGATATGGTACCAGCCTGCCGGGTACAAAAATTGCAAATATACTGAAGCTTGATGTTTTACATGAATATAATTATCCAAATTTTAAAAGGCAATGTTTTATATATTGATCCCGTTAAATAAAAATAAGAAGGGAGACTAAAAAAGTTACACACACACGCGCGCGCGCGCACACACACACACACACACGCGCACGTCGTGGTAAGTTCCTTCTCTGCGGACTGCTTCTCATTTCCCGCTCATTTTTAAGTGGTGCAGCGCACTAAAGGGTCCGACGAGAATGTTAAATCACGCACTTTGGTTCCACTTTTCGCATCGGCGACTCGGCGCGACTGCGTAATCTACGTTCGGAGGGGGGGGGGGGGGCCAGAATCAGTGCTACAGGGGCACTGGCCCCCGTTGGCCCTCCCCCAGAACCGCCACTGTCTCCTAGTGAGAGTAAAGAGGGTACCAGTACATGGTCCTGCAAGTGAGAACAACTTTATTCAACAAACTACATAATGCAGTGGTTGTTACAGTGCCTTACAAAATTATTTTAAGATATTATGCCACTTAAAAACACTTTCTCATACCGCCTGGCTAAAATGGGGTTTCCTGCACACGCGCACAGTGCCACCTTTTGGACATACACATTATTACAAGGCAGATTTTTATTGTGGCGAAACTTTTTTTTTTTAAACCCGAAGTCTTGAGGGATTTAAAAAAAATAATAAGTACCCGGGATTGAATTTAAAGGGTTTGTTTTCCAGAGGACCCGTGCGGCGCTTTGCAACGTCACTTACCCACCAACCTGCGCTCCCTTCAGAGTATCACCACATCCGGACTCAACCCGGAAGGCATCTACGTTTGAAAACCGGTAACACATAGACGTGATTCTGACGGTAGGATTCGGCCGATGACACTCGAGTGGGACTCTCCTCCATCTTTTCTGGGCTCCCTTTAGGACATAAAGTGATGTCAGTGCATTTGCAACTTTTCATATCTTATCCGTTCCAACTAAATATATATAAAAAAAAAATAAGACACTCAAGTAAGGCCAGCAGATATATTTTTGTTGACAACAGGAATGGTTTTCTATCGGAATGCTAATAAAAATATGAGGAGCAGAGAATCTTACCAGGATGTCAACAAAAACGCATATACAGTACGCACGCGCATGCACAACCCTCGTCATAGATTTGATTGCCTTATCGTGATGTGTGGAAAGCACGCATCAAGTGAAACTCAAGGTAGCTCGAGCCACAAGCTTTTTGGACCGTATAGTTTTTTTTTCGCACCAATTCAGGGGAATTCTTAGCCGTCAAGTTTTATTTTGTATTGATTTGAAGTTTGAAGAACAATGGAGGGAACCGGGGGAAGAAAAAAAAAAAGATTGGTTCTGTTGTACATCGCCGATTTCGCTTCACTCCAGTAGCAAAGCCCGAGAGCCATTAATCTCTTGCTTCCTCCCACCCCTCCACCCCCGCCCCAGTCTTAACAGAGCTCAGAAACGAGAGTGATGGATGACTGAAGGCATTTCTCGCCTGCAGGCGTGAACTTCCCAAATTAGCCACTAGGTGGTAGCAAAGGCAAGACTATGCGGACTAAAGTTTTTTTTTTTTTCTGAACGCTCACTTTTAAAAACTTAGGCATTAAAGTGCATCCTAATGTGTCTCTTCTAATGACTAAAGCAGGGACTCTGTAGTGTTTTTTTAATCGTAACAAAAGATGTCGACTATGAACCAAAGCTAGACAAAAAACATGAAATAAAAGGTTAGATGAATGTATTTTTTTATACACCTTGGACAGCATCCACAAATAAATCCAGTATTGTATAGTTGTCAAAAGTCGTGACTGGCTGGGACACTTTAAGTTACTAATAAGCGAATAACGGCATGCCTTACCGGAAGGAAAGTGTTAATAACATTTCAGCTGCACCACTTGAAAGAGTGCATTGAATAGACCCCGTTATAGGTAAAAAACAAAAAAAACAGTTTGCTTTGGAAGATGTTAAAAAAAAAATGAAGCCACGGCGAAGTTGGCTGTTTTTTCCCCATATGTACAAACGTCCTTGATTTCTGTTGTGCCATCTGTTGTTGATTTTTCAATAAAACGTGCAAATGCAACTCAAGCGATTTGATACTGACTGAGCTGCACAAGACCGAGGCCCATTTGTTGTACCGGGAAAGTTTTTGCGGGTCTCGGGAAAGCGTCGAGACACAAAAGGGGGTAACCTTTTTGTTGACCAGACGAGATGAGGCGCAAACAACAATCTGGCGGATGAAAACGGCTTAATTTTTAATGCGTCTGCGGGTGCACGCCGGTTCTCGGACAGGAGCGTAAACAAAAGGCGGCTCCATTTGGGACCTGTGGAACAAAACATCGCACCGCTTCCATAGCGCGACTTGATTTCATACTTTTATATGGGGGTGGGGGGGGGGGGGGGGGTCGAAAGGCTTCGGATTACATCTGCGACCATTTCACCCCTGAAAACTCTTGAATCGTTACCAAAAAAAAAAAAGCTCCCAACATGTTCTACCATGCAGTTGAGATCATCAGAGCTTTTGGCATCCTCGTAAGTGTGATAAATGCGCAGCCAAAATGGCTTCTCGGATGTCAATACATTGAAACCCATCAAATCAATTAGTAATTTCTGACTCGCGGAGGGAGGGGTGGCGGGTGGGGGGGCAAATATCACTTTGTTAGAAAATATTCCATTACCGTGTTTGCCATGAAGATGGATAACACTGTGGCGCGTGTGCGTGCGTGACCTGGCCTGACACTCGTCATTAAATAGCCCCCTTGGTCCCCTCTCCTGAATATGTTTATTCCGCACCGGGCAGGTGAGGAAGTGGCAAACAGATGGGCATCCATGAATTATGGAAATGACGGCCTTTGATTAACCGAGTGTGCATTTTTAAATTTATTTTACGCAGGATAAAAGTAACTCGGGGAGCTGGCAAGTTATGAAGCCGCGCCGTCGCTCAACCCGCGCGCGGGAATGGATGACAGAAACTGGCGAGGGAGGGAGGAAAATTATTTTTTCGTCTGGATTCTTGAACTTTTTATGAGCCGGCCGCACTAAAAAAAATGTGAGTGACACGCATGCATTTCGGCACGGGGGCTCTCCACGCTTTGCTTTTTTTTGCGCGGAGGTACCGGTACACCTTTTCTAGTTAAATAGGCTAACTAAAATAGCATGAGCTAACTGGCAACGAGCACCAGATGTTTGACCACGACCAACAAATCAAATTCAATCTTTTCAGACGTTTCAGATTGTTGATTGTTTCAAATCAACCATCTTTTCAGACGAGCGGCGATCGCCGAAGCTAGCAAGACTAACGGCTCTCCCCGCGCAGTCGCATGAATGAACCCATAGTTTTTATTTTGAACCTTTTGTTTACCCATTTAAGGCATTCGAGAATAGATTCTCAGTTGAAGAGCTTGACAGGAAGCATTCATTCATTCATTCATTCATTCATCTTCCAAGCCGCTTGATCCTCACCAGGGTCGCGGGGGGTGCTGGAGCCTATCCCAGCTGTCTTCGGGCAGTAGGCAGGGGACACCCTGAATCGGTTGCCACCCAATCGCAGGGCACACAGAAACAAACAACCATTCACACTCACACTCACACCTAGGGACAATTTAGAGTGTTCAATCAGCCTGCCACGCATGTTTTTGGAATGTGGGAGGAAACCGGAGCACCCGGAGAAAACCCACGCAGGCCCGGGTAGAACATGCAAACTCCACACAGGGAGGCCGGAGCTGGAATTGAACCCGGTACAGGGGCTTTAGGTAGGGGTGGCTGCTTTAGAGTGCCTCATTGTTGCAAGTTTGCATGTTTTCGGAATGTGGCAGGAAACCGGAGCACCCGGAGAAAACCCACGCAGGCCCAGGCAGAACATGCAAACTCCACACAGGGAGCTGGAATCGAACCCGGTACCTATCCACTGTGAAGCCGACGTGCTAACCACTGGACTACCGGGCCGCCCCATTCAAGTCTCTTCCTTTTGAAAACGACACGATGGCCGCTAAGTACGCGTCGCCTCCCAATCACTGTTTTAATTCTTTAATTACCGCCATCAAAATGGACTGGGCTCTCCAAAAAGTCTTTCATCAAAGCTCTTTTATAAAGTGTTTGATTTGGTTTGGACGGGGCTACCAATTATCTTGGCGTTGGCACCGCAATTTGGCAGCGCCTCCATTTAGTGGATCAACCCCCCCCCCCCATCCCCCGTACTAACCCCGCCGCCCAACACACATCCACACCCGTGTCTCCGGTCCCCTCATTCTCATAAATGAAGAGAGACAGCCTTATTCGGCGACCAGCACGGCAAAGCAATTAAAAGGGAATTAAGGGTGCACGGGGAGAAATTGGATATGATACCCGAAGCCTATTTTAAATGTCAACGTTATTACAGTGTTGTTGTTTGCCGTCCCTTCGGCCGCCTTGCCCCTTTGCCGGGAGTGACAGCCCATAGTGTGCTGCGCGTAATGAAGCCGCCTCGCTATCCTCTGGGTGATCCTTCTGGGGGGGGCGATGTACCATCTCTCATTAGGATCCCGGTGGAGAGGACACCTTGCTCTTCGCCGTTGACACCGTCGCCCCCTAATGACGGCGTGGGATTACGGCTAGCACGCTATACATTTCACACTTTTCCGAAGCTCATTTCTCACGCCGTGCTCGGCCGCGACACGCGCTATTAGGCGTCCTGATTGCGCCGGTGTAATACAAACACAACGGGAACGTCCGCCAGGAAAGAAAATCGGGGCGCAAGCTCAAGGGTTTTGATCGGCTTTTGGAACGCGGGCGGCGGATTTTTACGCGATGCAGAGCCATCCATCTTTCCGCCACGATATTCATTTTGTTTATGGTTTACTAATTTGTGTCTCCCATCTGGATTAGGCGCCCGGGCCTCCCATTTATCCTTATAAATTATAAATGCATGCTTATTACTACAAAATGTTTTAGCGCCGTCTTTTCCCAGCGCTCTGATCGAGGCAGGTGGCCCGCACGCTGTTAGAAAGTGAAACCTCGCCATACGCATTATTAATATTGCCATATTGTCTGTCTACAATGCGTGTTGACAAACAACTCACAGGGATATATTCTTTATCCTCCGTGGATAACGGCCAATAATGCAGCCGATGCGGTCACCAAGGTTTGAAAGTCTTCAGAGTATGTCTGTTGTATACTGCCCCCTGGTGGCCAAGACATGCACTAAATATGCCGCGATAGAGAAATGTTGCAAATATTTTTTTTGTCCAGTTAAACAGCGTAAATATTTCCAGCAAAATGAATGTTTTAAAAATTAATCTCATAAATATTTCAACCAAAGGAAAATAGGAAGAAAAAAAATGAGGACACCTCTTAAATATCATAATAGGACAAAAGGCAAGTTTTGTTTAATTAATCCCTTCAATATTTAATACAAAAGGGAAAGCAAAAAGCTTTTTCCCCTAATGAATCCCAGAACAGTCATATTGCTGTTTTTTTTTTTGCTACTTTTAAATTCCACCTCTTATGTTAATCATTCAAAAATACACCGACAAGCAACATTTTTCAAATAGTTTATCTTCCATATTTTTCACTCTTACCCAAAATACTAAAAAGCACCCTTTCAGCAAGAAAAAAAAAAAAAACCAAACCAGAAAACATGAGTGTAATGGACTCCTATTACGACCGGCCTGGAAAGAAGCACTTTGAAAGCTTTTCAACACTATTTTCACAGGTGCTCCAACACAACACTAGCACAATACTCACAATGTATATTTCAGGCAAGATGGCCGCTGTCGCCGTGTGAATTTTGACAGCTGATCTGGGATAACCAGAGTTTTGTCAAAATCCCCAGTTTTATCCCCTGCGCTACTACTTTGCCAAGGAATGGTGTATGTAGCTTTGATTTCAGTGTATTGCAAGTCCCACAACCCCCCCCCCCCCCTGCATTGCACACAGACTGGATTTAGATTTCTTCAAAAAAAGAAAATCCTCAGAGGGGGTTTCCTGGCATCTCTTTATAGGCTGCGGACATATTCTCTGAGCTCAGCCACAGCCTGCTGCTCGTCGGCCGGCGAGCAGCAGGCAGCTCCACTGGATCCATTTGAAGTCCTTGAAGGCATCGTGGCAGATGTGCAAGCCTTTTTCTTTTTTTTTTTTTTTTTTTTAATTACAACTATCCTAAAATTGTTCATTTTCACAAGAGTTCAAGCAAGAACGGCGATTCCTTTATCGCTCTCTGTTGTCAGGCTCAGTCCGACCGTGTGTTTGTGTCTGTGTGTGTGTGTGGGTGAATCCTTGTCCTTTGTTCTCAACACAATCTGCTTTGTGTGTCACACTTCATCCCGCCTGGATAATGGAAGAAGGTGACGGCGGCGGCATCTGAAGTCGGGAGATGAAAGGCATCATTTGGAAAGAAGACACACATGCACGCACACACACACACACACACACACATATGCAGGCGCACAATGCAAAACTGATCAGATGACACAACAGAGTTAACAGTTGGATGGCCAGTGATGCGTCCATCCTTGGATATATTAATCACTGCAAACAAACGGCATTATTAGCATGGTATAAAAAAAAAAAAAGCAAACTAATTTCCTTTTGTAGAGGTTCTGAAAGGTATAAAAATGTGTATCGCAATATTTCCATGAAAATTGACGTTTTTGGCACAATTCTTTGCCTCCACTGGCGAGTTTTTTCCACCCAATTATGCAGGAAGGTAACCTGGCCGTTGCTGATGGACTTCCTGTAATCTCTTCCCTCCCGCATCCCTCGCGTGAACACACCCGGGCCGAGGGTACACACAACCCCGGCGCTTCCTCGTCTCCGTGCCCTTGAGCGGTAATTGGTCCAATCCCTCCGCGATCTGACTGGAGGGCACCGGAATCCGTAGCTCCCAATCAGCCGGCTGTCAGTCACTCCCCAAGCTAAACTAAAGCCGGGGGATGGCTAACAGGCTGAGATTGGGAATTGCACTTGGGCAGACATAAATCTGAGAGACAAGTTTGTACTCGGCCAGGTAGTCGGGCTATTACTGGAGTGGATGACAGCCATGTTGTTGGTTCAGGAGGGAAGCCCGACATCCAATTCTGCCTGTCGTGAGAAGACGAGTTTGGGCAATTTTCTTGCAAATATACATAAGTGACACCATCCCCCACCTAAATGGATGTTTAGCTTGGACCTGTCCAAACAAATAAGACTGACAAATACGCCATTAAAAAAAAATAAAATCCTGCATTAAAAAAAACAGCTCTATAAACTGAATTTGGAAAAAGTCAAATCAAAAATGAAAAATGAATAAAAATTAAAAATACAAGACGATATAGCCCTGGTCGTAATTGATTGGTAACCCTATCAAACGGCGGTTTATCATTTTGTTTTGTTTCCAGGTGCCATCACTTGTGATGCAAATCCAAATTTGGTTTTTCCGAGTGCCCAAAGGAAGTAGAAAATGCTCATTATGTTTAATGGGGAAGAATAATTTCCTCGTTAATACCTCCTCCAAGGCAATAATGCATCTTTTTTAATGACCAAAATCCTGCTGTTGTTGAAGGTGGCTACCTCTGAAGGTATACGATTCCATTCTGATCTGCAGTTGGTTTTGTTGGCCTACTTGGGCCATGAACGCTTTAATAATGCACAGACGGTGTGCCAAATGTCCTTCCTTGCTTGTAAAGTCACTGCTGGACAGTCAAGGTTACAAACGAATGGCGTTTTTCATTGGAAACTGCGTGCATCCCGATGCACGTATTTTCATACAACCCTTGGCATCCACGCCGTACAAATTCCACTTTAATCGCCGCTCTCAATTTGCACCTGCAGGCCCACGCGTGCCCACGCTGACCTTGCTGTCGGGGCCGCGTACGCGCATGCACTAATGCGCGCACGTCTATCGATCGACGGTGAAATAGTTCACGCGCGGCACCGTTAATCACACCGGAAAAGCCGGTGCCTGACAATAATCCCTTCCAACGGTGATTAATTCGGCGAAATAATGATCTGCGCCGACACAATCATTCCCTTTCCTCCCAGAGACGCATTTAAACGGGGAACAGTGATAGCTAAAGTAGATGAATGGCCTCCCGCGGTGGTAAATAATGGAGCCTTTAGCAGAGGTGAGCTGTGACCTATAGTGGACGGTAAATGTTAGCAGCTAAATGCTCGTAGCAGCTACTGCGACTCATAGAACTGCGTATACATTTTGTTATAATTAAATATATAATATTGTCAGACAGCCAAAATAATCATGATGTATTTTTATTAGCATATTTTGTTTGTGTTTCCAACAACGTAATTTTCGTTTTGTAGCTGCTTCGTCTTCTTCGAGTACTTCCGTTCTGTGCTCTCCAGCGCCCCCTTTTACCACTTGGGAGATCTTCCACCAATTTTCAGTCAAACGCAGCTAACTCAGTTACACATTACGACCAAAAAAGCAACGATTAAGAAGGTAAGTTTTGTTGTATAGCAACTTTAAACACTTGTATATTTGATATTTCCTCAAAACGAGGCATCTTAATGTAGAACTCGCTAATGTAGTAAGCTCGCTCGCCAGGCTAATAGCACGTTTGCTAATTGCTATGTGATGAATTTATGCTAGCGCTTTTAACCATGTGCTCTTAATTGAGCTAATAAAATCAACTGAAGTGGGATCGTCTTAAATAAAGTCACTAATTGCAAATTACCACTCAAGACACGACATTATCGTCAAAGTGTGGCTGTGGCTGATGGGGAAATGCTATTAGTTGGACTCGGAATTGGTGATGCCGCTCCAAATTTTACTTAAGCGTGTCTCTATCAATTTTGAATTTAACCCGTCATACGAATGCTGATATTTTAGTGAACATTTTATATGATGATGGCCCCTGTGATGGGAACCCACAGAAAGCCATTGGGTTTTATCCTCTTAAAACTGTGAATGTCAAAGTCCATCTTTAATGCAATCCATCCAAGAGCTATAGAGGGGGAAAAAATTATCAGGAGTCACGAGGAGTCCTTCTCCTGGGGACCATGAGTGACTTAACCACATTTTGTCCCTCGGAATGCTGCAGCGGCATCATATTCTGCCTGCATCTTGTGCATGATTTTATTCCGCAACTGGAGGAGGTTTCCAGCGTCTCCACCTGGAGCCGAGCAGCCATGCTGAGCAGCGTTCGCATTAATATTCAGATTGATCACATCCTATGATTTATCTCTTCGCTGCTGGGAGCTTGACACCACGCACAAGTGGCCGCCCTGTTGTTTGATGAGCATGATAATTCTGTCAGCCATATGCCGCTCTTTGTCAAGCACCTGATCTGAACCCAACATGAGGCGAAAGTAGCGGCGAAAGGCAAAATCGACGTTTTCCGCAGACAAACCATCGCTGACGTTCTCTGTGTTCATTATTTGCTGCTGTTTGCCCCCCCGTTTCCTCCCCTCATCTTCCTCATCTTTGCCATTCCTTCAGCTTCCCCCGCTCCTGGTTCCCCCCCACGCTTGCCTGCAACCCCCACCCTGGCTCACTTGATTATGTGAAGCCAGAGTCGGGGAAAGTGTCACTATGGAAACAGGGGCAGAGGCAGCGGAGGGCTCTCGATGGGAGAGAGGGAGCGCAGAAAAAGACGAGATGGGCTGTGGAATCCACCGGCGGTCATCTGGACTGAAAATTTGGGAGGTAACAACTGAATTTTATTCACCACTCAAAGCAGAAGAGAGCCACAGCTGCTGTGAGGTTTATTTTTACCCAAAAGCACTTTGCTAAACCTTAAGTGCCTCACTTTTTTTTTTCTTCTCATCCAAGCCCTGTTTCTCAGCCCATTAGACGCCGATTCCAACATCCTAGCCACAATCATATTTCAACGAGAGACGACGTTGATTTCAGAAGTGCAAATATCCCTTTTCCTCGTTAGATTTAAGTCAATATAACAAACATAGCCTTATGTCACATACAATTACCAACATGCGATAATTTGTGACATATGTACTGTACACTCATGATAATTATGCGTCCCTTATCTGTATTATGGTGGGATTTTGCTATACAATGCAACAAAGCTTCTACAACTAGTTTTCATTTGAAACTGAGTTTGAGGAGCCAGGGCGGTGTCGGAGGAAGGAGAGAAAGGGAGGCGGGGGGGGGGGGGGTGCGGGTTAGGCAAGGGGAGGAGTGAAAAAAAAAAAGAGGGAGTTGGGGGAGAGGGGTGTTGGGCGAATCGGAGAGAGGTTTGATAGTGAGACGCAAGTTGAGCGAGAAGCAAAGAGGAGGCGAGGGCGCGAAGGAGCAGCATCTCCTCTTCAGTCTCCAGCCCCGAGCCGACAAGTTCCCGCCTTCACCGCCTCTGAAGTTGCAGCAAAGAGATCCATCCGCTCTGAGGTACGACCCTGCTTCTTCCGTCATTTACGTTTACGGGGCGTTACCGTAGCTCGTCTTTTATTTTTTATTTTTTAAGCCAGGCAAAATAATAGATCTGATTTCCCCGAAAAATCATATTAGAAAATTGATAGCATTTCAGAACAATAGCACATTCCCAGCAGAAAACTTTGCGTTGTTGCTCGTACCTTTTGAACTTGAGAATACCGCAGTCGTGACTATTTGTTTCTCATTTGCATGTGCGAACATAACTTCGCTGTCGGAATTGCTTGGACCTGTTTTTCCTCTGCCAACAGACTTTGCGTGCGGTCTCACTATCTGTGCACGGCTCTCTTCATTAGTGCCATTAAAGTCGCCCTAACGTGATCAGCCACATCGATCCGCCAAACCTGTTTTGCGGGCAGGCAATCGCCCCCGACCCTTGCGCCTCCCTCGATCCTGATTTCTTTCTTTGATACTGGATGAATGTGCTCATTATGCGGCGTATATCACTCTACAGAAAGCTGTGCAACTAGCGAGTGGACTAGCGCAGTGCTAGTGTGCATTTTGTGATGTCAGTGACTTGGACCGGTTTTTAAATAATAGTTTATAATGGTCGTCGTCTTCGTCCAATCGAACACAACATGTGAATCTGAATCTACCGTTGATTCGTTCGTCTGCGAAATCTGAGTACGAACGTACAAGCGCGCGACACATCTGCGTGACTAATGTCGCTAATTTGGCGCGTTAGCTAGCAAACGAGTGTGACGATTGACATGCCGGGAGCGTATGCGCTCGAGCGCCACAAGGCGGGAAAGGTAGCCTGGCGGACCCACGCGCCCCTCCACACACACACACACACACACACACTCCATGCATGTATTCATCGTCGCCTGTGGGGCAGCATCTGCGGGAGAGTGGACCGGGCGACGCGCAAAGAAAGTGGACGGAGATCAATGCGAGCAGCTGTTCGGCGCACTTCAAACGCCGCTATGTTGTCGGCGCTGACAGGCCCTCGCGCCAGGGAATCAAAGGCTAATGAGACAGTCATCGCAAAAAAAAAAAAAAAAAATGCACCCGGCAGACTTATGAATATTGATACGCCCCAGGAGTGGGGATGGGAGTTAGCGAGTCTTTGCGCATCGTGGCTGTCGACTGGAAGGACTTAAAAGGTTGCAAACTGTCTGGATTGGCGGCTCACTGATCAGCTCCTTTGCGGCCTCATAGCTACACTTTCGTTTAGACTCTGGAGGTTAACTCATTCACTACCAGCCAATTCTCGAGCAAGTCTGAAAAGACGTTTAAAACCGTCTTTGGGAGTGAATGAGTTAATTAGTTTGACTGCAAACAAGAGATTCCGCATTTGATACCCGATTAGGAAAGTTGAGACTGTTTTGACGCTAGCATCGCCAAGAGTCTTGGGGTTGGACTGGCCAGGACGGTCAGCATCCGCTAAGAAGCGATCGCAGTCCATTGCCGTCAATCCTCTTCCGCTTTCTGGCAGGTTTAGACGACCTAAGTAGCCAAAAGTGGATCCGCGTCGTCGAGTTTCATGTCCTTGCCGATGAGCACGAGGCTAACGGCCACTCCAAAGTAATGTCGACCGTCTCATCTCAGGCTACAAGCGATCTCGACGGGGGGGATGCAGGAAGACGGTCCAACCGTACGTGGGCGCCTCCATTTTGACTCCCGTCTCATAAATCAAGCGTCTCTCCCTTTCCGGGGGCCTATCTTCCATTCGCAGACCTTTTGGCGGCCGCCGCGTTCGCCGGCCCGTGACGGGAAGGCGCGTCGTCCCGGCAGCTATCGATCGTGCCGGATGAGTTTGTCAGGGCGGGCGTTTCGCCCGTCTGAGCTCAGTCACCGGAGTGTCCTGCCATGCCCCCCCACCCCTCCCACCCGCAACCTCCACTGTGTCTGTCTTAATGTCAAGTCGGTCCAGCTTGTCAGCTGAAAATAAGATCTTTGGCCTCTGAAATAAATCAAGTCCGGGATGCTTGTCGGCTTTTGAGTCACACTCGGATGCTAACGTGAACCGCCCGTTAGCTTAGCTCAGCATGACGATGACAAACAGCTAGGGAAAAAAAACAACACAACAAACATTCTTCAACTTGTTCTTCATTTTTTTTGGAGCTCACCTGCAAAAAAAAAAAATCACTAATAACCCTCCCTTCTTCGTATTTCTTCCCAACAGCCGCTGTGCCAGTTTCCCGATCGGCGCCGCCACGAGTCTCGATGATTGTTTGACTCTGGTAAGTCCTGATAACGTGTCGCCGCGTGCTATCGCGCTTTTCAAGGCATTCGCAGGGACTGTTTGTGAGGTCACAAGCCAAGAAATGTGTTAATAAAGCTGCCATTTTTAAAAAATATATTTTTTTCATACGGATTAACGGTCCAGGAACACCTTTTAGCCACAGTCCATTACCTGCACTCTGTAGCTGCCGGTTATGGCGGCGGGGGCTGATATTTAAATCCAATGCAATTCCGTGTAATTTTTTAAAAGCGGCCGTTAAAGTTAAAACCGGCGCAGTAATGGATTTACAATCCTATTCAAATATGAAAGGGCAACTGGCGGAGGGGAGGGCGAGGGGGGGGGGGGGGGGAGATATCAGACTCCTTTAAAATGAAGTAGTTGAATTATTCACTGGCACCCGGTCCCATTAAAAGCCAATTGCGGGAATGTTTCAGGCGAAACAGGGAGACGGTTGATATGCGGCTGTCATTCCGATATCAAGGGGGGGGGGGGATAAATTCCCCCGTTCTCGACAGCTCGAAAATTAAAGGGGCCCTTGAATCTGATATTCCCGTCAGGTGCGTTCGTGACAGGCTCGGGCTCACAAATATCGCTCGCGCACGCCCCCGCCCCCCCCCCCCCCCGCCATTTATTTTCCCCGCGTTTTCCCGCTGATGAATGACAGTGAGGAATTTGCAATATATTGCAGAGGGCATCAGACAATAACTGCGCACTACCTCCTTGAAGAAAGGGCAACCAAAAAAAAAAAAATATTAACGTCATTGGTGATGCTCCAAAAAAAGACCACAAAAAAAAAAAAAGGAAAAACCGAGCAGGCGGCGGAGGAGGAAACTCAATCAATTTCCCAGACGTCCCATAGAGGCGCAAAGCAAAAACGTATCGACGGCCACGCCGGCGCTAATGTTGCGCCGCCCCGTCGCCAATGCCGGGCGCGCCGCTCATTGTCCTCGGGCGCTTTCAACGGCATTTCTTCATCTTGTTTCCTGAGCCCAGTTTGCCAAACTCAAGCGGCAGCGCATGAAAGCGCTCACCCACTCAACCTCGCGGCCTGCTGAGAGCACTTGAAAGCAATTTTCTTTTAATCAAGTTCACTATAAAGGCCCTTCTGACGCCAGCCTCGGCAACGCGACTTTTTTTTTTTTTTTTTTTTTTTAAATCCCAGCCTCTGCACACTATATTGATTTCCAGATGAGCGTTTTATATAAAATACTGTGTACAGACTTGATGAGAATTCTCTTGAGCTTATTGCCCTCGCAGACAGATATGAAAATGAAGGCCCCCTCTCGTTTTCGGAAATTGGATTTTGCATCACCATCGCTCATTCTTCACTTTTACAGGAAGCCAGATTGCGGCAGTGGTCCCGGTTCTCATCCTTGGGGTTTTCATCAGAACCAGCTAAGTACCATTCGTTGAGCAATGCCACGAAACGCGCGCGCCAAATTTCTTCCAAAGTACATTCTGATGTCCTGGTCGCCGCCCCAATAACGCCGCAATTTTGCCCCATTAGGTCCAGACGCCGCAACGGAGACGTGGAAACCGCCGAGAGGACCCCCCGCCCCCACCCCGAGAACACACAGGTGGGCCTAACTGCCCTTAGTGGCTCCCTTTTCCGAGCAAAAATCCCGAAAGGAGATGATTGATGACAGTTTCGATGAGCCATTATAGAGTGTGAGCAGCGTTTGACGTCTCGGTCGTGACAAGACAAACGATCCTTGACGGAATTGATGATGTTTTATAGCAAGCCCCCCACCCCCAACCCCACCCCCCACGTTCCCACCCCCTGCTTCTGTATTCAGCACCTCGTAAATCCCAGCCTTCCGTTCAATACCGGTACAGGTGGGAAAAACATGCATTTATTATTTATTTCGGCTGTATGTGCACAGTATCCTGAAAGGTCAGACTGGGGGGGGGGGGTTAAAAAATAAAAAATCCTGCAACCCACAGCCAGGACTTGATGGGACAGATTTTCTATGAATTTTAAAGTGGTACAAACATCCACGAATCTCCACTTTTTACTTCACCGGTGGACCCCCCCCTCCCCCCATCCCCTCCCGCCACCCCCGCCTGCACGAATCCCCATGTGGGACAGCCTGAGGGTTAATGCAAAAACCGAGAACATGTCAACAAATTTCTGCCGAGAGAGCTTTAGCAAAAAAAAAAAAAAAATGAAGGGACTCCGGCGGTGGCTGCGACTCTCGGGGTGAAAGCAATCCCAAATATTTATTTAAAAAAAGTAAATCAACAGAACGCGGCGCTAATATCCATAATACTCCTCGGCAGCAAAATGAAAGATCCGGGAGAAAAATATCCCCCTCGCCGCGTAATATTCCGAAGCCAATCTAAGTTGAGGTGGCACAACAGAAAATGTAATCCTGTTCACTTTTCGTCTCTTAATGAAATCCGCCCCAAAGAAACACAAAGCACTTAAGGCAGGCAAATAAAGGGTGTGAATAACCCCCCCCCCCTACCCCCAAAATATCTTTTCAATTGAATATCTGAATGAAGCGATTCTTAGAGAAAGGCAAAAATCTATCCTGCAGTCGTCAAAGTCAATAAAAGCGTCATATTTGTTTGCTCAACACTTTAAAAGGTACATTTCCACCACTTTGCCCTTTTTTCATCTGCCATTTGCAATCTTCCAACCCCCCCCCCCCCCGTGGCTCCCACTATTTTCTTCATAGCGCCGCAGAAACCCATCCGAGTTAATCCCCCCGCCTGACTGAGGTGATTCATGGGTCCAACGTGTTGCCATGCAATTTCGAGAAACACGACCGAAGGGCCACTTACTTCCCCCATTTAAATAATCAGACATTTTTTTTGGAACCATTTCTTGCTTCCAAAATGTTTTTTTTTTTTTTTTTTTTTTTTTTTTTTTTTTGTGTGTCAACATAAATTGCTCAAAAAATAGCCCAAAACGACTTAGCGGCGTGCTTTTGGGATGGTGGAAGCCTTCTAAACTGTATTTAGAGTACTTTTAGAACAACCAAAGTAAAAATCACGTCTCCTGCTGAGCCAAAATCAAAAAAAAAAAAAAACAAACCAAAAAAAAACAAAGTTTTGAGATGAGCTCTAAAGATGGCCAGCGACGTCGGGCTCGCTTCACTTTCAGCGGGAGTTCATTCCAAACTGAGGGACCAGCATCGGAAAAAAGCTGGATCCCCCTCTGAGCCTCCGCTTAGTTCTCGGTATCTCTAATAGTCTCTGCTTCACCGAACTGAGGCACCAAGCACCTGCGGAGGGGCGGACGAGCTCGCAGAGGTAAGGTGGGGGCGAGAATATTATTTGAAAACAAAAAAAATAGAATCTTTAAAAAAGATTCCTGCTTCTCTTCCATCAGAGGGGAGCGGGGGCCTCATTAGCGTTTTGGCCCCTGTGGGGTCCCGGAGCCCTGCAACCTACCCGGCAAAAAACAACCTACAATGGCCCCTTGGGTTGGGAGCCCAAAACACAAAAAACGGCAGCAGCATTTTGGAGCAACTGGAGACACTTAAAGGAGGATCAGCTGACTCCAAAGTAAAGTGCTGCACATGACAAAAGAGTTTTTGTTGCTCAGCCGTCTTTTCTTGTGTTCCATTTCCTGTTTATCTGCGTACGTGTCGCGATTTGTCCGTGAATATGACTCTCGGCATGTACAATTTGGAGGAAATGGCGCATTCCGGAATACCGCGCTTTGACAGTGGGGCTTACTGATTGCACCCGAGTTGAGTTTAGCTTGCGTCATTGACTGTTGACACCCCCCCCCCTCCCCCCGGCGGGCTGCGTACCGGGGGACACCTTTGTGTCAGCGTTAATGAGATGACTCCGCTCTGTCCCCGGGTCACGTTGATATTTACGGAAGGCGTCGTGGCGGCGGCGGCGGCGATCCGCACCTCCCCCCCTCGGCGATAGTCGCGCGTCTCATTTGCATGGCTTTCAGACTCCCTTTCACCCGCTCGTCGGCCGCTCTCGCCGCCGCGCTCCCGCGTTGATCGACATGCTCCTTCGCACTTCTCTCCAGTTTGTGTCGCGCATGTTAATTAAAGCCTCTAATTAGCTTTCTCCCACTAAAAGGCTGCATTAAATCAGAGATGGAATGGCAAATGATTCCCGACATTAGCATAATTGTGTTTTTGAAGTGTAAAGATTCGGGCATGAGGGAGGCGAGCTCGCTTTTTTTTTTTTTTGTGTGTGTTTTGGGCTCCCAACCCAAGGGGCCATTGTAGGTTGTTTTTTGCCGGGTAGGTTGCAGGGCTCCGGGACCCCTACAGGGGCCAAAACGCTAATGAGGCCCCCGCTCCCCTCTGATGGAAGAGAAGCAGGAAAAACAAACGAGCGACTCGGGTGCCCCTCAGGTGTTCCTGCGCCTGCCGAAGCGGAACTGAATGATGGTGCCACGAGTGACTTTTGCAATCAGGAATAGTCAGAGGGAGGAAGTTACTGGTGATTACGTGTACCCTTTCTCGATGCGCGCCGGGATTTACTTCCACTAGCCCCCCCCCCCCCCCCAAAAAGTACTGCTTTTCAGAATATGAGAAAACTTCTTCCGTTATCGTCGAGGACAAGTGGCACTTGGCCCCCTCACTCAGTGAGCGGCCTCCCGTTACGATTTTTTTTTTGACTCCCCTCCACCCGCTTGGCTGTCGCCTTCAGCTCCTCATCAAAAGCGCTCGCCGGGGCCTCTCCTTATTGTGTTTCCTCTCGCAATACATCAAACTCATCCACTATTGGAATGCCACCAAGTGGCTGCTTTGCGGGTGAAATGTGGCAAATTCCCCACTCCACCCGTACAATAAGAACATCAATCATGGGCGACGCTTTTCCGGTGACGTCTCGTCTTAAAGCGCCGCAGTGGTTGTGAAGGCGCGATATAAATCAAGCCGTATTGCACTGTAATGCGTTCCCTTTAGCGTGGCTCCACCTAGTGGAGGGATAATGCAACCGCAGCCACTATTGTAGCTTTTATGCACATTATTTATGAAACTGTTTTAAAATAAGCCATTCGTTAGTGCGGAAAATACGATACTTAGAAAATCACCAGGGCTGTTTAAGTCATTCCCTCCCAAAGACGTTTTTCAACGTCTTTTCAGACTTGGTCCAGAATTGGCTGATACTGAATGAGTTAAGGCAGGTAAACCGAGGTTAATCGTGCGCAACTTTTGCTTCGGGGTGTGACTGTACACTCGCTCGCCTCGTCCGTGGTGTCACGTCTCTGGAATTACGAGCGATCGTCGTCGCCCGGTAGTCAAAACGTGACCGAAGCCGTCATCGTCCGGCAAACCGGCGCCTGCGGTTAAAGATGCGATGCGCTTTTCATCAGCTCTCCAATGGGCAAACTATTGCTCTCTGCGGGTGAATTATTCAGGGGTGGGGTGGGGGGGTGGAACTTGTCTTCCTAAAGGCTCCGTAGGGGAACGGTGACACTTTGGGGTACGGATGATAACTGAGAGTGTTGTCATATAAGTTATTATGGCGGCAGACAGATATACCATAATGCCGAAGATTCCCGCGCCGAATGCTCCAGGCATGAAAATCCATTAAGAGGCAGTAGAGGAAGGAAAGAGGGGTGGGTTGGTTGGGGGGTGATGTAAAGAGGAAGACTGAAATTATCACCCAGTCCGCACGAGGACTCTTTTAATTTGATAAATCCCCATTCCATTTCAGCGAAATCATTTCACTGTTTATAGACGATCGCCGGGCGCATGAGCACACGCCGCCGCCGCCGTCATATTCCGCAGGCCATAGATGGAATTATATGAAATGATTTTACTCGCGGCGCGCAAAAAAATAGCTTTTTCAGGCGTTTAACTGGGAGAGTAACCGAGCTGGTGAACACAAAGAAAATGGGGGGTGAGGGGGGGTGCACAAGGCAGAAGTGGACAACAGAGCCAGAAGATTTGAAGAGATATTGAGACTGCAGGCGGCAAACGACTCTGTTTTGGATGTCAAACATTCATTATGTCTGTTTGACGGGGGCTTGTAGGCAGCAGGGGAGAAGATGAAGAGCCCGGGCTATCAACAAGGGTTTTATTTAGACCGAAAAAAAAAAAATTAAAAAGCCTTTCACCCAGTGTGACCTACATGCGATTTGTTGTTTGGCAAAGTTTTGCAAAGTTTAAGCTCGCCGGCCCGACTGAAAGAAATGTTGCTGCGCTCGGAGTGGGCGACGATGCGGTTCCCTCGGCATCCGGTTTTCATATTCACGTCCTGATCTTTGGCTAGCAGGCGGTCGGTCGGCCGCTTCGATTGCCCTTTTGGAAATGCGCCGCTCATGATACCGAAGCGGTTTTGGAACTATGACGGGGATCGTTTGCAAGATGAGCCATCAAACACAAATCTCAAGCGTTGTAAATAGCTTGAGCGGGAATCTATTAGCTCGACTGGACGCTTAAATGACTGCAGTCTTATTCGTCTTCTTGATTCCGCCATGTGGCGTTGTATTGCCTCGAGATTTAAAGTCTGCATTTTTTGGGGGGGTGGGAGCAGGGGGGGTTCAACCGTGAAAATAGCTTCCATACATTTGAGTAGGCCTCTTTTGGTAGAAATCAATTTTCGGTAATGCTCGATTGCGGAAAGACGGTAAGTTAGCATGCTAATCATTTTAGCATCCCCAAAATTTCCTTTGGGGATGCTGTTAGTCAGCTCACTATTTAATTATTATTTTTCTTATTGCATCACTCGATAAAGTTGTATCCGATGGCTATTTTGGAGCCATGCCGGCACGAGCTTTTTCGCGACGGTTAAGCAATCGCAGGATAACCATACGCTAACTCGAGCAAAGTAACGTTTTCACATTTTTCGGGAAAAGTGATCGTTCCGTCACTCCTACGGGTGTGCGATTTATGCAAGTGCGCCTCAGACGCGCGGTGTATTTTTAGAGGAGAGGTGCCGATGGGCTCTCGGCGAAGAAAATGACGGCGTATGATTGCCGCCTTTACCCGCTCGTTAATTTTTTTTTCGTACCGACTGTAAAGGTAATAAAAGCTCCCGCGCAATCAGCTGACATCCCGTAATTACAGTGACGCGTTTGGATCGTTTCGCACCTTCCTCGCCCGTCGCTTTAAATGTTTTATTGCGCCTCGAACGTCTCGGGCGATGGGGGCACTTGTAAGCTGTTTAATTGAACAAATCTTCGCAAACGGCGTCAACGGATCGCTCGGCCGCGTTTCGCTCCAAGCGAGACGGTAAACAAGATGACGGGCGGCAGAAACGAAACCCATGTTTTTCATCCTTAAGTATCCGGCGGTCTCGTTAAAGACCGGGGTGGAGGGGGTCGGGGGGGTATCACGAGCCCCCTTAATGTCAGAAAAGCAAATACGACAGGTACGCAACAGACGCGCACGCAACCCGTGCAGCCGTGATTGAGTGTAAGTGTCTGCGTTGGCGGTCAAGGTCAGCTGATAATGGGAGATTGAGGACGGTGTGAAGCAGTGGGGGGGGGGGGGGTGTTGCCAGCCGTCTCAGGTAATGAGATTTATGACCCTGAGCTCTCTCCGCAGCCCCCCCATCCCCCGCCCAACCCCCCCATCCACCGGCTAACATGATTTATAGATCTAATAGACGTCACAGCTCCCGCCGAAGATAGAGGCTTCACATTAACACGGCGGCAAAGTCATCTGTTCAAACGGGGTAAAAATATACGACGACTCGGGCAAGCTGTCGGCGGGTATGCGTCGCTGAGGTCTTGAGGGCGTGTTAGGGTTGTTGTCGGCGTCGTTTGTATTCATCGGGTGGGGGGAGGGGGGGCGGGCGCTCTGACGATGAAACTGGTCGCAAATTTAGGGAGCTCGATTGGTTTAAAAATAGAGACGTGATGATCGGAATTGCGAGATGGAGGAAAGTCCCTCGGAGGAACCCTCTTTGTTTGACAAATGGAACGGATGCATGACCCCGGGGGGGGAGGGGGGGGTCGAAGTGATTAATAGCCAATTCTAGACAAAGTCTGAAAAGACGGTTAAAACCGTCTTTAGGAGTGAATGAGTTCAAAACAGTCCGGAGAAAGTTCCAAAAAATCGAAAACGCGATGAGCTGCCACACAAGAAGAATGAGATGACCCCCCCCCCCCCGCCACGCCGCCCTCCGCGACACTAAAGCGCGCCAAATAAAATGGCATTCAATCGAAACGGCCCACAAACCAGAAGCCAGACGTGGCGCAGCCGCCAAAAAAGACGGGAAGCCATCGAAACTGATGGCAAAACGACACAAGCCAATGCTTGCTTGTCTGTTCAGCTCTGTTTGCTTGTGCGGAACCCCCCCCCCCCCCCCCCCAAAAAAAAAAAACCCAACAACAATATGGCGCCGGCCAGATTGCCTCCCAATAGAATCAGTGTTAATATTTGCACTCGGCCTTCTGTACGTGTTGAAAAATATGCTCGATTGGATTTTGAGCGCACGCTTACACACATAAACAAACGCCTTCAATCCCCCTCAGTTGTTTGCTCTTCCGCAGCCTCCCAATCGCTGCTTATTTTGAGAATTAAACCAATAAGCCCCCACCGCCGCCGCCGCCCCCCCATTCCGCTAAGCTACAGCCGAGCGGTTATTGATGTGCAGCCTTCTTATTGTCTGGAGTTTGTTCTGCTCATATTCACTGCGTCTGCCTTTGGGCCAGCATACAGTCGCATTCAACAATGCGACAGTGAAAGGGGGGGGGGTCGAGGGGGGGGGCTCAGAGCCACCCAGGCGAGAGCATGCTGTGAAAATCGCAATTAATGCTCCCAATATGCGTTTAGCCTCTGAGTGTTTTTGTGAATTCTTTAAGCTCTTTTGGAAACGGCGCCATTCAGTTTTAATTTTTGAGAGAATACAAAAAAAAATTGCCTCGGGGACGGACGGGGGGGGGGGGGGGTTGCTGATTCCCGCCCATTTCAGTGATGAGTCAAACGGAGGATGGGGCACTCCTGCAAAGTTCGTCATTCCGTCGCTGACACCTGAAGCCGCTCGTGCTTCCTCCCAAGGATTCGGCAATCACGTTTTATCGCCCCCCCTGGCCCCCCCCCCCTCCTATTCTCACATTTTATCTTATCTCGCACATTGTCTCCTCGTGGGTGTCGCCCCGCCGGCGAGTTTGTCACTTTGATGGCGGCTGGGAGGAGAAGGCGGCGTCGCGGGGGGCAAAACCGCGAGGCGCACTTTGTCTCGGCAAGGGGCGAGATAGCGAAAAGTACAAAAGGTGACGTCCTCGTGCCCCCCCCCCCCCTGGAAGTTAGATTTGAGCGAATTGATAGCCAGCCACTAAATGGTGCCTGATTTCCCGGTTGGGCGAGAGCCGGCGAAGATTTCGAGTCGATGCAAACGCGGCGAATGCATTCGAGAGGCAAAACCAAAACGGAGGAGGGTGAGCGTTGTCGGGGGGGGAGGGGGGGGGGGAGGGGCGCTTAAAATGGCTGCCCAAAGTCAACACGCTGGATCCCAACCAAGCCCGGCAGACGGCGGACGAGCGCGCGGTTGGATGGGCGCGTTTGGACGGCGACGGCGGCGGCGGCTCGTTAGGGCGGAAACGGATTAGCGAGCGGCACAATGGGAGTCTTCGCCGTGTGTCCGCGGCGTTGCGTTCGAGTCCCGCCTGCGTCGCCCCGCCTGCGTCGACTCATTTATGCCCAGCGGCGCGCTCGGCAGCCGGCGCTCTTCGCACTGGGTCTTTTCTAATTGCCGCGGCTTTCTCTCCCCGCGCCGTCCGCATCCATCAAAGAACCGAATTAACCTGCGGCGCCGCGCGGTTGTTGTGTTTTGTCACGCGCTGCCGGTCGTGGAATTATTTCTGCGGCGATTGTTGCCTTGAGAGAGAGAGCGAGAGAGACACTTTTTGAGATGTTTTGCTCTTTTATTTGTATTTTTTATTTTTTACAGTAAGCAGGTTCCGCAGCCCCCCCCGCGGGATCCCGACTTGACATTCAAAAGTCAGCGAAATCGCGCCAGCAAAGCTTTATCTCGAGGTGGCAAAAGCCAACAGCTTCCCGCGGTACGTTCGCTTTGGCCTCGTCGCCGCTCGACGGACGGTATCCGAATTGCACGCTTGCCGAGTTTATTTGGCCAATTCGTACACCTCGAGAGTTTTTCCTTTTTCCCCTTTTACAATCGCCAAATTTCACCGTTTACGGATTTGTGCCGTCGTTTTGTATGTGAATATATTTTGAGTGGTGTAAAAAAAAAAATGGCCGCCGTAACATTTGACGGCCCGAACGTCAACGCCAACACGATCGCACGTCTGAAAAGACGTTTAAAAACGTCTTTGGGAGTGAATGAGTTAATTCATACCCGGATTATACCGCACGAGTCAGCAGTATCTGAAAGTCGTACGCTTCAGCCGCAGGCAAAACGAATTCTTTTGCGAAGCGATCGCCTCGTAAACATGGCGGCCGTTGTTCAACAATCGGAGGTCGCGTTCGACGTATCGCCAGTCGGATTTTCAAACGGGATATGTTTGAAGCTGTAAAAAATCATTTAATTTTTAGCTTTTCAAATTTGATTTCTTTAATTTTACTTTGCCAACGCGCAGTTTTGCGGAAATTAGCGATGCCGCTAATGTGTGCGATCGATAAGAAAAGCCCATTTCTCCTCAACCGCAGATTCCGATTTTGTATTCGTCTTGGATAAGTCACTCGAGCGAAAGGCTCACCGTGAGAATGACGGCTCACGTCTCTTTTGAAGAAGACACGGACTTACCTTTGTTACATCCCTTCTATATTTTTTTATCTGCAACCTGTTCTGTGCAGGGACAGCGGGGGCGGGGGGGTTCACCTTGGACCGGCCGCCGCACTGTCACAGGGCTGCGGTGTGCAGATAAGCAGCCACAGGGGCTTCTATCTTTCCGACATTTGACACGTTGCGGTTGGAAAAACACAAGTCGGAGAAAAAAAAAAAAAGCAAATTAATGATGTTTGAATCCCATTAAGCGGCTTAGACTGCGGCTCTTTTGCATTGTACATTCCGGCTCAATGTCACACCCGCCGTGGCTTAGTGGGACACTTCAATGCAGCCTAATCGCATTATTAACACCTTTTTTTTTTTTTTCCCCTCTCGCTCTTCCCGCTATTACAGCTTAAAGCGTCTGCCGTGACAAAAAAAGCCTTTATCGCGCGCGCCCCATTCGCGCAGTCTGCAGGTAAACGCCGTTGTATTTGCGGCGTCTCCTTTCCACCGCCGTCCCCCGTTTGGGAACGTGCCAGCGAGAAGGAAGTAAGAAGAAAAAAAAAATGCAATGACATTTGAGAATCTATTAATACTCGCAAATGTATTCCCGCTTTTATATGCCTGAATAAATCACCAACAAGGATATGCCGAAATTCTCTTGTCGGTGGATTTTTGCCGCCGAACGTAACCAAGCGTGCGCGACATGTCTCGGGCTGGCGGAATGAAGATTGACGTGCCCCCCGACGCCCTCTGCCGCCAACAAATAGATCATCGAGAATCCCGTTTTGACCCGCGCGGACCCCGCCCGTGTCTTCAAATGGCGTCCGAGCGCTCCCAACGTCGCCGACGGAGATTGATTCTGTGAGTGTTGGCGAAGGGGGGGGGTGACAGAAAGATGAATTTATTCCGCGACTGTCACGGTATCAGCCGCGCTGTTTAAATATTCATTTCTCAATGTTATAATGCGGCGGCGCTGATATTATTCCGCCGCGAGCCCTCGTCCCCCTCGCGTATCGCGCTTTGCGTCGTTTGTCGCTTCGTGTGTCGCGCGCGTCGCAATCCCCCCTTCAAAATCCTTCATATATATCGTCTCGTTTTTTTTTTTTTAATCGCGCCGGTCGAGTTGATATCGCAAACCCGGTGACAAAAGAGATTTAGCAGCATGAAGCCGATTTAATGAAAGAGGTTCTAGACTAAAATCGAGTCAATCGTTGTTTTTTTTTTTTAACCGTCTGCTAGCGGAGATTGAGGGCGATGGAGAGGTGGAATGAAATAAAAGCGGTAGGAGATGGACTATTGGGCCGGTCACGTCAATCTGCGGCGCACTTATCAGGTGGGGGATTTTCTGGAAGTGTCACTCGCTGTAGGAAGCCTTCAAGGCCCTCGGGAGAAAAAGGGGGAGGGGGGTGGGGGTGTCGGGCTGGTGACAGGGCTATCTGCCTCTGACAGCCCCCAAGACCTAAAGCCGGATGGCTTGGACAGATAAGGCGGCGTCAACACCGGGCACACAAACACGGCGGACGCACACTCGGCGGCGGCGTCCAGCGGCGCGTGCGCGCATTAACAAATCACGCGTGTTTCACACTCGCCTGGTGCGTGTCTGGCAGCCACCGAGGCTTCCCATTAGTTGTGGTGCGGTGTGCAAAGTGAGGAGCGCTGGGGCGAGAGACATCAATTTGCTTTCCTCTAATGCGCTCGCTGCCCCCACAAGACATATTGATTATTTCTTCCCCGCAAAGCGACAAATAGCAATTTCGGGGGGCATAATGGAGATAGATGGTTGGTTTATAAGAAGCCCCTGAAGAAAAGTTTTAAGGTGGGGGTGGGAGGGCTGGACTCATCCACCTCCCCCTTTTTGGGTCCCCCCCCCCCCCCCCCCCGTCTCTGCATCTCTTCGATTTGACATTCACATTTTTTTTTTTTCGAGAGTGAAGAAATGTGAGCAAATAAATGAGGCGGCGCTGTGGTCAATACAAATAAAGGCAAGCGAGGAGAGGACAGATGTTTGCAAACTTTTTTTTTTTTTTTTTTCGAGGGCGCGCAGATGTCGAGGGCGGTCCAGCGAAGCAAGATTTGATACGAGCCCCCCGTCCCCCCTCCAATGTGTCACCTCCTCCAGGCTTCATGCCGGTGCTGCAGAGAGCAGCTGGTGCCGCAGTGTTTGCTCTCCCTCAGCCTCTGCTCGATGCATCTACTTCATATCCCCCCCCCCCCCCCCCCGCATTTTAGCGTCAGCGCGAATGAGCCGCCGAGCCCCCTTATGGTGCAACATTCAATAATCCATTTTGGGGTGGAAGCAACCCAGAATTTTGAAGAGCGCGGTCAATGCTTTTGGTTTCATTTCGGGCGGTTGAAGGCGGCGTGCCATTGTCGTCGAGGATAAAGAATATATGCCCGTGGTTGTCGTCGTCGCGGCTGTTTTTGTTCAAATAGCCGTTGCTCAAAGAGCCACGCGGATCCCGATCGTCAGCCCATCGGTGCCGTTTCTCATTTTGTGCGAGCATTAAGTCGGCCCGGCTCCTCATAATCCGAAGACAGGGCCGTTGTGTCGGATAATAGTCGAACCAATTGTAAGGAACATCTCTCCAGACTGTCCACCCAACATTAAAAAAAAAAGCAATTTGCCACCCGCTGTTGCCGCTTCACTTTGCAGTCGGCCATGTTCATCCCCGTCCGCAGCAATTTAAGTGTTCACGTTTCGAGAGGCGAGCGTCTCCGGAGGAGCCGCGGGATCAAACGAGCAATCTTCCAATAACAAGATGGCCACTCCGCCACCTGAGCCGCGACGCGAAGCCGTTCGTGTATCGCCGGGCTCGCGCTTGTCAATTTATGAGCCAAGTCTGACTCGCTGTCACCTTCAGCGGTACGAAATCAGAACGGGGGTGGCAAGCACGTCACGTTCGCTCTGACGGTTCTTGTTTATGAGCCGGCTTGGCGGGGGGGACATCTTTTCCTAAAGTTGCTGTCGTTTCCATTCAAAAATATTCCCGTGGTTGATCCGATTTTTTTTTTCTTTCTATCTTTTCCATTTGCAGACCGCTCACGCAGCGCCAGCACGAAGGCTGATTTGTCGCCGCCTCCGGCTAGAAGAACCCAGCGCGGCCCCAACCTGCATGCGGTAAACGAGGTAAATGCGCCGCCCATCACGCCAAGAGGAATTGGGTTTTCGCCGCGCGGCCAGCCTTTTCCTGCCCCTTTCGAAAATGCCGCAAGTGATAAACGAGCAAAAAGTTGACGGACGTTCAGTCTCCAGCTATACTAAAAATTTCTTGAGAGCTGTGGCCGCGACTTTAGAAATGTTTAGTTTCTATATATGTTTAGTTTCTATATATTTATGTATATATTTTTGGTGTTGCGTGATCTGCAAATAATTCTGATAGAAGCCACAAGACCGTTTTTTTTGGGGGGGGGGGTTTGCTTTAATTCTGATAGAAACCACAGGACCGTTTTTTTTTTTGCACGGCGAATGAGCGAAATATCGCTGGGGCGCACCTCGGCTCTTTTATCTCGGTACGCCGTCTTCCTCCAATTGCTTCCGTGAATATTTCATGCGCGCGCTCGACCGGTCTCGTACTTTCCTTTTTTGTTTTCTTTCAATTTTCAGCTCTAAAGCCACTATCCTTGTTTAGTCACCAGAAAATCTTGCAAATCACAGATGGGGTTGTTGTCTCGAGCGTAACTATTAATAATTCAGTATTTTTTAGTACTGGTTTTACCCAGCGAAGAGCGACGCCGATGCCTCGCCTGCCGCGCTTCCTACGCCCCCCCACCACCACCACAACAAACAGAACACTTTTATAGTTTTGCACACAATGCCGCTTCGCCAGAGGGAGGAAAGTGAGGAAAAAAAAAAGACTCGGTAGAAAAGCGGTAAAAGTTTTTGTGGTTTTGAAAAGTTGCTTTAAACCGTCGATAAGAATGAATCCCAATTTGGATATCCAAATAGCCGTATGCCGTAGGCGTTACGGACTGTTGAGTTCCAATATATTTTTTTGCCTCTCATAAGTGAATAAAAGTGGCTATGACAGGCCTGTTTTGATTATTATTATTTTTTTTTTTTTAGCTGTAATGGATTACATCTTTAATTGCATGCAACAAGCCCGCAGCGGGCCATTAAGCATGCTAAATTATTTCCCCGAGCCAGTTTTGAAGAATGGCAAAAACTTTCGCCGTCCCAGTGACTTTAACGGCCCCGCCTCCTCCGGCCCCGCCGTCACCGCCGCCGTTTGTCAAACAGGGGGCGGTGCGGAGCCATTACAAAGCGGAATCGCGGCGGCCGAAAACCGACGCACTCAACGAAATGGAATTTTTAAACACCGCCGCCAATCCCCGGCGGAGTAATAAAACGCGTGCCTCCCCAGAGATGGAACGGGGCCTAAATTATAGGAAGCAGCCCCGACGGAGAAAAGCGACACAGAAACCGCGCATGCAAAATGAGCTTGTTATCGGCGTGACTGTCAACGCGGCACGGCGCCCGGCTGTCAGCGATCACAACAGACGACAACGGCGTTCCAGGCAACGGGTGCCTGATAAGACGAATGATCCGTACTGGTGATGAAAGCGGACAGGTGGGGAGGGAGTGGGGGGGGGGGGGGGGGGACGGCTGTTAGCAAGCGAATGTAGAGGTACGGGGCGGGATTCTAGAAAGCGGATGCCGAAGTAAGCAAGAATAATGTTGTGATGCTTTGGAAGGAGGGATGGAGGCCGAATTGGGGAGGAGCTAAGACGGCGGGATGAGGTGCGCCGGGTGATGCCCGCCATCGATTTCCTCCGGTCGGGGTTGGCTGGACAGCTAATGAAGTGAGGGATCCCGCGCTTGTTCTGTGCCTCTTAGCGTCGAGGACGCGTCGCGACATGATTCGGCACCTGTGCGGACGTCTATTAAGCGTGTCCCGCCCGTCTTACAAGCAGATGCTCACCGCGATATTTGGTCCGCGTCGGAACGACTGCAAAACGTGCGCATCCGAGACTTATATGCGTTATGTTGCGGCCTCTCCCCACACCCCCGCCAAAAAAAAAAAAAAGACTGCGACAACTAGCACGTCGACTAAATTAGGACAACATCCCTCTTGTGAGCCGCAACGAGCACGACGACCGGATCGCAAAGTAAGAAACAAAAGGCGGTGAAGGGAAATCCCCAAAACGGCTCCTCCATCCCTTCACGTTCCCCTCTCCTCTCCCCGTTCTAATCCTGTGCTCGACATGCCCCCCCCCCCACCCCCCTCTTTGTTCCGCGACCCTGACAAGCCATCTCATTCCCCGGCTCCGAGGACAGTCCCGGTGTGCTCGGGATAATGGAATGAAATGCCGGTTGTGATAAAGCCCCAAGGATCCGGGTGGGGAACACAGGAGTGTGTCAAGCGAGGTGATAACACTCAATTCTCCCCGGCGTCGATCCGAGAAAACGGGGATTTACGATTTTACAAGCGGGCTTTCGCTTATTGGCGGGCGAGGTTTACAAGGGGGGGCGTTCACGGCTAGCGGCAGAAAGACTCTCGTATCTGTCTGCCGCAAAGGCCTTTATTAATTTTGACGCCGGCCGCCTGGTGTCGGCGGACAGGCAATTTCAAGTCGCTCCGGCAAGAGCTAACTGCTCCCAACGGAGGCGAGAACTCCGGAGCTGGCGTTGTCATAATAGGAGCCGCGTAGCCTGTCCGCGCGACGTAGCGCATCTCGAAAATTCGTTGCTCCACTCGCTCGTCCCGTCGCATCGGCTACAACCGGATGAGTTGAAGTTCTGATTTCACTTCTGGCCCTAAGTCTGAAAAGACGTATAAAAACGTCTTTGGGAGTGAATGAGTCAAGGATGATCCGATTGTTGGAGACCACGCACAAGTATTTGCACACCAAGTACCGATACTTGCTGATGGTCTTACGTCGAGCAACGGCGACGATATCATCAAATATTACGCCTCGGTTTCAATTCAATTTGTAATTATCTCGATTTCCTGTTCGTTTTACCGCAAAGTTCGACGAAGGGGGCGTTGGCTATCGCGCGGGAGAACCTCCCAGCCTATAAATAGAAACGGTGGCAATTAACTGCCAATCTCATTGTCAGCCCTGAAAATTCCACCCTCATATCTCAGCGTCTTAACTCACATGACTTCCTCATCATCGCCCGGCTATTGCCTTAATTACGCCCTCCGCCATCCACAGATAAGAGAGCGATAGCCTTAGCGCCACGGCTCATTTCCAGATCCGTGAAATTAATAAAGTCCACCTCCCCCATGTCAGTGATGGGGGGGCAAACTTATATTAGTCACCGTCACCTACAAGCACTTGTGAAGTCGTACGCTGGCCTGGCCTTGCAGTTGGCAAAAAATTGCAAAGGGGAAATTTAAAAAAAAGATTGGTGCGCTTCTTTGGGGTGATTGTTTTTTTTTTTTTTTTGCACAACGCCAAGGCAAGTTTTATGTGGCTCATTTGTCACGGGCGCAGCAGTTGTGTTATTAATTGCATTGAGTTAACTACTTCATTTTCCTTAATATGCACCTGGGGAGAGCTGCGAAATTGCGCTCCCATTTCCCTCCCCGAGTGGACTTTGTAAATATTGTTCGGCTGGCTGACTGTAAAATATTAATTCTTACGACTGTGAGGGAGCGCAGAGCACACACGGTTTATAAACTCCCGACCGACTCCGAAGCTAATCGAATAAAAGTGGACACCGAAGCTGCTTTCCAGCCCAAAACCCGCAAACGGCCCCCGAAGTCCTCCCGTTCTCCGTGTCGGCTCCTGTAATCGGCGGGGAGACAGCCGCGCTGTTCCACCTGCCGGTTTCCTCTCGAGGAAACGGCTGCGCTTCACCGACCGAATCCACTCCAAGCCTCTCTCGGAGTCACACTCCAGCACACAGCCTCCTCTCGCACGTCGATTTCGGAAGGGAAAAAGGGGGAAGGCTGGATGACGGGCGCTAGCCCCACAGTAACGATGTTGGCAGAGGAATGAGACGGGGCCCCCGTGAGGTTTGGGCCTGTCATTTATTTCTAAATGACGGCAGATGGTGGGCTTGGCGCTCGCACCATTCTCTCAGTGTCCCAAGATGCACTTCTTTGATGGATGTGTTGAGCGGGAACGCAGTGGAGGAGGCTGAGGCACATCTGCGCAGGCCGATAAGGGGGCGGGGGGGGGGGCAAAGTGTGTCTGGGCTTTCTGGCCGTACACATAATAGTCGTTCCCATTGACCGCTTGAGGACTCCATTCGAGTTTGTGCTTTTGCGGCCTTGTTTTGCAGACCTCCACTGAGAGGTACGCACAGGCACGATGCGACTCCCTGCTAGCAAAGCGACCGTTTCTTTCTTGTAAAGGTACGTCGCAACGAGGTTCGACTGTATTTGGAATGAATGTGCGTGGCTCAAACCGCAAAGTACAATGCCGCTGCTAGCACGTAGCGGCGTTAGCGCTCCTTTGGCGAGCATGTAGCGGTGTTAGCGCTCCTTTGGCGAGCATGTAGCCGTGTTAGAACTCCTTTGGCTAGCATGTAGCAGTGTTAGCGCTCCTTTGGCGAGCATGTAGCGGTGTTAGCGCTCTTTGACTAGCATGTAGCGGTGTTAGAACTCCTTTGGCGAGCATGTAGCGGTGTTTGCGCTCCTTTGGCGAGCATGTAGCGGTGTTAGTGCTCCTTTGACTAGCATGTAGCGGTGTTAGAACTCCTTTGGCCAGCATGTAGCGGTGTTAGAACTCCTTTGGCGAGCATGTAGCGGTGTTGGCGCTCCTTTGACTAGCATGTAGCGGTGTTAGAACTCCTTTGGCGAGCATGTAGCGGTGTTAGCGCTCCTTTGGCGAGCATGTAGCGGTGTTAGAACTCCTTTGGCCAGCATGTAGCGGTGTTAGCGCTCCTTTGGCCAGCATGTAGCAGTGTTAGCGCTCCTTTGGCGAGCATGTAGCGGTGTTAGCGCTCCTGCATGTAGCGGTGTTAGAGCTCCTTTGGCCAGCATGCAGCGGTGTTAGCGCTCCTTTGGCGAGCATGTAGCGGTGTTAGCGCTCCTTTGGCTAGCATGTAGCGGTGTTAGCGCTCCTTTGGCGAGCATGTAGCGGTGTTAGCGCTCCTTTGGCTAGCATGTAGCGGTGTTAGCACTCCTTTGGCACCATGCGTAGAAGAATCCCATGTCCATACTTTCAGCACCACGCCTTGTTGAGGACTTAGCGCACTAAGCGCAGACTTAGCCTTACCGCCGTAGAAGTCCACTCGACACGGAAGGCTTCACACCTTCACCGGCACATTAAATTGAGCAATCGCCGGCTAACAAAACACCCTTGCAAAGGTCGTGTCAGCGTCACCATCCTAATCGTCGGGCCGCTGTCGCTTTCGGTGATTTAGCGGCGCGAGCCGCCCGAGCGCATCCGCGCCCATCAACGTAACCCAGGCAACGGATGATGTCGGGCTCGCGCCACCGCCGCCGATGCATCTTCGGGAATCCTCCGCGTGGCGCCGCACGCGTGTCAAGTCAGGCGTTGAGAGTCGATTTAGCCGCGGCATTGGGGGAGGCTCGCACATTAGCGGCGAGGAAACAAGAGCCAGCAAATGCTTAGTGGGTGATTGGCTCCGCAATAACACAACCCCCTCCCCCCCCCCCACTCCCTGACCGCCCTTTGGCAACCCGTCAAGCGGTGCTATACGGTTACCAAGAGGGAGTCGTTAGCAGGCGGGGCAGCTTTGCGAAGCGTGTCGCTGCTTCACGCCTTTACGCCACGGGGATGTTTAATGTCATTTATGATCATATTGCGATATAGCACACAATCAAGTGGCAAGGTTAACGGCAGGCCCGGGCGGAGATTTGAGATGAACTCTAAAAAGAACGACTTTGAATTCACGGCAGAAGACAACCGCATCCGGAATGTTTGTTTTTGTCGCTACGTCTGCTAGAGCATTTTGTGGAGCGCATCTTTCATCAACTAACACGGCCCCCGTTTTTTGATTTGATTTGTTTTGCGGTGATCGTACATATGACTTTGCCCCCCCCCAAAGCGCGCCTCCTCGCAACCCACCGCGGCTCAGAGGTGAAATTTCCAACGCTGTCGAGTGGAAATTGCATTTAGCTAATGCTAATTTGTTTTCCCAATTACATCTGTGGAGAATTGTAATTACTTCCCGGATTGCGAACCCTGGGAATGTGTTCTGCACGTGTTGCAAGTGCCGCTTTCACTCGTAGGACTTTGGTGTTCTGATTAGGTTTCGGGGCACAGGTAAATGGAGTATGGCAATCGTCGTTGTTCATTTACGAAGCGAGACCGTTCGAAACCTACCCGCTGTGAATAATTAATGTAATATATCGTCATTTAAATTACACTGCAGTCCTGGGCCCAACAAACCGTGACACAAAAAAAAATGGCCGCGCGTGCATTGTTGTAATTGTCTCGTTCGAATATGAACGGCTTAGCGTCGCTTTCATTGATGGCACTCTGCCTCGACCTGAGGTGAGGACGTGTTGGATTGAAAACGTCGCCCGAATAGCGCGCGTCATCTGCTAAAAAGCTCGTCTTTTCTGGACAGACCGTGAGATGATGCCCCGCCGGGGAACTTTTAACGCTCATCGGGGGCACCCACCTGACTGGCGGGTCATTAGGAGAGCGCGCCGCACGTGCGTCGTTTGCCAGACAGGGGCCATGCCACAGGCTGCATGCTAATTGCGGAGGCGTAGCCGGCGTGGGATGACCTTGTATGGTAAAAGGAAGGAGCCAGATAAGTGGTTTTGTTTAGCGTCTGGTGGGGCAGGGAGTGGAGGGGAGGGATGGGGTGGGGGGGTCGCTCGCACTCAAAACCGCCTTTGTCTTGACCTTGGGCGGCAAAGTCAGAGCGCTCGACGAAGAGAGATCATAAAGCTCGGCGCCTCATTAAAAAATATGAAGCAATATGGTGTGTGTAATGGCCGCTCGGCACATCACGTCACGTTATAGAACGTCAACGTAATGAGCGGAGCCGTCGCTATCACAACATAGCCTTTTATTTTTTTTTGGGGGGGGGGGGTTCGCTCCATTAGGTCCGAGTCATATAACGGCCCTCAAATTTCGACATTCAGCTTTCAAGGCAATCATTTACCTCATGGTTGCCGTGAGGAAGGGGCGTGCAATTTCCACGGAACGCGAAAAGCCGCTTCGCGATCCTGATAAAAGCGGTGGGTACCTTTTTGGAAGGGGCGGGGGGCACAATCTCTCGACTCTCTCGGAGCGCCGAATATGTCCGGCTTAATCTGTAATTTTATCAGAAGCTCTCCAGTCCCAATAGTGCGACCTTTTGGGCGGCACGCTTCGCTCTTTTGCGCCCGCCTCTGACAGGATTCCTCGCTCGGCTAAAACCGTAAAGACCTCGGATTAACGTCCAATCAATGATCAAGCACGTACGGATGAAGACGGAAGTCTTCGATGAAAGGTCAAACGTCGCTGAAGCCGAGTGACGGGGGGGTGGGGGGGTCTGCGATTGCATTTTTTTTTCACGTGCTGCAGTTTAACAAGCTCAACAACGCGAGGACGCAACAGGCGGATTCGCTTTTAGCGCCGCTAGTTCTCCGCTTTGATCAGGAAAAAACGAAGGGGGGGGGCGCCGTCTTCATTGCTCCTCATTAAAAAGTCGTCATATTAAAAACGATCATTCCAGACCTTTGCTGATGAGCATTTTATTGCCTTCATGAAAATGTTGGCGTCAACGGGAGCGAGTGAGCGAGAGCGTTAGCTCGACGGAGAATAGCCATTAGTGAAAGCTGACAAGGGCGATTATTTTTATTATTTTTTTATATTTTTATTTTTAGACTGAGTTATTTCTTTGGCAATTTAGCCACCTTATGGAAACATCTTCACACCTCTTCGCATCGACACCCCCCCCCCCCCTCAAGTTCCGATTTAATTCGTATTAATCACGCGATTAAACAGAACTAGCATTAGCCGTAGCAACCGTTTTGTATCTTTCATCAAGCATATCCGGCTTGGGGATTCGAAACGGTTGCGAGACAGGTTCGCCGCGGTCTGTCGTTCAACTTTAGCTTTCATCAGAACTAAACTACCAACAACAAGCGATGCATTCTCTTCCAAAGTTTCCGACTTAGCGGTAAGTCAGCCCCCCCCCCCTACCCCCCTGTGGGCATGAAAGTTTTAATCTGCATGCAAAAGAGCCCCGCTTCACTTTTGACTTGTTGACATGCGGCTTGCCTGAAGTGCCAGGAGGAAGGTTTTTGCCTCGGCGTGGGAGGCGAATCAATCCATCAATGCGATAAAAGTGGCTTCTTGAACAACCCGAGCGGAGACAAAAGTTGCGATCGGAATCAAATGCGCTCCGGCGAATTCTGCTCGGAATAACTGCTCCGAGCGACGTAGCAATCGGCGAAAAAAAAATTCCCCGACGCCGGTGTTTGTCGCCTGTATCTTGGTGAGGGATTAAAAAAAAATAAAAAATCAGGCTGATTAATTAATTATGTTTCCCGCCCAAGTGGAGTCAAACTAAAAATAACAGCGTGGCTAATCCGCGAATAGAAACAACAACAACAGGCGCGTAGGCGGGGAAAACCTTGAACAATGAGCGGACACGAAGCCAATTTCACATGTGCGAAGCGACGCTCACGGGGGGGGGGGGGGGGGGGGGTGGGGGCCACTTGATTGGCCCCGGGGGGGGCCTCGATATCTCGCGATTTCATTTGGGATAGCAAGTAAAGCATATCCTCGTTACAAGGCATTTACAAGAGTTGAATGCCAGCCGCCATTTTGCCAAAATATATTGTTTTTTTTACAGGGTGGGGTCAAAAAGGGAATGAAAATCGTATCATGAAGTAATGTAACAAGATTTCTATTTGGGGTCCAATGAAATTCGG
This sequence comes from Hippocampus zosterae, assembly GCF_025434085.1. Lineage (NCBI taxonomy): Eukaryota > Metazoa > Chordata > Actinopteri > Syngnathiformes > Syngnathidae > Hippocampus > Hippocampus zosterae. The sequence goes on from NC_067471.1 coordinate 5,831,028, forward strand.
AAATACTTTTTAGCGTCATATTGAAAGCAAAGTGGTGGCGGGGGGGGGCTCGCTTTGTGCCGGTTGAGTAACAGTTCTGCTTTTGCTTTTGATGATTTTTAAGGACAAACTTCCCGCTGCGACAAACGAACGGAGGCGCCCGACGACAACCGCGGGAGCCGCTTTGCAATCCACGTCGGAAAGCCGAACGAGCGATTGATCATGCCGCGCCCCCTGCTGGGCGCAAATGGGCGAACGCAAGCCGGATAAAATGGGCCGGTCCAAACCAGAAACTATTTGAATGTTGCAGAAGCGCTGGGGGTTAAGGTGACTTCAAAACAAAACAAAAAACAAAACACTGCGGCTTTAGGAGTAAATTGGCGTAATGCAGGTTGAAACGATACATTCACGGGGGGGGGGGGGGGGTGGCGATGCTGTAAGGATGCTCATTTGCAACGTTTCATATTCTCGCGTCGGTTTTTGAGGTGTAATATAGGCCTGCCAAATCAGCAGTGGGCCCATTACTCATCCCCCCACTGTGCTGTCTCCAGACTGGGGGCTCCGCTGCTAATGCAGATTACAGCGATATATGAGGGCTATTTTGTTCGCCGCGGGGTGGAAACGATCACAGGCAACCCCATCCTTCTCTTCATGCGCCACCCTACATCTGTTCAACCCCCCCCCCCCCCCCCCCCCCCACACACACACATAAGCCGACCTGGAGATCCATCATAGTCTACTTGCAATCATATCAAAGGCAAGCGACATGTCCTGTCCATCAATTATGGATGACGTGTCGAAAAAAAATAAATCTGGTCGCCCTGGCAACTCGCTCGCAACGCCGAGAGACCTCGCTTGGCCGTCCTCGTTGGCGATCGGACGGCGGCGGGTTCTGGGCTTTCGTCCTTGACTTTTAGTGATCTTCCAGGACCTTTTGGCGGGAGGCGCAAATCCTCAACAATCGATGCTTCCTCCCCCCTCCCGCCCCCCCCCGCTTCAAGGTGGCGAGCGACGCACGTCTCGCGGGTCGGCCCGCATCCGTCGACTAAACGGACCATTCATCATGCGATTGGGCTTTTTTTTTACATCTTGACTTTTGAGTGATCTGCCTCGCAAAAACGGCAGCGCGATCCATCATTGCTCAATGGGGATGTCACAGCTCATTGTGTGAGGTGTTATCACCCCCCCCCCCACTCAACCCCCCACCCAACCACTCACACACTTTTTTTTTTTTTTTTTGAGATGATCAAGACCAAGCCAAAGTTTGAAACTCGGCTTGAAACTGTTCGCCGTGCGTTTTCTCTCTGAGGTGACGATTGAGCATTTTGTATGATGTTGCAAACTTGTCTTGAACACTGAGGTGGTCTTAACTGCTTTGTCTTTTTTTTTGGGGGGGGGGGGTGTCACAGGATCCCACCCGTGAAGCCCGAACGTGGCCGTCGGTGAGCTACAGGAAGAAACAAAACCTAACCCGATGAGATAAAAATTTTTTTCAGTCTCATCTGAACGGAGGTACGTATGCATCGTCTGCAACTGGAAGTTTTGTTCCTCCAAATCAACAATTTTGCGTCAGTTTTTTTTTTTTTTGTTGTTTTTTTTTTGTCAAGCCAAATTTTGCACATTCCCCAATTGGATAAGAACGAGAACGAACCCACGCTTTGCAGTCCTTCCGCCCTCTGTTTAGGAGGAAGAAGCGTTACTTCGCCAGTCACGTCTCCCGTCTTATGAGTCTCCTCTCTGCGGCCGCTCTCCCGTGCGATGCCCCCCCCCCCCCCTCCCCAACCGCCCCGCTTTTCCACCGCCTCCATCTCCCCACCCCCGGTGCAGCACCGTCGCATTATTAAAGTTGTATAAGGTCATTAGCATACAAAGCAGGAAACCTACAGCGTCGCAGTCATCCATACTTATCTAGACGGGTTCGGTTCGCACTGGAAAGCCCTTTTTTTGCGCGCCAAGCGTGTCCGGCCGGCACATTTTGGCCGGCGCGAAGCGGATATTAGTTGACACATGCCCGGTGTGAAGGGGGGGGGGGCTATTTAGCGGGAGGATGCATCAGGTTCATCAGCGCCCTTTGTTGCCAGCATCGCGGATGTCATTTACATTCGAGCGTCTGATCATAAAATACATATTCATCTGCCGGCACGCATCATCAAAGGGGGGGCGGGCCGGGGGGGGGGGGCTTTGATACGACAAGTGTCACCTGTGGGTTAGCCGCTGCGCATGAGCGGGAGGGCGGCTGGCTCCGCTTCTGCAAAATCCACAGCCACGCCATCATTGTTTCTTCGCTCTCTTAGCCCCCCCCCCCCCCTTTTTCTCTTTTTCAACCTCCCGCCTGATTGCACAGCCCCTCCATGTTTGCAATGCAGAATTCTCTCGAGAATTTGCCTCGCTCTTTCCCGGTGGCATTTTAGAAGTGGGGCGGGGGCGGGGGTCTCTTGTAAAAGCAATAAAATGCATTATCTTTGCGCGTTTTAGCAAACTAGCGAGCGCCCCACGACGGCGCTCTGCAGACCTGTTGGCGTTCTTTTCTCCTGGAAGAGTGCGATTCAAAATTCTGTGCCCGAACACGAGCGTCCTCTTCCGGTTGCCGCTGCTTCTTACCACTTCCTGCCCCCCCACCTCCTCTTTGAGATTGCTGTTGTGTCTTATGGCTTTTTATTCCTACGTGATGGTCGATGGGTTCATGTAGGAGCAGAAGCCACTAAACACGCGGTGACCGCTCAGCGCGACGGCCGACCTCGTGCAGCCAGCAGTCGGTTTTTATTTCTTTTTTTGGGGGGGGGGAGTTAAGACAGTAAGGCGGGATGCGCCAAACCTTTCGCCTCACCGATCTTTTTTTTTTTTTTGCTTCCACGCCAAAAGCAGAGATTAGATGCTCAAAACGTTCCGATATTCAAATTTGAAAAAAAATCTCGAGGAATTGGATCGACTTTCCTGAATTTCACACCGACTTTGAGGACTTTTATTCCCTCGCAGTTCACTTCCAACCAATTAAATTCTGGACCGAGTCTGAAAAGACGTTTAAAAACGTCTTTGGGAGTGAATCAGTTAAGCGTCACAATTCAAATGGCCTCGTTCCTGCCGGGTTCACTTTGGCGCGACGGGGTCGGGTCGAAATGTCAACTGTCCGTTCGTGTCGCGACCTCCGGGGGCAATCCCGATAAATCCGCATCGTGCTGTTGTCGGAAAGGCAAAAAAAAAAAAAAGGATGAATTCTGAATCCGCGTGGATTCCACCGCTTTGACACATGCTTCCAATTGTGCGACATTATTTCCGCACCGACGCACGCTCTGGATTAATATTCAAGAAGACATTGCAATAGCGATGCTCTGCTAGGGTCGAATGATTTATTCAGCGCCGCGAGTTGTTGTGATCTAATATTCAGTGGGCGGGGATGGGAAGTTTCTCTCGCTTGCATTATCGGTTTCATTTATTTTGCGGGTGCCCGCTCCGACGCGGCGTTTCATTTTTTTTTTCCCCCTACGCGTCAGCGGTGCGAGACCGAGAGAATTTTACCAAAAGCCGAGTGGGGCCGTTTCGATCCCGGGCCACCAGGGGGCGGTGTCACCGGGAACCGAAAAAGGAACGCTAGCTTGTTTTTGGAAATGAAGCAGCGCGCGTAATTTCGGAACGGGCACGATAAAAGGAAATTGATTGCCGACGTCCACCTGCTTTGCCCGCGGCTGTCGCGCCTTCGCCGCGTGCGATGTGGCGCCGCTTTTGACGTTGAAAAAGTCATTTAAAAAAATAATAATAATAAATGTCGGGAAATAAGCGCATTTCCACAGACGTACGCCGGAATGCCTTTTTTATTTTTTTATTTTGCGACAAATGGCAAAGGCGCTGTCGTGCGTGTTGTGTTACAGTATCAACCCCCCCCCCCTCCGCCCGCCCCCCGCAGGCTCGCCTTTGATTTGCCTGTACTAAATAATGCTCTTTTGTATTCTCGACTTCATTTGTTCACCGCTTGTAATGTCAGCGCTGCTCAATAAAACATGAAGAATCCCTATCCAACCTGCTGCATATCTCCTGTTTAATTTGTCACTCAAACTCGCCCCCCCCCCCCTCTCCACCACATTGCGTCTACGCGGTCCACCGGTTGTCTGCGCTCGGCAGTTTTTTAAGAGACGAAGCGGCACGCCCAAGGAAGTTTCATTCCGCGCCCGTTAAGACGGGCCGGGGGGCGGGGGGGCCGCCTTTCAAGTCTGCCTGTCACATTGGAGCCCCGCCGCATTAAGTCCACTTTCCAACTTCTGTCTCATTAAACAATAAAGAAGCCTTTAATCAGCACGACACGATAGCCTACGAAGTTGAGCCGCGAGCCGCCAGAGGATTGTCGGCTCGCCCACACACACACACCAGCTGGACAGCGTTTGCAGGGGAATCGCCCTCGCCATCCCCCCCCCCCCCCCCCTTTTTTTTTTCCTGATGAAATCGGAGGAAATCCACAAGCGGACCACACGCACGCACCCTCACTCTCTTTCCCTCCATCTTTTTTTTTTTTTTTTTCTAAGCGCCTCTGTTCAATAATTCTCTGCGATAGGCCTCTCGTTTGAATGCTCCTCATTCCAATTACCGCAAGGCAAAGAGACCCTCGCGTTTGTCGGCACGCAAAAGCCATAATTGGATAATCCCTCAAATTTGGGCGACGGCACAGAATCTGAAATGGAAGCGCAAAGATGGTCAAATATTGACACAGATGAGCCACCCCACCCCAACCTCAACCCCCTTCCCCCTATCGCCGTTGCAGATGATTCAACGCGAACACGGAGGAGCTTGAAAAAAAACAAAATTCTGTTTAGGTTGTTTTTTTTTTTTTTAATTTATTTTAGGCTGATTAAAATTTAGATTGGCAGTCAATTTTTTTTGGACGAGACTCATTTAGTATGTATGCGGTAACACAATTGCGAAGTGAGAGGTGCGTGCGGCTCCCAGTGCCATCACGACCCTCCGACGTCCCGGTGTGACAGCCGCGTGCTGAGTTGCTCGTCTTTCTTCCACTGCTCACTTAAGAAACGTCGCCGCCACGCCGCGTCCACTTAACGAGACTGAAGCGTCAGCGTTCTGCCTGCAATTACAGCGCTTAGGACTCTTTAATGATATGTTAATGGCTTGGCTGTCTTACCTCTCAGCTGCCTAAACAACATTAAATACCCTGCGGCTGATTAATCCGGCATCCGCAAAAACATGCAATTAGATGGGAAAAATGTTTGATTCCGTTCTTGCCAAACGACATGCGGCCAAGACTGATGGGCAGTCAATGAAATGCGATTCGATATTGCGGTCAAGAAGAAAACTGTAACATTAGGATGGGACCGCCCAGTGTTCCCGTTCTGTAATTTTTGTACTTCCTGTTTGTTGTCTCAAATACTCAAACAAGTTTCGCGTTTTGGAATCATAAAAGTTCATTAGCTGCGTTAGCAAATAAATTCTTTAGAGTAGAACGGCCACAAGAGAGCGCCAGTGGGTAGTATCGGTGACTGGTATCGGCGAGCATCGATATCGTGACAGTACTGGCCGATACCTGCCAAACACATTATGATATTTACATGATGCCATTTCTTTATTTGTCACCGGCTTGCCAAATAATTAGAGGCTATTTTTGCGCTAAAACGTTCCACAATAAGCCTGGACTCCACGAAACGTGTTAATGTTTCACAACTGCATTGGCTGTCATCAAGTTGAAACGCAATCACATCTCAGACGAAACTATACGACAACACGTCGCCCTGATAGCGCGTGTAATAGCGGTTCGCTCATCAATCTTTGCGCCATAAAAGCCCCCTGGGAGCGGTGGGTTTTTTAAGCTCCATCTTGTCTCTTATCGGCTCTTATCAACAGGCCAGGAGAAAGAGGTTGCAAGGGCTCCTTGCTCATTTGAGGTGAAGAAAAAGAAGGGGGGGCAGGGGGGGAAGGGGTAGGTAGCCAGAGCATCCTTATCATAGAACCCGTGGGCTTGGGCTAAAAATAGAAAGCCAAGGAGATTGGCATCGATTTGTGCTGCCGTTGACGGGCCCGATTGGCAGCGGCGGGCTGTTGAGCCATCGAGGGAATCCGCCGCAGCGCCTATGATGAAATGAGATGGCCAGATAACTTCTGACAGGCTCCTGCGCCCGCCAACCGACTCTAATCACACACACAAGTACACAAAAGTGAAAAAGTAATTACCGCTCGCACTCACACACACACACACACACTTGAGCAAGTTAAGGGAAGCTGGCTGGCTACGCATCACACCTGCCCGCTGTCTCGTGCCAAGTCCGAGCCCGAGTGCTCCCACACATACCAAATGAGCCACGGATGTCCCTGCACGCCATCCGGCCGCTTCCCCTCTTTGCTGGTCTCGCCAGTCAACACCAGGCGGTCCTCCGAGGGGCCCGCCAATGTCGCTGACCTTTGTTTTTGTGCTGTAAATGAACTCCGCTAAGTGATTGGTGTTATTACACTGTCTACTTTACTGCGCCGCCTTGTCACTCATGTCCCCGCTGGATTAACTTACTCGTCGAGCGTGGCAGCAAATGATGTGCGAGCTCCTTGCCAGCATCGTTAAAAGGTAGGCTGGCACTCTGGGAAATGTGCTCATTAGTGTGTAGGCCGAGGGAAGAGTTGCTCTCAGGGAAGTGGAGTGGAGGGGAAAAGTCTTCCACAATGAATGGATTTCAACAAATATCCAAATAACAATTAAGGTCTGTCGTTAGGCACTGTGCCAGCGAGGGTAACCAACGTTCATTATACATATTTATTTAACAAAAGTGGGAGTCCAAAATCGATGTGATGCCACGAGTCGAAACACGGCATTCTGATTGGTTGTTACCTGAGCAACTGTCATGTAACAAAATGGCGGCCCCCGGAAATGGATCAAACGAGTGGTGCCCCGCACCAAACATTAGTTTCTCATCTGCTGGAAAAAGAGGTACATTCAAACTTAATTATTTGTCGAGGTAATGTAGAACACATTTCAGAACGCTGGTCAGTTAATTGAGGTTGAACGGAACATCTGATCTGCAGCAATCCTCTCTAACATTCGCTCCCATCCTTCCTCCTTTGCTATAATTACACACAAAAAAAAACAAATAATTATCATTCGAAAGATGCAATTCATGTGTGTGTGTGTGTGTGTGTGTGAGAGAGAGTCTTAATTAGGTGATTTTCCGCAATCTGCTACAAGGGCTCAGCCAATCTGTCGGTGTGGAAACAAGTCAGTCTGAGCTTCTGCTAATTAGAAAACCATTGAAATGGACTTCGGCATTTTACGGGAGGGTTGTTGTGAATTTGGTACAGGTCTGTTTACAGTTTTGAGTTTTTGCGTGATTTTTATTTTTTTTTTTGTTGTTAATTGGTATATGTCTACCTCTGGTGGTGAAAAGGACGAACTGGGTTCCCTCTTTTTAAAATAATACTACAGTATTATCAGTGAGCTACAAACATTTAAATGTATATATTTAGGTTAAATGCATACAGTTTCACTGAGCAATTTTATTTACGGAATTAAAACATTTATAATATAATGAAATGTCGAACAATTTTGGATTCTGGACAGTTCAAAAAGTGAAAAAAAATACGTGAATGCACAAGCGATGTGTATGTATCATGTTTTATCAGGTCGACCTTGAAACTGAGAAAATGTTTAAATGAATCCTATTACGACCTAGCATGATAAAGCACTCCTTCATGCTTTTCTTTTATTACTTAAAGAGAAAAAAGAAAGAAAAAAAATCAAGGTGTATGAATGCAATATTCCTCATCATTATTCGTCATAAAAAAACGTTTATTTCAAGCTAATCAAAACAACATACAGGAACGAAACAAAACAAAATAATGTATAAGAATGAACACTTTACTACAGTCGCGCAGTCGGAATCTTGTCTTTTCTTTTACCATTTCTCCAAAAATCTTTATTGAAGCAAAAAGAAAAAACCCAACTTGGAACAAAATGAACTCAAATGTGTATAAATGTTAAATTGTTTTAAACTGCTGCGGTTGACGTCAGCACACACCGGAAGTGAATGTAAAAGCTTGTCACCCGTTTGCTTCATACAGCAGTTATTTCAATAAACAAACAAATAGGAACGTAAATGTGTCTCAGTGTAATCTGTTCAATATTACGGTGCGCTTTTTTGTAACTTTTTTAATCCTAAGTCCCTGAAGTCACTTTGAACGTCAGCACAAACCGGAAGTGAACCTAAAGCGATGTCGCCACCTAGCGTCACAAAGCCGCTACAACTGGTTCGTTCCGGTCTTCGTCAGCCAACCAGGAAAGGGGGTTTGCTGTGATCTGGACTGAGGCGGATGAGACCAGCGACCATTGTTCCGTTCTGCCTCTCCCCCCTTTTTTTGCCAGGCTAAAAACACGAGTCGCGAAGCGGCTACCGGCTACCAAACGGAGCTAACGGCACGAACCGGCAGTGTTCGGCGGTTATTGTCACGCTTTTTGTGCCCCCACTCGACGTCCTCCCAGCCCGAGTGGTGGGGTCCGCTCGGGTTTTTGTCCGTCAGCTGCTAAATGGAAATAAAACGAGGAGCTGAAAATGGCAGCAGTCGAGGTGGGTCTTCTCTCATGTTAAAAAAAAAAAAAGAAACGAAGCGGGTTGGTTCATTTGCTGGAGGGAGCTTGCGGGTAACTAGGTGACGATCGTAGCGCGTTCCTGTTCCGGCTAGTATTCGTGTTTGCTAACGCACTGCCTGAATTAGCATGTGAAGTGTGGCTGCTTTAGCATCATCGCGCTGTCCTGAGGGCTACTACTATCTGTCTGATCAGCTGACCCTTGTGTCGTCGACGGCATATTATGGGATTGGGTGTTGTTGCCATGGGTACCAGATTGCGCGTGTGGGGCCTGCGGGTGCAAATGAATCGGGTTGCTAGTCAGGATGCTAAAAGAGGAGTTAAAAAAAAAAGACCCAATCTGCCATGAAGTGGTGACTTGATTGCCTCCCCAAATGAGGTGATGTTTTTGTTTTGTTTTGATTTAGCAAATAAGCTCCTCCCATGATGTGCCATCAAATTCCATACGGAACTCAGGAAAGGAAGGAATTATTTAGAATTATTCGCCGTAATTATATATATTGTTTTTGCTTGTCTCTTCCAGCTAACGACCTCCCAGTGCATTACCTCCGCCTCCTGGCCCCGCCCTTGCAGCTACTGTCGGCTGCGATGTGGCGCGTCGTACAACAGGGACTGGTGGACCACTACGGCATGCTGGAGGAGTTTGTTACCATGGTGACGGAGCTGGTCCCCGAGCTCATGAGCTACAGCCAGAGGGCTCAGCTCACCTTGGGACTCCGGGCCAGGGTAGGTAACGAAACGATTTTCCAAAATGGGGGCGAATTGAACACGGTCGGATGGCTTTTGCGCGTGTGTGTGTGTGGCTTCAGCTGGTTCTGGAGTTGTGTCGAGGTGAGCAGCCGGCGGATATGCAGACGATGCAGCCCCATCTGGACAGAATCAAAGCGCCCGTCAGCACAGCCAAGGATCACCATGTGAGTAAGGCACCTTAAAAAAATGGGGAAAAAAATCGATTTAAATCATGCTCCAACTGGTTTTGTGTTGTGCGTTGACAAGAGTACCATCGACCTGGTGGAGGAGTCCGAGGTGAACTTTGTGGAGCTGGTTCACTCCCTCCTGGAGGACCCAGTGGAGAGGAAGTACTTTTTTGAGGTGAGCGCACGCGCTGGAATCGTTGAGTGCGGCAGCCATTTTTGTTTTGTCCTACCACAGGAGATCTTCCCTGTCTACTTTGGGCCAAAGTATCACGCAGCGCTGGAGATGCTGGTGTGGGAGTTTATATCCCGGCTGGAGGAGCTGCTCCCGGTCCCGGACTTCACGCAGGTGCCCCCGTTTTAGCCTCCTCGTCTGTTATTTCTCGCCCCCCGCGTGCGTTGAGGAATGTGCGATTGTATCTTCTCTGCTCAGCTGGCAGCTTTGCTCGGAGACGCTCCGTCCTTCCTCAGCGACTGTTTACAATCCTTTTTCCCACCAGCGGACATGAAGGCTCTACTTGAACACCACAGAAACCTTGGGCATTTTGAGGAGAAAGGTTGTCGAATCGGGACGGTCCCACTTGATGAGCGATGAGTCGGTTGCCATGGAGACACTGCGTCCTTACGTTTGTTTTCGTAGATCCGAGGTTATTGCCGATGGACGACTGCATCCTCACCTCCATGTCCCTTCCTCCGGGGAGCAAAGCCGTCACGGACGCTACCTCCTACCTGCCCGCCCACAGAGACCCGAGGCCCTCGGAGCACCACGCCGGCGGCCCCGAGGCGGCCGCCGGTGACGCCGCGAGCGCCCCGGAGGCGGCGAGCAGGAGGCTTCGGGAATCCTCCCACGAGGCGAGGAAGCCGAATTCCTGCGAGGAAACCATCGACCTGACGACGTCCAACGACCCCGAGCCGGAGGCGCCGGCGGCGAGCGAGCTCAACCTCAGCTTCAGGGGGGGGCGGGCGCTCAGGAAGAGGAGGCTGAGCGGCGGCGTGGACACGCCGGCAAAGCAGAGGATGGACGCGTCGGCCTTCTTGTAAGCGGAACGACCTATCATTGAATTAAAAAAAAAAAAAAACATACCGTATTGACCCGAATATAAGATGATTATAAGACGACCCCCTCTTTTTCAAGACTCAAGTTTGAAAAAAGACTTTGTGAACACCAAATTAATTTTTATAAAGAAAATAACAACAGTACATCTGAAACAATGATATCTGGCGCCCTCTGGCGTCATAAATGGGTATAACGTCTAGACCCCGAATATTAAACGACACCCCTTTTTCTGTCTTATTTCAATGCAAAAAAAACTTATTATATTTGGGCCGATACGGTAATAATGTAAGTCACTTTTTTTTTTTTACTTTGTAGAGAGTCGTCAATGGATGATGAAAATTCTGGCGAATCTCCCCTAATCTCCATATGGGGGGAGTATACAGGTTTGGATATCTAATTAATGACGTAGTTCATTGAGTACTTTCGAACGATGCCGACGATAACATTCTCGTTTGCCTCGCGGCGGCAAGACGCTCACGAAGGTCCCGCCGCCTCGGCGAGCGACGCCAAGCTTCCCTGGACGGAGGAGGAGACGCTCCACCTACTGGACATTTGGGGCAACGACTCGATGCAGCGCGCGCTCAAGGGCTGCCTGAAGAACCGCCACATTTACGTCCAAATCGCCCACAAGATGGCCGAGAGGGGCTTCAAGAGGACGGTGGAGCAGTGCCAGACGCGCATCAAGCGGCTGAAGAAAGGCTTCCGACAGAATAAGTCAGTGACATCCTGCCCCCCCCCCCCCCCCCCCTGTTTGCGTCGCTGCTGCAACTGAAGCGCCGTCCCTTCTCCAGAGGCACCTCCCGAGTGGAACACACCTTTTACGAGCACATGAAGCGGGTGCTGGGCTCGCCGGCCTCGGCCGCCGCCGCGCCCGACTCGGCGTACGACGTCGACGAGGTGATCGACGACGAGGATTCACAAGACGGCGACGAGGACTTGCAGATTGTGGGGCAGACCAGTCAGGAGATGGGTAACGCCCCCGCCGCCATTTTGTCCCCCACAAAAAAAAATGTGTAGTCAATGTTGTTCCGCCTAAAGGAACGAGAAACGTGCCATGGACGGAGGCGGAGACGCTGGCGCTCATCAACACGTGGGGCCAAGAAAAGACGCAGCAGGAGCTGAGGGGGGCCAACAGAATCATGCACATGTTCCCCATCATCTCCACCAAGATGGCCGCCCAGGGCTTTTCCAGGACCCCCGAGCAGTGCCAGACCAGGCTCAAAAGGCTCAAGTCCAATTTCAGGCAGTGCTACGAAAACAAGTAGGCGGGCCCAGCAGACCGTTTAGTTTTGTTTGGGGAGCTCTCCTCGGATCTGACTTTTTTTTTTCCGTCCCGCAGCATGAAGGGCCTGGAGCGAGTCCAGTGCAAGTTTTACCACGAGCTGGCGCGTTTTTTACTGAAAGAGCACCGATCGCCGCCGCCGCCGAACGAGACGTCCGCCGAGACCGACGACATCGACTCGCCCTCCCGCTCCGTCCCGGATGTCGGTACGAAAAAGGAACGGCGCACCAACGCGACATTAGAAGAAAACAAAAGGGTCAGGAGGTCAAGGTTCAAGTCTTGTGTGCTCGATGACCTCATTCAGTAGCAGCCAATTCTGGACCAAGTCTGAAAAGACGTTTAAAAACGTCTTTGGGAGGGAATGACTTAAAAAAAAAAATTGAACATTTCATTTCGGTGATTCTGGAGCGATATCCTGCTGATTTTGGGTTTTGCCTTCAGTGTCTTTCGTCAGCCTCCAGGACGACAGGAAGAAAGTCCCCTGGGCCGACAAAGAGACCGTCATCCTTCTGGAGCTCTGGGGAGAGTCCCAAGTGAGCAGTTTTTTTGGTTTCCAAAAGTCCCATCCGCACACATTTTCACCTTTTGCTCTCTTTAGATCCGTCAAAACGCCAAAGGCTTCCCGCCCAACGTGCACCTTTTCGGCGAAATATCGGAGAAACTGTCCGTCCACGGCTTCAGCCGCACCGCCGAGCAGTGCCACACCAGAATCAAGCGGCTCAAGACGAGCTACTGGCAGTGCCGGGACGGCATGAGGTCCGGCGGCGCTTCGCTTAGCGACCGGCGCCGCTGCAAAAAAAAAATCATCAACGTGTCGTCTTTTTTGTCCGCAGCGCCTCCGGGAGCGACAAGGTCAATTTCAAATTTTTCGATTTGATGGAGCAAATCCTGGACAAGCGTCCGTCCACCTCCAGCGCCGCCGCCGTCGCGGACCCCATCGAAATATCGGAGGACTCCGACGGCGACTCTGTGACCGAAACGGGTAAAACCGAAAGATCGGGAGTCGGATTCGAGGGCGCAAACGTCAAAGTTGCGCCGCGGTCTCGGCAGACGGAGAAGCGGGACCGTCCGTCGGCTCGTGGCCGGACGACGAGACGTCGGCGCTGATCGACGTGTGGGGGGAAGAGGAAGTGCAGCGCTCGCTGGTGGGCTTCGTCCCCAACGGCCACGTTTACGCCGAGATTTCCCGCCGGCTGCGCGACCTGGGCTACGCCAAAACGCCGGAGCAGTGCCACGAGAAAGTCAAGACGCTCAAGAGTAACTTCCTCAAGTGTCACGAAGGGAGGAAGTGAGTGCCGCCGCCGCCGTTGTCCTCCGAGCGTCCTCGTCATCCCGTTTCTCCCTTTTTCAGATGCGGGAGGCGAGTGGATGACAAGTTCTACCACCGGATGGAGCGAGCGTTCGGCGCCGAGGCGTCCCCGCCGGACGAGTGCGACGAACAAGACGAGCGGGACGGCGCAGCGCCGGACCAGCTGAACGCGCCGTGGGGCGAGCGGGAGACGGAGGCGCTGGTGGAGGCGTGGGCCGCCGACGACGTGCAGCACGGCCTGAAGACGTGCGTCCGCAACGGCCACATTTTCGCCGACATCGCCGAGAGGCTGGCCGCCGCCGGCTACGCCCGCAGCGCCGAGCAGTGCCAGGCCAGGATCAAGCGGCTGAAGAAGACCTACAGGCGCTACTGCAACAGCCGCAGGTACGGTGTGTGGGAATGCAGCAGCCGCAGGTACGACATGTGGGATTTTTCTTGTCGGCTCTTCCGTCATTACGCAGGGGGGGGTGGGGGGGGCAATGCACCGTTGCGTCGCCTCAAGATTGAAAGTTGCCAAGTGACTGTTTGGAATTTTTTTCAGAAATGGCCGATCCGCAGCCTTCCGCTACTTCAACCTCCTCGCTCCGGTGCTGGGCGACAACTCCCTTTTCACAGACGCCGACACTTCCTCTTCTTCGGCGTCGATATCCTTGGCCCCCCTGGACGAAACCTACGCGGACATCTGTAGGTCCGCCGGCCTTCGGATCCCCCCCCGTTTCGAAAGCTCGAATATTAAGTGTCGCTTAATATTCGGGGTTATACCCAATTATGACGCCAGAGGGCGCCAGATATCATTGTTTCAGATGTACCGTTGTTATTTTCTGTATCAAAATTAATTTGGTGAAACGGCGCCTCGGTTTCAGACGAGCAGCCGTCCACCAGCCACCTGCTGCCCGACCCGAGCAGGAAGACGCCGTGGTCGGACCAGGAGACACACACGCTGCTGGAGATCTGGGGGGAGGACAACGTGCAGATGACGCTGAGGGGCTGCCTGAAGAACCGCCACGTCTTTGAATTCATCTCGGAGAAGATGGGCAACCGAGGCTACGCCCGGACTACCGAGCAGTGCTACACCCGCATCAAGCGCCTGAAATACGGCTTCCTCCACGAAAAGTCAGTCGACTCTACTTTACAGGTTTTTTTTATTTTTTTCCTCACGCCCACACGTTCCAAATTTGCGTCTCAGGCAGGACTTCAAGTTCTTCCGAGAGATGGAGGAGATCTTCAGTCGGGATTTAAAGTCCAGCGGCTCGGTCGCGGGCATCCCGGTGCCGGATGAGCCCGACAACGGCATGTTTGAGCCCATCAGAGGTGGGACCCCCCCCCTTCCTCGCCCCCTTCAAAAAAAAATTCCAGAGTGAGCACAACTTTTACCATTTCAATTTTCTCCACTCCAGATTTTGTCGTTTCCCCGGGCAGCCAGTGGCTGGCGGACAACTCCAAGCACCCGTGGAGCGACGGCGAGACGGAGGTGCTGCTGAGCATGTGGGGGAGCGAGGACGTGCAGGAGAACCTGAAGGGCTGCACCAAGAACAAGCACATCTACATGCAGATCTCCGACGCCCTGGCCGACCAAGGCTACCAGCGCACTCCCGAGCAGTGCCAGACCCGAATCAAGAGGCTCAAGTACAGCTTCCGGCAGTTCCTCGACGGCAGGAGGTAAGCGTCGAGCGCGGGACTTCCGCTTTGCGTCCGCGCCGGGCTCTGATCGCGTCTCGCCGTTTTGCAGAGGAGACAAGCAGGAGTGCAAGTATTTCGACCAGCTGGTCAAGGTATTTGGCGACAAGTACCTCGTGATCGACCCGCAGCCCGACGATGCGTCTGACGGCGTAGGTGAGCGCTTTTGGAGGCGAACCGTCAGAGGAGATGAAATGAAGTGTGAAATTTCGAAACCGTCTTTTCTCTTTGCTGCAGAGTCGTAATTAAAAAAGGGCGCATTGCCGTCGTGCCAAATTCTGGAGCCACAAGGAGGGAGAAGAAGAAGAAGAAGAAAAATGATCACGCGAGACATTCGCGCTGAAGAAACTGTGACGTCATCCTCTGCGCCGATGCCATATTCGGGGGCATCTGGCCCGACGCCCCCAAGCGAAGACGCTCCGAAAGGGACGCGGACATGCGAGCGCATCTCCGCATGATTGCTGGTCTTCCTCCCGGAACCACTGACGTTTTTTTTCCAAACGTCCACAATGTTGTTTTTTTTTTTTGTACTTGACAAACACTTCACTTGTCCAATCTATTACCTTTCTACTTCATTTTATACACTTTTGGTGGATACAATTTCAAGTGCTAAAGAGTGAGATGCATTCTTCTTTCATAATCGCGTCAGACGTCTTAAGCAGAGTTCTATTTATTTAAAAACATGTTGCTGTCTGTGATCCAAAGTTTTGGAGGTAATTTATTTGATCTTTTTTTTTATCAATGGCACTGTGTTTTTCCTGTCCATGCATATAATCGTTTTTATCACCGTTTGTCTGATTCCCTGTGGATTGCTGTAAGTTGTCATGTTGGAATTTCACACTTTGTACAGCGGGATCATTCTCAATAAAGCCTCCGAAAAAGAAAAAAAAGGTTGTGACGATGACTCAAAATGAATTGAGTGAAACGCCGCCCTCCGGTGGTGAATTTGTGTAACTACAACTACGACCGCCCGGTTCATTTTTTTAAATGAATCCAATGGAAAATTTACTCAAAGAAGGATATAAAATACGAGTATTTGGGGTTATGGATCCATGGTGGTGCTGCATGGATTTATTGTAACTGCAACTACGGTCACTTAAGGGCCCGCCAGTATTATTTTTATAGTGAATCCACTGGAACATTGGAGTGATAGGATATAAAATACAAGTATTCGGAGTAATGGATTAAGAGCGAGTGCCGCGGACTGGTGGACTAGCGGTATAAAATTTGGATGCCGACAACGACGGTCACTATTCGATTCCCACTCAGGACATCGTTCGCATAAATAAGCATAGCGGAAAACGGGGATCGAACCAAAGATTCATGACTCGGAGGCAACGTCGTACAGCATTTCACTAGTTCGCCCTTATAACTGTCATAATTTAATTGTACTTCGTTTATATTGTCTGGGTATGTATTGCTTGAATATGACATTTTGTTGAACTTTCCCCACTCAGAGATGGTTTATTGGTAAAGAAACTGCGTGCGATTCGGATGACCGAGGTTCGTGTCTCCTTGTGTGTTCACTCATTTAGGTGTCATGGCTATATTGCCGAGGTATGTATTGCTGGAATATGCCATCTTGGTGTGTTTCGATCATCCAGAGGTGGCTCAATGATAAGGAAGCCGCTTATGATTTGGGAGACTCAGGTTCGAGTCTCCTTGTGGCTTCATTCCTTTAAGTGGCATGACTCGTTCGTTTTTAACATTTCCTAGGTATATATTGCTTGAATATGTAATCTGGTGGTGTCGCAATCAGTCTGAGGTGGCTCAACGATAAGGCAACCGCTTGTTATTCGGGAGACTGGGGTACGAGTCTCCTTGTGTGTTCATTCATTTAAGTGTCATGACTTAGTTTTAATTTTGCCTAGGTAGGTATTGCTGGAATATGCAATCTTGTGGAATTGCAGTCCGCCTGAGGTGGCTCAATGATAAGTCAACTGCTTGCGATTCGGGAGACTGGGGTTCGAGTCTCCCTCTGGTTTCACTCCTTTAAGTGGCATGACATGTTCGTTTTTAATATTTCCTAGGTATGTATTGCTGGAATATGCCATCTGGTGGTGCTGCCATCACCCCTCGGTAGCTCAATGATAAAGTAACTGCTTGCCCTACGTTTGACCGATGTTCGAATCTGCTGTTTCTTCATTTCTGCATCAATTTTTCCTCCTTGCCTGGATATGTATGGGTTGAATGCGACGTTTCGCAGTTTAGCAGTCCCACACAGGTGGCTTAATGGTAAAGCAACTGCTTGTGACTCCGATGACTCGTGTACGAGTCTCCACGTACGTGAAATCCTTTCAAAGTTGTGACATTTTAAACATTGCCTGTTTGCCTGTTTTAAACAATGCCATGTATGGGTTAATTAGAAAATCTCGTGTTGAGTTTGTCACTGAGGGATGGACTGGTGGTTAAAGAGTAGCTTAAGAATTAGATGACTTTGGTTCGAATCCCATCTTGGTTTGTTCTTGGTTTTTTTTCTTTTTAAATAAAGTTTTGGTTTTAAAAAAACAGTGACGTCATCAACGGAAACCTATATAAGGTGCGACTAATTGCCGGAACGTTCTCTCTCCACTTGGCTGACAGACTCCGGTCGGTCGACACCGCCCGATTGCTGCTCTCCACGCATTTTGACGACGGTCAGTATTTAAGATGATTTTGACATAATTTCAACAACGTCAAACGTGTTCTGAAGCAATGATTAATTATCATGACAATAATGGCTCAAACTTTCTTTGCAGCGTTTGAAGAGAAGCTCAGTTTGGCAGAAGGTAAGTTTACAACTTATTTTGTCATTCCTAACCAAACACAATGACCGTCTGTCAATAATTTGTCATTTCTGCCTACAGGTGTGCAGTTCGACCCAAAATGGCTGACCCAGCGTATTTTTTTTTTAAACGTGGCTTCAAACTTTTTGTTGCAATTACCCAAGTGCAGTTCGAATCAAAATGGCCGACTCGGCATATCCTTTTTTTCAACGTGGCTTCTGCAAACATTTTGTTACAATTACCCAATTTCAACACTTAACTTTGTTACCTTGTCTTGCAGGTCATCGAGGAGGTGTCCAGTCCTTGTCACAAGTGAGGGGAAAAAAACAAAACACTCGCATGCATTTAAATCAACATTCAACTTGTCTTTTTTTCTCCCCCAGCACACCGATCACGGTTGAGGTGAGAACATGTACTCTGTACAAAATGCAGTCATTTGTAATGCTGAAAACGGATGTGCTCTTTAAACGCTATTAACTTAGTGTGGTGTTCCAGGCTTTTACCAAGTTCAGGCATCTGTTGCAGTTTTCCGCTGACCCGGTTTTTGAGGGCGCAATCACTGCAGCTGGTCGAACAAGATGGCGGCGTTCAAGGACAATTTGGGTTGGTGGGACTGCAAAACAAAATGGCTGACCAACACTTTTTTTTTTTGTCCTTGCAGGCTCGTGAAATGGTTTGGCACCATTTTTGCAAGTCAGTCTTGACAAATACTTGTACAAGTGCTCCGCCTTTTTTTTTCTTTGCAGGTGGGGAAAAGATGCAAACGAGCGCTCACCTGTTTCCAATTTTTTGACTTTGTGTGCAGGGCGGCTTCCAGTCCAATGACGTGGTGGAGAATCCAGCCCCCCCCCCCCCCCACCACCCAAAAAAATTCAACCAAAGTATGTACTCAACCTTCCACATGCTCACGTTTGTTTCCCTTGTGCGTTTGTCCGCTAGGTGGCATCCTGTGACCTTGTCCAGCAACAACTTTTTCATCGAGGCTGATCTTAAATGGTATGGAAGAATTTTTGCAAGTTATTGATAGAAGTTTGGCTTTTGTTTCTTTGCAGATGGAGAAAATAAGCCATGAAACTGCAACGTCGGCTGCAAACGAGCGCTCACCTGTCTCCAATTTTGACTTTGTGTGCAGGGTGGCTTCCAGTCCAATCGGCATGGTGGTAGACGAGACCTTGGCTGTGAAGAAAATGGAGATCCTGGGGGGGAAAGGTCAACGAGTTTTCAAATTGACAATGTCCATGTTCCTTGAGGTGAAAAACTTTGGCGCAGCCTGGGAAGAAGTCTTGGCCCTTTGCCTTGAAAGGTGTGTTCTTTTGAATGCTCAACTTTGCAAACATGATTTAATTCGTTTTTCTTCCAAAGGTGCTGAACATGATCATCTTCCAGTCTACTTTGCCGAACGCCTTTCTCACCGTGTCACCATCTTGCGCCGTTTGCTGCACAACAAGGTGAGGTAACTTTGTCTTGCAGGCGCCCAGGCTGTCCTCGTTGGCCGACGACCACTTCTCAAAGACTCGTCGCTGACATCCTACTTGTGACTTAAATGTTTGCCACTTGAATTCTGCAAAAAGAAATAAAGCTTGTTACAAATGCAACACTTGTTTGAACTCTTCTCATTCTTAAAACATTAATTCTCATTTTAAAAATCAAACTTTTTTTTGCCCGGTTTTTTTTTCTGGAATTTTTTTTCCGGGATTTTTTTCCCCCAGAATTTTTTTAGGAAATTTAAATGAAAAGGGGTGTGACCATTGCAGACGAATGCTTTCTGATTTGCTGGTGGTTCCCAGAAGTGGGCGGGGTCGCAACGGTGATTGGTCGAGCGCGGGAACGGGCGTGCCTACGCAAAACGGAGGTCACCCATTGGTTGGGGAAATGGGCGTGGTTATGCAAATATTATGCAAATCTTTCCAATCTGATTGGTCAGCTCTAGAAAGTTGCCGAAAATATGCACATTTATGCAGATCTCTCGTTTCTGATTGGCTCGTATAATGAGGTGGGCGTGGCTATGCAAATAAGATAGGATCCCCATTGGTCGGTCCTGAATGTGGGCGGGGTGCCGCATTCATCAGCTCTTGTCTTAGAAGATTTTCGGTCTCTTGCCCAAGATAACAAAGTCGGCTCATGCTGAGACCCACTTGAGACAGCTCGTCAGAGTGCTTTTGGGTGAAAAACCAAAGTATTTGCCCTCGCTGTTTGAGGAACACTCGGCTTCCCACTCAGAAACACTCCGACTCAAGCTGTCCCATGCGACGTCTGCACATGAAATGACTAAGTTGGCTCGGACCAGAGGCCAAAAGTCTTCCAAGACTTCCCCAGCAGTCCTCTTGCCCTGAGAAAACAATCACATGTAGGGAGACGCAATAAAAACAACAAGACTGCACTTTAACTTTGAAAATTTATTGAGGAGAAAAGCTGGGGTGGCTGACAGGAATGGCATGGGAGCAGTTTGAGCAGCTTGCCTGTGATCTACGAAGGGGCATGTCAGCACATGACCTGGCGAGCCACAACATCAGCAAATGCCTCTGAACACCTTTGGCTTCACAGTGACACTGAGGCGGACCAAGTCAAAAATACATATTTTAAGTCTCTCTTTTTTAGATATGTACTTTTAACACTTTAAGATAGTCACACTATTTTAAACAACTCAAAACACGTTCAATAAATATATTTTCAATTACTTTAGTAGCCTCAGCTGTCAAAAGTGTACAATTAAACAGTGTTGAATAAGTCATTAATTTTTTTTTTAAATAATTTGAATCAGATAACAGTGATTTTTTTAAAGGCATACAGAACTTAAAATCTGTTTTCAGCTGACACTAATTTGGATCGAGTTATTAAAAAAAGAAAGCAAGTATGTTAAGGTTTTTAAACATCCTAAATGACACCAATGTCATTGCAAAGCACACCAGAAGTGTTTGCTGATTCAGTCCAGCACATTGCGCTCGTGTTCAAGTTCGAACAAATGTCAAACAGACACAATATCGTCTACTCACACACGTCCACGCGAAGCTTCCATCTGTTCATCCAAAACTCCATCATCCTGTCGTGCAAAAACCTTCTTTCAAGCATATACAACATATTGTCAACATGCAAAGAAAACGTGTGAAAACTGAGCGCGTGTTACCTGTGACAAAGTGTCCGCAGCTGATTTAGATGGACAGCAGCTGACGTCACGACCACGTTCTTTCATTGTGAACGCCCTCGCGCGTGTAAAAAAAATAAACAAAGACATCTTTCGTGCTGGAGCAACATAACTTAAGTAAGCTACTGCTAATTTAGCTCGAGTGTTTGTAGCACACAATATAACGTTCAGGCAAACGCGCCGGTCAACCCAAACATTCCTTCGTTTCCGGTTCGGGTGGAGCTTTCACTTCCGCGTCTTCCGAAGAAAACAGTCACTCAAGAACTAAAAGATAGCGATATAAAACCAATTTAAAAACATAAATAACGGACAAACAATACTCGGTAATGACCAATACAACATAGACTTTTATTTTTACATTTTGAGGTATTTTTCTGTTTTCTGTGTAAGAACACGACAGTCAATTAAGATACGTCATCCAAGATGGCGCCCGAGTAGGCAACAATTTCCAAGTGCCCCCCGAGAGTTTTTCTTGGAGGGGGGGTTTGTCTTTTGTCACGTGATGTTTGTTGTGACTTCGTGTGCACCCGATGTGGACTGTTTTCAGTGTTTTTGGTCAGGACACTCGTCAAAAGCGAAGCATCTGTGCTTGGTGGTTGAGCCTTGCCGGCAGCACGGGTGCACCTTCGCTGATTTGCATTGTTGCATTGGGAGAAATGTCGGCGGTAATTTAACTATCGCCCTTGGACAGTCCCGGGGCGCTTGTTTTTTGCCCCTGAAACGGGCAGCATTTTTTTCACAGCCCATTTTTATTTC
Source organism: Hippocampus zosterae (assembly GCF_025434085.1). Taxonomy (NCBI): domain Eukaryota; kingdom Metazoa; phylum Chordata; class Actinopteri; order Syngnathiformes; family Syngnathidae; genus Hippocampus; species Hippocampus zosterae. The sequence goes on from NC_067471.1 coordinate 5,852,472, forward strand.
GCGTAGATGATGACGCTATTAGGACAGTCTGCCCTGGTACCGTTGGGTGGGTGGCTTTCGGAGCCGTGGATGAGGAGAGAGGAGCGTCGGCGCTGAACGTGGAAGCATATTTGGAATTGAGAGTCCCCGATGGAAATGAAAAGGATTCACATGGGCCAGGAAAAGTGAAAACGAGCATTTGTGCGAATTCCGGTTTAAGGAGAGCTGTATTTATTTTAAAACATTGCTGTCTGTTCGGGAGCTCATTTGATATATTTTCTCCCACGTCACTGTGTTTTTCCTGTTCATCCACATTATCATTTTTTTATCACCGTTGACAAGTTTGTCTGATTTACTATGTATTGCTGTAAGTTGTAATGTCATTTGACACTCTCCAGCGGGATCCTTCTCAATAAAGCATACGAAAAAGGGAAAACAAAGCTTGTGACGATGCCTCAAAAAACAAAAAAGTGAAACGCCGTCCTCCGGCGTCGAATTTTAGTATCTACAACGACGGCCGCCCGTATAATTTTTGAAATGAATCCAATGGAAAATGTAGTAAAAGGAGGATATAAAATACGAGTATATGGATTCATACTATGAATATAGTATAATATGAATTTCATAGTGGTGCTTCGTGGAATAATAAGTTATTTGCTAGCTTGTCGACGCACGTCTTCAACTTTCTTTTTTAGCTGCACTTAATATGTTCGTTGGGCAATTCTCAATGCAGAGACAGATTCAGACATATTGCGGAATCTGGACCGGCCAGCCATTACAACCGATTGCCCTTTAACAGTGGCTCGTGAATAAGGCCGTTAAATGTTACGAGAAAATTCGGCGATATCCACCGTCCGATGGGCTCGTGGTATAAAAATTGGATGCAGGCGCGGACAGTCAAGGTTCGATTCCACCGCAGTGCATCGGTCACATATATAAGCGCAACGGAAAATTGGGATCGAACCAAGGGCTCGTGATTCGTTGGCACTGTCTGGTACCGTTTAATTGCCTTTAATATTCGACCTCATTTTGTTCTTTCAGTTAGTTGAATTTAGCGAAATTGCCAAAGTATACACTAGTTAAATATGACATTCCGCAGTAATGTTCACATCGAGAGATGGCTTGATGGATTAGAAACTGCTTGTGACTCCGGTGACCTGCGTTCGAATATTCTGCTGTCCCAGGGCGTTTCATCGTTACTTTTTAATACGGCCTGGGTATGTATTGGTTGTAGAGGACATTTCGTGATTCAGTCGTCACCGAGAGATGGCTTGATTGCAAGGCTACTGCTTGCAATTGTGATGACCTCGGTTCGAGTCATCCTATGTCTCTGTATCTTAATTCTGCTTTTTGAACATTAACTGGGTATGTATTGGTTGAATATTACATTTTGCGATGCAACTGTGACCAAGTGATAGCTTGATGGTTAAGAAATTGTTTGTGACTCGGTTGACCTGTGTTCGAATCTTCTCCTTTCAGCTTTTTAAAAATATTTTGCCTGGGTATATATTCGTTAAATAGGAAATCTCGTTATGCAGTAGTCACCGAGAGGTGGCTAGATGGTAAGGCAACTGCTTGCAATTCTGAGGACAGGGGTTCAAACCTCCTCCTATCTTAATTCCTTTCACCATCAAAATTCGTTTTAAATATTGCACGGATAGGTATTGGTTGAATATGACATAATGCGAGTCATTTGTCACCTAGAGATGGATTAATGGTTAAGAAACTACTTACGATTCGAAAGTCCGTGGTTCGAATCCCCATCTGTATTAACGCCTTTCAGCGTCATGACTTTTTTGTTTTAGTTTTTTTTAAATAAAGTTTTGGGTTGAAAAAACCCGTGACGTCATCAACGGAAACCTATTTAAGGTGCGACTAATTGCCAGAACGTTCTCTCTCCACTTGGCTGACGGACTCCGGTTGGTAGACATGGCCCGATTGCTGCTCTCCACGCATTTTGACGACGGTCAGTATTTAAGGTGATTTTGACACATTTCAACGTCAAACGTGCCCTGAAGCAAAGTAACTTTGCAAAAAAGCAAATTTCTTTGCAGCATTTGAAGAGAAGCCCAGTTTGGCAGAAGGCAAGTTTCCAACTTAATTTGTCATTCCTAACCAAACAATCATCATCTGTGTCAATGGTTTGTCATTTCTGCTTACAGGTGTGCAGTTCGACTCAAAATGGCCGACCCGGTGTATCCTTTTATCAAACGTGGTTTCTTCAAACATTTTGTGACAATTGCCCAATTTCAATACAATTAACTTTGTTACCTTGTCTTGCAGGTCATCGAGGTGTCTCGTGGTCAAAAGTAAGGCGGGAAAAACACACACGCGCACATTCAAATTCAACTTTTTTCCCTTTTTTTCCCCCAGGACACAGATCGCGGGTGAGGTGTACTCTGTCCAAAATGTCATTTGTGAAAACTGACCTGTTCACGAAACGCTTTCAACTTGTTGTGGTGTCTTACCAAGCCTGTGTTGCAGTTTTCCTCTGTGCTGCTTTTTGAGGGCGCAATCACCGCAGCTGGTCGAACAAGATGGCGGCGTTCAAGGACAATTTGGGTTGGTGGGACTGCAGAACAAAATGGCTGACCAACACTTTGAATTATTTTTTTTTTGTCCTTGCAGGCTCGTGAAATGGTTTGGCACCATTTTTGCAAGTCGGCCTTGACAAATACTTGTACAAGTGAAGTGCTCCGCCTTTTTTTTCTTTGCAGGTGGAGAAAAGTAATTAAATTCTAAGGTAAGATGCAAACAAGCTCAGAAAATGAAATGGATGAGTGCTCACCGGTTTCCAATTTTCTTTGACTTTGTGTGCAGGGCGGCTTCCAGTCCAATGACGTGGTGGACAATCCTGGCGCCCCCCCCCCCCCCAAAAAAATTAACCACAGTATGTACTAAACCTTCCACATGCTCACGTTTGTTACCCTTGTGCTTTTGTCCGCTAGGTGGCATCCTGTGACCTTGTCCAGCAACAACTTTTTCATCGAGGCTGATCTTAAATGGTATGGAAGAATTTTTGCAAGTTATTGATAGAAGTTTGGCTTTTGTTTCTTTGCAGATGGAGAAAATAAGCCATGAAATTAAAACGTCGGCTGCAAACGAGCTCTCACCTGTCTCCAATTTTGACTTTGTGTGCAGGGTGGCTTCCAGTCCAATCGGCATGGTGGTAGACGAGACCTTGGCTGTGAAGAAAATGGAGATCCTGGGGGTGAAAGGTCAACGAGTTTTCAAATTGACAATGTCCATGTTCCTTGAGGTGAAAAACTTTGGCGCCGCCTGGGAAGAAGTCTTGGCCCTTTGCCTTGAAAGGTGTGTTCTTTTGAATGCTCAACTTTGCAAACATGATTTAATTCGTTTTTCTTCCAAAGGTGCTGAACATGATCATCTTCCAGTCTACTTTGCCGAACGTCTTCCTCACCGTGTCACCATCTTGCGCCGTTTGCTGCACAACAAGGTGAGGTAACTTTGTCTTGCAGGCGCCCAGGCTGTCCTCGTTGGCTGATGACCACTTCTCAAAGACTCGTCGCTGACATCCTACTTGTGACTTAAATGTTTGCCACTTGAACTCTGCAAAAAGAAATAAAGCTTGTTACAAATGCAACACTTGTTTGAACTCTTCTCATTCTTAAAACATTAATTTTCATTTTAAAAATCAAACTTTTTTTTCAGAATTTTTTTTTGCCCGGTTTTTTTTTCTGGATTTTTCCGGGATTTTTTTCCCCCAGAATTTTTTTAGGAAATTTAAATGAAAAGGGGTGTGACCATTGCAGACGAATGCTTTGATTTGCTGGTGGTTCCCAAAAGTGGGCGGGGTCGCAGCGGTGATTGGTCGAGCGCGAGAACAGGCGTGCCTATGCAAAACCGAGGCCACCCATTGGTTGAAAAGGGGGCGTGGCTATGCAAATTCTATGCAGATCTCTTTAATCCGATTGGTCAGTTTCGTGAAACCACCGGAAATATGCAAATATATGCAAATCCTCCGTTTCTGATTGGCTCGTATAATGAGGTGGGCGTGGTTATGTAAATGAGATGGACTCCCATTGGTCGGTCCTGAATGTGGGCGGGGTGCCGCATTCATCAGCTCTTGTCTTAGAAGATTTTCGGTCTCTTGCCCAAGATAACAAAGTCGGCTCATGCTGAGACCCCCTTGAGACAGCTCGTCAGAGTGCTTTTGGGTGAAAAACCAAAGTATTTGCCCTCGCTGTTTGAGGAACACTCTGCTTCCCACTCAGAAACACTCCGACTCAAGCTGTCCCATGCGACGTCTGCACATGAAATGACCAAGTTGGATCGGACAAGACGCCAAAAGTCTTGCAAGACTTACCCAGCAGTCCACTTGCCCTGAGAAAACAATCACGTGTAGGGAGACGCAATAAAAACGACAAGACTGCACTTTAACTTACACCATTTATTGAGGAGAAAACTGGAATGACTGTCACCCAGAAAGTCATGACAGGCTGAACATAGGAGTATTTTGAACAGCTTGCGTGTGACATCACATAAGCACATTGTGCAATGAGCTGGCCAGCCACAACATCAGCAAATGCCTCTTAACACCTTTGGCTTCATAGTGACACTGATGTGGACCCAAGTTATTTTTTAAAACAAGAATCATTAAAAAAAAGTCTCTTTTTCAGATATGTAATTTTAACAGTTTAAGATTGTCACAATTGTAAATAACAATTGTATTCAAGAAATGCTAATTATAAAGAATATCAGAAAATTGAAATACAAAAGAATGAATAACTATATATATATACAAACCAAAAGGTGTATACATAGAATAGTATAGTATACACAAGGGTAAAATATTTGATATGTAGATTTTTCATTTCTTCTGTTTTGAAAAATGATCAGCTGTTTGCTTATGTTATATTATTAATTATCATTTTATGTTTGAACATCACAAGTCATTAAACAATGTTTATTTCTTCATTTAAATAATTTGAATCACATCACAGTGACATTTTAAAAGGCATCCAGAACTTAAATCTGGTTTGAACTGACCCTGATTTGATCGAGTTATTTGACAACTAAAGCAAATACAAATATATTTTTAAATATCTTCAAGGATTTTTTTTAATAACTTGGGCCACACCAATGTCATTTAAAGCAAAACCACAAGTGTTTGCTCATGTCGTTGTCCAGCACATTTCTCCTCACTTTAACACAAGAGCAATGTCAAACACACAGGACACTGTCTACTCACGCACGTCCAAAGGAAACTTCCATCTGCTGATCCAAAACTCCGTTCCTATCATGCAAAAAATAAATAAAACAAAAGCAGTGAGCCACGTGCTTTCGCGCACAAACAAAATATTGTCAACATGCAGGGAAAACGTGCGAAAGTTGAGCGTTACCTGTGACAAAATGTCCGCAGCTGATTTGGATGGACAGCAGACAGCGTCGAGACGACGTTCTTTCATTGTGGTCCCCGACGCGCATGTTAACAATAAACAAGGACACATTTCGTGCTCGAGCGAATTAACCAACTGCGAAATTTGGTTATGCTTTTCAAGCACACCAGACAACGTTTAAGCAATCGCGCCAGTCAGCCCAAGAATTCCCTCGTTTCCGGTTTAGGTGGAGCTTTCACTTCCGGGGAATTTTGGTACAATTTATTTCCAACATGCTTAAAAATAAGAGGAGGGAATAAAACGGAAACTCGTGAAAAACTAAAGCACAATTATACCGTTTTCAAAAAAAGAAATAACGAACAAAGCAATACATTGAAGTAATCAATACAACATCGCCTTTTTTCTCCCAACTTTGTCTTCAATTTCCATACATTCTCGAATAAGAAACATCGAACATTCTTCGGAAGACATTCATTTTGATATTGCAGAAACAGAAACCTTACATTTACAAAATTCCCTTCAAGTGCACAGAAAGATCAAAACAACGGAGTTGATTTGTTTAGCTGTCGCTGAAAAATGACGTAATGTAGTCGATCCCGCTGTTTGTCGTCGCTCGAGTGATGACCAAACGGAGGGGGGCGTGGTCTCATTCATTTTAAAACGATGCCTTTCTGGACTATCGGAATTATTCCAGACAAAAGTACTTGGTGCCCTCTAGCGATCAATTGGGTTAATGTTCAGTTTTTTTCAACAGGAATATCAAAATTAACAAATATGTTCTACATTATTTTCTTGATATTATGTAATACAACTCCATAAAAATCTGTTTAAAATGTAGTTATTTTTTTTATTCATTTTAACTCCCCCACTTTCGAAAAATGACATGATCTGTGTCCGTTTCAAAAAAAATCGCATTGAGCAAAAGCGGCGGGCAAACTGTTTTTCCTCCACAGGTATCAAACCAGATTTCAAAATATATAAAATGGAGGATAAATTATCATTTTATAGCAGATGATTAAAAACATATTTAGTAATGTAATATTTTCTATGTGTTTGTATTCTGTTTTTTTTTTTGTATGTGATCTGCAGCGCGGGTGGGGGCAGCACTTGAACGTCTCACCAGTGCCGCTCACACACAAAGTGGCTACTACTGTTGCTGTTGTGAAGGAGTGTGTGTGTGTGCGTGTGTTTGTGTGTGCGTGTCGTCCATTGTTGCTCGGCTCCATCCCAGCTGTACGGCGCAGGCCCGAAGTAGCGCAGCCGCTCTGAGGTTCGTACCCTACCGCGCAATCTCCGTCTATTTCAGCCCCGGCGCAGCCGCAACGCGAACCCGGCAGCGTTGGGGGGGCAAGCGATGCTCTAGTCAAGATGTTGGCAGCCGCCGTGACCGTGAAAGCTGCACCGATCGTTTTTTCCCCCCCGTCACTGTTTTATCGTTGCAAGGGAGAAAAAGCTCAAAGACGAGAAGAGCTGTTGATAGGCGGCAGGAAGGCCGCTGCTAGCTTGTAGCTGTCGTTTAATGGCAATATTATCGCGCGGGATGGATGCTAAGTTCGCTTTTGGTGCCGCTGCGGCCTTTCGTTGCTTTCCCACCGAGCACCCGCGCGGTCGTGCATCCGGAATAACAACGTTATTACGACGCGGGGCGTATGTATCCTATTTACATCGATATGCAAAAGTGTGCAACGCCAACTGGTTTGCACGCTAGCCGGGTCGCTAAACGTCGGACAGGGATAGCGTGGTTAGCTTAGCATCACCGAGGAGTGATCAGTTAACCGGCGAGTCATGAAAGACGTTACGGATTTTGGTTGCATTCAGTGCAGTTATCCCGTTTGAGGAAGCAAACGTTTGCGTGCTCGGTGTAAAAATTATTTTGCCGGTTAATTTAGCTTGCTTGGCTTCAATAATGCACGACCAAAACATAAGGTACACCCAATGATAAGCAATACAGAAGGTGGAACGCTCAGAAGTGTTATGACGAGCTACTCGGTGTGTTGATAATTGTATTAGAATTGCACCGAATTAAACCTTGTGTTTTTAAGGATCTTATGTGCACGGGAAGGGCAATATTCTAAATTTCATGATGTAATGATGTTTTTCCCTCCACTCCTTGTAAGGAATACAGTATGTTCATAATAATAAATGCAAGTGTTCACAATGAGTCCATGCTCTTTGAGGTGTGTCACAAAAGTTCCACAACTGGTGCCAGGCGTCTGGCAGAAAGATTCATCACATCTTCAAAAACCATCAGAAGTGGAGTGGCTTTTTTGTCATTGTACTTCAAGGCGCAACCAAACTGAATAGCAGCTCCAAAATGTGGAAATAACAAAAAACACACCAATTCCAATATCAAAAGAAATTGAAAATATTAGAATGAGGAGGGTTTTTTATGTTTGTTGGTGTTTTCCAGTTTGCCACCCAAGAGCGATATTTTTCCCCACACGTATTTGTAACGTGTTCCGCAAAACGCACATGCAAATCTGTTTTACAATATAGCAGCCACATCTGTAAAACGTATTATTTAGATTTTTTCCATTTAACTCTTTTATGCACCCTGTAAGCTGTCCACTGTAGTGACCGCTGTCTCTGAAAAAGGTCAACATGCTCCATAAATCAGCATCAAAATAGCATTTGCAGTTGGTTATTTTTATTTTTACACAATGACATCTCAGAAAATGTGAAAAGTATCATCAGAGCAGAAACAAACTGATGTCACCCGTACCAGGGAGACGTCGCTGCTAAATCTCAAAACTGGTTGCTCCAAACGTTTATTTCGAGACGTGTTAGAGTACGAAATGAACTTTTACCTTTCCGTTGTCGAAGAGCGAGCGGTGGGCCTCTTGTAAATATATCAGATCGGAAGTGTTGAATCCAATCCTTCCTTGAGCACAGCAAAAAAAAAAAAAAGTATCAGAGTACCAAAGTGAAGCCATACCTTGAAATCGCTAACAAGCCCTTGCCTACTTCTGCAGATGACGTTGAATAAAGTAGATGCGAGTTATTGGTTCATCGACTTGTCTTTTTTTTTTTTTTTTGTCGATCCTCAGCCATTGGACCCTGGAACCAGCAGTGTAGACGAAGGTGTCAATCATGGATGATCACGGCGTTCACCAGACCGAACACATGACCACCATCGAAGCCAGCGCCGTCACTCAGCAGGTTTTACCCTGAAAAAAAAAAAGAGAGTGAAGTCAATCAGCCGTTAAATCAAACAGGTTCAATATTGCGAGTCGGATGTATAACAGGTGCACGTGACCACCTACGCTGACACGTCCATGATGAGCGCAGACGAAGACTCCACCTCCTCGCCGGACGATGATCCCTACGACGACACAGACATCCTCAACTCGGCCGGCAATGACGAGGTCACCGCCCATCTGGCCGCCGCAGGTTGTGCTCAGGATTTGCTTTCGAATTCAAATGTTGAAAATGTTATGTTATTGGCTGCCCCCACAAAAAACAACAACAAAAACACTGTAACACTGAGTAAAATAAAATTCAAAGTTTGAACATCACCAGAAATTGATGTAATGTTTGAAAATGTCCACCAGGTCGCGCCACTGCCTTATTTTCCTTTTCGATCTATTTAAATTTCAACTACTTTCTGTATTCCTGAATGGCTGCTTCAGGAAAACTTCCAAACTGTATTTGCACTTACATTCTTGTCCGCCGTTTCCCCTCCAGGTCCCGTCGGCATGGCAGCAGCTGCCGCTGTGGCGACGGGAAAGAAAAGGAAGAGGCCCCACATCTTTGAATCCAACCCGTCCATACGCAAAAGGCAGCAGACGCGTCTCCTCAGGTAAGCTACAAACACCCTGCGGCGAACTCAGTTCAGTGGTGTGAGCGTTCAGGAAGTAAGTGGGTGGTTTGCAAACAGGAAACTGAGGGCCACCCTGGACGAGTACACCACCCGCGTGGGCCAGCAGGCCATTGTGCTGTGCATGTCCCCCAACAAACCGAACCCAGTCTTCAAAGTCTTCGGCGCTGCTCCGCTGGAGAATGTGGTGAGTGCGCCTCGTCTCACTCGGGTCAAAAATAACTCAATCATAACTCATAATTCCGTTATTTTTTGGGGGTTCACCTCACCAGATCTCAAGGTCTGTTTTGTTGTGTGTCGCCCAGGTGAGGAAATACAAAGGCATGATGCTGGAGGACCTGGAGAACGCCCTGGCCGAGCACGCCCCCGCCGGAGGGGAGCTGGCGTCGGAGCTGCCCCCGCTCACCATCGACGGCATCCCCGTCTCTGTGGACAAGATGACCCAAGTGAGGCTCCGCTTTTGCTCGCGTATGGTTGGTCATGTCGCATGGATAGAATTCATGATCATAAAAAAAAAAAAGAAGAGTGAGGAGGGATTTAATTCGAGTTTGGACCGCAACTTGCATATCTCTGATGTACGGGATGAATTGGAGCCAGTCACAAGAAGAAGTCATGCCACAGACAAACCTCTGGATTTCCTGAAATCAAGTAGTCATGCTATATTCACTGTAAGAATTCACCCCGAGCCTGCAGAGGGCGCCCTTTGGCAACATCACAGTCCAACAAAAACAATTTTGCCCTGTTAAGACAGCGAGCCCTTTTCTAAAAGTATCATAATTTGTAGTTACCTTAATGAGCACAAGGTAGGTTCAGTGAGGTTCAAATTTGCCGGCTGCGTGAATTTCCCCACCCTCCCACGGGAGCCCGTCTTGTTTACACGCCACTCCCAGGGCTGCTGATGTTTCCTCTGCCCAGTTGCCAGTGCGGCACACACCCTCTGGGACCATCGGCGGGTGCGCCGCGCGGGCAGGTGTGTTTGTCTGGCGGAAGGATGAGATTAGCAGCAGTAACCTGTTGCCTCACTCGCCTTTTAAAGGGGGTTGTTTTCGTGCGGCAAGCTGGTTTGGATGTGTGGCAACGTTTGCCCCAAGCGAGCATGTGCCTGTAATTAAACCCCCAGCCAGGTTTGCAAAGCTGACCCGGCAACATTTTAGAAGGTGCCACTGAACACACTTGCCAGTATCACGACAGCAGCAAAAGGAAAGGAAAAAATGCAGTTGATTCACGGCGCACTGGGCGATTTAATCTGCACATGACCAAATTTAGTGATGTCAAGGCAGGCAGCCGCAGCGATATAATCCCCCCCCCCCCCCCCCTGCGGCGATGCTCCCATATTACCAGGACGCCGAGGGCGTCGGCACTAAAGCGCACCCCCGAGCCTGCCAAGCCAGGGAAGTGATGACGTGACGACGCAGGGCTTAGCGGAGCCCACGAGCGCATTCGTAGGCTCAACAATGCAATCTGTACATGAAGGATGACATTCAGTAAGACGTCCTTTATGAAGATTGCCATCTGTCTGAATTTGGCCTGGAAGCTTCTTTTGTGCTTGTTGTCAAATGACCACAAAATAAAAAGTATTTCACGTTGGATATTTGAAGCTAGCATGATTAGCATCGATGTCACCAAGGGAATTATAATTGACAAGAACTAACAAAATAACAAAAACTAACCCAAAACAACAAAAACAAATTCAAATTTGGAACAATGACTTCCAAGTGAGTCATGAATGAATGAAAGTTGACTTTTCAACACGTTACGAGCCTTAAACGGCGTTCTATTCGAGTCGTCGGAAAGTTCTGGCCGACACATCAGCCTGGTGCCATGTTCATAGATTAGTCTGTGACTCGTTCCCCTTTTTAGAAAGCGTGTTGCTATTTTCAGGCCGTAACCTCCCCGGCATGTTTCTGATCAATACTTGTATCGCTTTTTTTTTTCTTTGCTCTTCAAGGGCGCGTCCGTGTCATGCTCACCCGTCTCCTTCTTCTCCTTTGCCGCAGGCCCAGCTGCGTGCCTTCATCCCGGAGATGCTGAAGTACTCAACGGGCCGAGGTAAGCCCGGCTGGGGCAAGGAGAGTTGCAAGCCCGTTTGGTGGCCCGAAGACATCCCTTGGGCCAACGTGCGTAGCGACGTGCGATCTGAGGACCAGAAACAGAGGGTGAGAGGATGCGGAGGCGGGGTGCGCGCTAGATGAATTTCCCCCGTTTCTGTGATCACAATTTTTATTATTATAATAAACTACCAACACTTTACTTTTATATATAACATGAAAAAGCAGAAAATAAATGAGTTATAAAGTAAAATCACAATATATTCCAATCATGGCAATTAAAATTAAAAATATGTTCCTGCTGTTTGCACCTTGGCCTCTTGGGGGCAGTGTGGTGCCGTGCACGCAAATATAAAAAGATTCGAAGAACAAAGTTGTGATTGAGCCTAAATATAAGGATATAGTCAGTAGGGCTTTAGCTAATGATCGAGTCGAACGACTTCTGGTTGATGCACCCCCCCAAAGGTGTCCTGGACGCAAGCGCTGCGGACCATCGTTAAAAACTGCTACAAGCAACACGGCCGCGAGGATCTGCTTTACGCCTTTGAGGAGCAGCAGATCACCACCACCACCGCGCAGCACCACCTGACCACCGCCCAGAGCATCGCCCACCTTGTGCCCTCACAGACAGTGGTACAGACCATCAACAACCCCGACGGCACCGTGTCGCTCATCCAGGTCGGGACGGGACACACCGTGGCCACGCTGGCCGATGCCTCGGAACTCCCCGGCGTGACGGTGGCGCAGGTCAACTACTCGACGGTGGCGGACGGCGAGGTAAGCGAAACTATGCCCGGAATCGATCAGAAATGGAAAAAAAACTCATTCTGATAGAACGGACTGCCTAGGTGGACCAAAACTGGGCCACCATCCAGAGCGGCGAGATGACAATCCAAACCACGCAGGCGTCCGAGGCCACGCAGGCGGTGGCGTCGCTGGCGGAAGCTGCCGTCGCCGCCAGTCACGAGATGCAGCCGGGAGCCACCGTCACCATGGCGATCAACAGGTGAGGAATGCGGCCATTTTGGAGGTCGAGATGAAGGGCGTTTCCGCTCACTTCAATGGGGAACGATGATTTGAGCGCCTACATTCGGGACAAAGGAAATTCAGTCACATAAAAATAAAATGTCCTCGGCTTCTTCAAATTTTTTTGAGGATTTTTTTGGGGGGGGTGGAGTGCGTCGCTAACCGAATATGCTAGCATGTCAGCAGGTTTCCCAGCGCCAAGGTGATTGTGTCACAAATGGCTCAGTCCCATTGGGGCTCGTTACCTGCTCCCACCTGAGTCCTCCCACCATCACACCTCTACCTGCTATAGTCTGCAGAACATTTTGTTTTCCTACTTTTTTTTTTCCCCCAGTTTACAAAGGGTCTTCATCAGTTCATATCCAGAGCCGGCTCGTGCTAATTCGGCCTGGCCGTGATCTGGTTAATAAAATGGCTTTGTTAGACGCCGCAGCACCTGCCACCTTCAGAGGGCTGTGACAGATTCTCTCTAAGTCCAGACTGGAAAAGCCTCTTAGACGCCTGCTCCCCCCCCCCCCCCCCCACCCACACACATTTCCCAAATAACCACCACCAGACAAAATTTACCTCCAATTCTGCACACGTAAGCCTTACATGTGCTGATACCACAATGACTGATTAAATTCCTACAGCATTTTTTGGGGGGTGTTTTTAAACACTGTGGCTTAAACATATCGTCTTTTCTAGCGAGGCGGCGGCCCACGCCGTGGCGACACTAGCGGAGGCCACGCTCCAAGGCGGGGGGCAGATAGTCCTCGCCGAGACGGCGGCCGCTGTTGGTGCGCTAGCAGGGGTGCAGGACGCAACAGGTATTCTTTTTCATCTTCACTATGTCATCGTTCCTCGATGGTTTTGCTCGCATACGGGACAACAGGCCTTCCCACCAGTCGGTGGCCCTAATTAAACAAAAACATTTAGATGGTAGATATATCCAAGACCAAACATTTCGCCCTACCCACACTGTTAACACATTTTAGCTTAATGCTAACATATAATGCGAAAACACATTGACAGAGCTAAAGAAATTAGCAGATATTCCAGCAACACATACAAGAGACGAGAATACTAAGAGACACTAAGGGGGGCCGGTGGACACGAAGCGTAATCTAACGGTGACACAATAATTTATTCAATGTTCAGTCTTGCTCTTACGCTGCAGCCAATTAGCGTGGCACAGTTTTAAGCTTCCCTCCGCTGGCTCCTCCGAGGCTAATCTACTCCGTGCTGATGTGACAGATGGCGCATGTTGGGCACACAACTTGTTGCGTCACTCCCGTCTTTCTCTTAATGCTGTGCAATTTGTCATCACAGTAAAATGGCCGCTATTTGTGATCATCAATCACACACAACATACAGCATTTAACAACATAATTTCGAATTCAACTTACGGGCTCTTTAGGTAATACAATAATTTTTATATTTCAATGGCCAATCAATCAATCAATACAACAAATGAGCTTTCAAAGCCTGAGTCAGTCAATCAAAGCTGTCACTGGTTCCCTCAAGGGCCTCCCCCACCCTGTCCCCTACTGGAGAGCATTGAATCACTCCATTACGAATCCACGTCTTATCTCGAGGACCAGCTGTCAATCCGCGCTTATGCGTCAACTTTCGCGTTCGTTCTGAAGCGCCCGCGCGCGCACACAATGACATCGTCCGCGACTTCCCATCTGATTTGACCAAAGACGCCTGCGAGGAAACATCACGTCCATTTCAAAGTGACCGCTTGCTAAACGGAGCTGCGACGGGCAGTCCTTCCGCCCGCTATTGACCTTAGCGAGCTAATCACTCGAGTGGAGGGCGCCGTTTTGAAGTGCGCCGCCCTGCTGATTGGCTCACGCACACATGCGCGCGGCCCTTTTTAACGTCTTGGCGACGACGTCGAGGAGTGGCTACTCGACGCGGGCCCGCCATCGGGGGGGGGGGGGGGCAATAATATAAGCCCTCCTCCACTCTGTCACCAATCACTAGCAAGTGGGTTTAGCCAGAGTGGGTCCGACAATTAGCCCTCGGGATTTGAGCTTTGTAACTTTAAAAACAATTACGGCTGCATGCGGACGGCGGTGTGCTTTGGGTTGGTGACACGGACAGATTGGAGGGCGGAGCGGGAGGCCCACGTGATAGCGGCGGTAATCCCTGCAGACACTCACAGCTGTGTTGGGAGGAGAGCTCCATGGATGTTCAATTGCGCCATTGTTCTGACACGGACGATCTGAAAGACTAGATCAGCACTTGAGTGAGCCAAGGCGTAGACACACAGGAAAAATTTGGCTTTGGAATGAACCTAAGAATGCACTATAGTGGATTTAAAGTGAATATTTTTCACAGCTCAAACACGTACTTTAAGAAAGATGCTCAGGAGTGTAGTTATTCCGCTTATCACTGTATTTCACTTACATGAACAAAGAGAAATGGTTGGTGTTACTGGACTACATAAGCACATATGGCAGCATTGATAATCAATTCCGGAATGTTCACCTGCTTCCAGGTCTGGTCCAGATTCCAGTCAGCATGTATCAGACGGTGGTGACGAGTCTGGCGCAAGGCAACAGGCCCGTGCAGGTGGCCATGGCGCCGGTAGCCACGCGCATCGACAGCACGATGACGCTGGACGGCCAGGCGGTGGAGGTGGTAACACTGGAGCAATGATCCACCCGGAAGAGTGAATTCCAGTTCCCAACTCTGTACAAATCTGTTTTTAATTTCAGGCGGAAAGTACACGTGACGCGTCCTACGTTTACTTTGTAAAATGATTTTTGTTTTGCTTAGGTATTTATTTGCTCTTTAAAAACATCCTTGAAAATGAACTAAAAACGCCTCACTGGTACCTGCACTCCTTTCTGTGTACTCCACTTGACAATAAAATATTACTTTGGATCACATCACTGTACTCAGGAAGTACATCCGTTTATTTTTTTTGTTTGTTTCTTCATATTGGAAGGCTGTAATGCTTTCTCCTAAGCAGACGTTTAGTGTATAAAATCACGGAATTTTTTCCTGTGCTGTGCCATCCTCTGTGTTCCTTATTGTATATTTCTTTTGCGTCTTTTCAACATTTTGACTCTATCCGTATGTAAATTGGCTTTGTCAGGATAGACGGTGTAGTATGTTGTACAGACTGCGTCATGACCTTTCACAGAGGGATTTGTGATGGAGGACAAGAATAATAAAAGTTACTTGACTTTTAACATTTTCCATTTGTTGAACTTTGTATTGTGTACTACTACAAAATAACGAATTAAAGAATTAAACCTATAAATATAAACATCCCTTGCATGCCATAAAA
This sequence comes from Hippocampus zosterae, assembly GCF_025434085.1. Classification (NCBI taxonomy): domain Eukaryota; kingdom Metazoa; phylum Chordata; class Actinopteri; order Syngnathiformes; family Syngnathidae; genus Hippocampus; species Hippocampus zosterae. The sequence goes on from NC_067471.1 coordinate 5,867,988, forward strand.
AGATGGTTTTATCTACATTATCTGCGGCTTGCGTGGAAAAACCGGCTCAACATTTATGCTAATTGTGACTACTTAATTTGCATAGACAGTAATGAAACGTAACATGCTTTCTTAACCTTATTTTCATCTATTTAAATCCATATCCATAGTTTGGAAATCATTCCTGATTAATGAATCACATTTAGTGAGTAAAAAGAGCTCTAAATTAACCCTAATACAGCTAGCGACATTAAGCTAGCTAAAAGCTAATTAGCGCCGACGCAAATATTGATTTGACGTAACATCTTTTTACACCTAAATTTCATTTGTTGGATTCAGATACATGGTCAATATCGTATTTAGAAAGAATTGACTTACATAGGCACCGAGTGTGGGTAAAAAAATTGTTTTAAAAAGGCTCAACATGAATGCTAATGTGAGCCAGTGATGCGACAGGACGAAAGAGCGAAATTCAAATTCACAGATGCCAACAGCAGTGGGCGCCAATCGTGTCGTTTTATTTTTATTTATTTATTGTCTTACATAACGCTACTATAGTTTGTACTGCAAGTTTTTTTTCTCATTTTTGTAAACAAATAAAATTGAATAATAATAAAAATATATTTTGAAAAAAAATTGCATTTACCATCATCACAGAACACATCCATATTCAATGTTGAGGCCTTTTTAGCCTACACTAATTTAAGAACTTTAGAACTTCTCCGCTAGCATTCCATGCTTCCTATTGCCCTTCTCCCTATCATAAAAGCGTTCGAGCCTCCACGTTCTCCTCACCCAGCAGCCTCCCTGCCGTGACAGACAGGGCCGTGATTACATCATAAGCCGCCCCAACCTCCTCGGCTTTAAAGCCTGGGATTTGCCCGGAGGGGGTTGTTGCGGGTGTGGGGGGCCTTCTGTTGCATACACACATAGTGAGAGAACGGAGAGGGAGTGAAAGAAGGGCGCACGGGCCTTAATCTATCAGGCATCATCCTACATCCCACGTCCTCCAGATTAAAACCGAGGCCAGGTTGCGCTCGCCGTGATGAAACCGTTTTCCTCCTTTGCCGCTGTAACATTCAGTGAAATCAAACAGTTTGACAGAACGTTGTGCTGGGCGTGTGCTTTCTTGGAAAAAGGCCTCGTACCTCTTGGGGTTCTCCCGCTACTTAGCTAAGTGCAGGAAATCTTTCAACTGCACCATTACAACTTTTAAATTCTCCCTCACGTGACCAACTGACACTTTTCCAACCTCTGATCGGTTGATCTGAGCAAAACCAAACGCACGGGCCGCTCCAGCTAAACAAGCTCGCTTACAGTGGATAAAAAGGTTACAGATGCTGCCTTTGACTCAGGCCTGGATGTCTTTTTTTTTAATAAATAAAGCATCCACTCTATGCAGTGAAGGTGCTGGATGTAGGATTAGTGCATCCAAAGGAAAGAAGCTATTGATTTGCCGGGGCTCGACGGGTCCTTGTAGCCGGCGAGCCACGCACGCGGGCGCACACTCCAGAGCCGAGCTTTAATCTCCACTAATCGTTTCTTAATACGCACATCCCGGGCCCTGCACGCAGGCAGGAACACAAGCTGGTGGCCAGCCAAACCCGGGAGAGGAGACACCACCTCCTGTAGCTTTTGGAGTCAAATTTACAAGTTTGAACAAAAGTATTGAGACACCGCCATGACGCAACGATTTTATTCATTCATATTAATTGAACTAAAGAAAAGAGAGAAGAACTGAACCGAGTTTGGTTTGTCTAAAAAAAATAAAGTGGACTAAAACAAGAATGAACAGGTTAAGATATTATCACACACCTGTTTGCAGTGTGTGCGACGACAACAATGAAGGCAAGTCATTTTAAGAGTTGTTTGGCCACTTCTACGACCATCCATATTCCAGGCATTGAGTGACAGGTGTGTCCCAATACTTTTGCCCGCACAACGCCCTTCCCTTCCTCACCTTTCCCAACTCGCCAGTCCAGACGGCGCGTAACCATAATCTCATTGCGCTAATGCCCGGTAGCACAGGCGGCGCACTGTCTCCCCTGGCGGCCTCTGTGGATAAACGTGTGCGAGAGATATGGAGGAAGGAGGAGAACAAGGGGGGGGGGGTAGATTTTGGTGGGCTGAAAAATGCGGCTGTAACTCGAGCCGCGCGGCCCATCTGGAGTAAATGGCCCACAATGCACTTGGATGCAGAGAGGGATACAATGAATCAGTCTTTTTTTTTTTTTTTATTGCGCACAATACAATCATCACATGGCGCCTGCGTTGCTAACAATACAAAATAAAATATTAGCCGAATGGGAAGTGCAGCCTTATAAAGCTTGGGATTTATATACCGGCAGATAAAGAAGGTTTAATCCCCGCATCCCGCTGTCACCTACATTAACAGAGCCTGACCCAGATAGAGGCAAGTGCTCTCGGCCTTGAACTGTTCATGGCGCTGACCGCCATGACAGCTTTTGGGAAAGCTACTCTTTTCTTTGGGAAAGGGAAGGGGAGGGCCGCAATGAAAAGGGAAGGGTAAGATGACACCGTACCCTCGGCTAATTATGCCACGGAGCTAAGAGAGGCAAGAAGCAAGGGGGGGGGGGGCACGCCACCGTTTGATCACGTCGTACTGGCTTTGTTTAAAAAAAAAAAAAGCTTCGATTTGCGATCTGCCTGCGATAATGTCACCGCGGAAACCGTCACCATGTACGCGCCACGCATTTGCATCATCCCACAAATGGCGTCTTTCTGCAAGAATCAAGTCCCATTTGGACACATAAAGGACACTTGGTTAGGTACAGCTGGGCAGCTTTTTCACGGAGATGCCATGAACAACATAAATGTAATGTTTTTTGGGGGGGGGGGGGTTCTTTAAGAAGCTAAACCACACGCTTAAATATTTTTGCTCTCGGAAAAAATACGCGAGGAACAGAATTAAATAGAATGTAAAGAAGATACGTTGATGAAGTCATCATTTTTGGTCTGCACAACGTTGCCACTAGGGGGTGCTAAAATACAATCACAAAAATACAAACGAAGAAGACTTTCACAACTACTACGACTCAGTAAACTGCAGTGATATTAGTAATTCTTCGCAGATGGATAAAGATATGCATGCAAGTATTGTTTTATTAGATTTTTAAATTATTTTTTGTTGTTGTAAATCTTTACATTTTTTTTTCATTTGCCCCAAAGAAAACAAAAGAAAAACCAAATTTGTTTTTACCTGCACTGGTCTTGTTTGCCATCCTCCTGGAAAGCGGGAGCTATGAGGCTGTGGTGTGCAGGGGAAGAACCCAGCGTCACCCCGCCCTTCACCACCAACAGCCACTCACTCATTCAGCTTGGGACTGGAAGGAGGTTGCAGCACAGAGGGATGTAGGGAACGTGAGGGGCGGAGGGGTGGGGTCTTGGTTTTCTCTCTTGCAGGTGGAGGCTCTCGAGCAGTAGTTGGCAAGTCTAGAACCACCGGATCCTTCTACCTCACCAGTGTGAGTTCTACCATTGCCAAACACCACCGGAAAGCTGCCCGACGATAGACTCGTCAGCCATCGCGAGTCCACCAAAAGTACGTCAAAGCGTCGCATGTCTGTCTTCTCCCATATTGGCACCACACATAATTGCTCAAAGCATATTTACAGCAGCAAAAATGTGCTAGTGCCAAAACGGGCACAAGAAGAAACAAGGAGGAGAGACTGGCGCTGCTGTAATCAAGAGGAGATGTCCATCCGAGAGCGCGGCGGGCCACAGTGGTTCTTTCTCTGCTCTGTTTATGGCCCTATGGTAATTCACTGATAGTGAGCTCTCACAGTGAATTCTACCAGTGCCATACACAGAACAGGAGTCAATGTCAAGACTGCCGCGGCCGCTGGGGGAAAAAACCTGGAGAGAAGAGAGAGAACAGATGATAGGCAGAACCGGCAAAGTCCAACAAACAGACACAACACTATGTTGGACGGGACTGAATGCCTGAGCATGATATTTCAGGAGCCACAACCTGTCATAATGGCTTCACAATTGAAATATAAATGTTTGGCAAAACAGTTTAAAAAAAAAAAAGAAAAACCTTGAATGAAAAAATATTATATGATATCTAAAAAGGCCCCCTTGTTGCTACGAGAACACGAGTGATGCTCTTCCAGCGGAAACGGGTTAAAAATTTGGTTCAGTCAAGTTCAGTCGCTTAAATTAACATCAGGCAATCCAAGCTACATTGACCGACTGATCCCTGAAAATGGCCGCCCTCAGGGTCAACCGAGGACACTGCGGCAAAACTACGGCAAAAAAAATAAATAAGAATACGCAGTGGGCTAACATTGCCATTTTGTGTGTAACGCAACCTCTGCAGTGATGCGGCTTTCCTGACTTGTGGACGCCGTTGCCGGTGTCCCAGACGCCCTAGACGCCCCACCCTTTTCTGCAGCCATTATCTTGCTCACCCTGGGCCCATTCCATTGATCCCCGGCCATTCAAACTGCGTGCTAAGTGATTCCTCAGACGCCCCAAATGGCTCCCATCGCCATTTCCTGGACTCAATCAATAGCACTAAAAAAGAGGCACCGAAAGAACCGCTGGTCCTGTTTGGTTATCTAATGAGCTTACAATGACATTAAGTTTATTTGGGGGTGGCCTGTGAATTACGAAAATAAATTTAGTCAAGTCATCACTTTGAATTATTAAATTATGTCTTATTGTCATGACGTCATCATGGCATACTGTCGTTACTGCAATATCCGTTTTTAAATATTTTTCTTTCAACCTAGATCAAAATGAACATGTAAAAATAAAGATATCACTCACCCGTTCGTCACTTATATTTTGAGTGTTATTATTGTTATTTTTCGTGCCATCGTTAATAGGAGCTGCTGCAAAGCCCCATCCGCTTAATCGCATTTGTGACCCGCAACTTCGACGCTTGTTTCCGGAGGATTTATAGTTCGTGTCATGCAAACCTTGACTTGAAGTCGAAACTTGGGGGAAAACAATAACGAAATAAAAACGAGGGGGCTGGGGGGTGAAATCGTTTTCTCGCTGACCATCCCCGTCACGACAACGATGCCATTAACTGAATGTTTTTTTTAATATTTATATCGTGTAACTGTATAAACGGTATCGGCGTTCATGGCGGTGCTCCGGAGCAGGTGTAAAAACAGGTGCAACGCAATTCAAACATGAATGTCAAATAAAGACAGATAGACGGCTGGAAAATAAAAAAAAAAGTTTAAAAAAAAATTTATAACCACTTCACTAAAACGATACAGCTTTTTTGGTCAACATTTTTACAACTGATTTCAATTTAAAATTTTTAATTTCAAGAAAGTCAATGCCGTGTTTTTTTTCCCGTATGAGCTTTCGGGCTGTTTTATAGAGAAAAAAAGATGAAGAGACAGCGGCAGTGAAATTATGATAAATACGAAATTTCGTTCATACCTTATTGCGGTTCCACAGCGTGGTGCGTCATCGGGGGTCTGCTAACTCGAGTGCATTTAATCTGCAATTAATATGCTTTCGGTTAAAAAAAATGAAAAGAAAAAAAGTATGAGTGCCTGCTGTGCGTGCTCACGAGAGGCAGCGCACAATTCCAATGAGACAAAAGACGAATCCGAGCAGCGTCGTCAACTTCCTGAGTATCAAATGTCAATTGGAGCCTCACTCCAACTCCTCTCCCCGCCCGCCTCCCCCTTGCTCCCTCCCCCTCTTCCTCTTCCCTCCCCTCTACCTGTCGTGCACCTTTTTTTGAAATGCGCATGCGCAAAAACGGAGCTCACCACTTCCGCAGGTGGCTTTTAAAAATGTCCCCCTTCCAAGCACCCGCCCTGTTCGAAGTGTTGAATATTTCTTTAGTGTAAAACGTATCCGACACATTTTAGCCCCTCCTGCCCCATTTTAGGATTAAACGATTTCGTGGCATTTTCTCATTCAGAACGCCCCTTTTATTTATTTGTTTGGTTTGTCCCAAACACATCAAGAACAGATTTATGTCACCTCATCGCTTTCTTATTTTTTTCTTTTTTCTTCTTCCTTTCCTTTTTTTTGATATGTACATTTGCATTTTTGTGCGGACCAGTTACTCATCTAAAGGCCACTTTATTAGGGACAACTGCTAATGATATGCAACAGAAGAGCTGCGTCAACAATTCTATATATTTAAAATGTATTATACCGGTCATGTTTTTATTAATAACCACTGTCTACTGATGTGACTGTATCTCTATTTTATTAATCTATAATACCAATACATTACTTTTCTACTGTTTAAAATTGTTGCTTCCTGGTGAAAAAAAATATGAACACATGAAACATTGTAGATCAGGGATCAGTAATATGTTGACCCCCTGATTTAGGCTACTGCGGGCCTGTTCTATCTCACCAGTAATTACAGTTAAAGTAAGTATCAAACATGTTTGTTTTGTTGCTGTTATTAATTTTTTTTAATCACACTTGATTTACTGTACATTTGGAAATTATATTTATTTGAAAGAAATCTCATATAGTGCAATAACCAAACCATGATGGAGCTCAAGGATGATTAAACAGAGGCCTTCGAGGCCTGCAGGCCCTTTTAGTATCACACCGGGCCTCCATGCAACATCTAACCAAAAATATGATAAAAAATATAATGCACCACCGCAATAATAAGCATTTCCTCCTCCTTACTCTCGATGATTAAACAAACAATTAAGCAGACAGCAGCACATTTACCACCACACACTGCGCCATGGTGCCCCTCCTCCCTCGTGTCAGGCTTAGATGCTGCTGAGGCTTCTCAGGCCTAAGATGCTGTTGGATCGAATGACGTCCAGATGGCTAAGGGCAGCATAAAAAACGGAGAGAGATAAAGGAAGGTATACAACCTGATTGGTTTGCGGCCTCCTCTGCTTGCCTCTCCTCCGGCGGAATGACTCTGATGCAGTGAGGATGCCTCATATATGGAAGCAAGCGCTCCTCCTCCTCCACATACCTGCTGCTTTTAATTAGTCAGATACCTGCACAGTGGAAGGCATCAGGAGTTAATGTAATATTCAAAAGGTGATGGAAGCGCGGTTTGGGTTACTGGCATGGCTGAATAGCGACGCTGACATCCAGCCCACCTGCATAGAGGGAGTGAGACACCTGAGCCTCGGATCACCTGTTGTTGGTGGATGAATATTTAACATGCTAACGTGTGGAACAGGTGAGGATCAAATGATGAGACACACGACCCGGCATGAAATAATGATGCTCCGCTATCAAATGCGAGAAGAAGAAAATATTGAAATGGGTTTCACCCAAAATAAAAAATAATTAAACAGGAAAAGATGATATGAAGATGTAGTGTATTGCTCTTTCAAGTTAAATATAACTGAACTGTGGTTAATAAATGTACTGAACCTGAAAAGTAAAACTTGCAGCTACAATTTTTACTTTTCATACACAGTACATATATCGCGCACATTCGCACGCACAAGCACACACACACTTAGTACCAGTTAAAAGTTTGGAAACTTCAAATTCAATCGGACTCAACACATTGAAGGGGTCAAGCAATTAACTCTTGCACAGACGTGAACTGAAAGTCATTCCAAGTCATAACGCATCATTCACATCATAAAGCTAACTGAGAAAAGAAGGCGCCTACTTTGAAGACTCTACTCTATAAAACATTCTATTTCGATTTTTTTTGTCTTTGGATGGTTCAGGAAATGTTTAAATAATGGAAAAAAAAACCCCACACTGGATTAGAGGGATTTCCAAACTCATGACTGGTACTGTAAATATATATCCATATATATACACATACAGTATATTCTATTTTCCAATACACAGCAAAGTATATTCGTGAAACATTTTTAATGATAATTTTTATTATAAAAATAATTGTAATCATCTCAAGTTGACTGTCTCTTTGTAAGGTGTATCTTTGATTCGACCAGTAAACTGAGCTTCAATCAAGCCACTGGAGTGACTCAGAGCTCATCAAAATGACTCATTCAACCAAACAAAGCCCGCTTCAAATTTGACCCTCTTATCCTAACCGTGCACAAATGATCTCTTAAAAAGCTTCCGATTGATTCCAACCTGCTGTTGTTGTTGTGGCGTCTGAGGGCAGGGCTCATACCTTAAAAGGCCGCCGCCATTGCAGCGGTAGTACAGTATCAGCGGCAAAATGGGTCACATGACCACCACCATCTTGAGGAGGACCAATGGGACAGGCCGGAAGGGAGGCTTTTTGGCATTACGTCACCGCTTTGTCCTGCACTGCGGCGAAAATGGGGAGCTTTAAATATTTCATTGAGCGTGTCAGGTTGCTGCACCTCTGGAGGTCAACGCTCCTCCATCCTCATCCTCTCGATGTCGAGGGTTGATTGAGGCGGGCATTTCTGCAGAAAAACTGAAAAATAATGATTACTGAGCAAACAAAAAGTACGTCTTAGTGAGAGGGAAGCACTTTGAAAGAATCTGACAGTTGTTCCTCAGGGCTCTGATATGGATACCTGACAGTTTGGTTACCAGCCGAACGCAGGACACAGATAGGCAGACCACCATTACCGCTCACAATCACCTCTAGGTACAATTTAGTGTGTTCCATTAGCTAAACATGCATGTTTTTGGAATGTGTGTGTGTGTGTGTGTGGGGGGGGGGGGCGCAATACCCAGAGGAAACACACGCAGGCACGGGAAAGAACATGCAAACTCCACACAGGAAGGCGGACGTGCTAACCAATCGCTCATCTTCCGGCCACTTAGAAGAAGAAAAAACAGCTCAAACATTAGAAATGTGACACGTACCGTTAAACAGTACTATAACATTATTCGGACATATTGTATATGGCTATACTTATTGCACAGTGCAACTAAATTCATGACAACCTGATTCAATAAAAATAACAAGCGGAGGAAAAAGACGTCAAAGGGTAGAAGCAGTAGTAGGTTGTATAGCCGCCCAGAAATGGGACAGATTGATGCGTGACAGAATTTTTTTTAATAGCCTAGAAGGGATTAAAGTGCCTTATCTCACCACATTTCTCTCCCTCCCCTCAAACCACTGGTCATTGCATGGCACAGCCATGTTCAAGTGCATGAGACACCAGGCGCCACCATCTGGCGATAAAGGAAAAGTTCAAAATAAAAGCACGTACAACAAAATACCACCAGCATCAGAAAAATCATCACATGCCTGAAAATAACAATGAAATTAAATTATTGTCCAGCATTATCGCGCTAAGGGATGGAGGTTATCAAGGCCCCACGAAGAAGATGGTTGTTTAGAACAATGCTGACACCTTGTGGCCAGCCCTGGTACTTGAGCACTTCCCCAAATGAGAACCTATTTTTGAACACTGGTGTGAAAATAAAATACTCAAGTGCCTCATACTAATCTGTTTCGCCGAGTTTTAAAATAAACAAAATCAGATATTTTAATTTGAGTGTGCAAAATAAAATACAAATTCTCCAAATAAGTCAGTCGTTTTGTACACATTGAATGTTTTATTAAAAAAGAGAGAAGTTATAACAGTATATTTTTACACCACTATTCATGAGGTTATAAGCCTATTCATGGAGAGCATTTGTCCTTATGTTTTTTTTGACAAGCATGCCCACTTCACAATGTCAAAAAAAAAAAGAAAATGAAAATATAAAAAGAGGGGCACAAAGGGGGGGCAAGTGGGGGCTTGGGGGGGGGGGGTGCTGTGAATAAGACCAAGGAAGCAATTTCGGGGTAAATAAAAATAAAACACTAGGTAGCAAAGAGTGCATGCTGTGTGTAATGTGTGGGCTTCGACATGTCCAGAACTTGTGGCACGGGAATGGGAGGTGTGCATGCAAGTGCACAGTAGGTAGACACAGATGGGAAGTATACACTGTGCTGAAAATACAACCAAGGCTCCCTGAACGCAACACAAGTCAACTGCTTGTCATGTTGAAGTTTCGAGGTACACTTTTCAACCAGGGCCACTTGCAATTTTTGGGTTAAGTCAGAAAAAGCTCATTTAGTTTGAAAATGAAGACTTGGCTGAATCAATTCTTTGCACTTTTAACGCAAAGTTAACTGACTTTTTTTCCCCTCCACACACCAACAGCAGGCTGAGTGAGTATATGGTCACTTTATTAGCCAGCAGGTGCACAATGCTTCTGTAAAAACAAAAGGAGGACTTCAACATAAAGAGAGCTGTTTAGTTTTTTTGCCAAGATGTTACAAATATTTTTTTTTGGGGGGGGGCACTTTATTTTTCTCCCATTCAACAATCTAAGTGGGATTACAGAGGTCCAGCACAATACCGCACAAAGGTAATAGCAAGAATTCCAATCTGGATTACTTTTAAAACAAAAAACTCTTTCAGGGGCGCGGGGCTGTACTATTTATTACGTTTGTAAAATTGCTGTTTGGTGGTTAGGATTAGGAATGAAAGAAAAAAAAAAAGAAAAAGGGGGGTGGGCTAGGAACATTTGTTGGCAGCTTCCAGAGAAATAAAATCTGAATCTGCATACGACCGTTTTGGGTTATCCTGAGAGGGCGCCGATCGAAAATCAAATTAAAAAAAAAAAAAAGCCTGCACCTTGCTACACTGAACCTCTTTAAATGTACCGCCGATGCAACACAAATCAAGGACGTGGTGCCAGCCTTTCCATGTGCCTCTTGTTTCGGATGGACTATGCTAGGAAACATCTGCACAAATGAAGCATCTTATACGTAACATCACACGACAGACGCCATCTAACTTAAAAAAAAAACAAAAAAAACGACAACAAAAAATCTTGACTTAAGCCATATGAATGCTATCTATTTGGAGGACTTGCAACCCAGAACTAGCTATGTATGAGCATCCATCTAAGTGTAGATTGTCCAAAGAGGAAGAGGAGTCCCAAATGTGCTTTTTTTTTTTTTTCTTGATCAGCTTCCTTTGTTGTTGTTGTTGTTGTTGTCGATGAGGCACAGAGGAGGGGAGTTGAGCTGGGATCCATACTACTGCATTCTCGGAGGGGAATACATTGCGAGGTCCTCTCCGAGTACTTGTACTGCAGTGTTTGGTACTGTAGACACGCAATTCCCGCGTTGGGAGAAAAACTGGGCATGGAGGGGGAGGTGCGGGGGATTAAAACGTGGAAAATGGGACCCCCGTGAATCCAAAGCTTGCTCAGAGCAGTGATGTCACGTTGAGTGATGTCATTTGTTCTGGTGACCCCCCCCCCCCAAATAAAAGTCACTGCCGAGCCAGCGTCCAAAACCGAGATCGCATCTGTCCGTGAGCATCGCGACATACCCTGTGCGTGATTGTGCGTCTCTCCGAATACTGTCTTTGCGTTTGGCGCCACAACCCCTTTGACACACACAAGACAAAAAAAAAAAAAAAGGCCGGGGGGGTATGAGGAAGAGATGCCAAGAGGGGGAGAGGAGGAAGCTAGATATTCATAAAAATCCTTGTTTAGTAATAATAATAATAATAAAAAAATCAAGGTGTTTAAATATGAATATTATAAGTCTGCTTTGTCATGGGTTAGGAAATCAAATATAGTCTCTGTTGGGGGCGGGGCATAAGGGTTGGGGGTCTTGGGGGGCGGTTTAGGGGTGCTGCAGGAGGAGTAGGATGTCCACCACTACAACTCCATGTCCTGGGCCTCGTCCTCGGAGAAGTCGGACATGGAGCTTTCGGACGAGGAGTCGCCCGCCCCCTCCTCTTGCTCCTTTAGTGCCTCCTCTGTTGCATATTTCTGGATGTACTCTGCACACACACGGTAACGTATCATTGAAATACCTTTTTTTTTTGTTGTTTTTTTGCTTTGGGTCTTCTTCCGCAAACCTTTGATTTTCTGCTTGTACTCCTCTGGCCTGTGCAGGTACATGGCGGCCGCGTCTCCGTTCAAAGGATCGATGGGGTTGGGGTACGCCAGCAGCTGGGGCAGGAACGACTCAAAGATGTTTGTCAAATCTGCCGGGCACACAAAAAGTCAGTCAATGTGCGGCAAGCTGACCTTGATTTTCAATCCCAAAAACTGTCAGTCAAGAGGAGGGAATCAATGTGGAGCGCAAATGGTAATCAAGTAAAATTACTCACCCTTTGAAGGCTCCTGAGAAAATTGGCTGTCGCTTCTCTGTTGAGTTCCCCGTTTGACATTCTCCGCTACGCTTCCAAACGGTATGCGACATGGACGCTACCAGCTTGCCAACTGCGTGGCGGCTATTGTACTCGACAGGGCTAAATGCTTTCCGATGTCCCAAGTGAAACGACGGTAGCTAACACGGCTAAAACGAATATGAAACAATACAAGGGCCGTGCAATTGCAAGCTCCTGCTGTTCTACTCTCGTCCGCTAGGTGTCAGTACTGAGGCCTTTATGAAAAGAAGGGGGCAGGGGGGGTGCTTGCACTTCCCCAGTAAAGCCTTTTTGTTTTGTGTGCGTGGCCCTGCAACAGCTGCTCAACTTCCGCAATCATTTCCAGAACGGTGGCCACCGCCGCTAAATCATCTCCGTCACAAAGGGGGCTTTGACCTTTCCTGACGCTGGTGTTACCTCATTAGAATTCACCTCTCCCCTCAGTAAGAAGATTAAGGCAATTCAGCAACACACACACACGGACGCACTCACCGTAAAGGGCTGTCCACGTCTGGTTGATGACATCTAAACACACTGTTCCTGACCTGGTTGGAGGAGCAGAGGTCATGTTGGTAGGAAGCAGATTATTTTCGACATACAGTAAATATTCGAAACGCGGTCCCTGAAAGGGTTCAAATGTTTTTTTTGTTTTCAATGATATATAGGTTGATTTTTTTTTAATATCCCCAAAAAATAATTGGCACGCGGTCCCTGAAAGGGTTAAAATGTTATTTTTTAAAATATTAGGTTTAATTTTTTTTAATATCACAGAAAATTGAAACATGGTCCCTGAAAGGGTTAACATGTTTTTTTTGTATTTAATGTAGTTATTTTTAATATTATTTAAAAAAAAAAATCAAAATGTGGTCCCTGAAAGGTTAATTTTTTTTATATCCCCAAAAAATAATCGGAACGCGGTCCCTGAAAGGGTTAAAATGTTATTTTTTTAAAATATGAGGTTGAATTTTTTTTAATATCACAAAAAAATTGAAACATGGTCCCTGAAAGGGTTAACATGTTTTTTTGTATTTAATGTAGTTATTTTTAATATTATTAAAAAAAAAATCAAAATGTGGTCCCTGAAAGGTTAATTTTTTTTTATATCCCCAAAAAATAATCGGAACGCGGTCCCTGAAAGGGTTAAAATGTTTTTTTTAATATTAGGTTTAATTTTTTTTAATATCACAAAAAAATTGAAACATGGGCCCTGAAAGGGTTAATGTGTTTTTTTTTGTATTTAATGATGTAGTCATTTTTAATATTATAAAAAAAATCAAAATGTGGTCCCTGAAAGGTTAATTTTTTTTATGATAAAGTTTGATTTTTTTTTTTTTTTAATAATCACAAAATAGAGGATCCGGCACTCTAAGCATTGGATTAATGAGACTCAGACAAACAATGCGGTCGGCCATGTTTTGGCTTCATTCATCGCGGTGGTAATCGGCGGCTGTTGTCGTACTTACGCTTCGTCGATGTTTGGATGGAAGATCTTGTTCATGAATCCTGAAAAAAAAAAGTTCAACAAATATATATTTAATGTATCAAATTGTTCCATCGGTTGCGACGCTCTTCACCTATTGACGGCGATTTGAAGGGGTATTTGTCCGGCAGGTCCACTCGCACCTTCCACACGCCGCCCTCGTACGGTGCTGAAATAAGACCGGTGAGACATCAGTTGCGAGGGGGACGTTTTTCCGCCATGTCGCGGGAAGAAAGCAGCGTCAACTGAAAGCGACCCGCCTCGTGTGCCAGTTGGAAGAATTCATGACTTTGATGCACAGCAGATGTCGGGGGAACGGCACGTTACCTCTTATGAGCGTTTTTGCGAGGCCGCATAAATTGAGCAAATAATAAAAACGTGTATAAAAGACGAGACTTACTTCCCTGTGGTCCGAAAAACTTCACAACAAACTCATTGAGTCCACTGAGGATGGTGACTTCGTGTTTGCTTTCGATGCTGATAGGCTGTGGTCAAGGACTTTCATTTGCAATCGAGATTCTTTAAGTGACTTCATCAATGTACAGACAAGCTCATGCAATAAGGACCCATGAGCTCCATAGTCGCAGCCGGGCTTGTCAGTCCTGGTAGAGTGTGTATCCCATTAGCTTTAAGCACTGACCCCCGTCCTCCCCCCCCAAAGGGTCAAATCAAACTAAGGGGTTATTTTCAGCACCGGCGAAAGCGAGCGGAATCCCTGACCTGAGCCAGCGCGACGCTCGGACCGGGCCAAGACACGACTTTCGAAGGACGTCAAGAGATTGGAGCATTCGCGCATGCTAGCGTCCTGCTAATTGTGAAATTAAATCACTCGTGCGTATCACCCCGAAAAGGGGTGTGGGGGTGGGACGGACCCTTGCGTGGCAGCGACGTGTGGTTTACACTACCGGTCAGACTTGGCAAAGAGTTATTAGGCTCGAGCTGTATCAGAGCAGCCGAATAAAGACGGCAGGGATGGAGCATTTGGTCAACCGTAGCGCAAGCAAAAAAAAAAAAAGAATGACTTTCAAAGAGCTGCTTTGAACTAAGTACGGCGCAGTTGTTATTGTTTGGAAAGCTACGAGCACAAGTTCGATGCTGAGCGACACCCGCACTCTCCCTTACCTTGGATTAGAATAGATAAATCATAATCTGTGGCTTGCACCGGGTGTCATTATCTTTTCATCCACACAGCATCTTGACCTAAACGAAATCAATCCTTCCTCGAAATTTACAGACTTTACTTTCTATAAGCACCTGAAAAAAATGTCAAACAACAACAAAAAAAAAGAACAAACTTCTTTCTTGGTCTGCAATTAAACATTTATCCCTCGCCGACCACAGTTTGACTTTTCAAAGACGTTCAAGGGTTTTAAATATGCTGTTTACGCTTGTGGCGTAGACGTGCCTTTATTTTCATCCCTTCAAAATATCCCGTTCTGACCAACCTCGTTCCAAGTATGGAACACAAACATGGAAGGACAGGCACAGTGTCAAAAAGGCAAATGACTTTTTTTTTCCCCCCTCTAAAAACCACCTCCCGGCATCTATATTTGTTTTACAACGAAGAACACCCAAATTGAATCATGGTCTCAACGCAGCACATTTTGCGCACACAACATCCTGATAAATATTTATGAGCTTGGATTTTAATAACGTCTGATTAAATTCACTCATAAAGCGGCGACTATTACGCTGACCACCAGCTGAGATGGAACAGAAGCCATAACCAAGCTACTCCAGCAAGGGAAAAAAAAAACAAGCAAATGAAAGGTTAGTACGAACAAAAAGCACCGCTTCATGTCCCCCGAGCGACTGGAAGGACACGTCACGTGACGGCCAAGAGAGTGGCGTGCTGCGAATATGTCGGAACGGAGAGAAAGGTGGAAGAGCGACGGCAACAAAAAGGTAGCGACGGGCGTCTTCCCCTGAAAGCCGAATGACAACATCGCTTTGCTATGCGGACGACACTTCAAACGTTTCAACACGAGTCAAACACGCAAAGAGTTTCCACTGTAGAGCGGAAGACAAGCAAACCAGACGAGTTACAGAACCGAAGTGGGCTTGAATAAAAGCCTTGTGGCACACAAATTCAACGCTGTCCAGTGAAACTATTTCAAATATTCCTGTTCCTGAAATGGTTCCGCGACAAGGTTTGAATGTGTGAGAGCATAATAAGCGTCCTATTTTTAGGCGCAGCTCAACGGCAAGTCCAAACAAAAGCAGTGGGGGGGGGGGTGACGGTACACCTTTAATGAGCATTTCTCCAACACAACTTTTTGCAACGACTGACTGAAAATGTCTCTTAGCAGGGACAAATATTGGCTTTGGGTGCATACTAAAATGTCTAAAAATTTTACCACCCGAGCTCACGCAAAGGCGACGGAAGGCAACGGCGCTTTGCAGCTAAGGGCGACGACGTACAAGCGCAAGGCCTTGCAGATGAAAGGCAGGAAGTATTGCAGTCGTCCGCCGGCGTACAAAAGCTTCCCCTTCCGGTAAAAAAAAAAATAAAAAGACAGAAGCGACTAGGATAACATGCTATATACAAACAAACTCCAGACACAAAGATACCACTTTGAACGACAATTATAAAAATTGACAAAATGACAAGTCAGTTGAAATGAGAAAAACAGATACCGTCAAAGGCTGCTGTGCTATCTCACACTTTGAAGTTCAACTGAAACCGCCGTGAGAGCAAATATAACGCGAGTGATTCTGTCACCTTCCAGGCAAAATTGACTGGATACGCATCCGCCAGCTTCGGGAGGGGGCGGGGGGGGTGTAGCCCCCATGCATATGCGCACCGCGCATCTTTGGAATGCCCGCTAAACAGATTACTGTGCGCCCTGGGTTGCCCTTCGCTCGCCATTCTGAAAAGCGGCGGCGGACCGGCAAAGAACGGCGACTTGGGAAGCCGCGGCAGGAAGAGCAACACCAGCGAGAACCGGAATTAATCTCACGTCCAAAACACCCCCCCACCTGATGAGTAGCTCGATTTTTACACATTTGTTTACAGTCCGAGTCCTCTACTTGGGAGTGACTTTTTTTTTTTTTTTTATCAACTGCCGCCACGTGTTCCATCTGCTCTCAGCTCGACTGTCTATCGGTCGTCACCCTGATAAGTCGGCAGAGGGGCCAGTCAGAAAAAAAAAAAAGATGTTAAAAGCACCTGAACAGCAGATCTCCCTCAGGCATTCATTTATGGAACTAGCGCCTTCCACTCCGCCGTCTCGATTCCGGCTCCGACAAAATAAACCCGTTTGCTATCAGCCTGTGTGGTCCACAAAAAAAGAACCTCGCAGTGCTTTTTACATATCAATGGTGATGCAGCCCCAAGGGCCAGACGCTGACGCTTTGCAGCAGTGAAAAGCTGCGCTTGCCGGATGCAGAATGGCCTTTTATTTAGATTTTTAAAACTTTTTTTGAAGGGCAAAGAATCCAGCGCCAAGTGCACTTCAGAACAAAACAACTGCTCGAAGGCTCTATGCTTCATGGAAAGCCCAATCTATTTTAACAGCATTGCCATGCAAATTCACTCTCCATTAGAACAGGCCCCGGCTAACCCCCCCCCCCCCCCCTCCCGCGTGCGAGGTGCGGGAGCACGTCGCCGCACGGGCTCTTTTGTCTCGTCGGGAGAGAAACGAGAGCCCACCCAGCGCAAACAAACACGACTTCCCCGCGCCGCTCCTCCTCTCGAGCCTTTCACTGACTCGACAGTCTATTTACGGCAAATAAATAAATAAAAAATGGGGGCGGGGGGGTGGGGGGGGTGTCGGTCAAGTAAAACAAACAAAACAACGGCTTGGTTAATTGTCGCGGCTCGGGAGAACTTGCCGCTCGGATCTGAGGCGGACTGTCTAATGAGCTCACGGGCAGACGCCATGTTGGACACGGGCTAACGCACAAGCTGCGGTTTCAACACTGACGTGTTGAGGAAAGTGCTGACGAGCCGAAATTCTCGAAAGAGACGGCCGATGTGATCACATGCTGATAAGGAAGACAAAGGTTGAGTGGGGGGGGGGGGTCGTTCGACACGCATGATGCACAAACACTGACTTCAAAAATCACGCCGCAACAGGGCCCAGATTCCACATTAACGCTGCGGCTAGGCTCACTTACCCTCAAATCAATGGAACTGAAGGAGCTTGTTGCTCGTGAGTGAATGGCAGAGCCCAACTGAAAGGGGAAAAAAAATCTTGAGCAAAACAAAGAAAGGAACTTGAGACCGTCTGTTTTGCAAAGGGAACTCAGCCATGCGTACAACCTCCGGCATTGATCGTGCTGCGAGATTAACTGCGAGGGCCTCAAACCTCCAACCGTCTACAGATGCCTTGCTCCGTGACAGGCGGTGAACTGTCAATTACGACCCGCCGCACACCGAAAAATAAAGCAGGCCAATGTGACCGAGGTGACCCACGGTTCAAAAAAATATATTTGCTGACTCTCTCCCAAAAACAGAACGCAAGCTGAAACATCATCCGGTCACAAGCCAGTCAGCCACCTCCTGCTTAAAATTTTAAAAAAGTCTGAAAGGTCGCGAGGTCCCGCTTTTAGGGTCGGCTCTGATTCTGAAAATCAAGTCAGTCAGTCGATTAACACCTGTGCCCTCCCCTTTCTTTTGCTCTGGTGCAGTTTAGCACCCGCGGCTTGGACTGGCAATAGGCCGAGGTCACCCCAAAAAAACCCAACAACAAAAGGACTCGGGGCCACTGATGCTGTCCGGATGTCGTGTTTCAGGAGCTCAACAATGAGGGGAGCTGAATGGCCAAGTGGAAGAGTGGATAAAGCACCGATTTGGCATTCAGCCTCAGGATGGAGGTGGTCGAGAGACCGCTGTGGGGTGGAAAGAAGGGGTGGGAGGTGGGGGGTATAGAAACCGACCCGACTGAGAATATATCTGTGGCTTGAGGGCAAAAACGCTGCACTGACACTTAACGTCAAGGAGAAAGGAAGCGCTCGGACCTGTTTGGAATCACCTGTAGGGATACAAAAATAACCGACAAAAGACCCCAAATGCGGGTGGGGGGGCCGCGGGGAGCGCCGAGGCGCGGACCTCAAACTCCCCACTGTGCAGAATATAAATTGAGAGTCGCCATGCTTCACAGAACTGCTCGACAATCATTTTCCAGACCTTCCAGGAGTGACTGAAAGGTGGAATACAATGTCTATGCAGCCGCTCTCTGGTAATGACATTTCAGCGGGGAGCTAACCAGAAAAATGCAGTTTACAGACCCCCCCCAAAAAAAATTTAATAATAATAATCTCGCCTTTCATGCGTGTCATCTCAACCACAACACATTTGGAGGAATATTAGCTTTGTATGAAGTGCACTAGAAGCATTTCTGCGCCCCCCCCCCCTCACCCCAATTCTCTACGGCCAAATTCCACCATCCGGATGCCACAAGAGCTCGCATTCACCATAGGCTTAAGTCCTTTTGTGGCCAACCTGTGCTCGAATTCCAGCGGCTCGCTGCGAGAAAGCGCGCATTGTAGCGAGGCAAAAAAAAAAAAAAAAAAGGTATATATATTGAGTGACCTCAATCCCATGAATGTAATGATGGGAGATTGGAGTCAAGCAATTAAAAAAAAAATAAACAAAGATAAACCATCATCCTGTTGCTAATTGCTAACTCCACAAGCAATATTTGGCCAAGGGACGAAAGGCTAGAATACTTGGATAACAGAACAATTTGCGTCAAGCATACACCATGACCATCTTATTAAAATAGTACCCAGATGTCATGTGACTGGAATGCTAGCAACACGAGGAGCGAGGTTGCAAAACATATCAACGGGCCCCCGGTTGGTACAAATCTCAGCACTTACAACGTGACTGTGAGCGACACAGTGAAGTCACTCCCGACTTTCATTTTCAGGTATTCCCTCACCGTCCTCGCTCTAATTCCCCACAGCACTCCGGTGACAAATTAATATATCGCGCTATGACATTGTGGTTTTGGTTACGTCAATAAAGGGGGTGATGCAAGGACGAGATGTCATGGTCAGTACATGAGTCCTGCATAAGCTAGTGAAGAGAAGTGAGCAGGTGGCGGTGAAAACCTGTTCCACCATCCCCCCTGCCCCAGCCCCAATCAGGGAGAAGTGGGGGCGTGCTATTCCAGGGTTGAACATTGCCAACAGGGTTCAACAAATGTGCATTGACATATAAGAGAAAATGACCCTTGATTGATTAAATGCAGACAGTTCCAGGACAAGTTCACCTTATTAGAAGCAACAAACAGTGTGGAAGGCACACATCTGACTAAGCTTTACAGCCATGCCATCAGCTGTTCTCAGCACCTCCCTCATGTGCTTTCTGTCTAGTAACAGCCCACCCAATGATTAGGCTCCACCGTGCTGGGACAAAAACAACAACAAAAAAATTATGTGCTTCGAGAACAGTATACAGACGACAGTGACATTGTAGTGGGTTAAAAAAACTGTTTGTTGTCAGCGCACGTTTAAAAGACAAAAACACGAACAAAAACAGTGACACGACGACTTCACAAGAAGCGAGATGTGTGAAAAGTTGGCCCCGCGACACCTGCGGTGCACCTTTACTTGCCTGCCACGGGTCACCTCTTATTTTCCACGAGCATTTCAATAAAACGGCGAAAAGGCAAAAGGCACACGTTGCGTTTGCCGGACGCACCCCCCCTACACACACACACAAGTACAGTACGGTGAGCCTCGGAGAGATCAGGTGGCCATTTTGATGTTGGAAAAAAACCAACCAGCAAGACTTGTCGCTAGCTCGCTAGGCTAACACACAAGCTACTAAGCTAGCGTTCCAAGTGACAGCTGCGCGAGTGCTCTCTTGGAAAAACGACACATTTTACCCCCCCTCAACACATTTTGCTATGATCGCACCACAGCCAGCAGAAAGTCCTGGAACAAAAGACTAAACAGGCAGCGTTCTCATTTGACGTCCTTCTGTGCATTATGTAAACAAGCTGGTGTGCCAACGTGTAAAAGGAGGCGAAATTTGACACAAATCCTCTTGACAGCAGACAGGGCAAAGCCATAACAGTTCGGGTGTTTTATTCAAGCCGTGCTACATTCAAAGTGCCCCCCCCCCTCCCAATTTAACGAAAGACATTCCTGTAAAGGGCTGAGCAACGTTAGCATCTGCTCGAGCTCCTGCAGTTATTTCTGAACACAAGACGAGCGAGCTAAACAATACACCCCAACGTTAACGATAGTTTAGTGATCCTAAAATACACAAACTGGACGTTTTTGACTCGTTAAATCGAATCGCCAACTAAATGGTAAACAGGTTACGAATAGCCCAAGCTTTGAGAACAAAATGTTGTTTACACAAACACCAGTCAGTGACAATGGAGACTCTATGTGTTAGGACATCAGGACAGACGTCAATGGAACGTTAGCTCGTATCTTAACTCCACACACAAAAGTGGCCCAAGAGGCAACTGAGGCTTGTTTATGTTGATAAAAAGGATACAGTTTCACCACGTCGGTGTCCATTCGCCTTTTGCCCGGACTTGGAGACGACATTTTTGCGATTTCCACCGCAGAACACAGGCAGGTCAACGGAAAGCTAGCCCCTGACACCCAAGAGAGACTAGCAAACGGCACTATCCGAAAGTTAACATTGGCTTGGGGGAAATGTTGGCAGCAAACACTTCTTCTTGGCTTGAGCGTATCCGTCCTACTCTGCGGCCGAACTAACGTTCAACGGACGACTAGCGTTCACTGCTCTCAGCGCTCTGGCCATGGTTCTGACAAGCTGGGATCCCTCCGCGCATACGTCATATATGCGCGACTAACGTCACCGTCGACGGACATATTTGTAGTTTTTCATGTATAGCAAACAAGAGAACGTGGTATCAGTGAGATGAAACGCGTTTCTTTGTTGCAAGCTGTCACAAGGACAGTCAGGAATGTCTGACTCGTCGTAAATTCAATTATATTAGCCTTTTATATGAAAAGAAATAATTTGAAAATAGCAACACTGAGATACAAACATGTATTATTCAGTGCATAATAAAGAAAAAAGACTAACGTGATCAAAATCAATTTTCTCAACAGAAAATAGACTGTTAAAATGAAAACAAACAAGTCCCCCATTGGCTTCTTCTTTGGAATATTATGGAAGCATTAACATTAATGAATGAGCATGTCTGACTCGCTTGCGCCCTCTGCGGGCTCCTAGACGTAAGTGACATCCATTATGCCATGATGGTTTCTTTTATTTATTTATTTCATTGGGACAGTGCACATTCATCAACACAAGAAAAAACGGTGTAAATGCGCGGTCTAGTTTTCAGCCGGGCAGGTTTCTTAACATAAACATAACATCAACAGTTCATATAAAATAACAAAATAATATAACACAACACATAACATCAAACACGGACAGTGGTGCAATCTTAGCCACTTTTCCTGAATACGCTTTGTTGTTTGAAGGAATTCGAGATGAAAGAGGAGAGAATCAAAGTGTCCTTTCACCAGTGGATCAGAGACGTCATGCTCAAAATGTGTACACGTCTGGTACAAGCTAAGTTTGAAACTAAACTGCTGTTGGATCAATTGACGAAAAAAAAGATTGGTTCACTTCTCCTGTCCCATGTAAATCCGTTTCAATTTCAAGCGGAACTCTCGGTATTCTAATACGAATACTTATTATTATTTATCTATTTTTAAATTATTGCGAGCCAGAGCCAAATAATCCCCTACGTTTATTAGAAGTGAGAAAAAAACAGTTGAAGAAAAACGAATAGTTACACGGTACTTCCCAAACACGACGTCATCATTCTCCTCCCAAAAGGAGGAGCCGGCACCAACACAACAGAGACCTCGTGGGAAGGAAAGTGGAGGGAGACTCCCCGCAGTTTAACCACGAAGCCCTCCCACCTCCCATTAAGGCACCCAAGAACTTTTCCTCACCAAGATAACGATTATTTTTTCATCCGAAAAGATAACCGCAACGTGAGGAAATATCGACTCGAGAGGCACTCGACATTTTGCCTCATCTGTGCACTGCGGCGCAGGTGTTTTGGATCATGGACAATAATTACACTTGGAAGGTCTTCAATGTGAGTACGTATTTTAAACATTTTAAAGTCTTTCCATGGCACATAATATAACATATAAAAGCATACAGTGGCCAGAGTTTGTTTATGACAACGATACACTTGCCATTGGAACTTCTGGAAGGACTGGTTTCATTTGTGTTATGTTTACTAGCTTAGCACGCCGTGCGCATCACACACACGTCCCCAACTACGACAAAAGTTGTACTTCGATTTTGTTCACAATCGGTGGAATTAACGTTTCTATTCGAACGAGGACCACTGGGAAAAGGGGAATATTGACGAAGCACAGCAGGAGTTCTTCTTCGTATAATCGTCTCAATCGCAAACCCTGACAAAAATAGCAGAAAACAAGGTCCTCCTGTCAATTCGCACAAATTAAATGGCACAGCAACGTATTGAAATACTTAAAACTTGGAAATGTAAACATTTTTTACAGCTTGAAAAATGCTTACCCTCCCCATGGACATCAAGAGAAAAAGGAGAGGGTCAAAGTTGTACTGACAAGAGGCAGTGCCACATATTATGACCAATCACAACAAATATACACTGTTAATCCCTCAAACATTAAGATTAAGATATTCTTTATTTTTCCCACACTGGGGAAATTTACAGCCTCATTACAACTTGAATCTAAAAAAAAAAGCCCACCTTTTTGGAGTGGAGAAGAATGTGACACTCACCTTTTCTGTTTTTTGTATGCAGACATCAAGGAGCTTTCGGGCGCCGAAGACGCCGCCAACAGATGTGGATTTCCGAATGGGACGTCAACCTGCTTTGAGACAAGTGAGTACACAACGTTAGGTGCTTGACGAGCTCACGTGTGTTGTCACCAAGGTGGACGTGAGCGCACAAGCACGCTCAACGTCTCTTGGTAGTTCAACACAAGCGCAATGTTCAGCACAAACACTTTTAGACCTGTTTTGAAAAGACATTGATGTGCACCCCCACCAAAAAAATACAAAACGAAAACGTAATAAAATTCATAAATAAAAAAATTCAATTAGCTCTATATAATGTGAACTAAAACGTGAACTGCAATCGTGGTGTTTTATTCTTAATTTCGTCCCCAAGTTCCATCCCTGTATCTAATGTCATTCATTGGCCTGATTGTATTTTCAGGGTGACTGGACTGCTGCGGCTTTTGTGGAAAGCGTTGGGCCTCTTGTCCGAGTAGACTTTGTCAGTTGGTGCAGAGCTCATCTGGACTCGAAGGGTTGCTGTGGAAAGTCCAGTATTTCCCCCTCTCACTTGGAGGAAGACTGGACTTCCTGCAGCAACCCTCCTTCTGTGGCTGAGCTCTGTGCACCCCAACTGACAAACTCTGCTCAGACAAGAGGCCCACAAAAGAGAACCCCCACCCCAAAAAAAAAAACAACAGTCCACTTGCCCCAAGAATATAGACAGGCCATTTAATGACAATATTCAAGACAATCTTCCAAGAAAACCAATAATTTGTGCACAACCCCTCCCATATCCCCACCTGGGCCAATCCCAGCCACCTAATTTGTATTGCCATGCCCCACACTAGCGAATGACAGCCACTTAATTTGCATTGCTCTGTCCTGACCTATCACAGCCATTTAATTTACATAACCTCGCCCGCCTGTCTGGAACTAACCATTGACAGCCGAATGATTTGCATAACCACCCCTCTCTATTTACACGACCACACCTACATACACTAAATTTGCATAACCTCGCCCACTGCTTAGAAATGGCCAATGACATCCAGTTGATTTGCATAACCACGCCCACTCTATTTACATGACCAATCACATACATATACTCTACACAGGTCCGCCCACCAACCAAAAACTACCAATGGGTATCGGTCGATTTGCATAGCCACGCTCACAGGATGTGCACGCCCACGCCCACACCCCCGCCAATACGCCCACTAATTTACATTGATGCAACCTGACCAATCACATGTCTGATTTGCATAACCCCGCCCAATGTCCAAAACCAACCAATGGGTGTCTGTCAATTTACATAGCCACACCCAGGTCCTGCATACCAACCAATCAGCGCCGCTTGATTTGCATAGCCACGCCCACCACACGTAAGCCATGCACGCCAAATTTGCATAGCCACACCCAGTACAAACAGCCAATCACAGAGCGGAAATCTACATATGCACCCTCCAATCAAATTTAATTTCATAGCTTGACCACACCCACATTTTGGGGGAAAAAAATCAGGCAATCATTTTGAAAAAAACGTTTGAAAAATAAAATCTTGAAAAAGATGAAATAACTTAGAAAGTAAAACTTTCAAAAGAGTTGGGATTTTTTGAATGAGCAGAGTTAAAACAAGTTTGGTTAAGTTTTTATTTGTAGAATAAATCTC
This sequence comes from Hippocampus zosterae, assembly GCF_025434085.1. NCBI lineage: Eukaryota > Metazoa > Chordata > Actinopteri > Syngnathiformes > Syngnathidae > Hippocampus > Hippocampus zosterae. Next base: position 5,892,920 of record NC_067471.1, read on the forward strand.
AAGTTGCAAACAAGTGACAAATTGGACAGCTTGACAAGTCGTGCCGCATGGTGAAGTTGTTGGTTGGCCGTTGGGATGCAAGTGTACCTGGATTTAAAAAAAAATAGTTACCTCAACTTGTTGTGCAGCAAATGTGTGACGAGTGACTTTTCCTGGGACTGAGGTGTCAGGAATTCACAGCCACTCGAGAAGGAATGGGACAAATTCAAGGGCTCAGCCAGGTCACAAATGCACTGTGTTGTGCTTCTTCTCAGGCTGCTGCCAAGTGCGACCTCATCACCTCGTTGACACGACGCTCAGACTGGCGCGCTTGTTTTCAGGTACTTTGTGCTGTCCTGGACCTGAAAACAAAACAGGTTTTGCATCTTGCCCGTTTTTCGATGCCTCCCTACTGCAACACACCCGATTCAAATTATCACCAAGCCCTGTCGAGGCTTGAAACAATCAGGTGTGTTGAGTAGGAATGGTTCAAAAACAGGCAGGATATGGTTCCCTTCTCCTGAGGTCGCAAGTCACTTCGTAGGACAGATTGCACCATCGTGACGACCACCTGCAACGACCAAAAGAACATCCAAGTGGACTGAGCTCCTCCAATATTTGGAGATTCACGTCAGTGTGGAAACCTGACGGCAACGGATGAGGTTGAACTTGAAAAGGTGCTTGAGGAGCCTCTGGCCGGAAGTGGGTCAAGTCCCTGGAAGTCTCACGAGGGCACGTTCTACAGCACAGAAAAAAAAAGTCATCTGGAGTCTGCCAAGCCAAAATTTTTTTTAAAAACTGTCCCTTCTGACGTCTCTCACCTCAGTCCATGTCCATCTGCTTTTTGAAGTCACACCTGAGGAGAGAAAAAAAATTGTAGCTAATCCGTGGCTTTATTAGCACATCAACATTGAAGACCTTCTGCTTTTTTTGTCCGACGAACCCAGCAGGTGCAGAATGATCTTTGTGGCGCGGTCGTCCCGGGAGCCAGCCCTGCACACAAAAATGTTCTTTTCAAACCCTTGTTCGTAGAAGACTTCAGCATCAAGTACTTGGCCAGAAGTGCTCTGGCGCCGCCTCGTGGACATGAGTGCGCATTAGAAAAACCTGCAGCGCGTCAAGTTCAAAATGCCGACTTGGTGCATCTTGGTCCCTCGCTCAAACAGGCCAGCTTTACTGCAAACAAGGAATGGTTAGTAAAAGACTTGAGTGACTTCAGGCATCTTTACCCGACTCAGGTCTCGAGCAAACAAGAGGTACACGTCATTTGAGTATGACCTGTCCAACTGATACGTATGCAAGTGTGCTTGTGTCTCACCAGTGACGAGGAGCGTTGGACACCTCGGCGACGGCCTGAAAGACAGGGTAAGAATAGCATTAGCTTTGCTTATTGCCAAAAATGACGCAGAGTATGTCAGCCATTTTGGGGTCCACTTCGTGACGACGTAGGCCTGCGGACACAAATGAGACAATTAGGTAAGTTGCGCCATTTGCTTTAAATTACCAATGGTCTGTACGTTAACCTTGAATACGCCGGTTCAGGTCTGTTTGAAGAGCCTGCGGAGAGAAAGAGGACAATTAGCACGTATGTATATGCAAATGCCGTCGACTGTGTTTCATTGAGATGCATGCCAAGCGTTGGGGATTTACCTCCTCTTGTTCACACGCTGGGTTGGAATTTGAGACCTGGGAAGAAAGTCTGCCATTAGTTATTGTTCACGTCAAATAAAAGTGCTTTTTTTCTCTCAGGATTGCAGTTGACGTTCATCGCTCAGAATCAGCACGGAGCAAACATTTTAAGCTCGTCTCCTTTGCGGGTGTTAGGCACGCCAAAAGCAACACCCGTCGGGGTGCAAAGTTACCAAAAAGCAGTCGATTTGAATTTGAAGAGGCGAATGAAGGATTTTCAGCAGACTGCCGGGCTCCTCTCGTCTTCCTTTAGCAAGAAGTTTCGGATGGTCTTTGTGGGAACTCGGCAGGCGGTTTCCGTCGACGGGCTGCTGTCAGTCTGCCGCCGCAAGAAAGAGGCTCATGAGCCTCGCCTTTTATACGTTTCCGGCATTGACGTCATCTCAAAAAATAAAATAAAATGATTAAAAAAGCGGGGGAGAGACAAGTTTCTCCACAACCGTTCGTGTATACCGGTCATTTCAAACGAGGAGAGAAAATAACTTTCAAACTTGAAAAGTTAAAGGTGTGCTGGGATCGAACACGAGCCTGTCTAGCCAGACTCTGACTCTTTAACCACTCGACTATTACGTTCATACAAGCTTACTTATTTGTGTATGTATTTACCATAATTGGCGCAGCTCAGTGTTCTATTGAAACAATTAGATCTATATAGGTCTACGTAAAAGGAGTTGTGACGTAAGCTCCGGTCTAGTCGAGTGGTTAAAGACTAGGCGTTTCATTCGGATGGTCACGCGTTCGAGTCTCCCTTTCTGCCTCAATTGGAACTTCTCCATTTCATGCCAATTCGGATGGAGTAGAGCGGGATTCGAACTAGGGCCGTCCGTACCACACTCGAACTTTTAACCGTTCGGCTATTTGGCCAGAAAAATCGCAAAAAAATATTTGTATTGGTATTCAATAAAATAGCACGACAATTGGTGAAGTGTGGTACCGCGCTCTGAGAATCCAGGTACAGCAAGTATCCCTTACTCCAGCTCCATGACTGATGACCACCTCTAGCCCGCTTCATGCACTTCACATTTATTTCGCTGTAAGCAGATGACCATTAAAATTCAGCAGCACACCCAGATTGTGATGTGGGGCTTATTGTCTCTTTTGAGTTTGTTCTTTCAGGCTTCATTTTGCTACCAGAGGGCAGGATTCAGCCAAAGTGGTTATTTGATATCACGGCGACACATGAAAAGAGACGAAGGTTCAACTTTGCACTTCAACTTTATTCAGCAAAAAAATAAGAATGCAACGGGGGCCATTTTATTAACAACACATGCATGAGAGTGAAGACTAGATAAGCAATGTGATGTCACAAGTAGGCAAATACAAAATCAAGGCAGCTAAGTCCAAACATGTTCCATGTTCCTGGCATACATTATACCAACCGGCCATCATCCGGAGTTAAGTACACTCACTCACTCACACAGTCACACTAGTTGTGGATTTGAGGAGGGATTCTAACACTGTCTCAACACACGCTAAAAGTAAACATTGCTTATCCAGTGTGGAGCCGGTCTGGCACGCTTTCTCATCGTCAGGGATTTCCAAGCTTACACATATTTTTGCACACATCACGCAATCCTATCAAACATGATATGCCGGTATCCCAAATATTCAGAAGAGATTTATTGGGTCTTCCTCCACAAAGCAATGGGACGTGATACTATTGCTCATCTCTTCAGTCCAGTGGTGCAATGTTTGAATTGACGCATTTTACTGAGATGGAGCGGATATCTGCCATTGACGGAAAATAGCAAACACCCTTTTGGATCGATCAGGAGGACCCTGGGTGGACGAGACAAAAGAAGAGAGTGTCAGATGATGCGCCGAGTCATCTCGGGACACTTCAACTTGCCTGCGCTGGATTGCCAGATGCTGCGTTTGTGTTCTTCGCCGGCATGAGGAGGTCAAGGACGGCCTTCCAGCCTTGCTGATGAGGCGCTGGCACGGGCTCTGAAAGGGACGTGGCTTGGGGATCCACGTTCTCCTTTCCAAAGGCCACCCAGGGACACCAGTCTCTGTGCTGAGCCAGCGGGTCAAATGCATTCTTGTGCACGACCTCGTCCTAAAAGAGCGAGCAAGTGAATCATTGAATGCAGTTTGGGAGGGTGGGGGGTGGCGGTGAGGGGACACTTACAGCTAATGAGAGGCACAGGCGTTTGGAAGGAAGGGACAGACTGTCGCCTTGCCCCCGGCTACGAGTCGCAGGCCTCTTGCCTTTCATCAAGGGACTCGGCGGCTCTTCAACAGGACTGGGCGAGTCTCGACTGCGGGCTCGGAAAGCTATTGGAGCGCCCTCGCCCTGTAGAATGGGTCCGAAAGTGATGATTCCATACCCCGCATCAGATTATTCATTCATTCATTCATTCATTCATTCATTCATTCATTCATTCATTCATTCATCTTCTGTACCGCTTGATCCTCACTAGGGTCGCGGGGGGTGCCGGAGCCCATCCCAGCCGTCTCCGGGCAGTAGGCGGGGGACATCCTGAATCGGTTGCCAGCCAATCGCAGGGCACACAGAAACAAACAACCATTCGCACTCACACTCACACCTAGGGACAATTTAGAGTGTTCAATCAGCCTGCCATGCATATTTTTGGAATGTGGGAGGAAACCGGAACACCCAGAGAAAACCCACGCAGGCCCGGGGAGAACATGCAAACTCCACACAGGGAGGCCGGAGCTGGAATTGAACCCGGTACAGGGGCTTTAGGTAGGGGTGGCTGCTTTAGAGTGCCTCATTGTTGCACGTTTGCATGCTTTCGGAATGTGGGAGGAAACCGGAGCACCCGGAGAAAACCCACGCAGGCCCGGGGAGAACATGCAAACTCCACACAGGGAGGCCGGCGCTGGAATTGAACCTGGTACTGGGGCTTTAGGTAGGGGTGGCTGCTTTAGAGTGCCTCATTGTTGCAAGTTTGCACGTTTTCGGAATGTGGGAGGAAACCGGAGCACCCGGAGAAAACCCACACAGGCCCGGGGAGAACATGCAAACTCCACACAGGGAGGCCGGAGCTGGAATCGAACCCGGTACCTCTGCACTGTGAAGCCGACGTGCTAACCACTGGACTACCGGGCCGCGAGATTATTCATATCATGGGAATTCAATGGAAGCTTGCCTGATCAGAGCGACAAGAGTCTTGGCTCCTCAGCTTCATGCGACTCGGAGTGGACGGAGGTGTGGGTGAGGAAGGAGTCGTCTGTTCCCCCAGGCTTTCCTGAGGGGGGGTCGGGGCGGCGGGAGCGGTTGTAGGCTCCGTGCCGGCATCTCCGTTACCACCCGTGAGTTCCATTTGATGGAAATTCCACAGGCCCACTTTACGCATACAGTAGGAGCAGCTGAGGATGGGCAGCGTCGCGATGGGCACATCTGGGCTGGAACCAAAAAAATAAAATAAATTAAAATGTTTAAATTGCTTTTGTCTCATCAACAAGCGCGAGCAGCTCACTTTGCAGCCCAGCCACAGAGAGAAACGATGCACGCTGCCACTTGGACCGCAAAAGGTTCAGAGCAAGCGGTTCCCTTTCTTTTTTGTTCCTCCTCGATTAGCTGAAGGATAACACTTATGACATCCTCGGTCAATGACTGCAAAGTTACAAAAAGACACTTAATCGAATCATCGGATATTTCCAGATCATTATTTCTTTGCGAGTCTGAGCTTCCTCACCATTGATTTCAGCAGCTCGGGCTTCATCGATGGGAGCTGCTGTCCAAGCTCACATGCGCTCTGATAACGCTGGACGAAAGCGGTCAGAAGTGCCGACGGCTCTCCGGCCGTCACGATCCACAACCGCTCTGAAATGGGAAAACGTTGTGACGAAAATCAAAGGTTCTCGAAAAAGTCAGGTGGTCTCACCTGGACAAGGAAAGTCAGGCCAGGGACAAAACTTCTCATGTTTCGTCTGGAGTTGCCTTGACAGCTCTGAGATGCGGGATTCATCTAGTTGAAGGGAGAAAAGGGTCAAACATGCAAGCTCTAAATTCAAGCTTGGCTTATTTATGAGCCCGCTCAGCTTACATTTGTCAAAGTCCAACGTGAGTTGGAGCGACGCGCAGAAGAAGGCCTGGCAGCTGGAGCACTTGAGCATGTCGTGGGCGATGTTGATCCAGCCGTAGCGGGCGCACATGAGAGGGGAGAGCGCGCGGGGCTTGCCGGCCCATTTCAAACAGTGCTGCGCTAAGGAATTCTGATCCGATGACGACTGACATAATACGTAAAAGTGTAATTTTAGGACAACGAAAAAGATATCGAGTATGTTTGCACTCGACTGAAAAAGGCCTCTTTGTTGGTTGCCTCACAAGGAGATGGAGTGTTGCTACTGACTTCGGGGTCTTTAGAATCGCCTTGTCCACTGCCATCATAAAAACACACAATGCAATTCAAATAATTCATACATTTGTCAATCCCAAACGAGTATACCAAGGAGCAATTGTTCTTGTCTTCTAATACGGATGACAGACAAGCCACAAGCTCTCATAGCTGCGAAACGCCTCTCTTCGTAGCTCCTTACTGTATTCCAAAGCTGCCATGCGTCCAAGTTAGCTCGAAAGATTAGCCGAAATGCTGCACAACTAAGTCTTAAAATCCGGATCAAAGTTGCTATTTTAACCCACCAGTGGATGTCCGTGTCGGCTGTCGAGACCCCCTCGTTGAGCAGTTCGCGGATTTTCTCCGGAGATGTGAGGGGAGATTTGTTTTGACTCGAGTTGCCGTGGCGATCACCACGACTGTTACCGAGAGTCGCCATGTTTGGCTTCTTCTTCTGTTACTGGCGTTTGGCAAGCAGCTTTTAGGCGCACTAGCGCCACCTACCAACACTGCTGTGAAAATGTATTAATTCGAAAATGAGGAAGGTGGTAAGGACATTTGTACACAAAGATTTGGCCAAAGCAGATATACACATCAAGAAAACAAGACTTGAATGTTGATTTTTAGCACTTCTCTTTTAATGTGTTTCATGTCAGTTGGGGGGGAAAAAAAGATGCGAGTCAGAAAAAGCTTCAAAAGGGACGCGGAAGAGCGGTCGTTTCTTTGCGTGCTCGTGAGCCAAAAGTGGCACTAATGACAGGAAACGCATAAGTGGCAGCCAGTGGTTCTTTTGACAGACTGAATTGTCTGTGCAATGTGGACTGAAACTTGTTCAAGTTCGGACAAGGCAAGAATAACTTGTCTTGAAGGCCATTGGCCCCGCCCACCTCCAAAGACGCAGCGATCCAACAACGCGTCCGCTGATTGGCCAAGGCCCTCGCGAAAGATGAGCGTCTGCCTTCAAACCTTCTGGGGCTGCGCCGCTACCATAAACCATCATGTCCACCGAGCCCTTTGGAAGCAGCTGTTTTTCCTCGTTGTGATGTTGTGGGAGAGACCGCGCTAAAACTGGGACAAGATGACGGACGCCCACGGCGATCGCTGTCCGGACCAGTTGAATAAATTCGAGAAGCTGGCCGGCAGGCCGCTGCACGGTGAGCAGACGCTCACAGATCGATCGACACAACATTAGCACGCATGCTAATTATGGCTACCTCACCGCTGTCACTGGTTGCCTGACAAAAGACCGCACAGCCATGCATTTCACTGCTATTTATTAAAAAACTTAGCCCGCCAGTCTGATTTGAGCTAAGCTAGCACCTCCATATTAACCGACGTCTTTATTTTTATTTGGTGAGAACGGTTTTTTTTTGTGTAGGTTTGTTTCAAAGTGACATGACCCCATCCATCTACGTTGTGATCCATTAAGGTAGTTAACTGTTATTCCTGGAGCAAAACGTCATTTTCAAATTTCCAGGTGACAATGTACTCCTGGTCACTTCATTAGGTACACCTGATCTTGACCAGCCCCTGCCAGTGTCAATCAAAACAAAAGCATCCTGATGAACGTGCAATGCATTTCAGTCATCCTGTGCGTTCATCTCTTTCCTCCCCAGGTCGCCGTACTCCCGCAGCCCGCAGCGGCCATCGTTGCGTGGCAGACGACACCAACCTCTACGTCTTCGGCGGGTACAACCCGGACTATGATGAGTCGGGCGGCTCGGAGAACGAGGACTACCCGCTGTTCCGGGAGCTGTGGAAGTATCACTTTGCCACGGGGCGATGGCAGCAGATTCAAACCGAGGGTTACGTGCCCACAGAGTTGGCCTCCATGTCAGGTGAAACGTCTGCTAGATCCTGTATTCAAAACGGGATAAAATGCTAAGAAAAAACACGTTAATCAAAATTCCAAGATTTTGTCATTGTGTTGAATTAAATTTTATACTTGCGCTCTAAATGATGCTCCAAAGGGGGGAGAAAAACAAAAATCAACATGTCAACATTTAGCACAGTTTCCTCACTGCAGCCGTGTTGCACGGTCACAATCTGCTGGTGTTTGGCGGCACGGGGATCCCCTTTGGGGAGAACAACGGCAACGACGTTCACGTTTGCAACGTGAAGTACAAGCGATGGTCTCTGCTTAACTGTCGCGGGAAGAAGCCCAACAGAATCTACGGACAGGTAGCTTCCGACTATTGCAACCCCGACAATCTGTTAGCGCCAATTGATCCAGAGTGAACAATTTGTCATGCCCCGATCCAGGCGATGGTCATCATAAATAGCTTTCTCTACGTGTTTGGGGGAACAACGGGGTACATATACAGCACAGACCTGCACAGGCTGGACCTGACCACCAGGGAGTGGATCCACCTCAAGCCCAACAACCCTCGAGATGACCTACCCGAGGAACGGTACCTTTTTCTAATTTCCTCAAACGATCAACCGCGCCTCGAGTCAGCGTTAAGAAACTGACGACTCGCTGCCGTTGCAGGTACAGACATGAAATAGCACAGGATGGACAGAGGATCTACATTTTGGGAGGAGGGACGTCCTGGACGTCTTATCCTCTGGACAAGGTACCTGCGTGACAAGAAAAAAAAAATCTGAGAGTTATTGATTGGATGAATTGTGTAACAGATTCACGCATACAACCTGGAGACCAATTCCTGGGAGGAGATTGCAACCAAACCTCACGACCAAATAGGTTTGTGTCTGACTGTAACACGATTTTGACGAGAGACGTTTTTTTTTAAACATTTGAACCACGTGGGTTTCTTATAGGCTTTCCCGCTCCTAGAAGATGTCACAGTTGTGTCCAAATAAGAAATGGTCAGTACTTTTCCCCCACAAATTACCCCGATCGATTTGAATCAAGAGACCCGTTCGACTCCCCCCGTTCTAGACGTATTTATTTGCGGTGGCTACAACGGTGAGTTCATCTTGGCTGACCTGTGGAAGATCAACCTGCGCACGTTCCAGTGGAGCAGACTGCCCGCCGTGATGCCCGAGCCGGCTTACTTTCACTGCGCCGCCGTTACACCGGTGGGTATGACGCTAGGAAAAAAAAAAAAAAAGCAGCAATTGTACACAAACAGATAAACAGAAGCAATGGTCACTTGTTGCTAGGCAGATTTTCTGGGTATTACATTCTTGATAAAAGCTATATATATTTTTTTTTTTTTTTTTTTGGGGGGGGGGGTGTGACCTTCCGGACAGACGGGCTGCATGTACATCCACGGCGGTGTGGTGAACATCCAGGAGAACAAGAGGACCGGATCGCTCTTCAAGATCTGGCTGGCTGTGCCCAGCTTGCTGGAGCGTTGCTGGGAGAGGCTCCTCCAAGCGTTCCCCCACCTCGCCAACCTGCCCGCCGTGCAGCTGCTCAACCTCGGCCTCACACAGGAACTCATCGAGCGCTTGAAATGACGACGCCAACGCGTGCGAGGACTCTTTGCTCCTTTTTGCCAAAAAACTGAGATGCCTTGTTTTGCCTCATTCTACTTTTTTTTTTTTTGAGGCGGGGTCGAAGGGAGGACTCGATATGTGCCATCCTGGAGCGGACATCCCTTTTTTAGTTTTTGCTCGTCATCAGCGGCTGGAAATGATTTGCTTCTCAAATGAAAAAAAAAAAATTAATTCAAGAATGTATTAACGCTTGTAATATTTTAAAGACTGTGCGAAGGATGGGCCGTGTATATTTATTGGAAGGACTTTATTTGGACACGCCATCTAGCATAGATTTTTAGTTTTTAAATGTGATTTGTCTTGCTCATTTGTTGACTGTCACGTTATGGAACCGTCATCCAAACATTTCGCTTCCTCTGCAAGACAACCGTTATTGAATGATTTTTTTTTTTGGTCATAATCATGTCCCCCGAGAGAGGGACTTAAATGCATTGGTCACGACGGGGAATTTAAAAAGTCACGTCACTGTGAATTTGGTGCTCTCTGATTTTTAAAAAGCTTTTCCGTGAATAAAGTTGAACGCCCTCTCTGACCTTTTGAAGTTTGTGTTCATTTGTAGCGAGGCGGCTTGAGAATTCTTGGCTCTGCTCAATCAATCGACGAGTACTGCACCAAGTATAATAAATGGAATTTATTGTTTTTTTTTTTTTTTTACAAGAAAGCGAGAATAAATATTGACGTACAAATGTAAAGGCAAGATGCTTAACAAAATTACAAATTCTTCAGTCCCTGCGTGCTCACAAAAATATATTGGATTTTATTTTATTTTATTTTTTTTAACTTAACAAGAGCGTGGGGACGGAGCAAAGAAATAAAGAGCCAAAAGGATGAGGTAGACCACCACCAGAGCAGTGCCTACAAAAATAAAAACACATTTTAATATTCCTTCATAAAAAAACGATCTCACCCTCCCCAACATAAAAATAAAAAAAATCGGACTCACCCTGAAAGTAGTCACACTTCCCATCCATGAAGATATAGTTGACCAGAATGACACTGAAGATGCTTGCCCAGAGATGGATGTCACTGAACAGCAACGTAAATCCCACATCCTGTCCACAAAACGCATTCAAAGCACGTCACATCTCGTCACGGATATCGTCAAAAATGGAATTTCAACTTACGTAGAACGCGTTGAATAAGATAAGCAGCGGGATCTGAATCATGCAAACCTGCACGGCAATGCAGCTGCCCACTTCCAGACTGGCACACACACACACACACAAAAAACCAAAAAGTATGAAGCATTTTGATGGAACGTGTTAATGCGCGTGATGAGCGAAATACCTCAAACTGATGTTATTCTGCAGCGCAAACTGGATCCCATTGACGATTTCGGGAAGCTCGGGAACCATCGCCAATACCGTCACGCCGATGAAGTACTGAAGGCGGCGTCAAAGAAGGTCAGGATGTGAAACAAAAAGGCAGATTTTTATTTTTATTTTTATTTTTTTTTTAGCACCTGGGAGATGGAGGAGTTAGTCAGCATGGGCTCGATGTTGTTGGTGCTGAGATCGGCGCAGCAGGCCATCAGCGCCGTGGCCGCGACCAGCACGGCGAGTGCCCTCCAGCGCGACCAGTGGAGCACATGGTGACCTGCATGGACGCCACATTTCGCCTCACTTGCATGCTTTTTTTTATTTTTTTGTGATCCACATGCATAAACAAAATAAAAAAAAATAAACATACCTGTGACAACGTGGCTAGGTGGGACGACGCTGGCATTAATGCACGAGTTGACGGCGAAGAGCGGGCCAGCGTCGCCCTCGCGGGGGAAGGCGGCGGCGGCGGCGGCGGAGGAGGCCCCCGCGTCGACCGCGTACTGACCGTGGGCGGGGCCGCCTTGGTCGTCGCCGATATGGATGTCGTAGATGTGCGAGTGGGTTTTCAGCGTGAAGACCAGGCCGATGAGGTAGGCGGCGGGCAGCAGCACGGAGATGGTGTACACCAGGGGCCTGGTGTCATATTGACGTTCATCATCGTGTGTTAGTTCCAAACACAGTTTCACGTGCACACACACACACACACACACACACACAAAAATTAATAATAATAATAATAAAAAATAAATAAAAAGTCAATTATTTCAATACGTCCAGGTCCTGATGATATAAGCAGCCCCAAACATTATCGCACTTTGCAATGCCCCAAATTGGGATGTCGTTTTAATCAGCTCAATTTCTATTTCATTTCCACAATATTTTTATTCCTACCTCTGCGGAACCAAAATTTTGCGGACAGAAATAACACGCATTATTGTTTGGCGTTTTAGTTATTGTAGATTTGCCAGTCGTGATGTTAGCTTAGCGTGCGTCAGAGATTGCAGTAAGCAATAGCTCCAATCACATTGATTGGACCTTAATTTTTTTTTTCATCTTATTGTCATGATTTCGGTAAACGTCGAATAATATTTTCCGACCTATTCATGCAAAAACAAGGTCACGCCCGAGCGTTCACATTCTACTCTTTACAACCGCAGCATGTCAACTTACTCTATATGCATCATAACCAACTGGGAGTCGGTTTTACTCTGCAACAAAAGACGAAAAAAGTAAGACGGCGAATTTTTCGAGAAGCATTCGGTTGAAGAATCGTCCGGCGGCCGACCGTGTCGTAGTGACAGTCTTTGCACACGAAGGGCACGCTGGCATTGCCGGGAATGTTGGAGCAGCTCTCGCACGTCAGGCTGCCGAAGGTCTTGGAGAAGAGGGTGGGAGCAAAAACACCTGGAGAATAAAAAAAATAAAATAAAATAAAATAAAATTTTGCCCTTCACAGAAATGAAATACACAACATGGTGATTCTCGATACAAACCTCCGACGGATATGAAGAGCAAAGCCGAGCTCACGCCGGCCGAGCGGCTGTTAAATCTCTGCTCCCGGTGTTTAATCCCACCGATGATCATGCAGACGCCCTGTGCGGGTGACACGATACCTTCATTCGCGTGACCACCAAGACGACAATCACGGTCCGGTTGGTAACGCCCACGGGTATGAAGAGGATGCAGCCCAGCAGCGTGCCGGTGAGGGCGGACTTGACCACCTCCTCGTAGCATTTGGAGGCGGCCCGGTGGCCCCGCAGGAGCGCCGTGATGTAGAAGGTCATCTCGGTGATGGAGCCGAACGTGGCGTTCACCACCGCGCCCACCGCGAAGTTGCTCTGAGCCGAAATGCTGCGGGACAATCAATCAATCAATCAATAAATAAACGCATGGATGAATGAATGAATGAACAAATGAATAGATGCATGGATGAATGAACAAATAAATAAACAAATAAATAAATAACCGCATGGATTAATTATTCATTCATTTTTTTCATTCATTCATCTTCCGAGCCGCTTGATCCTCACTAGGGTCGCGGGGGGTGCTGAAGCCCATCCCAGCCGTCTTACAGGCAGTAGGCGGGGGACACCCTGAATCGGTTGCCAGCCAATCGCAGGGCACACATAGACAAACAACCATCCACGCTCACACTCACACCTAGGGACAATTTAGAGTGTTCAATCAGCCTGCCATGCATATTTTTGGAACGTGGGAGGAAACCGGAGCACCCGGAGAAAACCCACGCAGGCCCGGGTGGAACATGCAAACTCCACACAGGGAGGCCGGAGCTGGAATCGAACCCGGTACCTCTGCACTGTGAAGCCCACGTGCTAACCACTGGACTACCGGGCCGCCCTGGATTATTTAATTGATTGATTATTTATTTAATCGAGTAATTAATTAATTAATCAATTAATTACTTAATTAATAAATAAATAAAAACACGCCACGTGCAAAAACACTCAACTGGATTTTTGCGAATATAAATCTGTTCGGCTAAAAAATTGCGTAGACGTAATGTACGCTTCGTTACCTGGCGATGCCCATTCCGATGTAGTATGACAGCGGGATGATGGACGTGATGGCCGTGGCGAACTTGGTCTCCGACTTGAAGTATTTATGGGTCTGGTCAGTGTAGCCGATAATCAATGTGATTATCACCAATGGGAGGAGATCTGTGCGAGAACGTCAGGAGCATAAAAAAAAAAAACAACAACACGCTAATTTTATCAAGACCCCCCCCCCAAAAAAAAAAAAGGATACTGAGTGCAAAGATGTTGATCCCTTGCACGGTGTATTTGTAATAATAGACGTTGACGGCACGGTAGCAGCACAGGATGACTCTCGCTTCGCACCGATGCGTCTGGGAAAAAAAAAACAGCGTGACAATCGTACGCCATGATAGGGAAAATTTCCCGCTTCACCTTTTCCAGAGCGTGTACGTGGACATCCTCGGGCGCCATGAGGAGGATGACGGCGAGCGCGCGGGTGTTCATCTTGAAGACGGGGATGGTGAACACCAGCAGCCAGGAGATGACGCAAGCTAGCGCGTGCGCCGCTGCCAGGACGGGATAGCCGAGGAGGAGCCACACGTAGGTGTTGGCGCGACACTGAAATTCAATCGGAATGAATGATTATGACGATACCAACACAAAAGGTGTTGGTATCGTCACCCTCACATTTCCCATTGCTGTATCTGTGACTTTGAATGCGTGTGGCTTTATAACGGCACTGGTGAGTGACGTGGGCGCCAGAGAATGAGAATGTATTTGCTGACGTTGTTAGCCGTATCGCGCGTAAAATGTCAATCGTCCGTCTGTGTCCTCACCCAGTGTTTCGACCCGGTCCCGACGGTTACTTCTGGCAAAGGTAAAGGGGACGACATCAGAAGAGGCCTGGAGTCCTTCCCCATGACCTCGGAGTCCCTTTCTTCGGGAATGACCTCGCACCTCGGCGGCTTCATGGTGGATCTTTTTGTCAAGTCAGCAGCCTGAGTTTAGGAAAACATTGCCTGATCGTGGCGCATCAACACCCGTGGAAATTTAGAAGACAATCGCCAGCGTTTTACCTTTTCCACCGATTTCCCAAAGGGCCAAAGAAAATACCAGGCCAACTTTAGGCACAGTTTTCCTTCATAAAAAAAATAAATACAGACATGATGAATGCTTCTCAAACTTGCTGCATGGAATAGACGATACCAACCATAAGGGGCGGCGATTATTGTCAGAAACATCACAGGACAAATGACGACGTAGGTTAAAGAAATCCACCAGCCGAATAAAATCACATAAACGATGTTCCCCAAGGTCACCACAGAACCTGAAATACACCAAAGGACAGCTTGTCGGTTTTGTTTTTTTTCGCCGCTAAAGCTCTTAAAATTGGATTGCATCAGATTTTGGTGAATAAATTCAAAGGACCTTCTTGAGGCTTGACGATGCTGAGATCCGAATAGAGCTCCTTGACCACATCTGATCGGTCCTCGATGGGCCTCTCTGTGACATTGCCTTTCCATTTTCGGAAGCCAAACTGCAAAAAAAAAAAAAAAAAAAAAAAAAAACTTTTTTTTTAATTTTAATTTTTTTAAATTGTAAATTTTTTTTTTCCAAAAAAAATGAACTTTTTTTTTTTTTTTTTTAAAGAAACACTAAGAGCCGCTTACCTTGTAGTTGTTGGCTTCCCTGTGCGCCTCCACCTCGTTCTCAGCCCTGATGGTGGTTTTCAAGGTGCTTTCATGCCAACCTTCCTCGCCGTAGCACGACGGCGTGGAGCGTGCCGAGTTGCCGCGTGCTCCTGTGCGAGCTGCATAAATTAAAGAAAAAATATTAATAATCCATAACATTGATGTCAAGATTTGTCCCGACGTCAACGTGACAACGCGGCCTTACGTCACCTCGGTGCACGGGTAGGAAACACTTGGGCGTGTAGTGGCAGAAATGGTTGGAGGACGAGTCGGGAGTGGGGGTCTCGGCGGCGTTGACGACGAGCTCCGGGTGCTGCGGCCCGACGCAGAGGCACTCGATTTGGGACGGTATCCGTGGAAACGGGCCATTTGGCTCTGGATCGTAGTTCTCTGGACAGGGGGGCGGGGGCGGGGGGGTAATATGAAAGGCCTAAACGGTCACCAAGGGGTGTGGGTATCATCCAAATGGGTGTGACTAACAGCAACCTCCTGAGAGTCATGCATGACACACACACACACTTCGTCTGATCAAATTATTAATGCATTGTTGCAACACATGCAAACAAATCAAGTTGCTACGTGCCAAAAAAGGGAAGAATATGAAGACATCACAATGACAGTTAAACACAAAACCGACAATTGTTTCCTACCCCCCCAAAAAAAAATAAAAATAAAATAAAGACAATGACAACAACATCGTTATCTGTCAATCACGTTCAACTTCGAGGGCTTCCCAACACTACATTGACGTTTATGATATTTAAATACAAATAAATATGCCGAATAAAACATGGCAATGTTATTTAAAGTTAAAGATTACATTAATTCTTATTCCGGTCCAGGTTTGATTCCACAGCTGACGTTGATTAAACACTGACAAACAGAACCATGAGATCACCCACTGAAAAAAAATATAAAAAAATAAAAAACTTAATAAATAATAAATTCCCTGATGGCATTATTAAATATGTTGGGAATGCTTGGAGAAAAGTAAAAAATAAAATAAAATTAAAAAGCTCACCCGTGGAGTCCATCGTGGATCTCCTCCTCAGGCTTTCCTGGTCGCCTGCTGTTGCAAAAGACACAAGCGTGGATTTCGTGAGGGACATGTCCACCTTCAGCCTGGTGTCATCAGTCTTCCTTTCTGTTTTTTTTCCCTCCTTCTATTTCCAAACTGCGTGGCCCGTTTCTTCCCTGACCACAACACGCCGTTTTTCGCGACGAAAAGAAGCAAACGAATCCGTGGGGAGGAAGAGGAGGAGAACAGGAGGAAGAGGATACGACGCGAACTACCGAAGAAAATGTTGCAAAATAAATCAAGTAAAAATATTTTCAATTGCCGTTTTTCTTTCTTACCTGCTTGTGTAGTTTGGTCGTACTCTTGTTTGCTCTGGAAAAAAAATCATAAAGCATGTATTGTATTGTATTGTATAAGATAATAGGCATGAATTTGAGTCATGAAAGAAATTTTAAAAGCTTTTTTTTTCTCAAATATTTTTTGTGCCCTGTAAGAAGAAAGACTATTTAAAAGACAAGTGTTACATTCGAAAAAAAATATATTCAAAAAGCATTAAAAAAATATCGTTTTTCATGTTGTTAACTTTGGCCCCGCCCACTCAGGGATAAATCATCTTCATCACTTTAAACTGTAATGTATGAACAGTATAATGATTTCTTTGTGTCTACAACGTTTTGAAAGGAGTTTAAACTACAGAATAAAATTGCTGAAGAGTGCTGACAATTCGGCCAAGAGTGTCGGGTTACATTTATTTACACGTAAAAACAGATACAGCTATCATAAAAGGGACTTCTTTTTTTTTTTAAACAGTCGCGAGGCAACATGTACAAATACATAAAAATAACAGCTGTTAAATCTTTTCAAAGCACACAAAAACAGAGCTCGGTGCTTTTAAAGGGTCAGAAAATACCCATAAAAATTACGTTTCTTTTTCTTTTTTTTTGGAGGGCGGGGTGGGACTGACTTTACGTAAAATTCTGTTTCAGAAACTAGCAGAGCTACTAATATAAATATAAACATCTCACAAGAATAGAAAATTCACACGTGTATGTGTGTAAAAAAAAAGGGAAATATGACTTAAAGCAACTATATTTTGACAATAAAAAAAACGTACAATCTCTTTGCGCATCCCCTTGTTTTTCTTTTGAAAAATCAAACCGTTTTAGATATATGTAGAAATCTGTACAAACAATACCCTTCATGTGACATCTATGAACATCTTACATACATGCTCACAAAGAGAGACACGGTGACAAAAAAAAAGAATGAAAGTACATGGATTTTCTGTTCATATTTAAGAAATAGTCCCAAAAAATTGAAACATTGCTATGTGCTTTTGTGTGATCTTTTTTTTTAAATCATGTTGCTAATTGAAAGAATAAACCCCCCCCCCACAATATTTGAATCTTTATAAGACACTAGCGTATTATTTCCTTCTATTATTACGTGTACAGTATTGTAAAAAGCACCATAGATTAAAGTTAGTACATAAACATTTGTAGTATTTACTGGCTAAAAAGTGAGTGTGGGGAGGATAAACGTGTACAGGAAACAGAGTCATTCTTTCAAAATAGTTTCGCCTACTTTAATGGTAACCTGCCATGAAGATGCGATGATGCTATTCTTTCTTTTTATTTTTATTTTTCAGATTAATCTACAATCCTTTAAGCTATTTTATAGCTGCCTCATTTGTGTTCCATCATAAAGTTGCCAAGGAAGTTTTATCGGACTTAGCAGTACAAAAATATATATATATGTATATATTTTTTTTGTTATCCCTTTCCTTACAATGAAAAAAAAAAAGACTTTGTAAAAAATAAACATAGGTTTACTTAAGTTTTGAAAGTATCCAGCACTTTTTTCTTTAGCTCGCTGTCAGTGCAACTTAGAAGTCTGAGTCGGCGTCCATAAGCTCCGCCTCCATCAAGTTAGTCCTGGAGTGGGCGGGGCCGTAAGCGACCCGCCGGCCAGCGGGCACCCTGGCCACGTGCGCCATCCTCTCCGACAGCCCCTCATGGCCGTAGAAGGAGGTGGCGGGTGGGCATCGCGGGGCAAGACCAAGGTCCTCCGGGCGATCCGAGAAAACGCCGCGGCCGGAGTTGCTCCGAGCGCTCTGATAGGGCGGCAAGCGGCGCCGCTCGTCACCGGGCGAGGGCGGAAAATCAGGATAGGAACCCGGCAGGACATCGTCCTCCAGCATCTGCTGTCGCCGCAGGTTGGCCACCAGGCTTGGGTGGGAGGGCAGCTTGGGGAGGCGGGGCACCGAGCTACGGCCAAACTCCCGCTGGGGAAAAGCCTGGTGGTCCGCCGCTACCGCCTCCTCTGCCGGTCTGTGCGGCTCCTTCCTCCTTTTCTTCTTCTTCTTCTTTCGCTTTATCATCTCCGGGGAGATTTCAGCCTCCACCATCCACAACCTGTTCCTCTCCTCGGGGGGTGGAACTATGGAAGAAACCCAAAATACGTCAGGCGGGAACAGTGGCGGGACGTAACAAAGTACAAATACTTCAAGACTTGATTTGCTAGCTAGCGAAGCGTACACCTAAAGGTACATATTCCTTTTGGATAGTCCACCGGTGTGGGCGCTTCAGAACGCCTCATCGTTTGCCGTGAGTGCACGCAACACACCGAGAGAAAAACGTAAATGGACCGCAGCTTTGGGCCAGTGTGGCTGCATTAGAGCGCCTTGTTGTCTCGATGCGTTTGTTGTTATTGTGTCAAGTTATCCAAAACAATCAAACAGCGCCTTAAATTCTCACCCGGCGTTCCTGTGGGAGTGACCGAGATGTCCTGAGGCAAGATGGCGCCTCGCCGGGCCACCATCTTGGTCACGTGCTGCGCCCAAGCCGACGACATGTCATTGGATGGCTCGTTGATGTCGAAGTTGATCCCGGCTAGAGAAATGAAAACGGTTAGCAAGATTGGATGTCTGGATATTTTCTCCGGACCGGGATCCGGTCCTTACCGACAGGTCCGTCATGTGACAAGGTGTGCATGCTGAAGGACAGCTCCTTCTCTGGGTCCTTGTGCAGCTCCTTCCGCATGGCGAAGGCCTTGGCGATCATCTTGCTCTTCTTGAGCCTCTTGGGTTCATTGTCGCCGCGCCCGATGATCCTGAAGGCGGGAACAAATCAACCATGATCGGATACTCCGAACGGAGCCCGAGCGAGAGCTTGTCGTCACCAGCTTACTTGCACCAGGTGCGCTTCCAGATCAGGATGGTAGCCTTGGTCCACACCCACGTACTCATGGCGATGCCGGTGCCGAACATGGAGAACAGATTGATTTTCTCCACCATCAAACTGGGTCGGTTCTTAATGGTGCACTCTGGGATCGGCTTGTTGGTCTGGGAGGCGATGGTGACGTTGGCCTCGCATCTGTCAGTCATATCAAAGCACTTGTTATGATCTGGAACCGCGTGGTGACAGAACATATAAATGGGACATGGGGAGGGGAACCCCCCCCCCACAAAAAAAACAAAAAACATACAGCACGTATTCCCTGAAGCTCCTCTCCCATTCGGCCTGGTTGAAGAAGTCATAGAAGTGGCAGCCGAATGTGATGAAAACAAAGCCGAAAGCTAAGAAGCCAAATATTCCTGAGAAGAATTTTTTTTAAAAAGACAAAGATTTGGTTTTAGATTTTTTGGATTCGTCCACACGTGTTCATTCGGAGCATACCGAGTCTCAGCATCGTCTCGTTGATTTTGCTGGCTGCTTTCTCGCTCAGGAGACCCGGGTGGTTACTTTTGATGGAGAACAAGGTCATGACCCCTATAAGGAACAAAAGGCGCTCAGCCCGAACCCGGATGATTGCGTGAGGCGGGACAACGGCGGGGCTTACCTCGAATGAGAAAGTAGCCGCCGACCACCAGCACGACGCCGATGGGCGCCAACACGAAACCGGCGCGGTATCTGTAGTTCTTGTAGCCGACAAAGCAGATCCCGCTCACCGAGTCGCCATCCACCTCAGAGTTTGAATGGAAATCCGAAATTAATCATTTTGACGTTGCGGGTTTGTAAACAAAAAAAATAAGAACGTCCCCTGACGTACCTCCGCGATGGCTAAGATGGCGACGGTGAGGACGAAGGGGATGGACCACGTGACCATGTGGAAGTAGGAGGTGCGCCCGGTGAGCGGCTGCTGGGTGGTGCCGAGCGCCTTGAAGGACGTGTGCCAGGCGTACGTCAGCATCACGAACCAAATCACTCCCGACATGAGCGAGTAGTACACGATGATGAAGATGGTCACGCAGGATAAGGTCTCGGACGAACTGCGGGCAAAAGAAAACGTTTCAAGTCCGGCAGGTTTGCGGCGGACTTTCGGCGGGGAACTTACGAGGGCTCCCCGAGTCTCATGGTGTTGTCGCTCTTGCACACGATCTCGTCACGGGCGCCGTCCAGGAACTGCGCCAGCCATCCGATGCTGCCCACGAAGAAGCAGGCGTTGATGTAGAAGAGGATGACGGCCGGGTAGCGGTTGGAGTTCTTCCAGTCGGCCAGAAACGTGGCCTGGCGACAAACAAGGGTCAATCTTAGGCCCCCTGACATTCCGCTTGGTAATGCCTGATTGAGATACTCTGGAGCAATGAATTGAAAAGAGAAGGCGCACCAGGGTGAAGAAGGTGCAGAGGAGGGTGATGGTGCCAAAGTAGGCGATGTAGGCGTGCATGTCATCGTGCTCCTCCTTGGTGAACAGCGGGTTGTCGCACTGGATGCCGCAGCCTTCCACGTCCTTGTACCAGCTCGACTGGATGTCCGTCTTCACCAGCGGCGCCTCGCATTGGCCCGACGTGTTGAACTTCAGCTTCTGCACCTCGTTCTGCGACAGAAAGATTAAAATTAGGATCCGGATGACAAAAAAAAAACGAGGACTCGTCATCCCTGGGCTTACCGAGCAGCCCACTGGGAATTTCTCGCATTTGAGGAAGTTGGGCCATCCGCGCTCCTGGTCCACGATGCTGCAAGGGCGACGCGTGGCCAGACACAAACTCTGACTTGGCAGCTCCACTCGGCCGTTTTCACACTTGGGCATGTAGACGGCGCACAGCAGAGGCTGGATGACGGACCAGCAGCGAGGAGCGTTCCGCAGACCTGGGAAATGACATCACAACATCTTATACTGTCCCGTGCTGGTACTACAATTATGATCGACATTCAAAAACAGTGAACTGTACTTAGGCAGTGACTTTTTCGGTGAAAGCACACAACTAAAATGAAACAATTTCATACAATCGTTATTTTTCTCCCGTCACATGCATATATCGGCCGGCAGGGGGAGACACTGCCTCACTTGCCTACCCCTGCGATGATGTGGTGGCATTTCTGCCGTTTCTCTTGATAAAACACGTCGGAATGACATCACAACATCTTATACTGTCCCGTGCTGGTACTACAATTATGATCAACATTCAAAAACAGTGAACTGTACTTAGGCAGCGACTTTTTCGGTGAAAGCACACAACTAAAATGAAACAATTTCATACAATCGTTATTTTTCTCCCGTCACATGCATATATCGGCCAGCAGGGGGAGACACTGCCTCACTTGCCTACCCCTGCGATGATGTGGTGGCATTTCTGCCGTTTCTCTTGATAAAACACGTCAGAATCTATTCGGAGATGACTTATGGTTGTGATTAGTGTCGTCGCAACTCACCAGACCACATGGTCAGCTTCTCGAAAGCCTCCTCCTGGGAATCGGAGTCTTCGGCCAGCACCAGGGACGTGTGCGTGTACGGCAGAGGAGAGCCCAGGCATGTGTTGTATTTGAGCGCCTCGCACGTCGTCGTCGTCTTGCATTTGTCCTCGAATATGGTCACGTTGTGGGGCAGCTGCACGGCGAGGCTGTAGCCAGCCAACACGAACAGCATCCCGGACAAGCCAACAAAGGCGCTCCAAACTTGGGAGGACATCTTGGGAACGAGAGGAGGAAGCGAGAGGGGGTGGGGGTGCGAGCACAAACGGGGGATAGACTAAATCTTGCAAAAAAAAAATGACGATCAAGTTGAATCAGGTTGCTTTAATAGTCAGATTGTTGTCGAAGCTCAAAAGCCATGTTTTTTTTCCCCCAGTTCCGCTTCTTTGATGAAAGATCCCAAAATGTGAGCACAAGTTTAAGGACGATCCAAAGTTTTTCCTCCACGAAACCCTGCCTTCTTTTCCCCCTTTGGTTCGTCTTCAAATTCCATCGTGAATTAAAAAAAAATCCAAAACGTGTTCAAAATGATCCAAATGGACAATGTGACGACACAAAAAAGTGAGTGGTCGGGGGTTTATTGAGTGGGAAAATGTTGAGAAAGTTGCGAATTCGCCCTCCCCCCCACATCCCAAAAATCTGAAAAAGTGTAACTGGAGCTCCAACTGCCAGTGCGCATGCGCCAACCCCTTCTCCACCCCCTGCACTGTACCCCTTCCACCCCCTCTTCTTTTTTAAGTAAAACTACCAATGCGTCTATTTATCTGCTCATTCCAAGCGTGTGAATGTTGTCCTTTTGTTTCACTGAGACTTCCTCACTCAGTTTTCCAGTCTGGCTGGGGAATTTTCACGTAGCAACAGTACCACAAATCCCACCTCCCATCCTCCCCCCCATCTGCTCACAGGGAGGAAAAAAAGGGCCTCATGGCAGTGATATCACACATAGACAATATCATTTAATTTACGTTTTTTTTTAAACACAACTGTGAATACGAAAGTCCGTTTTACATTTTATTTAGGTTGCCAGTGCAAATGAGAGTCGGTTCTTTCTTTCCTTACCTGGATAAGTCAAGGACAGATAAATACATGTCAATAAAAATAATTTAAAATAATAATTTTGTGTGTGTGGGGGGGGGGGGCTCCTTACAACCTCCACCGACTCCTTAAATCAGGAGTAAATAAAGCAGGAGAAAAAACAGAAAAACAGGACCACACACAAAGCGAAACCTCGGCCATCTCTCTCGCGCATGCGCACACGCACACAAACAGTCGAGTGTGGCGAAACAGCGTCGGCGAAACATGGAATTGTCATGTTTATATCGAATTGGGGGTGTTTTGATTGGCTCGTTTGAGCATTTGAGAGCGTTATTTTTTCCCTACCAATCTGCGTCACTACTGCTCTCAAGTTTGACTTTTAAAAACAACAACGTTTTACACATGATATAACGACAAGTAAATATGTCAGCACATTCGCCACCAAGTTGATTCAGTCAAGAAATGCACAGACCTTTGTGACTTCCGACTGATTTACAGTCAATTTATTTTTGTTGTCACGCAGCACAGCCGAACACTTAATTATCCTTAGAACGTTTCCAGGTTTGTAACACAGAGGTAACATTTAAATAAAATGTCAAACTGAAAAAGTTTCCAAAAACTCATGTAACATGGCACTAAAAGTATCTTGAGGAAATCACATTGGCATTGCGAAACGAGATTATTTCTGTTTAAAAAAAAAATCACTATTACGTCCCTTTTTACACATATGCAGCATCATGGATGCCAACGTAACACAGGTGTGCACTGTACGTATAGTGAAAATAAAAGTTGGCTGAACTCCATTTTACGATGGGCAATTCAAATAAGTATAGTGATAAGTAAAAAAACAGCTAGCTTTGTTGTGCTAACGAACATTGTTGCTATTAATGTCAATAATTTACATTTTAAAGTTGTTCCAACTTAAGTGAGTGTTTTATCCCCCCCCCCCACCCTGAACTCCATTTTACGATGGGCAATTCAAATAAGTATAGTGATAAGTAAAAAACAGCTAGCTTTGTTGTGCTAGCGAACATTGTTGCTATTAATGTCAATAATTTACATTTTAAAGTTGTTCCAACTTAAGTGACTGTTTCAGTCCCCCCTCCCCCCCACTTCCATCCCAAACAAAAATAACATTAAGGTCAAGAGAAGAGGTCAAAATTGTTGCTGGTGTCACACATGTGAGGCAGGTGGCTCTGACTGGTCATCTCCACGGGTCGGCGCGATGTTTCAGGTTGTAATTCTGCAGCTCAATCTGGTCTTTAATTTGGCTGATGAGCATTTGAGAAAGCAGGATGCCCACCAACTGCAAGAGGCTGCCATTGTTAGCCCACTCTTTGTGTGTGTGTGTGTGTGTACGCATGTGGGGTCCCCACCTGAGGTATGGCCAGCCCCAGCGCGACGCCTCCCAACAGGAAGAGGTTACTGTGAATCCAGTCCACTACCTTGTCGATGCATCCGTTGGTGTGGATGACATTGCCGGCATCGATGTATTCCACGACCTGCATGCCTTGCCCGCACATGGTGTTAATCACCTCCACCTGCACACACACAAAAATTTGATTGAAATTAAAAAAAAAAAAAAAAGTGAGGAAGATGAGATGAAACCTTTTCTTTGGTGATGATGCAACATGAGAAGGGGACAGAGCAGCGTTCCCGGCTGGGATTGTTGGCGGTGCAGTTGAAGTACATGTTGTTGGACCAGTCAGTGTAGGTCATGGCTCCACAGCAGGCAAACTGAAGGGATAGAGAGATGTATGTATTTTTTTTTTGGACCGGATATTAAAAAACACATGTTATGATGACATGTGAGGTAGTGACCGACTTCTTTCTGGCCAAAGTCGATGAGGTTCTGCAGGTCCATGTCATCTCTGTAGTGCACGATGGCGTTGTTGACCATTTGCGTGACTTTGTTACGGGCCTGTAAAGAAGAATAAAGAAAACTTTATTGATTGAAAAACAGACATAGCCAAAAAAAAACGTTTTGTGGAAATCTGTACTTTTTTTGGTTCATACAGCAATTTAAAAATGTTCACTTGAGGAAAGGGGGAGTATGTGCTAACATAAAAATTACCAACAGAGGGCGACATTGCTAATTATATCTCAGTGGGGCCATTATCTTCGTGTTTAATTTAACGACGCTTGTGACCCAAAATACAATTCACTCCCCATTTCAGACCCCCCAACCCCCCAAAAAAACACTATAAAATGTTCGGAGTATTTTCTAATTAAAAAAAAAAAGCACTGTCTAATAATGTACTTTATAAAAACATACAGTTGGGACAGAACACCCAAATATGGTCATTGCTCCCCAAGTAAACCACAATAATAAGAAAAATAAAATAAAGAAACGGTTTACCTTATCAGAAAAGATGAATCCTAGCACTCCAGCAGCTAACTGAAGCAGGAAGATGACAGTCAGACTGATGCAGAACTGCGGAAAAAAAGCAAAAAAAAAAAAAAAAAAAAAGAAGAGAGTGAGCTGCTTTGCTTGACAACTTCCGCGTCCCCAAAATGGCAACCTACAAACTGCAGCAGGCAAATGTTCTCCCGCAGCGAGCCCACACAGCCGCAGAAAGTGATGATAAACATGAGGACGCCGACCACCAGCAGCATCATGGCCGGATCCACGGCGAGACACGCCAACGCCGTCTCTATGGGACGAGTCGATCAAGGGTTGGATTTTTCTGAACCCCCCGTTTGGTTTATTTGGGCCGATCGCATGACCGATTTACCTGCATGCTTGACGACGCGGGCGTACACACCGATAGCGATCATGGCCATGGCGATGAGCTGTAAGTAGTCAGCAAAGAGAGGTGAGGAGAAACTTCATGGCATCGTTTACAACTTCATTGCGCAAGAATGATGATGTGAGGAGCATGTGTTCATACTTGTCCTGGGAGTGGTGCCATTCGCGAAAACACTTAAGAAGAACAACAGAGTTTGATTTACTGCCGCGGCCAGTGCCCACCATGCGCCCCCCCCCCCCCCAAAAAAAACGAGGCCTCTTTTTATTAGTATTTATTTGGAGCCCATTCTGAATCTCCGCGATGAATGGACTGGATCTTGTTACCGTACTAATGCACCGCGACTCACCGGGGCTCTTTTGTTTGCGTGAAGAAACCTGAACAGTCGATTGTGTCAGCGCTGAGAGATGCAAACATTTTGCACTAATACAGTGCAACAGTGGCGGTTTCCCGGGATGCACGCTATGAAATATAAAATTATTTTCTATCGCGTGATTGCGTGACATGTCAATTGTTAGTGTTTGAATTTTTCAGAAAGTGTTTTTTTTATTAGTCTTAGTATTAGTTTTATTATATATTTTTTTTAAATAAATCAAGTGATACTACAATTTCCAAATGTCTGTTCGACTTTCTTGTTTTTAAATACGAGCGTACCGTAATACCGAATTAACACATTTAAAATAAATCCCAAAAGCTTCGGAATGATATGCTCACGAAACCTAAACGTTAGTTATGAAAAAAACTCTATTCTACTCTATAAAGCTATTGTCAATTTCCGTGTAGTGCCTGGGGGCGGGGGGGGGGGCAAGTGTAACAAACTGCACATTCTAACAGGAATCTCTTCAAGTTTTTACACATCCTCGTCTTGCCCAAGCACGTAAACCAGTGACGGTGTTCATTTTGTGTACACCTTTTCCTCCGATCTTAATCTATAATCCAAATCTTCTTAAAGCGAACAAACATGAATTTGGACTTTGCTTTGTTGAGAACGGTGCAACTGTTTCACTTTTAACGCGTTTGTTTACTTTTAGCTGCCGCACTGCTGTGATCGTATTCTGGGTTGAGCTTTTTGTGACTACACATTTCAAGTTTGAATCAATTGTCTGCTCAATTTGTTTGATAAATCGTCTGACGCGAACAACAACAAAAAAAACCCGGAAATTTAGCAGACTCACCCAAAAGACGAAATTAAATATGAAGAGTAGATATTTGACCACGGGGCTGACAAAGGAGAAGTCTTCATCGTGACGTCCAGGTGAGTTTCTTTCACGTCTCCCACACATGGTGTCAGGCAAACATCAGATTGAGGGGTGCAAGTGCCTCCATGAAGGTGTGGAGTGTCTCTCTTCGGGTCACACACACTCTCGCGATCTCTCTCCCCGTGTCTCTTTCTGCTCCACACACGTCAACTGAAAAAAATCTCAATCTCTGACATCGAGGAGGCGGGTCTGCAGAGTCCCGTGTGTATCCCTCCTCTCACGGGTGATCACGTGACGTGCCCCTCCAAACGTACCCGTCGAAGTGTCCAAAAATGGCCAAATTATTAGTTACATTTTATGTCTTGGTTATGGGAAGTAACGTTTGTCACAGTTGATAAGCCGAATGAAGTGGTCCCCAAGTTAAATGGCTAGATGGATAAAAGTTTCTTTTACATCCATTCACCCATCGCCAACCTGGATGTAGTTACTCAAGATGACCACGGCACGGCAGTGTTGGACCATATCGAGTATTCGGTCTCTTAACGGTCATTTTAAAACAATTCGTCACGACTGGAATTGACCGGACTATTTATTATTATGAATGACTGTAGCAGGAGCGCGTGGTGTCACAAAGAGGCAGTGTCGTTTGTACAACTCGTTAATATTAACAACAAACAAACAACAATTGCGACTTCAACATATAATGTTATAACCTCGCGAGAGCATGGTGAATTCATGGTGAGGCTTGTCCTGCTTTCAAACCCTTCGGAATGTTCAAATTTCGACAGAAAAGTAATTTGTTTAACCTCTTCAACACAGTTCGAAATTATAATAATACATCACATTTGTAAGCGCCTTTACAAGTGCTATACAAATGAGAAATATAAATAAGTAAAGTAATAAAGCCGATCAATGACAATGAAGGAACAAGGGAGCATGAGGAAGACGACTGTAGGAAATGCAATTTATTTGTACTTTTTTTTAATAACATCATTCCTCAGATAAAAATGCAATGTTACAGGAATATACATCAGATATTAATTTAAAACTTGCTTTCAAGGGACCATACAGTCTAAATATACTTTTTCCTTTTTTGTTTTTTTATTTACTGGTAGCGTGCGTTATAAGCAAGACAGACTCTGTCACCAATGACAGACTGACGACTTACAGATACAAACTGTACACGACTTATTTACAAATAAACTTTTTTTTCCTGTTTTTTTTCAGTGTCACTTTTTTTGGAAAATAGGAGTAGAAAAAGTGATTGAATTTAATATTCTGATTTATTTGTATATTCTTTCCCTTTTCTAGAGTCTAAAATGAAAGAAAAAAAAACTTTCGAGAAAGAAGAGGTCCAAAGTGAGAGACGATGCAGCCGTTACCAAGGCGACCAAGTGACGTCGGCCAATGAAAAGCCCTCACGCAACCCAGGGGGTGTGGCTTGTCATCCCGATATGGCCACCCGTTCGACACACTCTCACTTTGTCTGTGACAGGAAAACAAGGTGAAGTCGCCTGATACAACAATGTGAATAATTGGTCTTTGAACGCCTCTCTGCACAATTCCCAGCTGCGGAGAAGACAAAAAACAAAACCCAACAACCCCTCAATAGAGTTTTAGACTCGTCAGTCCTGTCAGCAAAGTAAAGGCTCATTAAAGCTGCGCACACAAACACACACTCATTTACATGCATGCTTGCACGACTCATTGTGATCTTAAAAAAAAAATCAATAAACGGACTCGTATGTGTCTTGACTCAAATTTCGGACGCCAGATAATTCGATTTCATCAACGGCGAACAAATAGTGGTGAGAAAGAAAGCCTCCCTTCTTGACGCCTGTTACCTTTCACCCGGAATATACCTTGAAGATCGATCCTTTTTGCTTTGGTCACATTTGCGGTCTTACACATGCACGTTCGAAACCCGCTCGTAGAAAGGAAACTTATCGGAGAATAACAGCAATTCGATTTATTGCACTGTCCGTCTCTGTCGTTCTCTTTTCATCGACGCATATCGTATGTCTCCATTTTATATCTAAAATAGAATAAAGTCGCTATGGAAACTAGCATTCTAGAATATACTTGCCCACAAAATATCTGTACACTTGCTCTTCATTCTGGGTTGAAAGTGATTGGCGGCCGTTTGGAGCTCGAACAGGCAATGGTTCATAACTTTAATGAAAAAAAAAGTCCTCATAAACGTTCGCAACCCGAACATCTTCCTCAAGTGGGACGTTCCAATAAATTCATGCTGACGCTACAGTCAGTAGGCCATAAATACATTCCCGACCTCCTAATTCCGTCACATTCGCTTGATTAGATATTCACGACTCAGATATGATGTAGAAAAATATACAATCGTCGGCCTGTGGTGAAGCGATATCAATTTTAAACCTTTATATAATCGGTAGGGGCATAATGATGCAGTGGTGCCTTGAGATACGAGTTTCATGAATAGAAATCAAACAATCGCCAAATCATCTTCGCCCTTTGAAATGAATGGGATAAGTATTACCCCCCCCCCCTCACAAGAAAACAACAACAAAATGTTCCTAATATGTTGGGTTTTTTAAAAATAAGGAAAATGGCAGTAGTTAAAATTTCGACTCCTGGTGTGCTTGATTTGGCCACCGGAGGGCAGCAGCGTACAGCCACACACAGAAACGACCGAGTGACTCATTTAATCTGCAGTAATATTCGCCGTTTTTTGCCAAAATAAAGAATATACAGTATACCCGTGAACATTGTTATATTCGTTGCTTAGCCTTACGACACCGCCACGCAGATGCTATTCATTAGCCAGTTAATAATGTTTCGCCATTATGTGTTGGCTTCGAACTGGCAGACTTAAAGGCAAAATCACACCGCTGTTGTAAATAAAAATCTGTCATTTTTCTGTCACGCTGCTGCTTTTTAGTGGAGTCGAGTTGCCATCGCAAATTTTTGCTCACGAGTCAAAGGAAAAAGAGAGAAAAAATAAAACTGACGACAACCCCATTTTACGATAAACTCTATAGTTGTGTCACTCTTATCTCCAGGCACCACTGTAGATTGTGTAGAAACTGTTTTGAGTTGGCCGTGTAG
This sequence comes from Hippocampus zosterae, assembly GCF_025434085.1. Lineage (NCBI taxonomy): Eukaryota > Metazoa > Chordata > Actinopteri > Syngnathiformes > Syngnathidae > Hippocampus > Hippocampus zosterae. Next base: position 5,922,644 of record NC_067471.1, read on the forward strand.
AAGCAGGAGAACAGAACATTCAGAGAGGAAGAGAGAGAAAAATCTCCCTTCCTGTCAGTTAACTGAGTGATCAAGAAAATGTCGCCGGACGGCCGTTCCTAAACAGCGTTATCTGAAAACCCCATTGGGAAATATCAGAATCAATAAATAAGTCACTTTCCTTTATAAGTCATGGCTTGAAGGATCAGCATGATTCAATATATGCTTTGGAGCGGGGCTTTAAATGAGTTTGATATTGGGAGGAGGATTTAAAAAAAAAGGTGTCCTCTTCAAGATATGCAAATCAACTGCCTTATGTACACTAACCAAGGAGGAGGGCTGAACGATGAATTGAATTCAAATCGACGTCGCAATGTTCACATCGAAAAGGCTCCAACTAAAAGCCTCTTTGGTCGGTCAATTGCCGTTATTTTTTTTAAACGTATATTTCTTATTGATATATTTATATATTTTAACTTTAATAATAATTCACTGTTCATTTTTTTTGCGTTATAAGCCTCAAATTTATGAAATGACCAAAACTAGATGTACATCTATTGTAACCCGGAATCATTTATTGCTTATATTTGTCCCAAAAAAACCCAACAACAACCCCCTCCCCATAAAAGGCATATTAAGCCGCATTCGAATGAAAATAAAATCGCCATTACGCTATTTTTCAAAATCGTTCAGCCCTGCTCTCAGCTACACTGACGTCGTGCGACACCTGTCAATCACTCATATTGACCAGAGAATTTAATCAACCACCCAGACTGGTGCAAAAAAAACCAAAAACAAAACTGATTTCAGGTCAGTAAACACACAGTCAATACGACACTGCATCTCACTCATTTCAAGTATGGTAAGTTTCTCTGGCATGCGGAAAAAAAACGCGCCGGGGGAACTGCACAGAAAGTTATTGCATATCTAGCTGTTACTGGAGAGGGTTACTTGGGGTCAAATGTGAAGAATGATCCAACGGGGGCCCCCTTTCGTCAAATCGTTCCAACTCAAAAAGTGAAAGTTATCCATTCGAATAAAGCTGCAAATAAGTGCAAGCTAGCAACAGAACCCCCCCCCCCCCCCACCCCCACAATTGCAGACGCCGTTTTCCAGCCACGTGACATCACATTCACATTAAGTTTGCATAATTCTCACAAGAGTGCTCCTGGCACCCAAAGTCCTCGCAGAGCTGCGAATAGTACCGAATACTGCAGCCACCTTCGGCTAACTGCCGCTATGAGAGCGACATGCGGTGGTGTTTTCTTTGGGGGGGGGGGGGGGGGGGCGGGGGGGTCATGGGGTGGCAAATACGATCTTTGACTTCAGGTTTGAGTGGGTTTCGTCCTTGAGAGCCGACGGGGAGCCACAACGCACCCACGAGAATCAAGACAAACTTGCGTACATCTTGCTAGCAGGCTAATAATAGTTTGGGAATTTTCATGAGTTAGTTTTGATTCCATTCTGATATTTGGCTTTAAAATTTGGTGAGTTTGAATTGGTTTCATGAGCATGTTTGGTAGTTTATAAAGCATTTTTTTTCACTTTTATTTTGAAAAAAATAAAGTGACGAGCTACGAGGCTACAATGATGAAACTTTAAATGACGCCCTAAAATAGGGCTTGAAAATATTTCCAAATCTGTCACTGGCGCACCTCCTTGCTACAAACTCCGACTGACGATTGCATGCCCCTGCACCCCAAATTAAACACTTAACCCCCCCCCCAAAAAAAACCCTTAAACTTCACTTCCTCTAAGATGTTTCACGATGGATTTAAAATTCTTGCAGCATCTTTAAACTCAGCCCTAAGAGTTAGTTTGAAGAGAAAGACGACTCGTATCAACGATAACAGTGTGTTACGGCCCTTTCACTGCATTCACGACTATTTTTTTTTTCCAGCACAATCATTAAGAAAAATCTGTCTACCTCAGAAGAGAACACCCCAAAATCCGCGCCGATTAAAATGCGAAAAATCCGAACGTTCAAACGCTTTGGAAGCATGCCCGTCTGCGGTGACCCCCTTTTCGAGGCCCGTTCACACGCGCGCACGTACACTTGTTTTAATGCTACCTTAAATTATTGTCTAGGCTTAAAAATCTTTTTTCACTGAAGCGTACGTTAGGTAAACCGCTCAAAACACGCACACACATTCACGTCTCTCCTCTGGTGGTGGTGGGGGGTGGGGGGGAATAAATAAATAAATAGATAGAATCTGTAAAAGGTGCATACCGAGAGAAAGAACCCTCGTCGTACATACACACGCGCGCAAAATGGTACGGACGCAGACACGCAACTTCAAAATAAAAGTCTACGCCCCTGCTTTGTTACTTAAAACCGCTTAAAGTTCTCCTAAAAGTACATTTAGAAAGACCAGCACCCCGATTGTGCAAAAAAAAAAAAAAAAAAGATAAATTAGACAGCATGAGGAGGAAAACAAAATGGCGGGCAACACAGAAGGGGGTGGAGGGGTCAGCCAGAGTCTTGTCCAACTCCTCGCCGAAAGAAAATGGCGGCATGGCGAAAGGAGGGGGAAAAAAAATGGTGCACGCATTTCCGCTCGTCGCGTTTCCTGTTTGGGAGCAGGAAGTGACGAAAAGAAAGGAAGCCAGGTGGAGCTGAACGGGCAGTTTGTCAGCCATTTTGCCGGCTGTCGGTCCATCCCTCGCACCCCGCCACCCCCGCTGGAGGGGGGGGGGGGGGCGTTCCTTTGGAAGAGGAGGACGTTTTTTTTACTTTTGACGATACAGCGCTTCATCCCGAGTGAATCGAGGAGGAGGAGGAGGAGCTCCGCCGTGGCACGCCGCGCCGCCCCCGCTAGCCCAACACTGACACAAGACGAAAAGGCCAACGGATGTTTTTTTGTTGTTGTTTTTTTTTCCTCTTTGCCTTCGCCTCGTCACTTTGAGGACGTGAGAAAACTGTGAGGCACTTTAGAGACACGCACACTCACTCGCACACACGCAAATGTGCATACAAAGAGGGGGCGTGTTGAGGGGGCTGGGGGGGACACACTCCGGTAATATAGAGTATAGTGTGATATACTTTACTACAAACATTCGACGTACAAAGCATTTTGTGGCGCTCCGGGACGCGCCTTGCCCGCCATTGTTCGGAGGTGCGTGCGTGAAGGGGGCGGGGACTAGCGCAGCCGCTAATGGCGAGACGTCCAGCGGATGCCCTACAAACTGGTCACGCACTCCATGTCCTCGTCCTCCAGCAGCCCGCTGGTCCTCTGCCGCGCTCCCGCCATCGCTGCGGAGCTTCGGTGGTGTCCCTCCTCCCTCCCCCCGACTTCCTCCTCCTCCTCCTCGTCATCGTCGTCCTCTTCTTCCTGTCCCCGCGCCCCCGCTAGCAGCTCCTGCCGCTCTTCCACAGAGGACGGCCCGTGGACGGAGCCTCGGTTCCCGCCGGCCTCCCCGCCGTCCTCCGCCCCTAGGTCCCTGTCCCCGTGGAGGTCGCCGTTGGGGCTGTGCCGGGAGTCGACGGGCGCGGTGGCGTCTGACGTGGCGGCGTTGCCGTTGAGGATGTTGCTGGCGGCGTGCTCCATCTCCTCGATGGTCATGTCACAGGCGTCGGCCAGCTCGGCCTTGGTGGCCTCGATGAAGGAGGGGTCCTGCGCGAACTGGCCCAAGCCTTCGGATATTAGCACCTGCAAAGGGGCGAGCGAAGATGAAATGGCGAGGAGGGAGTCAGTAAGTCGGTGGGTGGGGGGCGGGGCCACGCACACGGACACACTCACCGCCTCCACCAGACTTCCCGCGCTGCCGTGCGACGAGCCGGAGTCGTGGCCCAATAGCGAGGGCACCATGAGCGACGCGGGCCGCGCCGCTCTCCGATTGGTTGTCGGCAGGCCGGAGGCGGGGCTCGGACTGGGTACCCGACTGTTGCCATTACTGTCGGTATACCTACAAAAGACACACAACCCCCCCCCCGAATTGAAAAGTGCGTTTATCGACGACGAAGGCACGCAGGTCGATGGTCCGTCCGGGCCCACCCCCGACTTTCACACCCGCCCCGAGCGTTTGGTCTTACCAGGGCCCGCAATTGACCGAGGGCAAGCTGGCGTTGAGCTTTTCATGAGAGTTGGAGCCCTCCAACCTCAGCGAGGGTACCCGTTGATACAAGGCGTCGCCGCCTCGCTCTGCGGACGGTAGAAACAACTCGTCAAGTCCGTCCGCCGATCATCTCGACACACGAGCGGGAATATACCTGCGGGACTGTCCGGAGGCGTGGAGCACAGCCGGCTGAAGAGGGTGGGCGAGTGGCTCCTCCTGATCAACGGACTCAGCCCGGCCACGGCGAGCGCCTTGAGGGGAGGGGCGAGTTAGCACAGTGGCAACCCCCCCCCCCCCCCCCCCCCCGAGCGAATGAACCCGACTTCTACCTGATGATGGACGAGGTGCAGCGGTACGGCCGTCTTCTGAGAGACGTCCGGCCTCGACTGCCTCCTCAGACACTCTAAATGGAACGAAGATCTCCGCCCTGACGACATGGGGGGGGGGAGACAGAGTGACGAAAACAAGTCACGGACCGACAGACGGACGATTGAAGGGAATGGCGTCGTACCTAAAGAGGCGGGACAGAGAAAGACTCTTCTGGGGGATTGCCACCCCCCAACTCCTCTTCTCTCCTCCATGTCGTCTCCTTCCTCCATGGGAGTCAGCTGCTTGCAGGTGTCGTCGCGGTACACCAGCCTGAAAGCGAGAAAAGCGGCGTTAGCGATGGCAACCCCCCCACCCCCGCATCGATCGCCGTGACTTTGATTGATCGGTAATACATGTCGGAGGAGAGCGAGTGGTCCTCTTCGTGGAACTCCCTCTCGTCGGCGTAGCTTTCGTCGTACGTCTCCTCCGTGGACCCCTCGCCCCTGCGGATGATGGGCAGGCGGCTGTCGCTCGAGTCGGAGCTGCGGGGGGCGGGGGGCGAGGCAGAATGACCACCGGTTGTACGGGACGAGCGGAGTTTTAGAAGCGGGGTGGTCGAAGCACAGGCGCACACTTCCAAAAAAGAACGGCAAAAGAACTGGAGGGAGCGGCGAGGGTTAGCGTCGAAAGTAAGACCGAGAATAAAAACGCAAAAAAGTCGGCATGGCCCAAACTGCTTTCGAGTCAGTTTTTCAGGCAAATCAAAAAGCGATTAAAAAGCCTTGGATAGGGAAAGTTTGGTGCGGCGGCCCCCCAAACGCTTTATCCGCAGCTTCGCTCAGCGGCGACGTTGAGCTCCGGCAACGTAAGCAGCGCAAGGGTGCATAGCAACCGCCGTCGCTATGGCACTTTCTCATCCGCGCATTTTCATGTCGCACGATGAGACTTTAAAAATTTTTTTCGAGGAGCAAACACACACTACGGAGATATCTGTGCCCTGGCAACATACCGAAGGAGGTTGTCAAAAAAACACGTCCTGCTCGCCACACCAAGATAGGAAAAAAAAAGAAGAAAGGAATGAAAAGTTTCGAAGCAGAGATCATTTCAGATCAGTCATCTGCAGAGATCAGTCATCCTTTCACGGATGACTGCGTGCTCACCTCTTGGGAGGGAAGCACCAAGCCGATCTGGGCAGCAGGACGGGCGTCAGCGGCTGTCCGGCGCGGCCGTCCACCGTGCTGACGGACGAGCTCGGGAAGCGGCCGCCGCCCTGCGGGGCCACGCCCACCATGCCGGTGTTGTTGGCGTTGTTGATGTTGGCGTTGGAGCCCGACGACGAATACGACGACGGCGTGAAGGTGGTGGAGTCCATGAGCTTCTCGTGGGAGGGGCTGTCGCCTTCGCAGGGCGAGCCCTTCTGGCTGATGTGCAAGGGACGCTGGGTGGTGAACGACTGCGGGAAGGAGGCGCGGCCGTCGCTCTGGTTGTAATAGTTGACGTGGTTTCCAAACAAGCCGCCTGACCGCTGCAAGATGGAGAAGAGAAAGAGATTAATAGGGACGCAGGAAAAAAATATCGTCCAATAAAACATTATTTGGCACATTCATTCCAGCCAGGATGCAAATGCAAAGAGTGTCCCAACTTTTTTTTTGTTTTTTGGGAGTTTTCGATATTTCCTCAATTTTCATTCATCATAACTTTGACATCCAATGAGAGCCTAATTTTTATTCTGTAAATATGCTTCGATTTTTTATTTTTTAAAATCTTCTGACTCTTACGCCTTCTTTTCATCAAGTACGCACACTCATGGTTGACAACGAGGCGCTCCAAAGCGGCAATGGAAATGATGGTTGCCAGCAAATTTGCGAGACGGCCAGACCGACATGGATTTTTTTTGAAGCCGTTTGCCCTTTTTTTGGGGGGGGGGGGGTTTACTATAAATAAATAAAGGCCTGCCATTGGTCGGGCACTAGAAATGACGACACCAATGGGAGGCGGGTTAACCAAAACTTACACCAAATGCAAATGTATTTACTCGTATCTACTTCAGCGCATGCATGGAGGATTGTTCATATCGGCATGGAGAGCTTCAAGCTGGAGGCGGAGCATCGTTCGTTCTCTCTCGCTCGCTCTCCGAAGAGGAAGTCAGGGTGTGTGCGTGTGTGTATCCGACCTTTACCCTGAAGATATCGTCCTCGGATGCGGCCGATGTGGGCTCCTTCAGACCTTTGTCTACCTCCTCCTCCACCGTCAGGTCTCCGGAGATGGCCCTCCTGATTTCCGGCCCGATGTCGTGCAACGTCCGCAGGCCCGCCTAAAACACAGGCGAAAATTCACGATGCCGAAATATAATTTGGGGAACATTTTGGTTTTGTCTGCGCGCGTACCTGCAGAGAGAGGGCCGTTTTGGGCGGCACTTTGGCCACCAGCCCTTGTTCTTTCCTCTTCTTGAACTTGCGGAAGTACTCCTGAATGAGGAAGGTGGCGTAGAACTTTCCGACCGTGACCTCGTCGTCTAAAGGGCGCGTCAAGCAAAGTAACATTTGGAACATGACAGCTGTTTCATGAGCATGCTTTTGTGATTCTGAACATTCTTGTTTAAAATATAATTTCACGTGACAATTTCATTCATTGTGCTGCCCGCGTCTTATTCTTGTCCACTGGTGGTGGTGGTGGGGTGGGGTGGGGGGATTATAGTGCAGTCACACAGCCAAAAAGACGCCCACAAAAGGTACCAATAGTCTCTGTGACTCAATAAGCTGCAAAAATATTTGTCGTCTTCCACAGAGGATAAAGAATATTGAAAATATGTGTAATCCTCTTTGTTTTGTATTCGAGTGGGAACAAGCAGTTTCCAGGTATTATTAAAAAAAAAAATCGGAACAGCCCACGTGTGGAAACATTTCCCAGTCACGTTTGAGAATACAGAATACAAACCGCCAGCAGGGGGCACCACTTGATCCAGCAGTTTCATGCTTGTCCTCTTCCAGATCTTCTTCACGATGGCCCTCAGCTCCTCGTTGGCCTGCTCCAGATTCCCTGAAAAGACGCACGGACCAGAGAACGCAAACTCAGATCGTGGAAAAGACAACCCGAACGCGAGTGTCGAGTGTGCGCGCGTGCGCTTCAACCTTCTGTCTTGATCCTCAGCGCCGTTCGGACCAGCGCAAAGAGCGTCGCGTTGAACATGACGGTTCCGTCGCTGTTCAGCGGCATGTTCATGGAGACCAGACGCTACACACACAAACAAAATGCTAAATGTTCTTCGGGAATCATCCAGTCAATGCGCACGCCGGGGGTGCCCACCTTGCAGGCCACCCGGTGAGGACAGAGCTTCCCGAAGCCGAGCGGGGGCTGGATCCTTCGGAGCAGGGTCACCACATCCAGGTGCTTGATCCTCCCCCTGGAAAGAAACGACAACAACACTCGAGAAGGATCTTTGCGCACCACTGACTTGTAATCATTTTGGCCAACTCACTTGGCTTCCGGGTCGTATTCGGCCCAAATCCTCTTGAACTCGTCAAGGTGATGCGGCCCCAGGATGGACCAATCCCGCGTCAGGTAGTCAAAGTTGTCCATGATGACAGCCACGAAGAGATTGATGATCTACGAGAAGATTCAGGCATAAATTTTAAAAAATTACATTTAAAAAAAGGAGGAGGGGGTTTTGGGCAGGGTGCTCACCAGAAAGGCACAGAGCATGTAGAAGCTAACAAAGTAGATGATGGCGAACTGGCTCCCGCAGTCCTCCGGGATGGTGACGTTCTCATTGGTGGATCCTTTCTCGCACGGCCGATAGGACGAGCACGCCAGCATGATCTCCTGCCACGCTTCGCCTGTGGCACATCTGCCGCCGCAATGTTCGGTTTCACGTCTTTGTCTACTAATGCTCCCGTGCAGCTGGAGCAACAAATCGCTACATGCTCAACCTCTCTGGAAATTACTTCCCAGATCTAATCCTCTCTTAAAATCCGTTTTGGACATTGACACCTCATCTATCTTTTAAGTAACCCGCAAAACGGGGCGAATAAATGGAAATCCGTGGCGCGTGCGTGGTCGAGGAGAGGAGCGCTGCAATCTTCCCTCACCTGAAGAGCAGCAACACCGCCTGGGGGAACGTCTGGAAATTGTTGTTCCTGTTGATCTGCGTGTGGTCCCGCAGCGCTATTTTGCCAAACATCTGCACGAGGGGGTGGCGGGGGAAAAAAAAAAACACACCAGTCTCTTTGGACAATTAGCAAAGGGCAATTAAATCCAACAGGGAGATAAAGCAGGAGGTGCCTTACCTGCATGCCAATGACGGCGTAAATAAAAAACAGCATCACAATCAGCAGGGCGACGTACGGTAGAGCCTGGAGAGAAGAGACAACATCAGGTCGGATGGTGTTACACAGGGTTCAATTTTGGGGCCCCTGCTGTTTACATTGCATTTGCGTCTTAAGAAACCACTGGTGTGCGGATGACTGTCAGAAATACAAAGTGTGTCCCGCTGAGCAAAAAGAATGACATTATTTTGTTTGTTTTTAGAAAGACCACTTCTGTTCTGTGTAGAAGAAACCAAGGTCTGGAACGGCACCGTATTTCTTGACTTTCAATGAAAACCAAATAGAAGTGAAGGTGGTTGGTCCCATTGGCTCGTGTGCATCCAACCCTGCCGAATTGGACCGCCTTGCACCTTTATCTAAAGCCAACGGTCCTGAACTTGGGTTTTGGTCCTGCCTGATGCCTCGGGTCAGCTGACCAGACACCTTTGGAGGAACCAAGGGTGAAGCCTTCGAATTGAGTTACCTGGAAGGACTTGATGAAGGTCCACAGTAGTGTCCGGATCCCTTCCCCACGAGAGAGCAGTTTCACCAGACGCATCACACGGAAGAGTCGGAAGAAGGTGATGGAGATCCGGGCGTTCTCTTCAGAGTTCTGCAGGCCCTTTTTTGACGTTATTTACATTATTTGCACACACACACGCACACATTTCTCAAGTTAGTATGTAAATTTGCACCGGCTGTCAACAGAGATCTGGTCGAGGGGGGGGGGTCTGTCAATTTGAGCGGCATAGCGGGGGAATTCACGAGGCAACAAACAGATCGACCGATCTCACAGTCCACCGGACTTCGGTTTGTCGTTCATTTGTCGAAACGCCAGGATGGCCTTGCTATCGCGCACGTTTGAATAAGCTGAGCGTGTCCGTGGAGATTACCATCACTCGTCCATAAATCGAGGAAAACTATTTGGAAGGATCAGAGATCTGGAGGGAGGTTCCAATAAATCATTCCTGGTGTGAGGAAACAACTGGGGAGCTTCACACGGATTAAGATATTATACCTGCTGGTATAAATTCCTGTCATCACGCTTGGCAAATCTCATTCTTAGCCTTTCTAGTGGTTTGCTTTTGACTGTCAAACCCTCTTGTGACTGACGTACTGCCCTGGCAGGCTATTTTTAGACTATTTTTTTGAAAATTTGGCAGTTGACGAGGTTTTAGCGGCGGCAACGACGGCTTTCTTTTGTGTCCCGGCAGTCAATGATAAAATATTCAGCCACCTCGCTGAGTGCTATTCTAATACACGCTCATTTATTTATGCCGCTGTTCCTTTTTAGTAGGTGTGTGTGTGTGTGTGTGTGTAACGCAAGATTTGGACATGTGATGTACAGCGCTTTCAACACTTTTTGCAGCGCCGCAGCCACAGAATAAGAAAAACGCCAGTCGCAACGATTGTACAAACACTCGCAGTGCAACCGGACACATCTGTTTGTCGCCATCGTCCAAACTGTGATGTGCTCCGGGAAAGTTTTTGTTCGATCTCAATATACACTATCCGCTAATGTGTGAGAAAATGGTCGCCCACTGCTCCCAAAAGTTCTCTGCTGCACTCCGTCGTACCAAAAACCACAGCCCAAAGAGTCGAAGGCCGTTGCATCAAAAAGAGCGTGGGGGCGGGAAAGCGGCGGTGACGCCGAGTGAAGAAATAAGAAAGAATTGGCTTCCGAACACATCAAAGAAATGGGAGGATAAAGGCCGCTAAGTGTGACGGGAGGGGGCGGGGGGTGATGTTTTGCGCTGATGACGAAGCACTGGACGTAACACCCAGAAAGGGAAGCATGGGTGGGAGGAGGGGGAAGCAACGGGCGCCATGGCAACAACAACATTTGGGCCCACACACGAATATGGAATATCAGCAGAGTAGCGGCGGCGGTGGTGGTGGTGGGGGGGTCATGCGGATGGACGCAGGAGGAGGAAGGTAGAGGGAGGCGGACGAGGTTACCGTGGGAGCGTACCATTGGTCTTACCACAGGGGGGTGAGAGGAGGAGGAGGAGGAGGAGGACGAAGAGGAGGAGGACGAGGAGGAGTCAGCTGGCTTTAAGGAAAGGCAACAAAGATCAGCAACAAGAAGCGGCGCTTCGTGAAGCGTGTCGGTCGTCGGAACGAAGAGTCGGAAGGTGGAGGTGTGCGAATCCAACAAATGGGGTCATGGGGTCAAGCTTAGGTGTTGGGGTTTTTTTTTTCTCTCGGACCGATTGGCCGCGTCTTCCTACGTTTGGGGTATTGCTCGAAAAACATTTAACAGGTCGGAAGATACACAAATCGGTGTTGGCTCGGGCCTGTCAGACGTCTCCAAGTTGAGTCATCGGATTTGCAATGATAAGAACGAGTCTTTTTTTTTTTAGCAGTTTTCTGGCGTCGCCTATCTTGTCTCTCAATCCAACCTCTGGAGGCAGATAGTCTCCCTACAGTTTAAAAAAAATATATTTTTTTTGGGCCTCTCTGCTTGCTCACATGGGGCCTTCGGTTGTGAATTGAAGCGACGCAAATAACGTTTGACCCGATCCCAATCCGACTTCACCAAAATACCGCTGAGGTAGAAATACATGATGTTATGCTTGAGGAGTTTTACTTGCCATCCCAGTTTGATGGTTCAACAACTGGGGAGTGGATGGAAAAAAAAAAAGGCATAATTTCATCGGGGCCAGGAGGGACAATTCTGAAGATATTACAGCATATAGACGGGTGGCATCGGGCTAGATTGAACCATGTTGGGACTGTCGGATATTGGAAAAGTCTGTTTAAGGCTGCGGGGCTGAAATAATGAATAATGGCGCCCGGGCCAGTGCGGAGAAAAGGCGAAGTGGCTGATGATGTGTCTGCAACATTTATGCGCAGGTGCCCGTGGCTTTATGTGTACGCTGATGGATGGAGGCCTGCCTCTGGAGCTATCTGTTTCTCTTGCTGCCAGCTGGAGCCACAAAGCAATCGCGGTCGAATGATGCCACAGAACGCTTCAAGCTGCGTTTTTACTGCACCGGATGTGCTATTCAAGGCCTCTTTCCGGCTCGAAAAGCTCACCGGTCCTTTCAAGTTGAAGAGGCGCCGGAATGTCACATTCACGCGTCGTCACTCGGTGGACGCAGACAAATCCACACAGAAAAAAAAAAAAATCAGTTTCCTGTGTGTCGTTTTGGGCGGGGCCTGTTAACTCATCCAGTACCAGCCGATTCTAAACCGAGTCTGAAAAGACGTTTAAAAACGTCTTTGGGAGTGAATGAGTTAAAATACGCATCATTAGCGCCCAAAAGCATCTCCCGCAAGAAGGATGACGCGGCGGCACTGGCACAGGAGAGAATGTGAACAAAAGGCACAGCAGGCGAGGGGATAGAAGAGAAAGCCGGAGGAGCCGTTCTTTGTGGCGCAATTGTAACCGGGCCACCTAGTTTTCAGGTTAGAACGGGGGGTCGTATGGCAACGGATTGTACCAGCTGCCGGTAAGAGCAACTGTGACGTGCATGACGGTGTGCGCGGTTGGATGACACTCGGACGAAAGAAACAGAGAATGGACAGAAGGAAGGAAGGAAGGAAGGAAGGAAGGAAGAAAGGAAGGGAAATTGGTAGGCAAGTTATGCGAGCACAACGGTTTCCACAAATCGTATGTTATGACGTTGGCTATGACGGTAACCGACTTTGTTGCAAAACGTGAAATGTTGCTACATTGGTTTGTGCTATTTGATGTGACGACATAAATTGTATTGTTTTGTGTTTTTAGGTATTGTAAAGTGTCCTTGGGTGTCTTGAAAGGTGCTTATAAATAAAATGCATTATTATTATTATTATTATTATAAAAGTTGCAGCGTCGCAGAGTAGGTTGCCATGTTTGAATCGGGGTTATCATGGTTCGGACTTTTTTTTGATAGTTTTTAAATTCGTTTTATTCTTAGTTTTTCATATATATGGGTCAAGTGCACAAAAAAAAAAGTAGGCGATTAAGTATTATATCACAAACTTATTCTGCAGCAATACTGAAATGAACCTCGGCTATCAACTGACGAAAATGAAAACCAGGGGGGACATTTTCGAAAAACGTTTTTCCTGAACTGTAATAACCTTGATTAGAATTCATTCAGTTTGAATAATATGTAAAAAAAATGACAAAGAAAAGGAAAAATACTGATTATCAAATGAGGAAAATCAACAGCAAAGTGAAGAAGCAAAACCGATTTCAAGGTTGGCTTTTACAGATAACCAAGACGCACCCGTTGGGTCTGGATGTCGTTTCAAATCTGTCCTGTCAAAGTGTCTTCAAAGTCAAAGTGCTTTTCATAGAGAGCGCCGCCCAACCACTCAAGGGGGGTGGTGGGGGGTGAACATGGATTCCCTTTTGTGGAGTCAAGGCATAAGGCGAGCACTCGCACCCTTGGGAAGCGCCGAGCTTATTGGTATGCCCGGCCAGCGCTGTCTGGGGTGAAACGCACTTTATTCTTGCATCGGGGAGGGGGGACGGCATGCTGCGCTACTACCCTTGTGCACATCCGTGCCTTGTTTCATGGTGTTAAAACGCAGCTGCGTGCGCCCTGGGGGAGGGATGCGAGTGTGACATTACATTGGGACGCTAGCATGTACACAATCACATTGGAATCGAGTGAGATATGAACCCTTTCATGCACCCTGTAAAGTGATCACATGATAAACTGTCCACTGTGGTAACTGCTGTCCCAGATTTTTGGGGGGGGGGGGCGGGGGGGACTGCTTGTTTGTTTGTTTCATCTCAATCTATTCGAATCTGCAGGTGTTCCTAATGAAGTGACTCATATCCTGGCCCATGTCGAGCGTGAGAACATGAAGCCAGGATAGTCCAGGTCATAAAAACGGCACTTTTCAAGATGAATTTTTAACGTGACATTCATCTATTTGACCAGCCCTGTAAGCGACATCGTTGTCCGACATGATTTGCTTCCCTGGAAATCGAGTCCCGCCAGCAGAACTTCTTTTTCTATGACTAAATAATGTGGGGCGTACGGCGCTCTTGCATGCTAAAGAGCTTTTCTTCTTCATCTTATTCGTTTTTTTTCCCCTCCGGTATCACACGGATACGAACGACGTCGAGCATCCGTGAAGTGTAAACACAATGGACACTCGACATTCGACTTGCGTCGGGCTCGGGCATTGTTATGCCGCTCCGTTGTTGTCCGCTGGGCCTCTAACGTGGAAAAGAAATGAATTCATAAATACATTTACATACATCTCGCGGGCCCCGAGTGAAAGCATTTGTGAATTAAATTTGTTTCCTGTGCCTGTTACTTGCAAAAAAAAAAACCCAAAACACATCTGCTCCGTGTATCTTTTCGCTTCAATTGAACGGCACCAGACCCTAACAGTGCATCTTGTCACCTGACATGCAAAAGGAATGAATGTGTGGGCAAAAAAAATAATAAAATTCTCAAAGATGAAACACTAACACCAAATCCACTTGTTGGAATTGCGCAATTTCCGAAGCCTGATTGCCAAGTGCTGTGAAAGTGCATTTCATGTGTTTCAAATTAGCAAAGCAATGCATCACCGAGGCATTGCAGCGCTGCTCCATCTGGTCTCTTTTTGACTCACTTCGACCCAATTCGCCCATCGCGGGAGCAAATGCAGCGCAGCTGAGGTTTTTCCTAATTATTTGAAGACATGCGAGATGGGTATCGCTCGGCCTGTGAGTGTGTGTGTGTGTGTGTGTGTGTGGGGCAGAGCGGAGGGAGCCGGGCTACTTACGTTCACCTCCGTGATCGCTATGTCAACAACGCTACCCACAACTATCAAGGCATCAAATGCGTTCCATGCATCAACAAAATAATGCTGCGTGGCGATGGAAAGGACAGAAAGATGACAGAAAAGAAAGGGCGGGGGGTGGAGGGGAGAAGAACAAAAAGGACATTTAAAAATGAAAAAGACAAGAAAGGCAAAGAGAAAACATAGCATAAGGTAAGGTTGAAATGTTCATTAAAAAAAAATAGTGAAGGAGAAAAAAAAAATCGCCGTGTGTGAGTGGTGTGAGGCAGTTCAAGCCGATTCATCGTCACGGAATATAACCTGACGACGTTTGCGCCCGCCTGACTTGCCTTGGTATTCCAACGAGTGGCCTTTTGGGACTCAAGGAAGGAAGGGGAGGAAAAGAGGAGCAGGAGGAGGGAAGGAGGAGACGCAGAGAACACGAGAGAGGAGAAAAGTTTGGCGAGAGAGGATGGAGGGGAGGGGGGAGGCGAGTACTTACGTTGATTTCACTGAGAATGACGTCTATTATGCTGCCAATTACGATGAGGAAATCAAACACATTCCAGGGATCACTAAAGTACCCCTATACAGGAGGAGGAGGGGACGGGGGGTTGGGGGGGGGGTGAGGAGGAGGAAGGTTAGAAGGGAAACACCATCTGCCGCCACCTCGTAGCGCGTTGAAGGCGGGATCAGATATGTTACACTTCGTTAAAAAAAACACAACAAAACAAAACCAATTCCGTTAACAAACATGAATGCCTTGATGCTACACGCCGTTATCGGTCGTGAACGCGGTAGCCACGCTCCTCGGCGCGGGTCGTCATGAATATGCAATGAGGCACGACGGCTACACGTGTCGGGACAAAATGAAGTGAACTTTGGGAGGTTCCGAGATTGGACTTACTTAATTAACATACTGCGGAGGCAGCCAAATTCGATGCAGGATGGCGGTCCACATTAATCCGTGACAACATAAGCTAAAGGTAATTCAAACATTCTCCCTATGCCCCACCCCCCCAAAAAAAGAAGTCATTTAATTCATTACACATTAAAAAAAAACCATCCAATTAATCAGTCATTGGATTTTTTTTTTGGTATCGTTTCGGTCGGGCTCTAGCATGTAGCACTCACGCATTCATCTGCCATATTCTCAGACTTGACAACCAACCCTTCCACAGTGGCGCCTTGAGATGCGAGCGACTTGACAACAGAGTTTTTCAAGATACGAGCCCTCAAAGAGGCTTAAAGCTTAAAGTTTCCTGACAAACTAAAACCAGGGGACTCGCTCGCGTATTCCCAAAAAACTGCATAGTTTAGCCTTTATTTGTGCTAGCTTAATGCTAATGACAAGTCACAATGGGAAGATACGTTACAAGCGTGGTCGCGGAACGAATCAAACTCAAGGCACCACTATTAAAGCACACGGAGGCTTTGGTTTGTCAGGGGGGGGGGGCAAAGATGAAGGGGAAAATAAGGAGGAAGATTGGATGGGTTCACTCATTTAGGGTCCATTGGACTTGAATGTAGAACATTCATTCGTGATTTACGTTAGCACAACCAAGGAACTGTTAAAACGCGGCGAGGGTGAGTCGCCACGCGGCCGAATCCCAGTGCGCACCGAAACCGGATTTGATTTGAACTCAGCTTCAATTGGCATGGCGTCAAATATCATCTCCGACGGAAGCGGGTCTCACCCTGGGTTTGAAGGCGATCAACTTGAGGATCATCTCCACGGTGAAGAGCCCCGTGAAGAGCATGTTGAGGATGTTCATGGCGTCGTTGAAGTTCTTCGTCTGACCGTGGTGCTGCCAAGCGCAGATAGCGACAGGCGATTGGCGCGCAGAAGAAATTGGACCTCGCGCGTGTTCGTGGGGGGGTTGGGGGGTTGGGGGGGCTCACCTGCATGGCCAGGCAGATGGTGTTGAGAAGGATGAGCGTGAACATCAGGTACTCAAAGTAGGTGGAGTTGACCACGTACCACACCTTGTACTGGTACGGGTTCTTGGGGATGTAACGGCGAAGGGGGCGGGCCTTCAGGGCATACTCAACACACTGACGCTGTGACAAAACGCACCAAAAGATACAAAAGGTGACGCACTCGACTCGACGTTTCTGAAACTATCCCAAGTAGAATCCAGTTTGGCATCGTGGCCAGTGGAAGAATCCCAGTCGGTGCCAATTTTTTGTTGCGGCGGGAACCGCGTTGCCATGACGACATCTTCCATTTCGTCGACTGTCCTTATGGCATGCGGCACATACTTTAGCCGCGTTAGCGCCGCCGGTCTCAGTTTCTGAGAAATACGTTTGCTCCGAAATGCGACTCGTTACCTGGTTCTTGTCCAGCT
This sequence comes from Hippocampus zosterae, assembly GCF_025434085.1. NCBI lineage: Eukaryota > Metazoa > Chordata > Actinopteri > Syngnathiformes > Syngnathidae > Hippocampus > Hippocampus zosterae. Next base: position 5,939,358 of record NC_067471.1, read on the forward strand.
CGCAGTTCTTATACTCCTGCTCGCCTTGCTCCTGGAAGGTGACGATGACGAAACCCACGAAGATGTTCATCATGAAGAAGGCGATGATGATGATGTAGATGATGAAGAAGATGGAGATGACCACGCGGTAGTTGTAGATGGGACCCACGTCCTCGGTGTGAGAGTCGATGGCCCGGTAGAGGAGCCTGCGGGGACGGTGGGGGGTGTTGATGAGCCGAAACGGACAACAAACCAGGGGCATGTACCGAATGACTGCGCGCGTGGGGTCTGTGAGTGTTTTCGTATTCAGACACGCACCCCGGCCAACCCTCGAAAGTGGACACCGCAAACAGAGCCATCATGCCTTGGAGCACGTCGTCAAAGTTAAACTCGCTGTTCTCCCACTGTCTCAGGGCTCGTTCGGGCTTGGCAACGTCGCCGTCCTTGTACTTGATGTAGTTGCCTCTGGCGAGAAACGCCGCGTTGACGTGACGGGCGCCGTGGCAGTTGCGGTTCGTCGACGCGGGCCGCGGCTTACCTGCACTCGGCCTTCGTCTGTTTCGAGTTGTCGGTGCAGAAGAAGAACTTGCCCTGGAAAGAAACGCAACATGTCGGCATGAAAGAATTCCCGCGGTGGAAATTCCCTGGGCCGTTCGCCACCGCGCTACCTTGAAAAGCTGCACCCCGATGCAGGCGAACATGAACTGCAGCAACGTGGTGACGATGACGATGTTGCCGATGGTCCTGATGGCCACAAACACGCACTGCACCACGTGCTGAGGAAAGCGGGGGAAACGGTCACGGTCAGCGGCGGCGTTTCAAACGCTTCGATTTTTTTTTTTTTCCGATGAGGCGCTGACCTTCAAGCCCTTGGCTCTGTTGATGGCCCGCAGAGGTCGGAGCACTCGGAGAACTCGCAGGATCTTCACCACGTTGATCGCACTGGACCTGCGACGGCGATACAATTGAGCAGTCGGCCGGCTAAAATGCTAAACCGTCGTTTTTCCGAACAAAATATTTGGTCGGCTGTCGAGAGAAAGTGGATGTAGCAACTGTGAGTCTGCATTGAGCATTTTACCGTTCTTATTGTTTTTTTTTTTAAATGACTCCACTGTGGACTAATGAAATAATACGGAATGCGTTTACGATTAAAATGAAGCAGAGGCTGTATTTTTTTCCCTCCCAAATTTCAGCCGTGGTGATTTGAAAATAACATTTTACTACCATGTCAATTAGAATTCAGGATTTAGTTCTGCCCTAACATCACAAATTTCTACAAGTCTGACTAAGACAATTCATGAGACTGTTCATTTTGTTTTTTGGACTCTTCTGAGCACCACGGTAACAAGTCCTGTCACACAATTAACTAAACACACACACATACACACACACTAATACACGTACGGCATAAACAAAACACCCAAACTAGGGCAAGCAAAGTGTGCCGCGAGGAAAGTGTCAGTTCAAAGGTTGTGCCCAAAACAAAAGCATCTAAAGTCAAAGCTGAATAAATGCGTTGACATTTTGATTAAAAAAAAAACAAACAAACGTGTGTGTGTGTTCTTGTACTCATGATATTGTGAGGACCGGCATGAGTGTGGAGTTGCATGCGTGCGTGTGTATGTGTGTGGGGAGGGTTGACCTTTCATGATAAAGTTGCTAAAAAAAAAGCAACAGAAGACATTTTTTTTTCTTTCACACGTACAACCAAAATGCCAGCGCATCATTCGACGGGGGGTGACTGTGCCGCCTGGAAAGGAAATAAAGGAGTGTGTGTGGTGCCTTCAAACAGGAAGTCGAACGGTGTTTAAAGGCAGCCGACGTGGCGTGGGATGATGCCGCTGACGTTTCACAGTCCGAAGTAGCCGAGAGGACATGGCGTACTGCCACGATGACACAAATAAAGACACCTTTCAGGTTCCCATAAAACGCTGCTTCGGGGTTGGGAAGTGCGCGTCGCCATTAAGCGGCTGGCCAATGACAGGAAGTGCTCCCGCAAGGCTCGCTCAAGTGTCAGATTTCCTTGACTTAATTAAAGAGATGAGGCGTTCATCTGCTCGATGAACGCGTTCAATATTCGCAAATACACGCAAATGGACTGAAGTTGACTGTGTCCGTCCACCGACATCCCACACACTAATTACCTTTAACAAGGCAAAAAGAGAAGAACAGAAAAAAAAAGAAAAAAAACAAACACTTGAGTTTTCACATTCCGTTGCCATTTCTATTGCCCAGGAGAGTTCAATTTGGAGTGTGGACTGAATTTAATAATAATAATTAGCTTCGGATGAAAACCACTGACGTTTTTAAAAGGACATTTAACACTTGAGTTTTACAGGAAGCATAATAAATCATTTGTTGTTTTTCTTGCTTTGGCTCCACTCTCCCAAACGGTAGAAATACCAAATCAAGGGTGTGACAGTGACTTCGGGTCATATTCACAAGCACTAATGTGGGGACTTACGTCGAGAAGTCGAGTCTATTAAAGAGTTTGAAACAGAGAGTGTAGCATAGCGTATTAAACATGAGAAAACATCACAGCATTCCAACGAGTTCTTCGCTGTAAGAAGCAAAGGACATCTTTATTAATAACAAACGGCATCATGGTGTGTGTGTGTGTGGGGATGGGGTGGGGGTTGGGGGTGTTTAGGTGAGCGCTGGAGTGTAAAGTTGCGAAGAGCGAGGTCGTGTTTGTGAAGCACGGGCCAATTTACCAAGCTTAACATTTGCCTCCTTAGCGATGTGACAAGTTGATTTGTGTCGCCGCGAGGGCCGACCAAACGACCCGTGAAGGCAAACTGAGGGCTCGGTGGCGTCGGTTCACCGCGAGGGGGGGTGGTGAGATAATTGGCGGGCGATTCATTTTTTGGGGCGACTAAAACAAAGGATTTGACTCACTGTATCCCAGAGGAAATGAGGGAAACGCTGACCACCACCAGGTCCAGAATGTTGAAATAGTTCCTGCAGAACGAGCCCTTGTGGAGGAAGGCTCCGTAAGCTGTCATCTGTTGAGGATGGAAGATATTGAAAGATAAGCCACGCCCACCCACGAAAAGACCCATTTCAAAAGTCAAAGTGGAGTCTACGTACCTTGAGAATAATCTCGATGGTGAAAAGCCCTGTGAAGACGTGGTCTGCATAGCCCAGGATCTGCAACGGAAGCCGCGAGCGAGGCTCATCGTTTTGATGCGAAACGAATGGGCAAAGGACGTTCGTGAAAAGTCGCAACTTCACAGTTTGGAAATGCAAACATTTTGGAGTGAATACAAGCAGCGTGGCATTTAAGAGGAAAGTGAACCAATAAAGCTGAACGGGCTTTTTACAAGTTGTTGGACAGTCGTCGGGGAGGAAATGAGTCGTTGCCGTAAAGGTCGTCCTTGTTCGACCGTCGGCGCTTTTAGCGCTGCCCGCTACATTTGTTGTTGTTGTTGCTGTTCAAAGCACCTCATTTCTGAAGGAGTCGTTCTTCACCGGGTCCTCCGCCGCCAGACTGATGCTGCTGAGCAGGATGAAGAAGAGGATGAGGTTGGTGAAGATGTTGTGGTTGACGATTTTATGGCACAGAACCCTGAATCTGGGGTGGGTGGGGAGGAAAAAAAAACACACACAACAGAGAGCATTTGAATCCTTACTCCAGTGGACATCTACTCATGTCAGGATTGTTTACTTGTTGGTGTGGCTGAAGACGAAGAAAGCGCGAGCCTTGGGCATGGGAACGGCCTTCTCCTTCAGCTGGATGTCGGAGAGCGGCCGCGGCCGCGGGCCCACCGGCACGTCGGGTTCCTCGTCGTCCTCATCGCCTGGCGAATAGATCGAGGAGTGAAGCGTCGAGCCGCGTCCGCTGAACTTCCCCGACACCCCCCCAATTCGAGTTTGCAAGAGTGCGTTACCGATGTAATCGTTTGCAGGGTATGGATTTTTCTCTTCGCTTTCATCGGCGCAGTAATCGTCCATATTTATCTGCGAATGAAAAAGGTACGGTTGGAGTTTGCCCAAAATCAACGAAATAATGAGAACTGAAATTGAAGAAAGGGGATTTGGATGTCAATGAAATAAAAACGAGTGTTTAAAAAAAAAAAAAATTCTTTTCAGCAAACTAATGAAAATGCCCCTTTGTTTTCCTCTTTGTGAAGGTCAAACAGTCGTGTGGGAATTGTCGTTTTTTTCCTCCACAATATCTTTTTATCTTGCACTACAAATAAAAAAATCGACAGTGTAAAAAACAAAAACGAATAAAAACCTAAATGGAAATTAAACATCTCAGGGAAAAAAATGTAACAAACCTGCTCTGATTAAAAAAAGAAAAAAAAAAAGAAAAATCATGATGAACATTTTTAGAGACGAAAAAGCCGCAATTGCGCTTTGCGAAATTTCAAATTTGGTGTTTGAAAAATCTGGCGCGTCGTCGTCGCGTGTACCTTCGTTCCAGTGTTGCTCTCGCCGTCCGAAGTGATGGACTTCAGCTCAATCTTCTCCCTCTTCTCCTCCTCCAGTGGAGGCTTCTCGTTGTTGTGCCTCTTGTCGGGCGTGCCCAGCCTGGAGGTGGGGAGGGGGGGGGGGGTACACCAGACGCCAGCTTTTAAGCACTCCCCCCTTCCCTTTTGCTCTCCTCCAAACTGCTTGTTGATCTCAATCCTACCTGGCCAGTTTCTTCCTCTCCTTCTCCTCCTCTTCCTCTTTCTGGGCAGATGTCAGGCTCTCCGCGTCGGCCAGATTGTCCACAGCGATGGCCAAGAAGACGTTCAGAAGGATATCTGGCCAAGGGGTGATATTAAGGTTGCTGCTGAACGTGTCAATGCGACTTTAAAAACTGCCGACTTGCTTCGAAAATCACTCCGGGTCGATTTAAGACAAGGTAAGACAGGATACAGTTTCCGCAGATGAAGAGGATGATGAAGTAGATGCAAACCAGCATGCCGGGGAAGGAGGGGCCACCGTAGGCCATGATCCCGTCATACATCACCGAGTTCCAGTCCTCGCCGGTTAAAATCTGATGAACAACCATCGGTAAAAAAAGGACGTCGCCTAGAAATGGTTTTGGAGACAGATTCGATCGGCGACCTGGAAGACGGTCAGCAGCGACTGGGGGAAGTTGTCGAAGGTGCTCCGCCGGGTCTCCTCGAAGTTGAACTTGCCGCCAAAGAGCTGCATGCCCAGCAGGGAGAAAATGATGATGAAGAGGAAGAGCAGGAGCAGCAGGGAGGCGATGGAGCGCACGGAGTTCAGCAAAGAGGCCACCAAATTGGACAGCGAGTTCCAGTATCTGGACGCAACAAAGGCATTCAGTGGGTTGCAAACCAAAGAGGGGGTTGGGGGGGTTGAGATTTTCAAATTATTCTACCTGGTTATTTTGAAGATTCGCAGCAAGCGTACACAACGCAGCACGGAGATGCCGAGCGGCGACATGATCTTGGTTTCCACCAGGATGGTCTCCAGAATCCCGCCGCAGACCACAAAGCTGTCGAAGCGGTTGAAGAGCGAGACGAAGTACGCCTGCGGTGGGCGGAGGAGAAACCCAATCTCGATGCCATTTTTTTTTTCCCCCTCCCGTTACCTCGTTTCAATTTAATTTCCACGCCCGGCCGGGTGTTGTACCTGAAGACCCAGGCTGTACATCTTCAAAAGCATCTCACCGGTGAAGAGTGCGAGCAACACCTTATTGGCTATGTCTGAAGCAAGTGAAATAAGTTAGCTCAGTAACTCCCAAAGACGGTTTTAAACGTCTTTTCAGACTTGATCTAGAATCGGGTGGTACTGAATGAGTTACAGGTACCTTGTACGTCCGTTAACCACTGCGGCTGCAGGTGATGTTCCGAGGCGATGGTGAGAGTGTTGAGGAAAACCAGGAAGATGACCAGCCAATAGAAAAGCTGCGATTTGACGGCCGCCCGACACTTGCGTCTGCACAGCCTGTTCCACCTGCGAGAGTAGCGACTGAAGGGGCCGGGGTGGGGGGAGGCGAGAATAGAGACAAAGTCAATAGGAGTGGTGATGACATCCCACCCCCAGCGCCCGTCGTTTGGGAGGGGTTCCAATTTCAAGGTGGTCTTATTGTTATTCGCATTTTATGCTCTGCTTGGAAAGTTTTCATCGACTGGTGCCAACTCCTTCCGTTTCCTTCCCATCCACTATTTGTGTTTGACCGTCTTCCCCTGGCTCTGAGGCGTCTTTTTAAAACAGCACGCAGAAGCCGACATTGCGCCGTTTCGACCCCGCCGAGGATTTGCGGAAGCATCTCTTTATTTGCCAAATACACACAAACGCGTGCGCGCACACGCGTGGTCGGGAGCGGGTGAGCGGAGACGATGGCAAACGACATGTACTAACCTGAACTTGGATTTGGAGATCCTATTTCTGGAACACAGAGAACAGAATGGATTATACACACAGACGCACAACACACACATCGAGACGCAACACGAAGGGTGATTTGACGGGAGGGCGGGGCAACCCGTGTTCGATTTTTGGTCAAATCACCCCGTGAGGACATGTAAAAAGTGGCAAGCAGTCAAAGAAGTCATGCGGATGAAGGAGACCAAAGTTTGGAATGACATCTTGGTCCAATTTGGTTTGAGTGTTTGCCACCGGAACATCAACATGAACATAAGACTGAGGACAAAGAGAAAGAAAAGAACCAAAACCCAATACGGTAGATATACAGTATAAAGAGATCAGCAGGAGTGGAAGATGGCCAAAGCTCCGCCCATCTCCATGGCGACGAGAAGGATAAATACTCGCGAGTGTGGCCCAGCATTGTTTATGCTTGTATTTGTATCGAAACATGACACGTGTTGTCGCTACGAAAACAATTCCGGCACAGTTTATGACATCATTTGCTTTTTTTGTTTTTTTTTTTGAGGGGTGGGGGAGGGCGGGGTCAGACAAATACCCACAAACAGCCAAACAAAGACAAAGTAACAGATGGACAGCGGGAGGAGAATGAAAAAAAAAAAAAACAACCCAACAGCGTGCCGTGGATTTCGCGATCCCGCCGGTCAGAGAGCGCGTGGCGTGCAGCGGCTGCGCCGTGTGGCAAGGGCGTGCCAGTCAGGGGGTGCGTGGGTGGGGGGGGGGGGGGGGGGGGTCGAAGCAAGAAAGCGCTTGTTGGGATCTTGACGTAAACGAACGAGCGAGTGAGTCAGCTGCCGGTGAGCAGGCGAGCGCTTTGGGCCGTCCAAACAAAAGACAGTCGATCAGAACCAGAGGGGGAGTGAGCAATAAAGGTTCTTCTTCTCTCTTTTTTTTTGTTTTTTCTTAAATTATGTGATGAGATGATCGATACCCAGGCTAGTTTCCCCGTTTGGCACACCTGGAACGAGAAACGTTGTCCTTGGTCGCTAGGAGATTAATGTGATGAGCTCTTTGACTTTGCTGGCTCAACCGGAGGCACAATGAACTCATTCACTCCCAAAGACGTTTTTAAACGTCTTTTCAGACTTGGTCTAGAATCGGCTGGTACTGAATGAGGTAAAGGAAAGATCCCACGTCCGGTCCGGGAAGTGGCCGAGGACTTACGCTAGCCGGGTGCAGCAGGTCTCTCCCTCCACGTCACCTCCGGGCGCGTTGTCCGTGTTGACCGATTCATTCTCGCTGGCCGGCATGCTCACTGAGAGACACAGGAACGCAAACGCAGAGTCAGGTGAGAACATTTTACATGAGAAAGGAAAAATAACCCCCCCCCCAAAACAAAATATGCAGTGGGCTGAAGTGTTTCTCAGTTGTTCTGCCTGTCACTATATGTGGCTATCATAGACAGTTCAACAGCTCGACAATATTTGTCGTGAATAAACGATCATTTTCAGATGCCAAAAGAAACCATCGAAACGTATTAGCATGTGCACGATGTGTAATCACACCTTACGATGTTGACAGCGATTTACCGCTGCGGAGCTTAGCGGACCCAAGCCACACAACGGCTAATAGGGTTGGATTTCTAAGCCGACCAGAAGCCTCTTTTGTTATCCGGGGCGCTCCCAGGGATATTAAAAAGCTGCAAATTGCGGGCTTTCGTGTGCAAATATTGCCGCTATATTGTTTTGGAGCAAGGGCTTTTATGTTTGATATCTGTTGTGTTCGCAAACAAATGCTGCCGAGCCGGCTTGTGTCGTTACAGGCCGCCCCCCAAAAAAAAATGTATTGGGCATTTTGCGTTTGAGAAGAGAAATGTGGTGCAGCGAAAGGAACTGAAGTGCTTTAAAGCGTAAGTGAGAGAATGTGGAGAATGGGGAAGCAGCCAACTGGAGTGTGTTGAAAAAAGAAATGATTGAGGGATACTTGAGTGGCAATGGGGGGGGGGGGGGGCAGAGGGGGGGGGGGCTGGTGAAGCACGCTTGCATGGAGGCGGTGGATGGAGAGGCATTGAGAGAGACTCGGAGGTGGCGCGGGTGCCAGTCGCGGGATGAGACTGTTATCAAGTGAAACGTTGCTTTTTATTGCCTCTGTCAGTCTTTGACTGCCAGCGGGAAGGCGCTGCAGCCCCCCTGCCCCCCCCCCCCCCCCACACTGGCACCTCAAACGCTTATTGTAAAAAAAAAAAATAATAATAATAATAACCCTCCGGAGTCAGACGCTGCATGTGAATGTTAATACGCCGCATGCGCAAAATAAGACATCGGCCACATAAATAAAATTTAAAAAACGACCGCGGCGCTCCTGGAATGGGCCTCGAGTCCCCGTCAAGAAAAGCACTTTCGGAGTTTCTTCGGATATGAAACATGGAGTTGCCTTGATGAGACAGCGGTGCTCAGATAAGGAGACGTTCCGACACGTGTCAGCGGCTCCACGCCGTGGTCTCTCCCGAGGCTGAAAGCCTTTCAAAATCGGGCGGCTCCGCCGCAGCGGTGCTCTGAACTAGTTTAATACCTATTGTTGGAGTAAGCCCCCCCCCCCAAAGACCTGCGCCGCAGAGTGCAAGAGGACTGGAGGAAGGACGGACTCACAGTTTCTAGGTTTATCGTCATCCAGACCCTCCTCTTCATTCTCTGGGTCGATGTCTTCAGCCTGAGTGATCCAATCTAGGTAGCCCTACAATCGCAAAGACGCACAACATTAAAAAAAATAAAATAAAACATTCCAGAAGACTTTTGTCCAGATGAGCCAAAGTGCCCCCCACCTTGAGATCCTCCTCCAGCTGCTGTTTTTCTCGGAGTTTCTGGAAGTCGCCGCGTGCCTTGGCCTTCTCCCTCTCCTTGGAAAACTCTCTGGGATGGAGCAGGGTGCCAGGGGGCACGCCCAAGAATCATAGACGGAGAGAGAGAGAGAGACGGGAAAACAAATCCGGGGTGAAAGTCTCGTTCAAACACGCACACGTTTCGACGGCGTGCCTCCGAAAGGTGGAAGGAGGGAAAACCTGTAAAGGGGAAAGAAGCTGCAGAGTGTTAGTGTGCAAATGCGAGATCACGCCCCCCTCTTAGTTGTTCGCCTGATGGATTTAGCCTCCCGCGAGTCGCATTTCCGTGTCATGCGAATGCATTTCAACTTGCGCTCCTCCCCGCCTGGAGCGCCTCCGCGAGTCGGCGGAAGAGCTCCGAGGTCGGCGCGCATCGGCGAACTCGTCGGCGTAAGTTTGCCGACTCGTTGTTGCGGGTCGCTAACCGGTCGGGCTGTTTCACGGTCAATCGTAATGCGCGGCGTCGTCGTTTTCAAACATCCGCGGCCGGCTCCCGACATGGCTTCTCTGTTGTTTTTCGACTTGTTGTTGCCGCCGTAAATGATTACGCCGGTCTAAGGCCGCCCCCGCTCGAGCCCTTTTTTTTTCCTCTAACACACTGCAGATGAAGCAGTTGGGGAAAAGGTCAGGCGGTGTAGTGTGTTAGCGGCATCATTAGTCACAAGTCGGACAAAGAGTCCGACAGCAACAGCCACCCTGAGCTGTTTGTGCCAAAACGACTTTTATTATTTCTTTCCTTTTTGTTTTTTCTTCCTATATCCGACAACGCTGCTGGCGTATCTATCGCGCCTCAGAGGAGGATCAGTCGGAGGCATCCGTTTTTCATCGTAATGCATTCCAAATCAATAGCTAAGAGTTTCTCCGCTGGTTCGTTTGGATGCGAAGGATCTTTTGCGAGCAAACTCGGGAGCGAAAAGTTAACCTTCCGCAAGGCGTCTCTTCGGTAAATGCACTTTTGCATTTTGTCGATTGGCATTGTTCATTCACTAGAGTCTGAAGATTTTATTTTCCCGCAAAACGCATCGTGTCATTCCAACCGGGCGGCGCAGCGAGGTCGGCGTCGGAGAATTAATATCCGTAAAGTTGTCGGCGTTGCTCGACTTGAAGACGCAGATGCTTAAGTGTGATTTCACCACAGCTGGCTGAGAGGATAATGACTGAAACATACAGTACATGCTCAAGCAGGGACGTCGGAATTAAACGTCACCAGATGGAACACGAGCTGCACGGTGCACCTATAAACAAGTACAGAAGAGGGAGGGAAGACTCCCCAAAAGTCCGCTTGAGGCATAACGTAAGGGCTGAATGAAAAATCATCGAGTGATTGCGATTCTTTCCCTTTTTGCAATTGAGATTCAACTTCGATTAAACTCAGTCCCAACCATTTTGAAATGCTTCTTTAGCCTACCACGTGAACTAAAAAAAAAATATATATATATATATATATATATATATATATATATATATATATAAATACACAAGAATGTGCCTGGGCTTCTCATTCACTCCCAAAGACGTTTTTAAACGTCTTTTCAGACGTCCAGAATTGGCTGGGACTGAATGAGTTCAGAAACATGAACAAAAAAATTGTTTTTGGGGCATTGAATGATTGAATTGTGCGGACCAAGCGTCAACACCAAGCTTGAAAAGGAGAGGTTAGTCTGAAGTGGTCTCGGACCCTGCCCTTACCCGCTCAAAACCCCCAGAACCAAGTTAAGCACAAAGAAGGATCCAATGATGATTAAGGTGACAAAATACACCCACGGCCACTTGTAGCCTACTGCATCATTCACCTGGTGGAGAGATGGGGAGGGGGGGGACAATGGGTGGGGGAGCCGCAATAACAACAAAAAGGAATTGAAGTGGGGAGGGAGTGGGGAGGAGGATGGGGAAAAAGTTAGATCCTGAGTAATTGCTTGTGATGTGTCACTTGCGCCAGATCCTCAGCGTTTGGCCTGCTGCGCTTCATGAATTCATGAATACACATGACGGCTCGTTTTCAGAACGACGGCGCGCGACGGCGGCAGGTGCTTTTCTGGGAAAGGGAGGGGAGGGGAGCGCGAGCTGGAGGGTCAGGCTCAAATCGGCTAATTGCCCGCTTAATTAATTACTCAGGAGAGAAGAAGGCGTTCGAGTCAGACGCTGTGCAGCAAGACTCCCGTGGACCGAACGTTATTGCAGTCCTCAATCCATCGCTTGATCTCGAAATTTGGGGATATTTTGATCCAAATAGAGCGGTGCCTTGAGATCCAAGTATTTTCGTATCTGAAATCATCTTTACCTTTGGGGCTGGGAGGGGGGTGGGGGGGGGCAGCATAATCCAGACATAAGGATGAACAAGGAGACGTCTCAGCTCCTTAATAAACTGCAGTAATAGAGGATAAATAATATATGCATAAAAGGTTACGACAGCCGCGACACCAATGCTAACCGTTAGCTTGGAAATGGCATTTCCAATTATGGGTTAGCACGATGAGTGTAGTTTAGTTTGACGGGAAGATTCAACTGGAAGTAAGTATACACAAGAGTAAACTACAGTATCGCTGATGATGGGATGTCAGGTTGACTCGTTTTGCACTTGTTTTATAGTTTTAGATTTGGAGTTAGAAGAATAAAAATTGTCACTCCCGACAGCTGACCTTCTCTTCTCTTCCCATCATTTTTTTTTTATCCCGCTGTTGTGCGGAGTTTTCTGCCTCCACGGCTGACCCGGAGGGTCGGGGGGGGGGGGGGGTGAATTATTTAAATCCGGGCACATCACGACAGGCCGGACGAGCACTTGGTTAAAACACGTCTTTGCCGCTTTTATTCTCGAGGGCGCCGCCGTCGCCGCCTTAACCTGACGCGAACCGTGCGGCGCTGACTCGAGAAAACAAGAACTACGCGTGCACGCGCGACACTCGCGGATATGGAGCTGGTCAAAAGCTTGGATGCCAGCGTGTGTGTGTGCGCCCATCTGTCCATCTCCAATAGGCCGTGACGGCCTCTTCTGCTCAAATGACGCGAACATAACAGATGGCGACGTGCGCGTGTGTGCGCGCCGCTCCGTAAGTAATAAACTCACTTGGCTTGGAAATATCCATCAATTGTTTCGGTCTGCGTCATGTTCTTTCATGATGGATGATGACAATTACACTTGTTTGGCTTCCTCCACAACAGGGACGACGGATGCGGCTTGGGCATGTTATTTGAGGGAATTGATGGTGACGTGCGTCAAACTCAATGGACGGAAGTCTTGGGACGCTCCACCTGCGAGAGTTTCGCATTCCCGTAACCCCCCCGCCCCACACGCTTCGATCAAGGAGATGAGGAGGCGGTGCTCTCAAAATGTTCGGCGGTGGGAGTCTGGCTGCACCGCTTCATAGACAACACGCGCAACACAAGACGAAACAAAGCAGAAGCTCTTACCCACTCAACACCCCCAGAACGAGATTGAGGACGAAAAAGGAGCCGAAGATGACGAGAGAGACAAAATAGACCCACGGCAGCTCATAGCCCATAGCATCCTGCATCTGAGAGACGGACAGAGGGACAAAGAGAGAGAGAGCAGGAAGAGGGAAGAGGAGACGGGTGAGGGGGTTAAAAGAAATATCGGCCGTGCTAAGGTGAGCGTGGACGTTCAAACGGGAAAGAGGTTGTTGGCGCTCGGAAATTGATGCAGTCAGCGGAGACATTAAGGGGGTGCTTGTTATAAAGAGAAGTACATTTGTGACAAACGCAAGTGTGTGTGTGTGCACAAGATGGAAGCAAACAGCAGAGGGGGCGTCGACAGGAAGCGTCCCGTTACAAACCGACGGGCACAACCCAACGGTAAATCCGACCACCCCAGTTCGAGGGCTCACGTAATGCCATCCTTATATACATTTACGGGTCATTTTCAAACTTTCAAATGAAAAAAAAAAAAACAACCTCAATTAAAACTGCTGTATTTTCCGCATTGAAGCATTTAATTTTGAAAGCGCTCTAGAAATAAAACTGTCTTGTATTGTGTTCATTTAGCATTGCTCCATCTAGTGGAGACATCACGCAACCGCAACCACTATAGTGGCTTCTATTCTATGGACCTCATAATGCGGTGTACCCTATAGATGAAAACTATTTTAAAATAGGCCATTCGCCTTACACTCCGAAGCGCCTCAGAGCGGAAAATACGGTCAGTGAATTTAAAAACGTCAACAAAATAAAAACGGTCATGGCGGTGGCGGTGTGGTGCCCGGCTCACCCAGTACAGCACGTCCGTCCAGCCCTCCATGGTGATGCACTGGAACACGGTCAACATGGCGAAGGCAAAGTTGTCAAAGTTGGTGATGCCGTCGTTGGGGCCCTCCCAGCCCATTTTGCACTCGGTCCCGTTGTGGTTACAGTGTCGCCCGTAAGCCAAGTCGGGCGCGCACGGCGCCGGTTTTTCCTCCGCCAGCGTGCCTGCGGCGAGCATCGCATTTCCAGACGTGACGGCGGGCTCGATTAACGACTTGTTGCATGAATATTTAACACGTTTGATGCCAATAAAGGGGGAAGTAAAGCCAACATCTTCGTCGTAAAGTATAAGTGCAACAATTAACGCGTTATGTCCGGCGGTTATGCTTCACAAATGTGAAATATTTTTTTAATCATCATATGAGATGGAATAAAATTATGATACATCAATGGGAGCAGAACATATATTTTTAGATGATTTAATACATCGAATGCTCTTCCGTTTGCTTTCAAACACCAGAATGTCGCCACTGGGGGGAAATAAAACGGGGCCGACCGGCGAGGAAATGACAGCAGACACAAAATAATGAGCCCAAAAGACAGCTTTCAGGTTCAAATGTATAGAATCAATATACACGCCGTCAGAGAAAAAAAATAAAATAAATTTTAAAAAAGGGAAACGGCGCTGTGCTAATTTTACAAAACAAGCTCTCTCCGGGGGTTGATGCATACGGCGGCAGAGTATTCCGCCGGCACTTACCCAGAGGAGCGTTAATGCCTCTCCGGGGACCTCTAACATCATCATCACCATCACGACATTCAAGTCCATTTCCACCTGGGGGCCTTTTATTGAAAATTGGTTCAATCATTTACGGCGAGCGCCGCACCAATTATTGCTAAAATCCTTCACGCTCACCAACATAAACGACGGCTAAATATTTAATGCATATGACTGCTTTGAGTGTACGTGCCATTTTCTCCCTCGCCTTGCTGGCGTCTCATTGCAGTCAAACGCCGGGATCGTATCGACAACGCGCTCATCGACTGCGCCGAATAAAGGCAACGTGAGTAACGCTGTAACCTGTGTGCTCGTGATAGCAGGTCTTGTGCATCTTGCCCATGAAGAGCTCCAGGCCGATGATGGCGTAGATGATGATGACGAAGAGGACCAGGAGGGCGATGTGGAGCAGGGGGACCATGGCTTTGATGATGGAATTCAACACGACCTGTAAACCTGGGCAAGCAAGATTTCCATCATGCTGGAGATTACGAACATTTATTTTTTTTGCCATGTGACCAAATCATCTGCATCAGAAGATGAACATTTTCTACAGCCCACGCTGCCCGTCTTTCGGACGCGATCCTTTTAAATTCTCCCGAGGATAGGGTCACCGTGACACCAATTTAATGCCAAGTAAAAGGGGTCGCGGCGGGGTGCAGCGCGGGAACAATTGCGCAAGCACACACATGAACACGTACGTTACAAGCGGCAGATAAGTTGTCCGTGAGCCCATCTGCGTTAGCGGGCCAAAAGAAATCAATAATCCAACGGGAGAGCAAACAGGATGAGATCAAATAAAGCGCAGGGAGACAAAAGTGTGTGTTTGTTATTGCGGCGAGCATCAATATCAGCTCAGTGCTTCATCTCATCCCCATCTTCATCCGCACCTGATCCCCCAGACGCTTCCATCGTGTCGTTCTGTTCTTACGCTCCCACTCTGTGTACTTACTAGGTACTCCTGAAACCAGTCGGAGGGGTCGGAGTACTCGGAATGCCCTCAGAGCCTTGACGTCAAAACCGGCAGCCTTGCCTCCCATCGGCGCGGCCCCGTCGCCCTTGGTGGCCTGCTCCAAGATGGCACTGAACAACCTAAAAAAATATTAAAGAATGGAAATATCATCAAATACGATCACAATATTGACATCCCACTCCAAATAAACAAGAGGTGAGGATTAGTGTTCAGATTGAAAGCACACGGTGACATTGAAATATTGACGTGCAAATAAACAGCAGCAAAAGTTGATGTGAAATAAACCAAAACGCAGGCCTCATCCGACCCGCTTTTAATTTTCATTTCAACTTCAGCCCCTGCAAAATTGAATTCCGCCAAAGCCCGGATATGAACCGTCCATTCGTTTATGAATCATTTAAACGGAGTAAACAGAGACAAACTTGGAAATCAGTTAAATATGTTTCTCAGAGGAATATCAGCGGCTAGAATTATAAACACAATCATTATTTTTTTTTGTGGGTGTTTTATCTGCTGCCTCTGTCATTCACACATGGGAAAATATGAATATGAACACTTGGCTTCCAATGCTGTTTTTGTCGAGGCTTGACGCAGATGCCTCTTGCGTCGCTTTTTTGGGGAACTGGCTTTTGTGAATCCAAAATAAGAGCAAAATTAAAGCTCGCTGACGAGTAATTATTAATCCCTCAATGAAAATGAAGTTTTCCAGCGGTAGAAATTATTTACACGAAGCAGAACTCATGTACACGATGTGACACAGAGCCAATGTACATAAGCTAGCAGCGCTAACGCACGTGACGAGCTAGCTCGTGATTATGAATCCTCCATTGAAAACGAAGACTTCGGTGTTGAAATTGTGTCCACTAACCACTCACCTCTCATCGGTACCATCTCGAAAATTACCATACAAAACCGCCCCCCCCCATCTGCGGCTCAATGAAAATGAAGGTTTCCAGTGATAGAAATTATTTACACGAAGCAAAACTCATGTACACGATGTGACACAGAGCCAATGTACATAAGCTAGCAGCGCTAACGAAGGTGACTAGCTAGCTCGTGATTATGAATCCTCCATTGAAAACGAAGACTTCGGTGTTGAAATTGTGTACACTAAGCACTCACCTCTCATCGGTACCATCTCGAAAATTACCATACAAAACCGTTTTTTCCCTCCATCTGCGGCTCGCCTCGCTTACCACTCAGCGCGTATTAGTCATGGACTATTATCAATTAGCGGAGATGAAATGACCGCTTGAACGGCGCACTCCGAATGCATCTCTGTGTCACTCTACCTGCCTCTCAATTAGACTCGCGCCTGCTTTTGACATTTGCATTTTTTTTTTTTTTTGCTGCGACGCGGCATTAAAAGACAATTACGGCTTTGGGGCTGCCTGCCATGGAGACTTGGCACCTGCACAAACTCGTTGGGCCATATGCTGACCGTTCCAGAGGGGGGCAGCGACTGTCATTTCTCATTCCTGGGCACACACGGGCTGGCTGGCTTGGCAGTTAAGAGAACAGTACATTCATATACACACAGCGAGGCGACGCTGTCACAGATGAACATATCCTGAACTGTGAGACGTGTATATTTATGCGTCACTGTTTTGACTGACAATTTTTTTATTTTTATTTTTAAACCGTTCTGTTTCGAATACAATTTCACGCCAAATAAGGCAATCCAGCAATGTTATGCATTGAGGGTCCTTAAAACTGCTTGTTAAGTGTTCAAGTCAGGAAACAAACCCGCGGGGGAGGTGTTTCGAACAATTTCATGACCTTTCCGAGGGAGGGAACAAAATACTTCGAAACATGGCTTGGTGGAGTTATACGCCGTTGCAAAACGAATCAATTTTGGTACTCTGCAGTAAAAGCATCCGGCCGACAAAGCGGCACCGTCTTGACACATCTGCGTCGGGCTAAATGTACAGAAATAAAACCGTTGCGTAGAAGAACAGCGGTTAGCCTCGTTAGCTATTCCAATCAATTTTTTTTTGTCGACGTGAAACCGGTCCGTGGCGCAATACATGTTGCGGAAAAAAACGCCGTCATCAACTAATCGACCTCGGCTCAACTTTAATACAATTTTTCGTCATCCTCTAGCACCCGCGGACGAGTCCATTAAAAGTTGAGCGTCACATTCAAAGATGCGATGCCGGTCGCAAGCTCTAATTAGCGCTATTGATGTTTGCGCACCCTCGGCGAATGGTGGGACACCCGTTCCGTTCTCGAAAGGTGACCCCACCCCCCTTCAAAAAACTGAGTAAAGCGCAATATTTCTGGAGTTCACACTTGAGCCGAGGTCAGAGAACTCATCATCGCCCGTACAGTAGAACGCGAGCGCCGCCGCGGCGCTTTGTTTTTGGATGCGCGTCGTCATAAAAAAAAGCCTCCATCCAGACGCAGACAGAAAAAAAAAAGGCTCAGACAAGCAAACGGAAAGGGTAGATAACCGTCTAAGTGTGGTACAGGTTGTGTTTATGCCAGAGGCGCTGGCACCATGATGCTAGCCAACACGCGCGCGCGCGGAAAGGCTTAGCAGATGGGCCATAGTTGCCGAGTGGCAGATAAAGAAAAACACAGCGCAGCTCAGCTATCAGCATCGAACAAGCTAATCAGTTTAAAGCTCACCAATCCACTGTAGGCCAAGGTTTAGTGCAGCTTTCAAACTTGATTCACTGCGAAAGATTACTTGATGGTCATGGGAAAAAAAGGGGGGGCAGCGGCGGAGGGGGGGTGGGCACTGTGACTCACTCGGGCTGCTTTTTTTGCCTCATGAGGAGACGTCACTGAGTGAAACTCCATTGTCGGAGTATCACGGGGTCACTTTGAGGAATTCAGTTAAGAAATGAGTAAGAAGGAAAAAAAAAAAAAAGAAACAATCTCAGCTGACTCACCCGACGACGACAATGATGAAGTCGAGCAGATTCCAGCCGTTCCTCAGGTAGGCATTGGGGTGGAAGAGCAGGCCGTAGGCTATCACCTTCAGGAACGCCTCCACGGTGAAGATGATGAGGAATAAATACTCCACGCGCTCCTGCGGAGAAGCGGGCGGCACGCGTCGATTGAAAAGACATCGGATTACGTAAAACGCCTCTGGCTAATTTCTTCTTTTGAGCGTTCGGTTGAGTATTTTTTTTTTTTGGTCATTGAAGAGGCTATTTGGGGAGCTAAGTTTTTTTTTTTTTTTAAACATAATTGGTGAAGCGCTGCTCTGAGTGCGCAAGCATCTTGATTATTTACACACGAAACTTACACTTCCTGCCACAACTGCGACGCACTTCAAGAGTTTCGCTACGGACGTCGTTGTCATAGCGATGACCCGCGACTGAGAGGGGGGTCCTGGGAAATGGCCCAAAACAGAACAAAAGGGCGTGGGGCGGGGTGGTGGGGGGTTACATAATATTACAAACGTTGTCTTAAACCCCCCCACCCCAAAAAAAACCCTTTTTCTTTGACACCTCATCATCTGTCACTTCATATAAACAATCCGACAGGGGCAACCGTCCAGAACCAGGATAGCGAATCAACAACAAGCCGTTTATACCCACTCACTCCCAGAATTCATTTTTCAAAACACCAAAATATCTGCTTTCATCCATCACTCGGGCCGTGCTGCCCCTTGTGTGCTTCCTGGTGGTTTCCCATGGTCGCACGCTCGCGCCCGCCTAGAGCTTTGGGGGGCCAGGGGTCAAACGGATCTCAGCAGACGGCTGTGGGAGGAACCAGACGTTGGCGCTACGAGCTCGCCGAATGTTGACCTCGGCTTCTTGCGTCGGGACATCACGCAAAGAGTTGCATGGCGCCACGCGTTTTGTTCTTTGATACATTAAGGTTTGTCAATTTATAAAAAGTCTACACACCCCTTGTTTATCGAAGCGTTATTTTGATAGAATTCAAGGTAATTTTTTTTCTAATTGAAAAAAAAAATCAAATTAAAAAATAACCCGGCAGCATCATCAACACATAACAATAGCATAAAGCCTTCAAGGCTCCGGTGAAAAATGAAAAAAAAAAGGCAGGAAAGCCTACTAGAACACCTGAACTTTATTCGGGGTCATTCAGAGGCCCCTTGGTGTTTTTGCTTTGTGCTGACTCCCTTTTAACATGAGTTGAAATGTGAGCGGTCAATTCTGAGCGCATGCTAGTCGTGAGGGTGTGCACACTTGTGCAACCAAATTGCTTCAGTTCACGCCCCCCCCCTTTTACAAAAAAAAAACAGTTGTAGAATGAATCATTTTGGTCTCACTTTAATCAAATGGCAAAAACGGCCAACTGAAAAGGTTTGTTGACTAATTTTTTTTTTTTAATTTTCCGACTGTTCAGTACAATGAAGAGATTTTTACAAGCGCATTTATGATCTATCTCAGAGAAATGACAAAGATTTCATTGCCTGACCCTGGCAATCCTGGAAAAGTCAACTTATGGTACCCGATAGGCCCAAATCAATTGCGCACTCGCCATCGGGAAATTTGATTGGCACAGATTATGTGATGATTATTATGGTGTGTGTATGTGTGTGTGTGTGTGTGTGTGCCCCATTTGAAAGACAGCATCCTTGAGAGGCAATTAGAGAACTCAGCCTCAACGGAGCTGGTCCATCTCATTAAAAAAAAAAAAAAAAAAGTCTGATTTGCATCGTCGTCATGATGCAGCTTTACATGAAACGCCTTTATTTCTCTTATTTTTTTCTTTTTTCTTTAAACCTGTGTCACTTGCAGGGGGCTTCAAGAATTGAGAGTTTTTCTATTCATCACTCTCCGTCACACAGCGAGCAGTCTAATGAATTACGCACACGCGCATAAAAACGCCTTGTGTGTCTGACAGCGACAGGCGGGCCGGAGTGGATCTCTTAAAAAATAAAAATAAAAAAATAAAAAAAGAGAAGAACATGTGGTAGGAACAGCAGATCTCACACACACACACACACACACTCACACACACATACACGCCTTCCATTCTGCGGCCTCGCAAAGGGCAAAATCAATTTGGGGAGTGGGGGGGGGGGTGTGGGGGGCAACTAATCTGGTTAGTGGCAGGAAAGGAATGAGAGGGTAAAAGTGGATGGATGGATGGATGGAAGAGCGCAAGAGGAAAGCAGGCAAACGGCGAAAAGGTGAGCACGTCGTCGCAATGATTCGCTTCGCCGCAATAGGTCAACGCAAGCGCCGATCCATCAGCCCGGCCAATCGGATTACAGCGTCGACATTCGGACCGCGTTTCCGTTCGCCTCGACCTTCCGCCTGCGCGTCTCGGGGGCTGAAGCGTTTTTCGAATGTGGCGTGCACTTGTGTCGACTTTTTTGCCCATCGGGTTGTCGTCCCTGAAGTTTTCTCATCACTCCTTACATAGAAGGACATTTCGTCCCCTGTTGTTGTTGTTTTTTTTTCTTGCTCATCATTTTTTTCCCCCCCGTGTTCCAACCTCATCTCTTTCTTTCCTTCTTCCTCGTTTTCACTCCCACTCTCTCGCTCAATCTTTCTTCCTGGGTGCCAACCACAAGTTACCATAGAGACCGAGATGGGTTCCCACGTTGCCATGGAAACTGCGGGCTGCAGCCGCAGCGGCGGCAGTTGCGCCTCGGCGTGCACGGATGACACTGATCAGAAACTGGACTGAGAATACCTTGGTCCTAATTGCTACTTTCCTCTCACAGCCCGCTTCTTCTGTTGTGGGCATTTTGCGCATGCGTGTGTGTGTGTGTGTGTGTGTGTGTCCAGCATTACTCCGAAACGGAAACAACGTGTGGGCTGAATAATAAGCACAAAATCGGTCTCACCTAAAAGGACATCAATTGAAATCGCAAAGAAGACGGAATGATGTCGAAAGAATAAAATAAATACATAATGAATCATGAATAAAATAATGAAAAACTATTTTTTAAATGGATTAAAATACAAATATAGAAAAAAAATATTTTTTAGCGTCAATCCACTTGTTGCCTTTAATCAAATTGAGCAGAAAAATAATATTTAAAAAACAGATAAATTAAGATATTAATAATAAAAAAAATACATATTTTTAAAAGTTGTAAAAAATTATTAGAATTTTGAAAATAATTTCAAATACACACAAAAAGTCAATCCACTAAAAATATAAACAAAATGAAATTAAATGAGTGTGAAGTGTGCATTTAAAATATGGAATAAAAATTAAAAAAATTTAAATTATAAATAATAAAAAGAAATATTTTACAGAATTCTACGGTACAGCATCAGTCCACTTGTTATTTTTCCTCCAATTGCCCAGATAAAAAATAAAAATATAAATAAAAAGTTTTAGAACTAAAGTAAACATCCAGTAAGTAAAAATTAACCAAAAATGAAATATTAGAGAAAAATATCATTCTTCGAAAGGTGTGTCGTCGAACATGCTAGCTAACATTTGCCCCCGATTTGCCCCCGATTCGACGAACAGACTGACACTCTGGAAAGGATTATCTTGCCTTTAAGATTAAGACTTTCTGTGCTGTTATCTGTTTAGCCGACGACCACTCTTGACCTTTGACCCTTCATAGATCACACGCGCAGAAACTTTGGAGTTTCAACCGAGAATGCGCGCAATCGAAATATCGCTTCGCTAATTTTATTTGAAAAAAAAAAAAAAGAACAATAGACTAAACTTGAGACAGCATTTTTTTGCGTCCCTTGGCATGTTCTTCATTTATTTATCAACGTCACTTTGGAACCAATCACCCGCTTCCATCCAAAGCTCCGCCCACGCCGAGCAAACAGACGGTAAATGCATTACCATTAAGCTTTTATTGTCTGCGATTAATTATTCAGTAATTCGGTAGTCTTTGTGCGCTTTGCTTTTTCCTGTTCTGGGTTAGGGCGCCTGGAGCGACGATGCACAACAGGGACAAATACGGTCCCACATCCGCAGAAGTGAGCTTTATTCAACCTGACCTGCTCGCTTTCAGAGCTAAAGAGAGAGAGAGAAAAAGAGAGGGGAAGGGGGCAAAAAAAAAAAAAGGATGGAGGTAAAATAAACATTTCAAAAGTGCCTGTAAATACAAGCAAAGGCGTTAAAAGGGAGGACAATATTTTGAAGTGGTGAACGGGTGGGGGCGGGGCCTGAAATCTCTTTCCTTACATTTCGCTACGAGCGCTAAGGTGCAAATGAAGACAAAGCGAAGCGGCACGCCGAGGCGCCGCATTGAGATGCCGCTTGCTCCACTGACGGCGCGAGATCGATCGCCCGATCGCCACGTGCGACTTTGCCTGTGAGGGCATTCCTGTCGTTGACGAAAATGCCATTCCATTGGAGGGAGGAGCAGCCACTTTGTAGAGTGCCGCGCAATCACTTTTAGCATGCGTCAAGCAACGAAATGCATTCAGAAAAACAAAACAAAAAAAAAACATAACTGCTACATACATCTAAGATAATCATAGGGAACTCAGCCTCATTTCTCAGGAAATAAGGCAGCTTTTGGCAACCTTCCTTGCGTCTCCCAAAGGCCCCGTCGCCATCTCTCGGCCACGCCTTTGCCTATTTCGGTCCATTTGAACTTTTTTTTCTTTCTAGCTTTGGGATTCAAGGAAAGCTTGCGACCAAAATAAATCATTCCAAAAAAAAAAAAAAAAAAAAAAAAAAGATTCCATTCCGGTTTGACAATGAATGAAAGCAAAATGGATCGAGATTCCAGGCGCCATGTTGGATAGTGAAAAAATTGAAAAGTTCACGAGTAGAATATTGTTCTGGTTACATGTGGATGAGAAAAAAAACACACACACCCACACACACACACACACACACACACACACAAAACCCATCCTCTTCCCTCACGACACTGCAAATTGGTTGTCTTGCCACTATCACATTCCCAACACACACACCCTCTATCACCTCCCGAGAGCCCCCCGGAACCCCCCCGTGAACGAGTGTGTTTGTGTCTGTGCGTGCGCCTGTGAGAACGATTCCATCATTCCTTTCTAGTTGATATCCAGTCGAGCGAAACCAAGGCCCGGCGCAGAAAATAGAGAAACAGAATGAGACGCAACTCTTCCGTGTTGTGTGTGTGTGTGTGTGTGTGTGTGTGTGTGTGTCGTGAATCCATACAGCCCGACGAGCAGTGTTACTGATGTAATCTCTGGTATCGAGCAATGTAATTGTCCCGCGCGCTTTTTTTTTCCACGACACATGTTGATGAAATAGCAATTCAAGAGCGTGCGCGCGCTAGGCTAGCCTAGCGATGCGACCGTGACACCCAAACCGGATTAACCGCAAACACCCACTTCCCTGCTTGTTGCCATAGTAGCGCAGTTGAAAACGGCGACCTACGCGCTATTTAAAAAAAAAAAAAAAAAGACAATCCCAACTTCCACAAGTTTATGTTACGTGTTGAGGGAAACACATTTAGAGCCGGGCTAACGCTAAGTCTCTCGTAGCATGACGTAGCATCCTGGCGGGAAGCAAAAACTGGAGAATTTGGCCAAAAATGAAGGATGAGGTTTCGCCCCCCGTTGTATGCTATTGAAAACGATACACGGAGAATTATGGTTTGAGTGGCGTGTGACAAGCAAAGCATAAACACACTCGGTTAGTCCCGATATCGCCATAGGGCGCCATTTTTTTCCAAGTCCATAATTTTGGTGTGATCATGGACACTTTTCAATTTTCTGTGTAATTTCTTCACTCTTTGGAAGCAAGGAAGTTTTAAAGGTGCAGTCAAACCTCGGTTTTCGAACGTCTCTGTTCTCAACCAAATCGGTTTTCGATCAAAAACTTAGAGTTTTTTTTTTTATGTCTCGAATTATGACCGAAAATCAGATTTTTTCCCCTCTTTTTTTTATGCCTCGGATTACGACCGAAAATCATATTTTTTTTTTCTTTAAAGCGTGGTTTCGGTTTTCGAACAAATCGGTTTTCAAACAGCCTTCTGGAACGGATTATGGTTGAAAACCGAGGTATGACTGTATTTAACTTGTCATTTAAACTGACAGGATGCATTTGTGCGACCGTGCTTTTACGTCTGCAATGAGCCTGCAATGAGGACGTGTTTCATTTCTCCATTTCGTGGCCTCGCTTCTCTCCTAATCGGTTTGTGTACCGTACGGCGAACTTTAGTCGTTATTGTGACCATTACCCCTGCCAACTTTTTTTTTTTTTAACGTGTTAAAGCAGAAGGAATCGCTTCCGCCTCGCCGTGTTTGTGTGCGTCAGCCTTTACAAGCGTACTTTTGAGTTCGCCTCTCATTAACTCCCCACCTGGTGCTAGGATGTGAACCCCCTGCCGAGTCCGGCATGCTAGCCATCCTCGCGCCCCCCCCCCCCCCTCCCCGTCATTATCTCGCTTTTGTTCGCCGACCGTCTAATCACCACAAGGTCTCTTTCTTTTCTCAACTTGACCCTTCGGTTACACAACGCACACCAGACATTTGCATTTTAACCGCAGAAAGAAAAGACGCCAGGCAGTCGTTTTAAGTCTGCGGGGAAGACAGATGTGCGCTAATGGCTTGTTTCGTAAGAGAGGACAAACTGTACTCGGCGTCATGGCGCGCGCGGAAAAAGGACATGACGAACGCCCCCCCGACCCCCCACCTGCCCGTGAGGACACGCCCCTGACGTTGACAAATAACTCCAACATGGCTGAAATTAATTGGGGAATGTATGGATGAAAGTCCACGAGTGCGCCCGCTCCTTCGCCATCTCGATGGAGCCTGTCCCCCCCCAACCCCCCCGACTGAGAATGACATCAGACCCGGGGTCCCTTGCCGAAATGTCACGGCTCACCCCTTTTCAACTATATGGTCACATGATGCCTGCGATGCGAGCCCGAGGGCACTTTGTTGAAAATTTCAGGTGGACAGCAGAGGGCGATATCGGACAAAATGAATGGTTTCATTACCTTAATTTGTATTCCACGAATGCGAGATTAGCCAGAAGACCTCGTTTTGTTTTTATATTGATATGATACAAAACAATGCGATTCTTTTCGTCCTGTTTCTCCAGAGTTCGCCGTCGACGAGGCGCGTGTTCGCTGAGAGGCTGTTCAAGCGTACGCCAAACAAGGCCGCGGGCGCCGTTGCAGCTGTGATCAATGAACACCACGGCGTCAATTAATCAACCCCGAGGAGGTAATGGAGCCCATCGCAACAAACATCCATCTCCATGTTTTGTTTTTGTTTTTTTCGGCGACACGCTTGTCATACCACGCAAACGACACAAACTGGCGCGGCGGCTGGTGTTGGGGGGGGGGGGGGGACCTTTGCAATTAAAAAGACGAAAACATAGAGCATAAAGTTCACACCCATTTCTAACTCATTCAGTACCAGCCAATTCTGGACCAAGTCTGAAAAGACGTTTAAGAACGTCTTTGGGAGTGAATGAGTTAAGTTCACGTCGAATATTTCGGCTCATGTCGCTAAAAACAAAAAAAACAAAGCACGCACATAGAAACATACACACCACAACAAGAATAATAAATTCAGTGGCTCGGGTGCGCAAAGTGGGGCATCCAAAAATTTGGATACTGTCGATACTGTAACGATACTGTAATTACAAACCGATACCGTAATTAGTAGGCGTACCTAATAAAGTGTCCAGTAAGTGTACAACGGACTGACCCCATTTTTTGTCATATGGTGGCCAAATGACTCCCTAGTGGGGGGTGGGGGGGGGGGGGGGGTCACCACTGACATTAATACGGTAAGTACGTCCGTGGATCAATAGCGAGCGTGATGAACTTTTCTCAAGGCGCAATTCTCGTTTCGCAAGTTGTGTAACTCAAGTCGTGTCAGTGTGAACATTCGGGAACGTTCTATTAATAGACAGCGGGGAGCGTGCCGTCTCCATCTATGCACTTGCGTATCTAAACAATGGAGGCCTGTGATTTGTTTCAGCCGGCGCGGTGTGTGTACCTTAGAATAGACTCGGTGGACGTGCGCGGCGCTCGTGGGCGTTTGAAGCGCTGACAGACGTGGAGCTGTGCCCTTTTGTGTTTGCTTATCCACTCAATATGTCGCCGGTGTACCTCAAAGAAGTCATTCTCGTGATTTTTTTTTCTTCGAGCGTCTGTAGTTAATTGCGTGTTTTAGCGTACGGATGGCGCTTCAAAATCTCTCTCCGATGGGCGACAAGCAGTAGCCTGGGGAGGGAGGGGGACAGTCATTATGAAAGCGGCCGCGGTTAGCGTTGCGGCCTGAGGCTCTTAGCGGAACTCAATATGAACCCTGACTAAAAAAAATAAAAAAAAATTACAACTTTTGCAACTTCTTTTTTTAACCGCGTCGCATCTCGACTGTATCATTTGTCTCCAGATGACTTTTTTTTTTTTTTAACATCGCATTTGTGCGCCGCGGAAGATAAGAGTGGAAATGATTGCAGCTGTTGCAGCACATTCATTAGCGAACCCGCTTCCTCTTCCGTCTCCTCCTCTTCCTCCTCCCTTGCTGTGTCGTCCTCTCCTCCCTCCTGTGTCATTTACGTAATCAACGGGTGAGTATCTAGGTTGCGCTAAAAATCGCGATTAAATGACGAAAACTAAAAAGATTTTTATTCACTCCCAAAGACGGTTTTAAACGTCTTTTCAGACTCGGTCCAGAATTGGCTGGTACCGAATGAGTTCATAACCTCAATACCACAAGGCCAAACGGGCCAACACTTGATGTCGGTGGTAAAGGAGAGACAAGCACGTAACTGCCAAGCGAGGAGGAAGAGTAAAGGGATACAGAGCGGGATATTTTTAAGAAAGTTAGCTAAAATTGTCCCACCTCTGCTTCACGTCGACCCACATTCCGGCTCCCACAGAGCACACAGAGGTGGAGGAGGAGGAGGAAAAGCATCTCCGTCCATCACGGCAATTCCATTTTCTTACCAGCGTATCCCGATTTCATTTTACTTCAACCCCCCCCCCCCCCCCCACACACACACACACACAATTTAAAACATTACTCAAGTCAACATCCCTTCCGGTGCAAACCATCATGATAATAAGATACAAAGACATTTTTTCCCCCCACCCCGTCTGTTCACTTGCGTCACGTACCGCGTACGCTCCATCGCCGGATGTTCAAACGGTGGCGACATGTGACGGGATAAAGCTGTGATGTAGAGCCCGAATGCATCCTTTTAATTAGATAAAGTAATGAAGTGACTCCCCGTAAAGGCCCATATTCCTATATTGATCTCCCTCATTAAATCCATAGCCTCCTCGGAGGAGCGGAGATAAGAGGCCGCTCCGAAAGGATTTGAAAGCTTTGAGATAATTGAGATGTGAATTGTGCAAAGCGGGCAACGGTGCTCAATTTTTTTTTCCCTCCCCCCCACCCCCCTCTAATGAATTCACCGTTTAGGCTCACTTGACATTGCGTTTTTATTCATGTGCTGAGTCACGCATGGTGCAATAATGAACGGCGGGTGGCGGAGTGGTCAGGATCAATAAAAGTGGCCTTGCTCTTAATGTGGGCCTTCGCATATAAGCGCATATTTAAAAAAATAAAAAAATAAAAAAATAAGGCGGGGGCTATAAAATCTTGTAAATTAACATTTCTGCAGCGGATGCACTATGGTGCGTTCAGGGACGCTCAAACATTTGGGATTTACGCCAACGTTGATCGATATTTCCATGTATCGGTTAACCGCAACACACAAGAGGGAGCGTAAATTTGACGGTGAGGCCTTTCGAGTATTTTGAAACTCGTGACATCAGAAACCGACGCCGCAGCTCTTGAATCGGATCGCATCGGATCATTGGCTGCTGGATCGCCTCATTTCCTGTCCTGATAACTCTCGTGGGCCAACCATGAGGTGTGCGTCCGACTCCCCCCCTCCCCTGCACCCCTGCACTCTCCCGCTCCTGGGAGGTGACCCAGTTTCCCATGATCCAATGCGGCTGCTGCCTCTGCCTACTGCGAGTGGCGCCGCTTCGTCGTTGCCGGAGCGATATTGCCCGGGCCCTTTAATGCCGACTGTGACTGCGCCATGAATAATGGATGGGCGAGAGTGACAAAGTATGAAGCGGAGGGGAGGAGAGGGAGGATGCAGGGGTGGGAGAGGATGAGTGAAGGAGAAAAAGGATGACGCGCGCGAGTCCAGGAAGCAAAGATGTCAAGGTGGAGGTTTTTCTTTTCGTTTCATGCCTTTAGACCAGTGATGGGAAAACTACGGCTTGCAGGCCAAATCCGGCCCTTTGGTCTTTGTAATCCGGCCCGCCGAAGGTTGGTACACAATTAAGGTTTCGATGTCAACGACTGCATTCATTTCATTCGGACTTGTAATGACAGGCATTTCAACGCCAGGTGGCGCAGTTACTTGAAGTTGCAGAGCATAGGGAGGAAGAGGGAGACGATACGGAAGCCAAGAGTCAAGCGTTCGCACTGTTCGTTACAACGGAATAATGTACTCTTAAAGTCTGAAAAAACGTGCCAAAAAAAATGCAAAATACTGCTTTTTAAATAAAGAAATCCAATTAATATGATGTTGAATTTTGTTCACCCTTTTGATCCGGCCCACCATAATATTTTTTGGTTCTCATGCGGCCCTATGCAAAAAATAATTGCCCACCCCTGCTTTAGACGGTCGTAATGTCACTTCGACGAGTCAGTTTAAATTGATTGTTTGATTTACTGCATGAACAAGAAATGGAGATTGATCAGATTTTTTTGCAGGGCAATAAAAAAAAAAGGAAAAAAAAAGATAACAGGAAGTGAATAAGTTTTCTTTTGCAAGCTCCGCCCCTTTTGGGTAACGCAGCTTTGGACTTAAATCGGAGTTGAAGGACAGACGGCATGAGTCCAAGAGGTCACCGCGCATGGTCGCCAAACTCGACATGGAACGCGACGCTTTAGTGGGTGGGGGGTGGGGGGGGCGCTCAACTGCTCGCGCTTGCTAATCTGTTTCAGTGCTGACTGCAGCACACACCTGTTGAAAAGCACTTAAACAGCACACGGTACCGTTCGCCTAAACCCCCCTGAGCAATCAAGCCGTATATCAACTCGACGCTTTACATCATCCAGTGAGACCCCCCCCAACGGCGCGACCGTAGCAACGCGCGCATAAATGGACGAAAAGCGCTTGCTCGCTCATTGGCCGGCGTGAATAAAATATTCCCCTCCTCGCGAAAGCCACCAAAGTGCCTACGCGGCTTTTTTTCCGAGCGCGTTTACATCTACGGAAGAAAATGAAATCAGGGATGAAGCAAAGCAAGCGGGCCGCACGGAAGGAAAAAACAATTAAATACGATAAACGAGGCCAGATTATGTAAAATACCGTAAATCTTCGTTGATTGTCATACAGATTCAATTTTTTTGTGTCGGATACGGACCTGCCAAAAATAATCTCACATTAAATCGCAGCCATATTATTGAGGGCGGAAAAAAAATAAAAAATAAAAAATAAATCACATATTATTTTTCAAAATCAGCTCTGGTTCGAGCCCGCCCCCTCATCATTTCTGTCCGCGGTGAAAGCGAAGAGACGGCTGCCTCCCCGCTAATGACGCCGATGCGCAAGGATGCAACATAAAAAGCATCTTTGATGTGTGTGTATGTGTGTGTGTGTGTGTGTGTGTGTGTGTGTGTACGCCAGCATGTGTATGCGTCGGTCCGTTTTTAACGAGTTGTCTTCTGTCCGACTTGACGGCAGTTCTAAAAGGATGCAGAGGCGCGCTTTGAGGTCATCCCGGCGACACCTGCGACCATATTTGGACCTTAGCCCCGCCCATCCAGCCCTTCTCATACGACTCTTCACGTAACGGCTCCATTTTGTACTTACAGTACATCAAACAAATTGATGTGTGTGTATGCGTGTGTGTGTGTGTGCATATACTAACGGAAAATACTCATAAGCTAGTGCCTGCTTTGATTGTTTTTGGAGCAAAATCCACCTGCCACTAATCCGAGTTTGGGCCAAAACTATCAAGCGCCGTTGTTTTTAAGCCACAGAGGAGCAGCAAATGGTGTCTTTGGGAATTCTATCCCGAAATGCTTCTGTCTCGCCACTTTCCATAGTGGAATGTGTATTTAATATTGTGTTTCCTGGCAATGCGGGTTATTATTATTATTGGACGTTTCGTGCTAACGGGCTCGCGCACGCGTGTCTATTTTTTTTCTCTCTCTCTCGCTCTCTGTTCTCTCGAATTAGAATGCCATCTTCAATTCACTCTTGAGCCAATGCAACACACCACAACGCTGCGCCGCGACACACCGTGCCTCCCTCCCGCTTTGCTGCAGTGTAAACAACTCTTGTGTCGTATTCAAAAGTCACAATCTGCCATGTCACGATCGTGGGACGCTCAGTCGCCGTGGGGATCGGAGTGACGCAGAGAAGGCGGAGGCGCCCTTCGGGCCTGGATTGCCTCCCGGGAATTCGATCCGCATGGCTTATTTGCGGGTTTCCAAAGTGGAGGCGGCTGACGATGACGCGGCTAGCTCATCTAAGCCCCGCCCCCCAATTACAGATTACTTGAAACAATGACTCCGCAAAAAATTCCCCATCCAACCGCCAAGGATTTAAATAACGCCTCCGACGTTGCCGCACCCCCACCCGAAGAAATGCCACCCCGTTTGCTGCCGCGCATTCTGCACATACCAAAAACCGCCGTTGAGTAGCAGTGTCCTAAAAATACTTCTCGGTCCCGTTTTCGTTCAAATAAAAAGCAGTCTTGATCGCCACATGCTGCAGCCAGACCGACGCTGTTAAAAGTGTCAGTCGTCGAGTGTTACGCACCCGTGTACGAAATGATAGACAGTCTGTCACTTGTACGTCGAATTTGATCTTTTCCCATCTGACTAATTCCTCTTCCACAACTCTCTATCTCTCAGTTGCTACCTGGCAACAAGACGGTTGCCTCGGCGACTGAGCTTAACAGCTTCACATTTACTGCCATGGGTGGTGTGGGCTTGTAATTGAGCATCCACATGAAGGCAAACACTTTAATAAAATATATATTTTTTAAATATCAGGGTTAAAGGTCACTCTTTAGGTTGGACTAAAGGTCTTCAGCTCCGTTTCAAAGTGTCGTCCAAACCTTTAACTGGCACTCGATGAAAGAAAATGTCTTCTTTTAGATCATGCGTCTTGGAGTTTTAGCGCTTTTACTTCCAGATCTTGTCAGGGCTAATTACTGTACCCTGAGGATCTGTTTTCTGTGGCTAAAAATGTAGCGGGTCAAGGGTCACACGGCCATTATATTTATGTCTTTATTCTTCACCTCGGTGCCCGTGTCAACCTTCAGAGGAGCCAAAAACGCATGCTTGAGTGGTACGCCGCGCCATTTAGAAGTGGTTAGTCAGCGTATAAACGAGCCAAGATAACTGATCTCCCACTGAGAGTTTCACACTCCAGTTCTGGAGCGGCGACAGAAGACGGCTTTTGGTTATATTGTGTCCGCCGAGCAAGAGCAGAAGATGAGGGAGATGTTTATCGCGCGCCGAGCCGTTGACCATGTTTGGACAAAAAGAAGGTGCGCAAGGACGGCGGAGGCAGCATCCTCGGTGGCCACTTGACGTTTTAACGGCAGGGAGGACGGGAAGACGGTGAACACAACGTGAAAAATCCAGGCGACATTTTTTGTACTCGGTCCAGACACTTTGGTATTACAAAGGCGGTAACGAGCAGTTTTTGGCACCAGTGAGATGCTTGGCTCCCTATGGTTATTTGCAATATACAGCTAAATAGTGCCAATATTGCATGATAAGGCTCGGATGCAAGCTAGCTGGCTAGCGGCCATTAGCAAATTGGTTGTTAGCTTGTGTACTTGTTTGTCGCCCCCCCTCC
The DNA here is from genome assembly GCF_025434085.1 of Hippocampus zosterae. Lineage (NCBI taxonomy): Eukaryota > Metazoa > Chordata > Actinopteri > Syngnathiformes > Syngnathidae > Hippocampus > Hippocampus zosterae. The sequence continues at coordinate 5,971,173 of NC_067471.1, forward strand.
CACGATAATATACGCAGCTTTGCTTTACTCAAAGGTGACTAGGAACCATTTTAGTTCAATATTATGAGCTAAATCTAAATACGACAGTCCGCGAGCAAGCTAACTTTAATTGATTAATGGGGCCGGATGTAGCGTATTTCGGTTTCAAGCTAAATTGGGGAAACATGGGGAAATTATTGAAGAAATATGAAATGTCGGGACTCTCGTAATTATTATAACGTCTCATTTCCGTTCGTATCAAAGAAAGAGTAATTCTAGGAAACGTTAGCGCTCGTGCTAATGGGCATATTGTATTGGGTAATTATGATTAGCCGGGATTGCTGGAGTGGTCTTATGGAGTGAGGTTTGCGTGGGGGGCTCAGAGTGGTCTCATCTTGTACTGCGGGCTCCTTCACTAGTCCTCATGTCACATTCAGTCTAATTGGAGAGGAATTAGTGCAACGGGTCTTAACGACATGCTAGCAATACACACACACGCGCGAGAGCGCTCTTCTTCAGCGGTAATAACGAGCTGTCATTTCTCCAAGTATTAAAAATAACCCCCAACACTCCCTGCACAATTGACTTCTTTGTCATTGGTCATCGACATTGCATTTGGCAGCAAGACTGAAACGACCGGTCGCCTCCCCCGGGGCGTTACGCGCGTGTGTTGCACGCGTGCGTTTCGCCTGTCGTGTCCTCTGGGCTACGTTATCGCCATATCCTGGCGTCGGGCTCCATCTGTCTGGGCCGGCGTCCAAACGGCCCGCTCGGCGCGGTCTCTCGCGCCGCCGCCATGATGGCCGTTCAATATGTCTGATAGCGACGTTAAAGCCCTCCGGTGGAAAAAAAACACCCGTTAATTGAAACCAGCCCACTTGCGTGAGGTCATTCACTTGTCGACGGTGCGTTTATTGCGGACGTTTATCCACTTAGCTCAGATGAACCGACGTGCTACTGCTCAAGCGTCGTTTGCTCGAATGACCGAGAGATTAAAAAAAATATATCTTTTTAACTCCGTGAAGCACATTGAGATATCTTCTGTATGAAATGCGCTCACTAAATAAAGCCTTGCCTTGCCAGTATGACTCCATGATGAGCACAACCGTTTGTTTTTATCGATTCAAGTGACATGAATTGATGGCCTCCTGTGTCTTTACTTCATCATGTCATCAATTCCACACACACACACACAACGCCCCCCCCCCCCCAAAACAACTATAATAATCCCGTCGCGCCCACACAGATGAACCTGCCAGGTACCTTCGCGGACATCCGATATAGATGCTTGGCTGGTGACGGCTTGCCGCTTGCCTGCGTCTCTTGAATGCGCATTGACCTGTGTGTGTTTAGCTAGTGAATGTGCATGCGCGTGCGACCAGTCGCTCCATCCGCTTCCATTTACTGTCAGTCCTCTTGACATATTTCCGCTTCAGCCAAGGGGTCATAAATAGACCGCCAACTCACGGAACTTTACTTTGTGCCACTTGTCACACACACAACACACACATACCGCCTGTTGACGTTTGCGGCCATTTTTTTTTTTTCATTTTTACTGAAGCAACGCAGCAAGCAAGACTTTCAACCGATATTTCAAAATAAAAGAGTTTGAGTTTGAGTCAACTGGAAACCCACAATGCATTTTTTCATTGCCAGCAAACATTTCGGCATGTAGGTGTTTTTCAGCGTGTCAAAAAAGGGCGCATTCAAGTTCATATAACGCCCGGAGTTCCGTTCCAAAAGCGAAAAAAGAGATTCACTGCCTTCTTTTAAATGAATGACTGTTTTTTAAATGGCACTTTTTCCTCTCGCACATTTCCAGAAAGGCTCAAGCTGGATCCGCGCGTGGAATTTACAGCTGCGCAAGAGCGTTTACTGTCCGTGTCTCAGCAGCCATCATTTTTCCTTTCACCTAAAAATCTGACTCTGATCCCCCCCCCCCCCCCCCCCCGGCGCCCCAATCGCTCCACTCAACACATGTTGCGAGGTGACTGAAGCTCCTCCTTTCTGCCGACTGCGGGTTGTTAATGTTTCATTCGCCGAGTTGGGGCGGCGTGGATGAAAGGAAACGCTGAAGGTTGGCGGGCGGCGGATGACACGCGAGAGCTCGCGGGTCTTTTCGGTTTAGATTTGTCGAAAAATACTCGACATGGGAAGACGAAACAGTACGTCGGAAATGCGCTAATTTACCAACTGGAAGAAAAAAAAAAGGCGAATGCCCGAGGCTCAGTGTCTCAAAGTCTTCACATTTAAATGAACAAGTGGGGAAATACAAACGTGTACATGTGGAAGAGCAGGCGCTAATTCTGCTAACTTGGGGAATCTCTTTCCGCTGATTTGTTTTTAGGTTTCCGGGGGTTCCTCTCGGGCGGTGGAATCGTTTGCAGCGTCAACTCTAGTATAAATAATGACACCGAGTTGTTTTTTTCAGTCGTGGCATCTGGCGAAAATGCATTTCCGGGGCATAAGCAGAGCTCGCAAGCTAACTGACCGTTATTGTGATAGAAACGGGCCTAGTAATGACAACGAAGTGATTCACAATGATACAAGCGTTTCTTTTTTTTTTTTTTTTAACCGTGCCCAATTTTCAGATTCTCGTGCCCAATTTTCGAATTATTAAGTCGTTTTGAGTCAGAGGAGTGTGTGAAAAGGAACTTTAGCATGCTACAAAATGGCCGCCAGCTCCCGCGTGCTACTTTTGGTGGGGATTTTGCGGTGGGTTGTCGGGGGTGGGGGCAGTGGGCCCCTCCGTGTCCGCGTGGAACAGGGTGACGCATCATGCAGCGCTCGTTTGAATATTTTAGCAGGAAACATTCGTGACGTCCTTCCCTTTTTCTGCGCTTTCATCATTCTGCGCGCTCTGCCTCTGCCGCTAATTCCGCTAAGTTGGAGCCAAGTCACTCTCATTACGGGGACAATGTGCAGGAAACATTTCTGAAATTCCAGCCAACTTCCTGGTTTAAAAATAGCGCTCTCGTTTTTACAGATGTGGCAGTGGAACCCGACGATATCCCTTTGGTCATCTCGCTACCGCATTAGTGATTATTATTATTATTATTATTATTATTATTATTCTCCTCCTAAGAATAGTCATTTTATTACTACTTTAAGTAAAACGCTTTTCAAATATTTGTCGCGTAACCCGTTCGAAAAACGCTCTTTTCTATGCTCACCGTTAGCATGTCAATGCCTTCTCCTTTCGTATGTTAGCATTAGCCTAGCAAGACATTCGTAAGCCTGTCGAGTTGTTTTAAATCTGCTTTGTCTGATGTTTAGTTTGACAGAAAACCTCAACGTAAGTATGCCCGGTTCACGATTTGTCAAATTGCTGCTGATTATGACACGCCCTCCAAAAAAAAATAAAACGTTTCGTCGTTCGCACCGTCTGGTAACAAGAGAGGTGTTACGTCCCAATTTGCAGCGTGCAGCTGGTTTGATTAAGCAGGCCTTGACCCATGTGTGTGTGTGTGTGTGTGTGTGTGTGTGTGTTTTCCTAGACATGCAAATGAGGGGCTTCCTGCGCAGGAGCCCCAGAGCGGAAAAAGCGAAAAACTCCTGTTTTTGGTTTTGTTTAGTTTTTTTACCGTCCTCATCAAATCACACCCACGCATGCAAGCTGTCTCCAATTGGTGGTTCCGTTTTTTTTTTCTCTCCCCCCCCCCTCCTTAAACAGAGGAGTTCCTGTTTGTGCCACGTTTGACCTACCTCGCAAACCTTTCATTAATATTGTTATGGACTAAAGTGCCATCCAACTTGTCGCCTTGGAAACGGCAAAAGGAGAGGCTTTGTGCCAGCTTAGGAACACAATGCAATGGGGCTGCCACGCACAATAGGATCGCGGGGTCTGTTTCTCCCCACGCGCCGCCTCGCCGCCAAGACGCTGATGGTTTCAAGATGCAAAAAGAGCGAGGGTTGAAAAATGGTGAAAAGCGACACGACTTTGGAGGGGAGAGGAGGTGTGTGGGGGGGTTGAAGAAACAAAAATCAAGACGGTGACATCTTGCTGCTGAACTCTCCTCCACCGACACTCGAATATTAGCAAACAACCAACATTAAAATTCATTCCGGCAAGGAAATCGCCGGAATCGAGCTCAGGCAGCACTACGCGGCTTTCACATCTTTTGCTGTTTCGACACCAAATACAGGAATCCCTCATGACTCAGAAGTTCCAGCGTATTTAGATTCAATCGTAATGGACTGCATGACCTCAAGTGGCGCAGTTGGGATTGTTGACATGCTCAAATAAAAACCCCAAAGCAGCTTTGTAGCCAATCGCTGGCTTCACATTGGCTGAAAAAAAATACGCTCTTCAAAGCGCTGGGCCAAAAAGTGATCCAAATTGGGTGAAACGGCTAATTGGAGCCGATTTGGGGTGATTTATACAGCCAAAAACCAGATGGATCAAAAGTAACCCAATTATGGGTCAAACCTTTTGGGGATATTAATTTGACCCCAATTTTTGTTCCAACAGCATTTTTGTTGTTTTGATTTTATTTCACGAAAACAACCCAGCATTTATTTATTTATTTTTGGCACATTCTAAAAATATGAAATTATCTCTTTTGTTTTCCAGAGTGACTAATCCTGCTAAGCTTTGAACAACAGCCCAGAACGCGTGCAGTGTGTGTGTGTGTGTGTGTGTGTGTTTGTGTATGCATTTCTGACGGGACTTATTGCTATTTAATGTGTTTGTGCCATCGGTGAGTCATCAATGCAGCATGACACAGTCTTGCGGAACGGTTAAGCTCCGCCCACTTGCCCCTCTGTCGCCCCCATAGTGGATAAAGTCACGCATGCGTGTGTGTGTGTGTGTGTGTGTGTGTGTGTGTGTTTTGCTAACGCGTGCAAATAAATACTTTGTCGGCCGTGCGACTTTTATGGACGCGTTTCATCTCACTCGATTAAAGTTTACAATTTAACGAGCGACGCGTTTGTTTGCCGATGCACAGATTCCGTCGCTATTTATCGCCTAATCGCGATCGGGCTGATGTTAGTGTCTCGCCGCGCAAATGAAGCGTTAATAAAAGCGATAATTGCCGCCAATGAGAGCGAGCGGGACGGTCTTTCGTGCATTTTTTTTTTTTTGGGGGGGGTCTCCTCCGTCTCTCTGCTAAAGCCGGGACATCCGAAGAGCATCGCTACGGTTACCATCACCATGACAACCCGCCTCCCCCGGCGCTGCTATTATTGGCCGCGTCGTCAAGGAGACGGGGGGGTCATTATGGGATGCGGGACGGAAATAGAAAACGGGGACTGGAAGCGGTGCGGCGGATCTGCGGCGTTACATCAGTAATGTAAACACATCTGTGTATGTGTGTGTGTATGTGTGTGTGTGTGTGTGTTCAACTGTTGTGTCCAGTTATCTAATAACATTACAGCACAATATGATATGATAACACCGCATATCGGTTCTTCGTGTCTCACTTTTAACCCCTTTCGGGGACAGCGGTTACGGAAGTGGACAGCTTATCGGGTTACGGGTGCAGGTTAAAAAAAAAGAGGAGGAGCAAAAAAAGAGGAGGAGCAAATTGGCTTTTTGGGCCTATTCCTAGCAACAAAAAAACAAACAAACCAACAAAAAAAATTTATCGTTATGGGGTCTACGGTCTGTTTTAACTGTCAGGAAATCAGAAAGACGGTTTTGTATTGATCTTTGACAAGAGCGTTCTTCGAAAGAATAAAAAAAGGAGAGTGGGACAGATGTGACGCGGCCTCGCGGGGGATTAGCGGCCTCGCGCGCAAAAACATGCACAAATCGCAGGCGATGACGCACAGACCCACACGGGGCGGCGAGGGCGGGATCAGGTTTTTGCCCAATGGAAAAATCGACCGTTACGCAAGAAGTTTTTTTTCGAGACGTCATCAGCCGAGCGCTCAAAGCAATTTCCAATCCAAACAAGCTAAGACGCCAAACGGCCTTCTGGGAATCCACACAAAGAATGATTCTTGGGCTTTGATCGCAAACCTTTGGGGTCAAATTGGCCGACCGCTTATCCACGGCAAAATAACGCCGAATCACTGTTTTTTTATCTACATCACGGTCATATTCCCCCCCCGATTCAAACCGTTTTGATTCAAACGGAAAGGCTGACTCACCAGATTGGAGTTGGTGGCGTTGGAGTCGTCCTCCGGGAAGGGGATGTAGACGGCTAAGGCCACACAGTTAGCGAAAATGGTCATCAGGATGATGATCTCGAACGGTCTGAGAGGAGCAGGCCGATTAAGGAATACACTTCCAAAGCGCCGACGATACGCAAACCCTCCGGGCGGCGTCATTCGTCTCACTTAGATTGCCATCGATCCCCCCCGGGGGGAAGGCCCGACTCGCTCTTTAAACGCCGGCATCACCCGTTTTCTAACAGGTGGCATTTGTCACTGTGATCAATGCCTCAATCTTAACTGTGAAAACATCATTTGGTGCATTACAGGCGCGAAACGATGCGATCTACGGGGCCCACTTGTCTCGAGGGGTAGCGCGCATGCCCAAATATGGGCGCCGTCGCGTGGAAGATGGGATGTGTCTGGAGGAATGAGGGAAAGACACTTTTTTTTGTGGGGGGGGGGTGCAAGGTCCTTGAGAGGCGAGTGACCTCATTATTTTTGGCCGGGCGAGCGAGCGGGAGCCAGCGAGGGAACGTGAAGGAGAGACAGAGGAGGTCTGCTTTTCATCAGCGCAATTACACCCCCCCACCTCCACCCTTCTCCCTTTGGGCTAGCAAGCGTGTGCACCTCGCAGAAAAATACCGACCGCGGTGGGCCATTTTCAGGGTCAATGCTTCACTGTTGGACACCATTTTTTTTTCTTCAATGTGTATCCACCATATCAAATAACGTTCCCAAAAAAACGCCTCCTAGTCCCGAAAAAAATCCAATTTGAGCAAAAACGGTCGACGCGGTGCAGCTACGTAGTGCTACGATCCACGCCGTAAAGCGCAATTCATTCGCTTATTTGAAGACGCATTCGATTTGCCGCGTTGATGCGGCAGCGACGAAAAGGTTTCCCTTTTTGGTTGAAAATGACTTCCTATAATAATATCATTTTGTCGGCGGCGCAGTGACGGCTCATGTCGCCGGTAAAACGGCCCCTAATGGGTTATAAACCTCGAAAGTGGATGGGCTCTCGACAGGATAAAGAGTGGAAGAAAGCAAGAAGGGGGGGGGGGGGAGTGTGGGGGGGGTCCATCTCAGAGAGTTTTCAGTGTGGCCCCGCAGACAGAGACGGATACGTCTGCTCCAGTGTTGTGTTTATGTTTGGATTAAGGCTTTTGACCTTACGCCACAAGAGCAAAAATGGATCAAATTTAATCACTCACCCCTGGAGCGGGTCTCATTAGAACGCGACCCAGACGCAAACGGGCTCGCTGAAACACGGGGGCCGACACTCGCTCCCAGATCCTGACCCATAATTGAGACGGGGGGGCGACAAAAAAAAAAAAAAACAACAACCGTGAGGTCGGCTTCTATCAACACGCTAATAAATCTGCCAGATGCTGCAATGTTTAGGGAGGAGGGTTAAAAAAATATATATATATGACACTTGGGAGAAAAATTACAAAAAGTGAAGCGTTTTATCAGTTGATTTGCGGCTTAAATGGCAAGGCGGAGAAATAACACCGTCTGGGAGGACATTCCGCTAATCTGGACGGATATTAGAGGGATTTAACATTTTCAGGGTGCTAACGAGACTGCGCCTTGCAATTGTGAGACATGTTCAGGTTTTTGTACAACCTTGGATGCTCACAATGGCGCAGAAGTTGCCCCGACTTTTTCAAACAGGTATAAGTGATGTCAAAAGTTAATTAATAAACGACAGTCAGGGTTTTTTGGGGCATCTGGAACGGATTCATTGGATTTATATTGTTCCGGATGGGAAATATCGCTTTGGTTTTGGAATGAGTTTGTTTATTAAGGTCGACAGCCGTTTCTAATCATTTGTCCCTCCCGCAACAAGCGGTTGTTGTCGTTTTCATCGCAGCCACGTGAGAGGTCGCGTGCGTGAGAGCTCAGACGGACCCCCGCCGACCTGTTGAGGGGTTATGGGTTGTCACGGCAACAGGAGGAAGGGAGATTTGGGCGCACGCACCAACCGGCCCAAGTTCCGAAGACCGCCCCAATTCAAATTGACCTCCAAATTGGGTGTAATTTGGAGATTTATTGCGGCGCGCGTGCAGCAATTTATTCAACTCCTTCTCCTTGCGCCTTGTTTGCATGATTAATGCCGGGAATTGTGGGTAATCATCTGCGAAGTCATCAGCGCCCCGCTCGTCGCCGCGATTGACTGTAACTGCTTCGGATCTAAATAAACAAATGCGTCACCAAATAAAAATAAACGGTCGCCGTTAGCCACGCCAATCCCGAGAGACGGCCAAATATCGCACCCGTTGAAACGGACGACAACTTTGCAGCGACGGACGCTTAATTCCATCGCCCCCGCTTGCCTTTGTCATCCCTCAAGTTTACCTTCCCCATCTCGGAGCGACGCGAATTTGAAAACTAATCAACAATGCAGCTTGAAAAAGAAAAGTAGGAGGCGAAGAGCGGCTATTGTACAGACAGAGGGATACTAAACGGGGTGGGGGGGGGCGGCGTAGGAGGAGGGACCCTCGGGAGAGAGGATGAATGCGGTGAGAGAGAGAGAAAAGTGTGACGGGGGAACGAAGCGGCTTTTTAATCCGCATGTGAGTAAACAAAAAGGATGAAAGGAAGATGAAGCCCCCCCCCAAAAAAAAAAGAGGAAGAGGAGGCTCGCAAGGATTGAAAAGCCAGAGGGCACGCAGGTTGATTAACCCGACCCAGCTGAGAAAGAGGCACTTGGGAGTCATTCGTCCATATATTTAAAGTCTTTTCCTCCTCTCGATGCAATTAAAAAAATAAATAAATAGCAGCCGAGCTATCGCCATGGCAACAGCCCAAAGGATACTTCCACTCGACGATGCTGATGCAGGCCCGGCGAATGGGGTTCTTGAGCGTGAGGCAGAGCAGCGCCCGCGGGGGCCGCGTGGCCGTGGTGGTGGTGGGCTTTTTGGGTTTGGAGCTGTAGTGCTGCCGCTTGCGCTGCGTGGAGCTGGCCGTGGAGATGGGCCCGCCCCCGCCGCCGCCACCCCCGCCGCCTCCCGCCGCCAGCCCCGCCGCGCAGCCCGAGGCCGCGTTGCCCATCATCTTGGCCTGGCGGGCGGCGTCGATGGCGGCCTGCCAGCTCAGAGCGGCGCCCGGCGTGGCCATGTGCTCCGGGGCCAGGCCCACCACGCCCAACCCGCCGCGGTTGACCCCGCCCACGCCTCCATCGCGGTCACCGGCGGCCGGGTGCTCATTGGTCAGTCCGGGGGCGGACGGGCGAGGGAGGGTGGGAGGGGGAGAGTAGTCGGAGCCTGAAACGCAGAAACGGGGAGCGAAGATTAAAATTGAGACGATCACATCCGCAACTTTATTGGAATATTTGGAACTTGAAGTACGACAACCCCCCCCCCCCCCCTCAGGCCCCCCCCCACCCCCACCCCACCCCACGATTCCACCTGTGATTCAATATGTCATTTTTTTTTGTTTTTTTTTTAACAATAATATTTGAACGCATTGGTTTTGGAGCTTCGGACCCGGTTTTGCACACTTACACTTACAACGTACTGTCCTGAACCACAAAAACATGGCGTGATTGTCAAGGAAGAAGTAGATAGCCGCTACGTGACGACAACGCAACAGATTTGGCTTTTAATCGCCAACCGACAGCTCAATCGACCTCCCTCTCTCTCTCTCTCTTTCTCTCTCTCCAACACAGACAACCGAGCGGGGGTCAATCGCGACTTTCCAAACAAGAGCGCCATATTGTCGAACGCTCGCCGCGGAGTCAGCGACGGCATTACAATAATCTCGAGCAGATTACACTCGCGCAAAGCGACGCGGTGAATATAAAAAAAAAAAAGAAAAAAAAAACGCAGAGCGGATTCTTCGAGCTGCCTGCTTAGCCAGATTAAAGACACGTTTAATATCCGCTCAGCGCCCCCTCCGCTCTCCGCCCACAACGTGAACAAAAACGTTCAGCCCTGCTTCGGATTATGCACATCCTTCACACATTACAAAAAAAAAAAAAAATTATAAAAAAAAAATGCGTGTAATATCTTTGCATGTTTTGATTTAAATCGAGCATAAATGTCAAAACTAGATACGAAAATGCCACACGGTGAGGTATTATTCTGGAAGTGGATAAGAAGAAGTCCGCAGTGGAAGTGAAGCCAACAGAGAGAATAAAAAAAATACATAAAAAAAAAAATTAAGTCAGTGGAGCTGTTATCTATTTCATGATAAAGACTGCAGACAGATGTTATCACTTCGGCGCTCTCAAATGCGCTCCAAAGGTTTTACGTGGCTGTTTGCTCCGTAAAAAAAAAAAAAAAACGTACAGAGTTGATTTTTATACAACTTTTTTCGTAAGCTTCCATTCGGGCGCACAGTGATGATGTCATGATCAAAGAAGGGCAGCAGAGGCAGCTGTTTATAGAGCGCAAATAAAATAATAATAGCAATAATGAAAAGCTTGAGAGGTGGGGGTGTGGGGGGGGTAATGGACTTCTTTCGGTCTTTTGGTGAGCGAGAAAGCGTGATTGTCATTTCCTCTGTGCTTCACACGACATGCCGTCATTATCGCTGTCAGCGCGCACGTCGCTTTTAAAGCCGATCCTATTTTTATCCAATTCATGTGCCGTCTCGCACGAGCACAATAGAAAAAGCGACTGCCTCCCGATCCGTTCGCCGCCGATTAATCTCTCGTCGACGGCTGACAAAACCGACACAAGGTTTGGATGGGATCTACTTCAACTTGTCAAGAGATTTAAGTCGATTTTCGTCCCTTCCGTAAGATTGCGTTTCATAAAACAGTTTTTTGGGAGTGTCAACAAAAAAATGACCACCAGGGGGCTGTATCATACACTTAAGATATCAACATAGAAGAGTTTCACAACCAATGTAACCGAGCTGTAATATTACCCGTTCTTCGCAGGGGATAAAGAATATAACGCCTACACGAATAGTCACGGAGTCAGTCAACAGTTTGCCTTCAGTACATTCGTTGTTCGGAGTGTAATAACGCTGCTAGCCGGTTAGCGTTTCCAATTGAGTCTGCGCGTTAAGCTAACGGATGTTTGTTCTGTATCGCTTTGCTCTATTTTACTGCATCACCTCGGAGTTGCTATTTTGGAGGACTGCAAATAGACTACCTGGGAGATCTTCATAAATCTTGGCGGGGAGGTGTATTACGGGACAGGGGAATGACTTTTGCAACCTTTATATTCATTCAAGTGCGCGTAAACGCAGCGGAATGCTCTGCCGTGCACATAAATAAGCTCGGTGGGCCCATTTTCTGGCCCACCCAAGTCACTCGCGCCCCTTGGAACACTCGCACAAAGGCATTCGTTGAAAGAAACGCAACGGGCACACGCGCGTGTGGCATGATTGAAGCAAATGCTAACGCTAATGGACAAAAGGTAACGGGGTCCGTTGTCAATTTCCCGCACACGCACAACAAATAGCGCGCTAAGTCTCGGCTAGCGGGGGGCTAACGGCGCAACTGACATCTCGTGCCGCTCGGCGCGCCTCGCCTGTGAACGCCACGTGGATTTATTCATGAAACGCGTCGCACGCGCATGGGTGGCGTGCAGCCAAGTGCTGCTGGTGTGCGTGTGTGTCGGGTATGAGAGACGGCGTTGGAAAATTCGACTTTGCGGTTTGTTATTTCATGAAGAAAAAGCTAGGATTGCTTTTTTTTATTAAGGGACGTTGTTGAGCGATATGCAAATGAGCAGATTAGCATTTTGTTGAGTTGTTTCGATTTTATTTGACACAGCGAATTTGAAATAATTAGCATAGCTAGCAAAGGGCCAACTGAGCTAACTACCGAAAGAAACAAAGATGGCGCTTTAAACACACAGAACCACCGGCCACAACATTAGGCACACCTTCGTCAAATGAGAGGAAGTAAAAAAATGCTACGGTATTGATTTCGGTAGCGGCAAGTATGCTAACTGGAGTTATGAAACTAGCGGCGACGCTAATTCCACGCTAACGTGACGTCGGTGGAGGGCGAAAGCGGGCGAGAGCGCCAACAAAGCGCGCGAGAGCCACAAAGTCATCACGAGCCAAGTCCAAACTGCCGATGGAGGAGGACGGCTTGCTCACGCTCGCGCCTCCGAGCCGACCTTCCCGCACACAGCCAGCGGATATTAATAACGTCTTATTAATATTCATCCGCAGCGGAGCGATGGGAGGCCGGAGTAACCCAGATAGCAGTCGTCTAACTTCTGAAAGGTTTTCCAAAATTCAGTTTTTGTGGAAAATAAGCAAAGTGATCTTTGTCGGCATATTCATATTTTAGTCATCGTTTTACCGTGTACACAATTACAGATGTCGACAATCAAATATCACCGCCTTGGCAGCGCTTAGCATGTCTATCATTCCATTTTTTTTTGTGTGTGTCTCTCTCGGGATTGGAATCGAATCCATGCGTGGATGTGGACTTTTTTGGAAGCACCAGAGTTCAAATGTAATTTTTTTTATAAAAATAGGATTCCAAATTGAGGAACTTGGCTCCCTGACTTGCGTCTCCATCAGACTGGCTTGCACTGGGCCAAAGCCAGGAGGGAATGACTGGGGTTGCGTTCAAGTGAAGCCGAGCCTTCGCCGAGTTTCCTCGTGTTCCAAAGAGGAAACAGATGTCAACTCGGGGACGCCGGCAAATGATGCGAACAGTACACGCAAACAAAACACAGCACGAGGGCCACTAAGAATGACCCCCTCCCATACCCCCCCCCCCCCCCAAAAAAAATATGACAGCTCTGAATGGTACGCGGGCACAAGGAAGGTTGTGATTAAGCGGCGGGTCTGCAAGGCCGTAAATCGCTAATGAACGCGTTCTCATTGCTTAGCGGCAGAGGCTCGGTCTCCGAGGGAGCGTTTGGTTTATGACTCAACACGTCCCCGATCGCCCTACATGGAGACGCTTGGGAAACAACGAAAAAAAAATGGCAGTTGATGTGACATAAGCAGGAGGCACAAATGCAATCTCGTGAGATTTACATTTTCTTCTTCTCACATTTTCTACTTCTCACCTTTGACACACACGATACACCCCGGGGGGGCAGTATAACACACACGCACAGACGCAAATGGAGAATGTCGGTCCTCATGAAGACACAATATTAGCTGTTCTTCACAGAGGATAAGGAACATATGCTTGCGAATATTGTTGTATTATCTGCCAGCGTGTTGCTCCACCATTTGTGTTCTTAAGGAGATCGGACAAAATCATATGAAAAAAAAAACATGCCCCAAAATAAAGCCGAGTAAGGTAATTTGCTTCAGTTTCAACCACTTCAGTTCACACACGTGGCTCAAATTAGTAAAACCATAGCGTAAATTCAGTGGCGCGCAATCAAATTCCAGGACCAAGCTACGGTTGTAAAAATTTTCAACGCATTCCAGTTTTTCTTTTCAGGACTAAATCCTCGGAGAGTGAACTGCTCTTCAAGTTCATTTGTCGGTGCTGTAAGGAAGGAGAAAAGGGAGATGGGAGGTTGCCAATGTGACTGAGGAGAAGGTGATGCTACAGGAGGATGACTCATCCCCAAGACGGCCTCATAAATACGTAAAGCGCATGCAGGCACGCAGTCGCGAATGCTCACTGTCGTTCTTTACGCGCACACGCGCACGGAATAGTCACCGGCCGCCCGTTTGTCTGATCCCGATTCCCAGAGACGCTTGGGCGGCTTTCTCTTAATGAGCCAAAATGGCCGCTGCCACGCCGCCGTTTCCAGGCCAGTGAAGGCGGCGGACCCAGGGGCGGAGAAACCGGGAGAGAGGAATGATCACAAGGGCCGGATTTAAATGGAGCTCATTAGCCGCCGGTGGCCGCGAGAGGTCCCAGCACACACACACACACACACACACACACACACACACACACACACACGCACGCAGACCCACGACATGCGTGAACACACACAATGTCATGCTTGCAATTGGACGAGTGGCGAGGCGGCGTGTTCTACAGATGGCGTTTGTGATTTTGGACATTGATACCCCCCCTTGAACTGCCCTCTGTTTGTCCACCCACTCAACATATGTCGGAGTTATACTGTACCACCACGCTGGTGTCACTTTAAGGTGGCGTCGACCCCCCCCCCAACCCCCCGCCCTCATCCCGACGGCAAAAACCAAGACCCGCCAAACTCTCATCAAAGGGTGTTTGATTACTGTTGCCCAGACCACACATGTCCCAGGCGGAACAAGGTTTGAGAGAAAAAAAGGGGGGGCGGGGGGGGGGGGGTGGTAGGGGCCTCAGATGTCCCACGTTTGCAGCAGATTTATTTGAAATGTGCTCAGTTTTTCAAGATTCTGGACCCACTTTGAGTTTCTCAAACAACCACATAGCTTTGGCTTTAGCTTAATGCTAACAAACCGCCGGGGGGTGGGGGGGGGGGGGGGTGGTAGGGGCCTCAGATGTCCCATGTTTGCAGCACATTTATTTAAAATGTGCTCTGTTTTTCAAGATTCTGGACCCACTTTGTGTTGCTCAAACAAACCACGTAGCTTTGGCTTTAGCTTAATGCTAACAAACCGCCGGCGGGCTAACAAATAGCATCGGCTGTCAAACAGTCGAGCGAGCGGCCGATTTCCGAGGAAAACTACGTGAACGATGCGCCCGTTAGCCCATCGCCATCGGAATGGAATATCGGCATTCGTTAGGGCAACGTTTGAAGACAGGACGCCGTCACGATACTCGCCGACTTGACGCTAATGGCCCGCGGCTTTCTTTTAGCTACGCGGTGGAGTCAATTCTTGTCGTTATGAAGGCATCGTCTATGTTACATCAGATGAGGCAGCCATCCTAAATCTGGCTGGTGAGTAACCAACAACTGACTTGTCCATTTACCGCTCATGTGTGAGCGTTGCCTGTAAGGCGCACACACACACATACACACACACACACACACACATAATGGGAACAATAGTTCTGACAGGATCTGTGAGTCATAAATAGCCGGCCGTGCATTCCAGCAAAAGGGTCTCGGCGTAAACATTTAGACTGGAGAAGCCTCCGCGCATTGCTTACGGATCACCTCGCTTTCTTCTCCCGTCGGAATGATCGAAAACACAAACAGGTGGAAGCGTTTACAGCAAAGAATGCCCAAACAAATGAGACAAAAGCGCAAGACTGGAATTTGACGCGCCGAGTCAAAGACTGGAATACGCCGAGACCACGTGGCACTTTCCTTCCCTCCCTAAGCTGGGGGGGGGGAAAAAAAAAACGGGAGGCCTCCGATCTTAAAACCACAACGACTCCAGCAGGAGAGGAGTGATCAAGTCGACAAAAAGTCAACGAGAGCAAAGGAAAGATTCACGACTGCGTCCGAGAGGACATAAAGCTCGAAACGGTTCCAGAATAAACGTCTTTTTATTTAACGGCATAATAATGTTCTCCCCGTTTGCGGGGGCAAGGGTGCAAGCAAAGAAATGTCAGGACGAGTCGACGAGAACGTCTGAATTTTATTTGGCAATCGTCGGAAGCACCTAAAATCGAGGGCAGGCGGGTGCTGTTGATTCTCAGCATGCATCCCCGTTTCTTAAGGGGGGTGCACACTTGTGCAACCACATGCTCTCAGTTCATTTCTACTTTCGCCATTGGAAAAAATATATTGGAACACAGCGGTGGGGGGGGGGGGTGTAAACTTTTTATATTCACTGCTCCTATTTAATCCGATATGAATTGTTTAAAAATCGCCTTGCATTGGCGAGAGTTAAAAAAATTGGACGTGTGTTAGTTTGTCGAAAATGAAACAAGTGCTCTTACAATGACCAAAAAAAAATATATCTCACGAAAAAAAAAATAATCCTGAAAATGCAAAGCCAAACCAGGGAGAGCAGTTCAGGGTGCAGTTTGTCGACCAGAATTGATTTCATCAAAGGGACAAACTGGAGCACATCTTTCCAAAAATAAAAAATAAAAAGATGACAACCCAAAAGAAGACAGAAAAAGCATGTGAAAAAAAATGAGCCAAAGAACAAGCAGAAGAGCGATGGAAGGAAAGAAAAAAGGAGTCCAAGTTTAGCTCTCCCCTGAGGACTCCACTCAGGTTCCTCTGCTCTTTTCGTCGTCCTCCTCGTTCTCCATCCATCACCAAATAATTAACTTGCTATAAGTGAAATTAATTCCACTAATTGGTTTAAAAAGGTATTTCTGGACCGAGATGGCAAGAGATGAAAAAAAAAAAGCGAAGATGTGACCTCGCCTGGCAGGAAGTGGACCGACTGGCTGCTATTCTTTTCCTTTTTTTGTTTTCTTGTTTGTTTTTGCACTTCCGTTCGCCCTTCGGGTTGATTTAATACAACATATGCTCACACTTCCCCTCACATGCGTACGCTAATTACACCGAAAGGGAGAAAAGTACCAGCGAGCGCGTCTAGACACAGCCAAGGAGGCTGTGAAAAGGTCCAAGGGGGTGAATTATTCATCTGCAGCCATGACACCCGGGGGCGATCGACCTCCGTGTAACATGGAGGGAGAGAGAGAGGGAGAGAGAGAGATTCGTTCCACCTGTGTAGACAGAAAAACATCGTCTCCAAGAGCAATCTGCTGCCGTTACTCACAAACAGTGGTGAGTCAGCTCAAATAATGACGAAAAACCTTCGGGTTCACGTTGGACTTTCTCCAAACAAACCGCTAAAATCATTCAAATCATTCTTTGTCAATAGAATGTGAAGACATGAAACGATTCGTGCGTCATGATTTCACGCTTCGATTCAGTTCTTTCGCCTGCGACTTGGAGTGTGCCCATGTCGGCCACCAGGGGGCGGTGTAACGCTGCCGAGTCATACAGACAAACGAAGAAGAACCACTTTATTCTTTGTGACTCCTTGAGCTTTCAAAATGAGTCCTTGGTTTTTCGCGGAGGAGTTTGCGTTCCTTTAAGTGCGTCAACGAAGCAACTTTTGATGCTAATCAAGAGCGCGTCATGTTAGCATTTAGCTGGCAGGCCAAGTTGCGTTCGCTTTAAAAACGCAACGTGGACAGAAATTGATTCTGAACTCCTAATTTTAACAAATTCAATTTTTTTTTAATGCTCACAAACGGCACAACCCTTCCATTAGCCGTTCTGAAATTAATAAGCGCCATTTGCCGCTAATACGCTATAATCGGTCGTCTTTACTCGGCCGCGTTTCAAAGTTCGCACTCGCCGTTAGCAGGCTCGCCCAGCGACGGCTGAATTATTTAACACACGCTTTCCTCACCGCCCAAACTTTGGGACGGATGAGCATCACACAAAGGGAGAGAAATCAATACGGGATGGAGGGGAGCAAAAGTGTTGGCCCGTCGTCTAAAAGGTTTTAATTAAAGTAAATCTAAGTGATTGATTTATGTGCTAAGCTTGAGGCTCCCACCATTTAGCTCAGCTCCATGTTTGGAAAAACTGCATTCAACTTCACGGACAACGACTTGATTCATTGACAAAACTTTTTTTGCGGGGTTGTCAAAAGTTTGTCTGGATGCTTCTTGCGAGACAAAATTTGCCTCGCCGAAATGAACATTGAAGACTCATTCGAAATATACTCGACCTGTTCTATCATTAAAATAGAATACACAATTGTTTTGGATTTTAAAAGAAAGGTGATTAATTGTCTTAAACGCGTGACTTTAATCCAATCGTTTCACCCGGACGCCGACGGCATAAAAGCATTTGTGACGTCTCCCGACTTGGTGCGCGTTCCACTTTGCTTTGGCACACCGCTTGACTTCCCTTGCTGAAATTAACCAGGCGGTCCCAAAAATAACACCTACCGAGGGAGGCTGGGGAGAAGGGAGGCGGGAGAAAGATGCAAAGCTTGAAAAAAAATGCGGGGGGGGGGGGGGGTGCATCGCGGATATACACGCGGCGAGATGACAAGGTGAGAGAAAAATAAAGATGTGAGACTTCCTTTTATGTGCGAATTTAGCTTTTGCTTTTGCTAACAGTCAGCCCGCTAATAGCCTAGCTGTCCCGCCACACGCGCAGCCAAGAGGGACGCAACGGGCGAGCTCGGCGAGCTGCTCTGGCTTTTCAAGATCTTCGAAGGATGTCGTCGAAGGGATGGTTTGAGAAAGTAAACGAGATTTTATATATATATAAATATATATATATATGCACTAGATTAATTAATCAAGATTAACTGCTATCGCGACAAACAAACTAACGTGGACTGGAAAGAGGTATAATTAAACACACACAGCGAGGCTACGGGTTGCCGCCCCCACCCGACACAAACACTCAATCAGACATGGCGTCTTTCTTCTTCCCAGAGTTCTCTCCGGTCCCCCCCCCCCAACCCCCCTCCATCATACGTGTTAATCAGCGCCGCGTGGCGCCACTCCACATTCATTACTCCTCGATGAAGGCACCCCGTTAGGAGTGATACTCGGATTGTCACCAAACAACTGCGTTTGCCGGTGACGTCGCGTAGTCCTGTTTTATACACTCGCGTGTGTGCGTGCGAGCGGAGAATGCATGATGAATCCTGGCCGGATGTAATTTGCGGTGGGCTAATTGAGGGTGGTCATGCGGGCAGAATTCGTCGCGTCTTTACAAATCACAGCAGCTGGCCGGCGCCTTCATCAAGGTGACTTTCGGACAGTTCACCTGACAAAGGTGCGCCGGTTACTTTAAGGATGGACACATCATGAGGTTACACGCAAAGGAAATTCGGTGAGTTTAGCATCAACGGCTAACTGGATTGATAGACGGCTTGACAGCTAGCTAGCTAGATCAAAAGCTAATCATTCACATCTTCGTTTGAACCTTGATCATTTTCAGAGTTTAGCATCGACGGCTAACTGGATTGATAGACGGCTTGACAGCTAGCTAGCTAGATCAAAAGCTAATCATTCACATCTTCGTTCGAATCTTGATCATTTTCATCGGGTTAAGCTCAACAACTTATTACATCTATTTCGCAGCAGTCTGCAAGCCGCCATTTGCTCCCGGCCGCCTCACCTTTGCACACGCCCGCTTTAATTGAATGATCCGGCTATAAATAAACCTTATCTCCTGTCCCTCTTTGCACTGGACATATGTGCGATAAGATAGTGTTTTTTTTTTTCCAATTGCTTATCCACAGGCAGACGAGGCGAGGATCACCACCCTTTGCCATTTTTCTGCGCAAATTTGTTTTTCAGGTTTTTAAAGGAAAGCGTTTGGTCATTGGACAAACGAAGCCGATAGGCCTGGTTGCTATGGAGACCAGCAGCATCTGGCACTGAGGTCACAGTGGGAGACCCTTACTTGACATTCATTACTGCTGTGTGAAAGGCTGATGCCCAGATCGGGTTGCTGTGAGATTAGTTGCGCCACTTCCCCCCCCCCCCCCCCCCCCGTCCCCTCCGAAAAAACGAGCTATCCTCAATTAGCAAGTGAAAAGGTGCCGATTGGAAGAAGGAGCCTCGCCCGCCGACCTTGTCTCCTTGACGGTAAACAAGTCGGACGCAGTGGAGCTGGCGGCGCCGCCCGTTATAATCCCTCTGGCGGCGAGAACAAAGTCGCGGCCGAGTGGTGCCGATCGATACTGGAAATTGCTAACTAAGCTGACAGCCCAATGAGAGGTTTGATTTAAAACAAAGCCAGACAGCAAGCTAATGATGAAACACACAGAAATGGGAAGGGAGGGAAGGGCGGCAGTGGAGGGCTGTTTCATGTCACCCCTGGTGGAAGTTGACGGTGAAATTAACAAAACAAAGCGTGACCTCCTGGGCATACGTTATTTATCCTCCGTGAAGAACATTACATTACAGCATCTTACTGAGTCGTTGTGATTGTGTTCTTTGTGCATTTATCAGATCACATTATACTGCCTCCCCAAACCTACCAAGCAATACGAAGCTGCAAAAAAAAGGAGCAAGAATAGAAGGTGGGAGGGGGGGGGGGGGGAAGTGCTTGTCCTTGTAGCGAGCTAAAAATTTATCTCGCTGCTGCAAAAACATGCCTGGCAACGAGCGAACTTTATTACCCTCATCATCGTCACCATTACGAGGAGTTGAGGGTGTAAAGACCGTAGAAGGCGAGGTGGTGTTACAAAGAGAAGAGCAGGAGATGATTTATCATTTCCAGGCCCTGACCTGTCCTCCCTGACAGCGGCGAGCTGCCTTGACTCAGCCCCGCAAATTACCGCCCTCTGTCATTGGATCAGCGTGACCTGGGCCTATAGAGATACACGACCGTGCGGGAACATAAAAGCATCTGCGGCGTTTCACACAACGGTGACAAACGTCGCAAGCGGTTGTGATGATATTTCTACTGTCGATGCTAAGCGTTAGCCCATCGATGGAGTTTTCGATTCGGGGTTAGCGTGAAGCTAACAGAGGAATTTGGTTGTTTTCAATCCAAAACATGTAATTCGCTTTGTTTTACGTTTAGGTTGACAGTAAACCTCACCTGGGAGGGATGTGCGGTCATGATGATATTTCTACTGTCGATGCTAAGCGTTAGCCCATCGATGGAGTTTTCAAATCTGGGTTAGCATGAAGCTAACAGAGGAATTTTGTTGTTTTTCAATCCAAAACGTGTAATTCTCTTTGTTTTATGTTTAGTTTGACAGTAAACCTCACCTGGGAGGGATGTGAAACACCCTGAAGGCTCATTTATTTTCTGCCAAAGCCTTAAATCGTATCACTCGTGATTTGCCGGAATACGGCGCTAACCCTGCGAACGTTCCCCACTGTGCCTAAAAGCTGCGTTTAACGCCAACCCGCAGCCTGCGCCATTGTCTGCGTGTTTCGCTGAGTTCGTATGACACTGAAAAGAAACCTTGGCGATTAACTCTGAGGGCCACCACATGCCTGACACACACACACACACACACATTAGCGACAAGAAAGGTCCAAGTGCATATACGCGACGCACGTGAGTTATCGTGGTGCTAATCTGCATGCGTGCTAGCAGTGTTTTTGGAAGCTTGCAATCGGGCGGCCTATCAAATTGCAACCAAGGAACCCGCTCAGACCCAAGGACGCGCTGCCAAAAATCAGCTATCGAATCATACATAATAGCCCCAGAGATATGGAGATATATTTAGCTTAGATGGAACTAGCAGGCGCAAAAATGCTAACAGTAGGAATGCACCTCAATCATATTTAGTTTCAAAACTGGGAGCCATCGATGCAACTTTGAGTGCAAGACCTTGTCCGACTCGTCCAAGAAATATAAGCAACCAAGACAAGTATAAGCAAAGTCAACAAGCCGTCCCCAAATGGATCATTCACACATCCCACAAGGGCGAACGAGGCTTGATGAGGCAGCATTTGGAAAAATTATTCCGTGATTTCCTCCATTTTTTTGGTTTTCCGGCGACGTTCCTCGACATCTGCGCTCCAATCAGGTCTGATGCGACGCGATTTGACTTCCTGCGTCGTTAACGCTTGTTCAGCCATTAGCCCAAATTAGCATCGGCGCAAGTAAAAAAAAAAAAAAAGGCATTTGCATCGTTTTGTAACAAAGTGACAAAGCTGCTTCATGATGGAAAAAAAAAACCCAAAAGCCACAAAAAGAGTGAGAAGGATGAAGACATTTCAGTCTCTTTTTAAGCACCACGGCGAGAGATGGAACACTCTACGGGGACCACTGCTATGTGCAAAGAGGAAAGTATCGGCAAATTCATCAGCGGGTTGGAATTGGCACAGAAAGCAAAATGGAACTTCTATCGGAGAAGCGAAGGAGAAAGAGGAAAAGGATGTGACCACAGTGGGGATTGTAACATGCGCCACCAAGCCAAGGACATTGAATCAGTCGGCGTTTAAGTGGCCGCAGAACAGCAACAGTCAGATTGACAGCGACCACAATGAATGTCACTGAAAGCTCCTTCAAAGTTCAATATTTGGAAACCGCAGACGTTTTTTCTTTTTTTTTTTTTCCTGGAAAGGACAATGAAGAGAACAGCAATGATGTCACGGCATCACCCAAAGACCGAAAAAGCAAGACCGTGCATTTGCGATATCATCGCGAGCAAAGTAGAGGCTGGTATAGAGAAACGGATAGAAAAAGTTGACAAAAAGCCTCCTAGAACAACTGAGCCCTCTTACTCTTTAAATAGTAACGTGTGCACTGATTCCCACTCAACAGGAGTGTGAATGCGAGTCGCCAACTCTGAACGCGGCCACATCCATGATTAGGGTGTGCTTACTTTTGCAATCACATGATATTTTTTCATTAAAAAAAATATATTTTTCAAATTAACTGAGTTGAACAGATGAAAAGTCACTCATTTGAAAATAATTTATTGTAGGGTCTATTTTTTTTATTATTATATCACAAAAACCTGGCACTTGAACAGGGGTGTGTAGACTTTTTATATCCACTACAATCTACCAGTTTGATAAGGAGACAACAAATGTTCCCCAATTTATAGACGCCCATCCTGCAAGGTTTGTATTGGCCGATCGATGCCACAAGTAGGCGTCAAAGCACTTTTTATTACACCGGGCTGACGAAATGAAACTCCACTCGTAATGTCAACATAGTTCCTTGGCTCCGAGACGAGATGCTGCCAAAAGCTACAGTACTCCACGTATATTTTTTTCCTGAGAATTGATTACAATATCGGTCAAGCACATTTCGGTATCGTCCAATCAAATCGTGCGACGTTGTCCATCTGCCGCTCACAAACTTGGTTAGCATCTGCTAATTGTGATTTTCCGTAATGTGATTAAGCATCAATCAGGCAGCCAGCGAGACACGCCATCTTCCATTTGCTCCCTCTCTTTGTTCACCCCCTCTCTTGCTTCCTCCGCTCGGAACAAGGTGTTTATTCAATGTGGCGTATCCACGGTAACGCCGCCCGCCACGCCGAGCTAACGTCGTTAATCATCAACTTTATCACACTGCGGGTAGAAGACAAAAAAAGACGACGAAAAAGTCCTCTCGCAACCCTTTCCGATTTCCCTCTCTCTCTCTCTTTTGCGGTTGACATGACAACAGACGGCCAATTGTTGCGCCGCCGCCGCCGCCGCTGATGACATCACCGCGGGCGCCGGGCCAATCCTATCCCGTCGGGAGACAAATAAAATAAAATTAAAATAAAATAACATGTCCTCCCGTGTGTCACATATTGTTGTGGAAGGCCACGCCCACACTGTCCTATCTCGAAACTGATTTCCATACTGGGTGACTTTGATTTAACACACACACACACACACACACACACACACACACACACTCGATTTTATTACAAGGAGAACATTGCGTATTCTACAAGTGTCCAAGAAGGACATTACTGGTATTTGCCGGCCATGTAAATGGTTTTAACATCCCTTTAGATACGCCCCTGTGCAAACACACACACACACACACAGACACACACATACACACACACACAGTGCAAAAGGAGTCCGGCAACATGCCTGTTTTAGCCATTACGACTCCAGAGTGTGAAAGTGAGTCTGGTCTTTTGGGAAGTGGACTGCTATGCGCACACACACACACACACACACACACACACACACACACACACACACACACACACACACATGTATGTACAGTGCGGTCTGCTGGGAAATGGGCGGAACAGACATCAAGACTGGCCTAGATAGATGGGCTGGCATGGGACTCGCTCACACACACACACAATCTTTTTTGGACACTCAAGGACACCGCGCCGGCCTCCGTAGTGGGGTGGTTGCGAAGCGCAACGGCTGTAGTCGGAGATGAAACAAAGAAACCAGAAAAGAGGAAACACACTCAAGGAAATGAAGCGATTTGGCCGTCCTTTGGTTTCACCTTAGCGTTCTCCCCGCCTCCCCTCTAGCCCAGCAGCCCCGCCGTCGCCGCGGCAACGGGCAGATCGGGACAGGATGCCGTGAAAGTGCTGCGGCAGCAGAGGCGAGCGGCGCACCAGAAGCCGACAGGCAGAAAAGCGGCCGGCGGAAATTGCGCCCGGGCTCGTTCGGCCGGACGGTGTTTAAAAAGAGAGCGGCCGGGCGGAGGCGCCGAATGGCTTTTTGTCGGCATGGCGACCATTCCGCACCATAGGCAAAGAGGCCCTAATCGCGTTAATGATAAATCAGAGCGCTGGGTGACGTTTGCTCTCGCAGCTGGCGTGTGCAGAAAGAATTTTATGTGCTTCATGATCAGAAAAATAGGCATTATAATAATAATAATAAAATAATAATATTATGTTGTTTTTTTTTTTTTACTCACTTCATGTATATTGTGCATCTCCTCCCGACACACGAAGAAGGGTAAATATATACGTTGTGAGTATTGTGACAGTCTACATGTGTTGCGTCACATTTGTGTTCAAATAACAATGCCAAAGCTAATCCTTAGCCTGCCTATGGCGATATTCATTCATTGTTAGCATTAAGCTAAGTCAACTTCATTAGGGCAAAGCGATATGGTTGTGTGCAATCGACTGGCAATTCTGTTTGGTTTATGTCTAGTTGGACAGCAGACTTTATTAAAAGTGGCAGTATTTGTTATATTGCCGTATTTAATTTCACAAATGCGTGTACGCCAAAACTACAATTTGTAAGCTCCAATTTTGGGGGATCTAAAATGCATTTTTTATGGCCGCAGGCCCGACAGCAGACTTTTGTTGGCCGTGAATCTGCCCCGAGAAGCCATTCAGCAACGGCGGCGGCGACCAACGACAGGAAGGTGCCCGCAAATTGAGCATCCCAACGCAGCCTGGGGGTGGGGGTGGGTGGGAGCACACACACACAATCAAACACTCCAGGTTTAATCTGCCTTGGAAGGCAGGCAGACACCCCCGCTGGGTGTCACTCACTGAACAATGTGTGTATGTGTGTGTGTCAAAACCCTCACTTCTATGAAATAAGACCGTTTTGCTTTTCAATTCATCCGAAACCTTCAACTCAACTAAATGACTTGCCAGGCGGACATTTTGTGCACCGTTTTGAAAACCGCAGTTGATATTCGGCTTCAACATGCATTGAACTAGCACGTTAAGTCGCATTTTAAGCTAATATTAAGCTAGCGAGCATTCCGTAGACAAAGTGTGAATATTCATTCTGTTCACTTTGTTTGATGTTTAGTTTGACAGTGAACTGCAGTAAGAGGCTCATATGTTGCTGTACAAACTACCCAACAGAATCCATGACGGATCCTTTTCACAGTAAACCGGCAATGAACCGCGGCTGATCAGCGATGGAAACGCAACACACACACACACACACACACTCAAAAAAAGAAAAAGAAAGAAAACAAAGCAAATGGTCCACGAGAGGAGTCGTGCTAAAGACACTTTGCGCGATGAAAGAGGAAAGGGTGGCGAGGGCACAGATGAGATGGAGGCAAAGACATTGCACGACCGGTCATGAATAATATAGATGGCTGCCTTAACTCATCACTCATCCCCCTCAGCCACACGTGGAACTTGCGGGGGGGTCAGGGGGGGGCGAACAAACGCACGCAAACGAGTCGCGCTCACACTTGCTCAAGTGCTAAAACGCGCGGCAAGGAACCGCGGCGCACACTGCGGCAATTCTGGAGGCTGACGAGCACTCGGGCTCATGTGGCAAGACGGAGAGATATGAAGATATGATGGATCTGAAAATTGTGCTCGTTAGCTTTCTGATAGGAAACGCGAATTATTATGAGAATTAGGGATGGGGCGAGTACCCGTTCCAGGTTTCATATCAGGCCGATAGCAGCCTTATTTTTAAAGTATCGGGATACTCGCGGAAGATGTCGATACCAGCCACCTATGCAAAACATGAGCCCCCCCTCCTTGGAAATAGTTGGTGTTGCAGTCTGGACACATTGGCAAATCATCATCCGCTCCGACGGCTTCAGGCGGATCAATACGAGGAGGCGTATTTGTGTCCAAAAGCGCCGTCGAAAAGATGAGGACACGCGGATCAAAGACCGTCTTGCAAAGAGGCCATAATAGCGTAACATGAGGAATGAAGGCGGAAGGCCACGATCGCGCCAAAGAGCGCAGGAACAGCCTCGGGATGGATTTCCGATACGACGCCGCCGGGGGCTTAAGCGAGTCACAGTCACGGATAATCCTTCTATTATTTTTTTTCTTCTTATGCCCCATTCTACCTCTCCACCCATCTTTTCACGTTTTGGGCTCCCTCTGTCCTTTGGTTGTCTCACCTTGCCCCCCACCCAAGAGCATGCAACGTACATTCAGAGCAGCTATTGTGGACTTCCACATTTAAGCTGAAGCCGTGATGACCCTGCGAGGCACTCGAAAACTGCTCGAACGCCGATTGGCCTTTAATCACTCGTTCCATCCGCCACGGCGGCTGCTTGAATCTCTCGCGTTTTAAAAAAAAATGCATCGCGCACACACACACACACACACACACACACACACACGGACTGCTCCCAATACAAAACATTAGCAATTTCTCTCAATTGACGCTCGCCACTCAATCAGAGCGATTACCCCATTTTTATTTTTTATGGATGCTTTTAAAATCATTTCAAGTGAAAACCGTCAAGTGGAGACGAGTGTCCCCTTCACCATTGATATATAAACATATGGCCCAACCGACACTGATTATTATTATTATTTTTTCTGATGTCACAATAAAATTCTCCGACAATGAATAAAGTCAATTCTTTTGGGGTTCCCGTAATGACAACAGAGTACAGGCATCGCAGGACTGTTTTACTACTGTACAGTATTGGTTTAACCCTTTCGGGGACAGCGAGAGTAATATTGGTCATTCTTTTCAGAGGATAAAGAAGATATGCCTGTGAGTATTGTCTGCTACATGTGTTGCTCACCACTTGTACTAAAAAAAAATTCATTGCTTTAACGGTTATAACTGTGACACCGTTTCTATTCCTTAGCCTGTCAATGGCGTTGACCCATTTGCGTTAGCATTAAGCTAGCAGACTTGAAAGCGGAGTTAAAAAGATGTTTTAAATTTTTTTAATTTGACATACGCTCCTGGTCGTATGTCGACAGTGCAACGTTAGACGCTTCAACAAGCGACGCGAGTCCCGACCGCGACTTCGCTGCGTCGACGCCTACAGAACTGCAGATTGAGCAATAATAATCAACGAACTGTCCGTGGTGCTGAAAACACCCCGCCGATCGACTCCACATCCCTCCGCTGCAGGTCCTAAAAGGTGACAACCGGTTGGAAGGGAGCCCGTAAAGAGTCACACTCTTGACTTGAACGTCAGAATTGATGGGACGGTTCCAGGGGGGCATTTTTAAGGACCTAGGGGCCTCATTTTTAATCAAACAGGACCTGCACGAGATTCCTCGGCGAATATCAGAACAGCGCAGAAAGCCACGGTGGTCAAATTCAAGTGTCTGGATAAGTGTGTGATTGTAGATTGGAGTCTAATCTCTGTCAATCACGGCGATCCCAAACAATTTCCTGCGAGTTATGTCCACCTGGGGGGATTACGCGGGGATTAGAGTATTTGTATATTCCATGCCAACACCAATCTCAACATTTTGTCACTGGCGTCGCAACCTTGTATGGGATTATTGACAGTTTGGAGGGAGAGGCATTCTTCTCGAACAAAACAAAACAAATAAGCTGTTTTTATCCATCTCAGGGGGCGGCCATTTTGCTTTGGACTGAAAATGACATCATAGTGCCCAAGGGCTCAGTTAATGACCCACCTGTTGTCTAGGTTTGGTCATGTGACACTGGCAAGCCATTTTCAGACGAGAGCAATTTTTGTGTCCACAGAAATCTCCAAAATCACCCGCTCGCCTCACAGACTCTCATCTGACAGCGCTGAAACCGCAATATTAGACTTTTCTTGTGAGTACACAGGAGCGTTTGTCAAAACACAGCTTTATGAACAATATTTGAGCGGGAAAAAAAAAGTGTTTCAGTCTGCTGTCATGACAACGAGAGTAGTTTCTTCAAGTAAACAAAAAAAAAAAAGTCATGTTCAAGAAATCAACTTCTTCCGAATCAACTGGAGGCCCAGAAAGGTCAACCGGGGTCATCACTGAGACTGCATTATGACACATGAAGTGCATACGTGCCGCCCGCGTGGAGAAAATCAACAGGATGGATCATGTGGAGCGTGCCTCGTTGTGACACGGATGCAAAAGCGCACACGCACGCACGCACTAACGCACTAACGCACTAACGCGCGCACACTCGCCGCCACTCTCCTCATCCCCTGTTGCTATGGAACCTGTCGCCATGCAAGGCGGGGAGGTAGGCTGATGGAAGCCGACGCGAGGAGGATGATGACGACGATGAGGCATGTGAAACAGAAGAAGAAGATGATCACGTTCAGAACTCGGCCGGCGGCGCTTGGGCTGGGGGGGCTTTTTTTGCTCACCGCAACGTGGGTGGACGGAGGCGCCGCGTAAGATACTGCGCAATGCAAACGGACCCTTTCCTCGCCACCTATCACGCCGGCCTCTCTGGTCGCCAGGAAAAAAATAAATATAAAAAAAACGGCAGGACATGTCCACCATCTGACTAGAAGCCCCCGCACCCCCCCACACACTTCTGCAACAGATGGTTGACTGACCTGCACGCCCACCCATGTCGCCACATGCGTGCAAACGGCCTCGTCTTGAAGTTCCCAGGTGGGTATTCCAGCTTTCATCACTATATCCCCCCCCCCCCCACTATACTTCCTCCCTCCCTGGCCATCATCATACACTCACAAGACAGTCGGGCCTGACAAATAAATCACATACCTTGATGGTTCTCAAGGGTGTCCTCCGGGATGTACATGTTTTTGCTTTCATTTACCATAAATGTAGTCCGGCGTTCTCATTGGATGTGAATGGGTTGATGGTGGGGGTATGGGGGGGAAGGGGGGTGAGGGGGGTGGCCCCCCTCCAAAAAAAAGAAAAGAAAAATGAAATAAATAAATAAAGGGGGGGAGAAAGGTGGGGAGGGAGGGAGGGTGGGAGGGCGATGAGTCTGACAGCTTGTGGATATTCCCGTGGCTTGCTGGAGGGGGGCGGGGCGGGGGGGTGGAGGGGTGTCTTCGGATGGAGTGAATATTACCTAATCCCCATGATGGAGGTGAAGGCGAGAAAAAAGAGGGATCTGTCAGCGGAACCGGTCGGCAAAACGCACCGGTGCATCCCTCGGTACATCCGGGGCCTTAGGCGGCAAGCATAAAAGCAGCAACACCGCGTTCAATCCTCTCGCTCCTCTCCTCTAATTTTTTTTTTTTTTTTGGAGGGGGGGGAGATTTTTTATTTTTTTTCCCCTCCCGCCTCAAGGCTTTATAAGAGCTCGCGAAGCACGGGCGCTGTCAATAGAAGTGCGCAAAAGACGCATCGCTGATTGGCATCCTCGCTGCTGCTGCTGGAGGAGGAAGAGGAGGAGGAGGAAGATTGGAAAATGACAAGAGTGCAAATATTCCATCGCGGGGTTAAATCTCCCAATGGGTTAAATCCACGCCGAGAGGCTTCCGGGAATCCACGAGGCGCGCAAAGCAGGCTGTCCTGTCCTGTCCTGTCCTCATCCGCGCTCCACTCGCGTCCCGATCCGATCCATGGTGGTCTCCTCACTGACGCTCGCTCGCTCGATCGCTCGCTCTGTGTTTGTGTGTGTGCGTGTGTGTGTGTGTGCGCAAGCGGAGCAGAGTTTGGGCTCTCTCGTCTGCCTTTGCAGCTCTGCAGTCACAGAAAGAGAGAGAGAGAGAGAGAGAGAGAGAGAGAGAGAGAGCCCCCCCCCCTCCTCCTAGTGCTTGCACACACTGACTGCTTCCAGATGTGTGTGTGTGTGTGTGTCTGTTAAAAAAAAAAAGACAAGGCAAAAAGGGATTGTTTGGGATATGCGTGGCAGGGATTTGTCATATTAAAAAAAAAAAAAAAAAAAAAAGTGTGTGCCGGCCACTGATCCCAATGAGCATAGCAAAGAACGAACACAAGTCCAAGTTCGGACACATGTGGTGCATTGGCGCCTTTTGCCTTTCCTTCGAGGGTGTCCGTGTTTACGTCTCGGCTTTGACTCAGCTCCCCAAAAAACACCAGGAAGCACTTTTCCCAAGCGGAGGGCGAAATTATTGGTCAATTGATCCGGCCAGATTCAAACACCAATCAATGTTTTCATCTTAATCAACCGAAGTAACGACACTATGAGCCCGATACCAATCAACATCAACACAAACGACATCAATATTATCGATATTTGGCTCGATCCACCCACTACGAGGGTGAATCCTGATTTTAAGCACCCCCCCCCCAACCCCTAAATGCAGAATGGACCAAGGCCTGCCTGTCACACTGACAATTTAACCCTTTCATGCACCCTCTAACCCGATAACAATACAATACAATACATGCTGATTTATATAGCGCTTTCACAACAGCGGCAGCTGTAACAAAGCGCTTAACAAAACAGTTAACATAAAGTAAAATAATAAACACAACATATAACATAAAACACGGACAGTCGCGCAGTCCTAACCACTTTTCCGTCACACGCTTTGTTGTTTGAAGCAGTTTGAGATGAAAGAGGAGAGAATCAAAGTGTCCTTTAACCAGGGGATCAGAGACGTCATGCTCAAAATGTGCACACGTCGGCTACAAGCTAAGTTTCAAACTCAACAAGAAGCTGTAGCATCCATTGACGAAAAAAAGAGATTGGTTCACTTCTCCTGTCCCATGGAAATCCACATCAATTCCAAGCGGCGACTCAGCTGTCCACTGTAGTAACTGCTGCTGCTGTCCATGAAAGGGTTAATTATTTTATTTTATTTTTTTTTACCCTCAGGACCGTCCAGCGTTCCGTCATCTTTCTCACTGGCCAGGACCAAACGTGTCCTGCCTCCCTCCCAAGGCGCCCAAAAGTCATTTTCTGGTGACACAGCGCCATATTTGATCGTACATATTAATGAAATGAAGTCATCGGCTCTTAACTGAATAATATCTCGGCCGTGTCAAATCCAATCTGTGTTCCCCCCCCACCCCCTAAAGGCTTTCCAACACCTGTGAAGGGGATGCAAGGGAGCTCAGTGTAGTGCATTATGATGTTCTGGGAAACATTGCCGAGTTCAAATTGTAATTATAGTGTAATTATAGTGTCGGCCAGCTCGGACAGCTCATATATTGTCAAAGGCAATAATAATATTGCCTTTGACACTGAATTTTACTTCACGGGGGTGTACGCGTCGCGGCGTCAATCTCACTGCAGGCAAATGCTGTGATCCCGGGGTGAATCTCAACGCCGCGTTGGCCGTGTAGTCATTTAGCTCTGGGTCAGAGTGCGCGATGGGCTCGCACCGCGCTGTAATAGGATCGTGAGTTTTGACGACGAATCGATACGCGTATTAAAAAAAAAAATAATAATAAAAATGAGAAGAATAGACAGACGGTTCACCACCCTTCAAGTCGGCCAATCGCACGCTAGAAGAAAGTCCTTTCCAGAAAAGATCGACAAGCTGCGGTCGCCACGGTCAATAGAAAAAGTCTACACACCCCTGTTTAAATCTCAGGGTGATTTGACATGAAAGAAATTAGACCAAGGTAAGCCATGTCAATTTTTTTTTCCGCCCACCATTAATGTGACATATTGATTCTTTTTTCAAAAAGGAAAAACAACTGAAATTATGTGGTTGCATAAGTGTGCACGCCCCCTCATTACTGCTTCGCCTTACTAATCAACCAATCGCATTCAAAGTCATGGAAAACGGAATTCAGAACACAGCTGCCACCATTAAAAGCGCCTTTGGAATTACAGCTAAATAGTGCATCACAAAAAAAAATAAAGCCTGCTAGAACATCTTAATTCGGGGTTAAGCGGAGCCACTTTAAATGGTGGCAATCGAGCCGCATCCCATTTACAGTTGAAGGGTGTGCACACTTTTGCAACCACACCGCATCAGGTGTTTGATTTTGCGAAAACAAATCCAATTGAGTTGCGCACTATATTGGCCACGTTAATGCTGAAAAAAAACAACCCCACTTTTGAAATAATTTCTCTTTTTCTTTTTTTTCTTTTTAAATTGCCCAAAAGGCTGGCAACTGACCAGGGGCGTGCAGACTTTTTCTCCGCTCTATGTTCGGGAGGGCCAAAAGGAGGAAGGAACCGCGGATGGAGGGCAGGTCGTGGGAACAGACACACACACCCGGGGGACTCCAGCACACACACACACACACACACACACACACACACACACATACAACCAGCCTCTGGAATCCGGCCTGCACATGGAATCGCTATTCTATATTTGTACACCCCGGGCCGCCTTGGGTAAAGATTGGCCGCTCTCTGGGAAGAGCATTGCAGACAAACAGCGAAATGCCACAATCCCATGCAGGGGCGAGCCAACAATATTCTGCTCCGTCAAAGGTGAAGACGTCAGCAAATGAAAGAATATCTCCATTCGGGCGAGCTTTCCGGGCAGGTCGTGTGTCTTTTAATCACGTCGGGTCATTACCCCCATAACCGCCGCCATGCCGTTTGGAAATTGCAACCGCCTGCTCCTCGGCACATACTTTATATTGAGCGCACGTCCTGCCGCTGACTCTCACCTCTCTCGAAATAGAATAAATGAATTCCATAATTGTCGCCATCGATCACGCGCTTCCAGGAGACGTCACCTATTAATGTGATACAGTGTGTCTGTGTCCAAAGTGTCATGTCGGGGGGGCTTTAACTGCAGAGAACACATCGCACGCCTGCCCCCAGAGCGTGACTTATTTCACTGTGCTCCCATTGCCATCATTAACTTGGAGCCAATCACGGTGTATTGACAGTATTGACGCGCTGACGGATGCCTCATTAGACTCGTCATTGTGAAAACATGCACGCTTTGACAAATAGACAAGTCTACTTTGAACACACACACAAACACACACGGACCTAACGCAGGGTTAAACGGTTCATTCACATCGAACATTGAAAAATAACGCTTTGAAAAGTAGTGTAAAAACATCAGAAAGCTGCACCCGTAATGTACTTCTTCCTTCCCACCCAACGCAAGAGCGAAGTGTTATACGTCCCATACCGCCCTCTTGTGGATTTCAGGGGAAATGCAAGTACGTTTCCAGACGGACGACCCAACTGTCCTGTGTTCTGCTTTGGAAAGAACGCGCCTGTTTATTTTATACCGTCCAGTATTCACTTATGTAACTACTCTTCTACTGTTGAAGAGAATGTTACTTCTGGACACTGCAAGTAAATTTATCCATCACACCATAACAACCAAGAATAGTCATCTTACTGAATGATAATGTAATCATAACATTTTGTGCAATGGGTAAAGACCTCTTGCGGTTATTTACGGGCAATTTACGGGCAGCTCGAAGCATAAACAAAATTTTATCCGATTTTGAAAAGGAATAGTTGACATGAATGCATTATTGTTAATGTTTTATGTGACGTGTTCGGTTGTATTATTGTCTTTTGTGAAATATTCTCGAAAGCGCTTTGTTGCAGCGATATAATTAAGATGGACTGTTTTTGTTTCGGAGCTTTTAAATCGATCTTTCCGGCTCGATTGCTCAACCTGTAAAATCGTGAATGCTGTAAGTCGACTACTCACGCCTGCTTGTTTACAATTTTTTGCCCTGTTGACATTAACGCGGCTCTTGGCAGTCGTAGCTATAAAACGCCCCGATCTTTTTAAAAAAAATCACCGTTCGGTCAACAGTTTTAATAATTCCTCGCATCGCATCTCCTTCAGCTCGTCTTTTTTTTCTACTTTGATTTCGCCCCTCTTCCCCTCTTTTAGCCGCCGATGCTAACTAGCGAGCTAAAGTCTCCGGAAAGGGAACAATGACGGCGACTTGCGCCGACGGCGGCGGAGGTTTAAGCTCGAAAGGACTGGATATCAGCCTGGCCGCTTTGCAAAGACACGACCCGTACATTAAGACCATCGTGGACGTGGCCAGCCAGGTGGCCCTGTACACGTACAATAACCGAGCCAATGAGTGGGTAAGCTGCAACCGCAGTGCAGCGGACGATGCTAACGATTGCTTAGCGCGCTGGCGCACACTTATTCGCCGCACTTCAAGTTTTCATACCCGGTTTGTTAACACAATTATTTACAGGCGATTACTCCTGTCGTGGGTACGACTGTTGTTGTGCCCATTGTTACCCTCGTGCCTGTTTGTTTTGATTTCAAGCGTTGCATATGCCATTTGAGTTCTTTCC
This sequence comes from Hippocampus zosterae, assembly GCF_025434085.1. Classification (NCBI taxonomy): domain Eukaryota; kingdom Metazoa; phylum Chordata; class Actinopteri; order Syngnathiformes; family Syngnathidae; genus Hippocampus; species Hippocampus zosterae. Next base: position 6,005,239 of record NC_067471.1, read on the forward strand.
CTACCTTGTTGACATATTATTGACGGTGTGGCATAATTCACGGTTTATTGTGCACATCAAACTAGCCGTTGGTTCACCTTCTGGATTAAAAAATGGAAATATATATATTTTGGAACCTTAACAACCCCCAAAACGAATGTTTGTTTTTCCCAGGAAAAGACTGAAGTGGAAGGCACTCTGTTCATCTACACAAGGCAAGCTGCATCGACAAACACAACTTCCTGTCTTTCGTTTGTCAGCGACACAACAGACTTTTTTTTTTTTGGAGAACCTGACCGAGCCCATCACCAAAGACCTGGACTTCCAACTCCAGGACCCCTTCTTGCTCTACCGCAACGCACGGCGTAAGAGTGACGTCGCCATGTTTTCCTAGAATGCCGACTAAGCTCAAAGCGAAGTCAACCTGACCGACGTTCTCTGTGCTATCGCGGGATGCCACCTCGAGATGGATTCCGAAACGGACGGCTATGGATCAACTCCATTTAAGGAGTCGCTCTTTATCGGCCGAGCAGCGTCACGGAGTGCAGCGGCTAGATAAGAGAGCCTGTCAGCACTCCTGTGGCGGTCGACGGAGATTAGATGCATCGCAGCGGGCGATAATGCAAACACTCACTCAGTGAGGCTCACTGACAGACAAAAAAAAAAAAATCCCGTTTCCGGCCTCTGACTCGGGACGAACAATGAATTGAATTAAAATCGATGTAACTAGCCGATGACATGGCCAAATGTATCGTTAGACGATTTCGGACCCAAGTTACGCTGGACGCCGCGCGACACGACCGCGCGGAATCTTATCATTGAGCAAACACGTCGCGCTCGGCAATGCCGTCACGTCCGGGAATGGCGGTTGGCGCTAAGTGGCAGCCTGGGCTAAAAATAGACGGCAGAGATACGGATGGCCAATCTGGATTCACGTCTTCTTCAAGATGTCCAAAAATTTTAATACGTTTTACGCTAACAATTTGGCATTATTGACAGGTCAACGTCCAACTGGATGTTTTCCTACCCAGGGTCCGACATCGACGGCGGCCCAACTGTCCCGGGCTGCTGTTGCGTTGGGCCGCCGAGGACCTTAAAGATGCAGTACGAGTTTCTTAATTGGGTTTTATGGGCTTTTAGCATGTGCCATTTAGCATCCCGAATATGGCTAGGCCCATATGGATCGTTTAAAAAAATTTTTTTAATACCCCAATATTTGGCAGAATTAATCGTCCGATTAAAGAAAAATACAAACATAATGAAGACAATAATTTGGTCCGCGAGCATTTTCACGAGCACAAATACAGGATTCAAGTTTGGCACCTGCGAGGAGTATCCGCGCACGACCATCGATTTGAAAGATTTCGCAGATTTTAAAATCTCACCTCCGGGTCGCACGTACGCATAGCCCAGGTCGCTCTCCGACACCAACTGGCCTTTAAATCGAACCTCGGGCTCCTCCTGCAGTCTTTCGTGTTTGGGTTTCCGGGTGAAAAATGCACGCAGCATGGCTCTAAAGCGCCTCTCGGCAGGTCCTCGTCGGAATCGGTCTCTTACAACTTGAAATGCAACGATGGGGGGGGGGGGGGGGGGGGTTTGGAAGGGGGGGGCGTCTTGCTCCCACTATAGCACCGACAACGTCCTCAATGCCATTCCTTCGGGATAGTCGCATCTCTTTCCTCTCCTTTGTCCTCTCCGTCACGCCGACATCCTTTCACTTGCAGCTCTCTGCCGTTCATCCCCCCCCCCCCGAGCCAGCCCGCTAAAGTGCTCGTCACTCGGGCCGGGCAGTCTCCCACCGCTGTTACTTATTTGGTGCTGGGCTGACTCTTTCCCAGGCTCAACTGGGGCGACCCCGGTGGCTCGTCTGGTGGCCAAATCGGTCTCGTGTGTAAACATGAGCGCCGCGTGGAGGCCGACAGCGTTATGGACAAAGTTTACATAAGCAAAAATAAGATCACTGGTTTTCTTATTGTTGTCGACTAGAGGTTGAACCGACTAATCGACTAGTCAAATAGTTGACTAGGCCACATAGATTTTTTCGCAATCAAGTTGACACACCCCTAATGCGTTCCGCCACTCATTGCATTGCGATCACGGCGGCAATCAGATTCCGTCGTCTGCCGACCTCCGGTTCGGCATCCGAGCGGCCACTTTTCGTTATTACGCCAGCCTAACTCGATTTTTGTGGACCTTTGTGTTTGCCGTTGATGACGCTCGATTGAAAAGCGGACCTCTCCCTCTTCCCCAGTGGTCATCCACGGCATTTGGTTCTACGACAAGGCCGACTGCCGGCGAATAGCCCAGAGGATAAAAACGTAAGCGCTTGCGTAATTCCTGGCACGGATCGAAACGCTCGCTAGAGTCTCTCAAACGTAACCTAATTACAGAAGATGATTGCATTCTATGTTTACCTTGGAAGTGGTTGTGTGTAGTCTGATCCAGCAGGAGCAGGCGGTGGTGCAAGGTGGCTGGCTGCCCCCTGGTGGAGGTGAAGGTGTCGTGCAGGATGAAGGGCGGGCGGTGGACATCATCCAGATGCTGACCAAAGCTCACAGCCAGTACGACAAGGTAAAAAAAAAAAAAACCTGCAGAAAAAGTGAAGCCGGAATGTCACGGCAAGTCGGAGCAATCAGACGCGGAGAGCGGCAGGCAAATATCGCTCCCTAGTGGCTGGGAGCGGCATGGCAGGATAATATTGTCACAACAACAAAAAAAAAACAAACAAACAAAAAGAGCAATTCAAAATATATTTTTACAATAGTCGGGCTGCCACTAGATGAAATTGTATTTTTTTTAAATCATGTGTATGACAAAAACATTTCTCGATGACTGCATGTGAACCAATTTCATTGACAATGGCACAAAACGGAGTCTGAATGTCACCACTGACGCCACAGGAGAAGGCGACATGCGAGCCCAAAGAGATTGGCGGCAGCGGCGTTCTTTTCGGGAAGCCCAACCTCATCAAACCAATCCCCGTCAAGCCCACCACTCAGGTACGGGGGGCCCACCCACCCACCGCCATCACTTTTGTATCCGCACGCTCTCCCCGATTGCATTCATCCTCTTGCTTTCCCGTCCATCAGGACGACGACGCGAGCGAGTCCAAACCGCTCTCCCTGGCCACGTTGTTTGGCTCTCATCATCAGCCCTCGCCCAAAGCGGATTCCGCCTCTCCTTCCGCCGCGCCCGTAGCAAGAAAAGCCTCTCGCCCTCCCGTCGCCCGCACCTTGACCTACGAAACCTCGGCACCCAAGGCAATCACCCCGACGGAAGACGTTTCGCCCCGTCATCAGAACTGCCCGGCCATCCTCAAGCTCATGCAGGGGCAGAGGGCGGCGCCCGGCGGGGTCCTTCAGACGCTGTCCGAGTCCCCGGAGAACCGGCTGGTCGACAACGGCGTCCCGCTGGACCCCCACCACCACCACCACATGTACCACCATCAGATGCACCATCAGCACCAACTCGATCCAATCAAGAGGCTCTTCCAAAACGCCCCCGCTCCTTGTTGCGCTGCGCCGTGTTCGCACCAGCAAGCGTTTTTCGGGCACTCCAAGCAGCCACATCCAGGTCGGGCCAGTCTTGCCTTTGCGTTTACTTTTCTGTTTCTTAACTTGCGGAAACATGACCAAAAGGGTAATAAAATCCAACGAGGCTTTTGGGTTTAATCACTGCAACGGTTGCGACTTCCTCAGGTGCGCCTCCGCACATCCCTGGCGTGCTTTCCCCGCACGAGCTGGTCCACAAGCTGCAGCTGGTCCAGCAGGAGCAAAGCCAGGCCCCGCAGGAAGCGCCACGCCTTGGCCCTGCGCTGGCCCCGCGCTTCCAGGTGCCCTCCAGTGTTGCCGTGGCGGCCCCGAAGGCGGCGCTCCAGTTTCAGGTTAGTTGTGGATCTCAAAACTGCGAGGCAGACACGCCAACAACTCACGATGACACCGCCGTGTTGCGTTCAGGCGCCTTCACCGCAGAGGATACCCGCCACTGTGGCCCCGACGTTGCTCCTCTCCCCCAGCGTCTTCTCTCAGGTGAAATCGGACGTCGCATCGCCGGCCGCCGCCGCCGCCGCGCAAGACCCGTACTCATCTGCCTCCTCTGGTTACACGCTTCAGAAGAAAAGTGGAGTTCTGTCGAAAAGCCAGCTCCAGGCAACCTTACTGCACTTGATCCAGGTATGACCCTGAACCCCCCCCCAAAAAAAAATAATCACACACACTTGTTCAGTTGGGTGACATTTTGATGTATTCCAGACGGACGGCTCCTTCCTGGACACCATCTACGAGGCTTACGTCGGGAATTTTTGCTAACCCCATCAGCGGCGAGGACCTTTTTTGGGGACTGGATGCGGCACTAAAACCTAAACCGGCATCATAAAAAGCTGTCACGACAAATCCGAACACAAATGGCTCTCTTTTCTGGGAATAAAGCACACATAAACGATACAATACAATACATGCTGATTTATATAGCGCTTTCACAACAGCGGCAACAAAGCGCTGAACAAAACACGCTTAACAAAAAAAATTCACAACGGGGATGAAATATGAAACAAAGTTCTAGTTGACAATCTCTGAAGAAGGAATTAGGCTTAAAAGTTGATGTAGCATTTTATTGTTTTGAACATGACACAAATTGTACAATTGGCACATAGCAAAAAACTAAAAAAACTAACGTTTGCTAGAAGTATTTTACCTACACGTGGTTCATAGTATTATGCCATTCCAAGCTTTTTTCATGTCTAAACGACATAAATCAAGCCGCACTACCTCGCAGAGAGCAAAGTTTTCTACGAACTGCATTTCAAATGGAATGTTACACCACACAAAATTCAAACTTTAGCTGTTCCAATGGCACAGAAATAAGCAATAACATGATGGCATTGCAAGATGCACGCATTTACCTGGTTCGTAATGAAGAAAGATTTAAAATGGGGCGGGGGATTGGGGGGGGCTAATGTTTATACTTGCAGTTAACCAGCATGCAACGTTAAAATGAAAGAGGCATTTGAACGCAACGTAGCAAAAGTTGAAATGTTCTTTTTGCAGTTGACATGTGCCAATGCAGGTAACATCTGGCAGTCAAGTTTTTTTTAAACATGCAGTTTGTCGAGTATGTTGGGTTTCAGCGGGAGTATCTTGGGGTTGTCTATTAAATGTTTTTCGAAGAGCTTCTTTGTCAGCGTTGTCGATTTGTGGCGGGGACGTTTACAACTTGCTGTTACATCGGTGTCCGTTAGAGGGCGCAGTTGTATCTAATCAACTTCCCGGTGTGTTCAATTACAAATGTTTGGTTATTTTTCTTTTTTTTTTTACTCGAAGCTCATAATTTTTCATGTACACTCGCTCGATACACAAGGTAGAATTAATGTATAAAACTGACACAAAATTAAATCCCCACTTGAACAAATAAGCACACAAATGTGGGATGATTTGATGGGAAAACAATGAGACTCACCTGCATTGAGTCATTCCTGTCACATAAGTCGTCGGTCGAAGCGCATTTAGCTGCACTTTTGTTTGTATTTACGAAGTCATTCGCCCGTTTGGCGTACTGTATTGGGTGTGGGAGGAGGATCAACAGTGTGCGTTCATCGAAAGTAGAAACGGAGGGAAGCTTCCGGTTGCTATGCCGCATTCAGGGACTGCAGGAATTTGTAAACATTTTACTAAAATGTAATGTCATATTTGAAGCAAAAAGTCGTTACACACAATTTTAGTAACTTCATTGACAGCATAAGTATTTTTAAAAAATAGAGTTCCTCTGAACTTAAGAAAAAAAAGGAACCTGGAGTGAGACACGGCTCGCAACACTTAAGCGGATCAGATAATGAATGGACAGAAAGGTGGGAGAAACAATTTAAAAACTACATTTTAAAAAAATCCTAAATGCAAGTATGGCCATCAAAAACCGACCTTTACACACTTTCATATTGGTTACATATTGACTGGTCCGCCTGAAATTATGATGGAAGGCTAACGGCTCATCGTGAAAAAAGTTTTTGTCAGGTGGTGGCCATCAGTCAGTGCTCCTTGTGGTCTCCATCTTCCTCCAGTTTCCTGATCTCCATCTTAAGGTAGTTGATGTTCTCCCTGCTCGCCTTCAACTTGTCTTTCAGCTCCGTGATCTCCTGACTGGTTCTTTTCTTGGCCGCCTCCATTTTCTCCTTGGTCCTCTGGTCCAGCTCGCCAACTGAGCGGTGCCCAAATTACATACATTTAATTCATAAAAAAATATATTATTCTTGATAATTAACACAATATTTGAAGTTGGTATGGACGTACACTCTGTCTCATGCTTGTAAGCGCCCAGTGTGAGTTGTCTCGATGTGGTCAGGAGCTGCTGCATCATGGCAGTCGGATCTTGGAAGATCTGAGGAGAAGAGCTTCATTTCGTTTGTCAAATACAAAAAGCGCTTTGCCACCCACCTGTGGCATCTAGAGGCAATTGCAAACCTTTGGGGCTGTCCGTCAAATTCCTTCGATTATTCTACGAGACTCACCATTTCATCATAGAATTCCGACACGACCGTTTTCTTCGGCATGGCGCTGGAGTCGGACTGGAAGAGCTTCAACAGATGGTAAAGAGTCACCTAGAGAAGAAAATATTTTAGAATCCTCGCAGTGCACTTCTCTAAAATGTCTGTGTATTGTTTTGAGTTTTTGGCCCTCACAGATCTCTCATTGGGGTCAATGAAGACGATTTTGATGGTGATCTCAAACTCCCCCCAGCCGGTCTCTGTGATCTCGTAGGGGGGCTTGGTCACCACTGACAGGATGACAGTAAAAAAAAAGTCCCTTATCTCAAATCAAGTCAAAACGGACCCAAAGGACAATTCTAAACACGCCAACGAACCTCGAAGTGGGTTACCATAGCTCTCGTGCAGCTTGAATTGGATCTTCTTCACATAAGCTGACATATCCTATTGAAAAGCAGCACAAAATGCGTCATTAATTTAAAAAAAAGGAAATTATCCGTGCAGTGAGTACTAGAATGTCGCCTTGCCTCATTTCTGTATGGTTTAACATAGACGGACCACTGATGAGTATGCCCATCTTCCTCTCGCTTCTTCCCAAAGTAGCGAGCGACGTTCCCAAACACGATCGGCTTCACAATAGTAACTCCCTGCACACAAGAGACACCTGGTATATGCTATGTATAAAAAAATAAACGATGTATTCGAATTGTGTGTGGAATGAATGAGAACGAACGACGAGATCCTTCTGTTTACCTTAACACGCCCACCGGAATCTGGACCAAATTCGGTCATCTTTTTAAACATATTACACAGTGACGTTAAGTTGACAGCCTGAAAAGACTTTAAAATGTTTTTGCTCTACGAAGGACTCGGTCATTGATTACGCGTGCCATTTATTCAGTTATTGTCAAACCAATGAGTTGCTACCGGAAGTGCAAGCTCACTTTATGACCGGTGCCCGCGATACCCACGGACAGAAGTTCCGTCTTTGAGACCGTCGTCGACATTACCTTGTTTTATTTCTGTCATAAATAATCAGATATCTTCAATTTTAATGCTGAACAAAAGAATAATTTTTTGATGCGTTTATCCGGTTGCTCAGCGTGCCGCCTAAGTAGAATACTTACTGATACACCCACTCGACTTCCGGAAGTGCAATCTCGATGTATCAGTAAAAAGACAAAGGAGAATGATTTCGAAAACGAATAATACATATTATAAATAATATAGAACAATAATAATTAACTTAAAATCAACTCAGTACTGTTTGAGACCCATCTACTACAGGACGAAACGGAAATGTAATGGCCGCCTGCGAGGAAACAATGTAAACAAAACAATTCCTCATATTGCACCATATTCAGAAATTTCAGTTTTCACACGTAATCAGTATTCCACTTATTAAATTCAACTATGAAAGACTAATAACGCGAGGAAAACGTTTTTTTTAAAAATGCAGTTACACTTTCAGACCAAACTAGCCAATTGAAAAAAAAACCCCGTAGTTTTACAAAAACAAAAAAGGCACAAAATCCAAATTAATTTTTAAATTTTATTGCTGGATCTTACCACAAATGCAGCCTCACAGGTCATTCATTGGAATGAAGTTAAAAATAGCTCCTGTAACTACTAAAAACAGTCATAGTGGTATCATGGGAGTTTGATTGGATCATATAGTGCTTTACAGTAATTCCTTTCAATGTTTAAAAATACATTTATGCTATATTGCTGTGCAAATATTACATTCAACTGTCTACTCCACGATTCAAGTATGATTCATTACAAAAATAGACTAATAGCACCTGTCTGCTTCTCTTCTTCATCTTGTGTAAACCTGCAAACACTTACCTTGTGCACTGTTGGGGGTGGGGTGGGAGTGGGGGTGGGGGGTAAAGAGGTCACATTAAGCTATCTGACCATGTATACACACACACACGCCTCTATACAATATCAACATACACTGCAGAACTCTGAAAACACAAATGAGGATGCGCATCGGTGGAACAGGACTCCCGTTTTTTTAAAAGCAAAAGTGATAAATCGTCGCTACTGTGTTTACAGTTAAAACACATGATCAGCATGTGAACATGAAACACTGCCAGGACAATACAATACAGACGAAGAGTACCCAGTACTTGAAATATTTGGTGACAATTTTTAAAAAAAGCGTCAGCAGTGGTCCACCACCCCCCCAGATTACAACGTTTTGGGATGACATTCTGTGCAAGAATTGGAAAGCTCCGAGGATAACTTTAGGGGGCATGTGCGTGAATAAAAAAAACATGCATGTTTGAATCAACAAAAATGAATTGGACAGTAAAACAAGCACATGGAAAAAACGACAACAAAAGGTGTCTAACAGTTGAACAATAACAGGGAGATCAAGTGGACAAACAGAAACGGGGAAGGGTTAACTGGCGGTCCCCTTTTTCTCCATTACTTTGCGTTACATTTCGAAAAAGTGTGACACTCATTACGTTGACACCCAACATTTTGGCTTTCAAGGCAAACAGCCACCGCCTATGGCGTAATATATGCAATACATCAAAACTTGAGCGAACTCGAGAGCAGCTTTGAGGCCATGTGCATGATTTCTCGGGAAAGTTATCCCCAAAAAATAAATCAAAAGAGGATTTTTGCAATGAACCTGGCGGTGACTCTTCAGTGCAATTACACACCAAATGTATATATAAACAAACCTCCCAACAACAACATGATGCATAGTTTGTATCAGGCTTGAAAATGACGACGTCGACGCGGATTTACATTGTCGCCGTTACAACAAGAGTACATTCCATCTTACCTTGTCAATAAAGGCATCATCCATTCACTACTGGCTACAACAGAGTTTATATGATAAACACTTTTCAGTACATTTAATATAAATGAGCCACTTCCAACAGTGTGTACCTCAGTAAACATGTTTTATTACACCATCTAGTCTTAATCAAAAGCAGAGACATGTACAAACATTCTAAACATGGGAAGAAATGAGAATGAACGAATGGGGGGTGGGGTGGAGGGGTGGGGGGGTAAGGAGTGAGCGATGGAAAAAGGAAGTGGGGTGGGGGGAAGACAGCAGACATGTATCCTATTATAAAAACTCCTCTCTCAACTGAGCGCACGCAAGGAGGGCGCGCGGGAAAACAAACCAAAGGATGTTAGCGCTAAAGTTAAAAAGGAAAGGTGGACCATTTCATTGTTTGTCGAGAGAGACGAGACAAAAACAATCACAAAAATAAAACGCCATAAAAAAAAAAATAGAAAAAAAAAGAGCTGAGTGGGAAAGATTTTCCAATTACCATGAGTTGACGTTTGGGATAGCCTGACACACGAGAAGGGGGGAAGGGATGGGGAGGTGGCGGCGAAAGGGGGGGGGTTGTCCTCCATCCAGTCTGCACACTAGATGAACAGACAAGAGGGAAGAATGGGCAGAGGAGATGGAAGGATGGCGGTGGAGGACGACGACGAAGAAGAAGAAGAGGCGGCATTGTGTCCACTCATGCAGGTGGTGGTGGCGAGGGGCTGAAGTCCGTCCTCCTTTTGTCCATCCGTCCATTGGTGTTAGTGAGCTGAAAGGTGTCAAAATGGAGGGTGGAGTTTGGTCTCGAGGCAGCGCAACGGTCAACACTCTCTCCCTTCACCATACACCTCCAATACGACACACATTTGCGATGAACATTTTTTTTTCTTCCCCCCAAACGGACATGCACACGTGAGGCCAACAAAATCCAACTGACCGGGAATAGCTAATAAATGCAATAACAAATATAGATACTGGAGGAACCACTGTCCCCGAAAGGGTTAATAAGTTAAAAAATAGAAATAAAAGTTTTGTAGGCCCAATGGAGTGTGCCAGGCGCAGCACCAACATGGCCGTCTGGTGGCTTACAACAGTATTTTGCCCCCCCCCCTTGGGCCTATTTCAGGGTTCAAACAAGGTCATCAAAGTGGAAATTTGGGGGGAATGAATCAACACCAAATGGGATACAATCGTGAAGCCGCCTGAAATTCGGACGATATTTTGAAATATCTTTACAGGTAAAGAAAAAATGAAAATGTGTTGATGATCGTGACCAAAGCTTGACACAATCCAAAAATGAGAGCACCCCCCCCCCAAAAGTAGTTTATCCTTAACTCCAGCAGCTCGGACCACACACCCCAACACCGTGCAATCAACCAGGGCAACTTTTACAACAAAAATAAAATTGTGACTTGACAGACTTTTGTTGCCGTATGTTGCTCAGCCCTACATCAATCCTTGATTTCAGTATTATCAATGCACCCCCCCCCCCGTCAGGTTTCTAAATATTCCTTTCAAAATGGACACGCGCGCCCACGCACAGAGGTCCCCCCCACACGGTAAGTCAGAACCTTGTCACATCCTGTTTCACAGCACTATCAAAACTCTTTCAAAAAGCTGAATCCAGAAAATAGTCAGCGCCGTCCGTCCCTGTGACGCAACTGGCTCAAAATGAATGGTTGTCAATGACAAAAAGCGCCCAGACTGCTTTTGAACCTTTGCTTAGCTCAGGCTTGTCCAAAGTCCGGCCCGGGGGCCAAATCCGGCCCGCGGTCGAATTTCATCCGGCCCTCGGCCCCCGTCATAAAATCAGTGCCGTCTGGCCCGCAGTTTGGGCGCAATGGAACACGTGTTGCATTGACTGAGGTCTCGTAGACTGGTGAGTGATGTTTCATAGAGTACTGCTTCCCTCTAGTGGCTAAATGAGTAATAGCATTCACTAAATGAGTAATAGCATTTAGACACTAGAGGGCATCACTCACGAGTTAACAAGACATCACTCCGTGTTTATATTGACTGATATGTCACATTTCAAATGATCCTTGCAGTTGTGGATATGTGTCTTGCTTGTTCATTTCCCTGTTGTTCGAGTCAAAGGTTTTGTGAAAAGTCATGGTGATACATTTTATGTTTTAAATCAATCAATTTGCACTCAGGAGACTTCTGTTTAAGAAAAAGTCAAGTGAATAAGCAGTTGCATGTGATATACCCGTTTCAAATGAACCAAAAGAAATTCTTAAGATTGTTGAAATTAAAATAAAAATGGAAATGTGAAACAGACTGGCTTACTAAAATTTGTTGAACAATATTGTTGTTCAATGTAAAGAATGTCAGCCAAGGTCGGCCCCCTGACATTTTACCAACATAAAATCTGGCCCCCTTGGCAAAAAGTTTGGACACGCCTGGCTTAGCTGATTAAAAAAAACTCCCCCCCCCCCCCCCGCCACAATTGTACATGTCAATGTCAAAGCGAACGGCGTCCGTGCTTGCGTCACAGGGAGGACATAGCAGAACAGCGTGGATACAGTGGACACATGGCAACCCGAATGAACAAAGATGGCACTAAATTTGGTCAACAAACAAGAACCATTTGGAGCGGTTCCTCTGTAACAACTCTGCGGCAGGGATTATCGTCGATATGAATTCACTATATACCCAACACACATCATTTAAAAAAAAAAAAAAAAAAACATTAAAAATATGTGCATGACTTTGTGTCCACTGGGAATCTCTCATCCAACAGATCAATGGTGCCAGTTCCAAGTACTTACTCTCCAGACTGAATGTCAAGAACCCAAACGGACGACACTTTTCGGCTCCTTGCTGAACTGAATTTTTTTGCTGCCGTGTCGTGCAAGGGGTTCTCAGTGGACACAAAGCCGGACTTTTCAGGCAAAAGCGAGCTGGCAGAACCGAGATGAACGAATCAAGTTAACGCCACGCCGGGTAAGAATGTTCAGAGCACACGAAAGCGGCGTAAACTTACTGACTACATTCTTTGGACAGTGATTTGGCTCCAGTTCGGCATCAAACAAAACAAAATTTCCAGAACCAACATGGGGGGGTATGAATATACATACGTTTTTACAAATACTATTCGCCCCACCGAAAAATATTGATTTCAACATTACAGAACAAGACAATACTTTCACAAGACACAAATTGGTCAGGGTGAGCCAATCACGAAAATGTATTATAAAAACCAGGACATGTTTAATTTTGTACTGTCAGGTCTTTTTTTTTAACGGTTCACCACATTAGATGACAATCGCAGAGTAAATCAGACAGTATCAATGCAGATAACGTATTTTCACGACCACACGGCGCACGGTGGTAAAAGTGAGTTAACATTGTTAGCAGACATGGCGTATGCTAGCTTAAAAAATACGGTCGCACGCATGCTAGCTTATATTTTTAAAAATGCAGCGGGACCTCAACTGAGCTCTGTGGTACTCGATTGAAGTATTTCACAATGTCGTCACGTTATTTATTTTTTTTAATCAATCCTCAAATCCATCAAAGGCCTAATCTTCGGTATCGGAAGTTCATAATCAGACGCGGCAGGTTCCCCTCGCGAGCTGTGCGGCTCCCCAGAAATGATTGTGGCTTTTGCCAACGGCGCGAGCAGACACGCTGGCACGAGCATCCACATTCATAACTCCCTCCCAGTCTGAGCATTCGCCATCGAGGTCACCGCGACCGTTTCTGTCCATTACCATGGCAACAATAAAGCCGACTTCACGCGCCATATTGTGCGTATCGCTAACGTGCAGGTCACCTTCTCGACAGCGTGGATGACGAAAGTGAACGGCACTTCGTACATGTTGGCCATGTGTTTGTCACTCATCTTTTTGTTGTACGTCAAAACATATTTGCCTCTCATCGCTTGCCGTAGCCCAAACAGGTACGTTTTTTACCCTGGATGGATAGATGGCGCCATTTCATACGAGGCGACACGCCCGCCCCCATCCATTTTGGAGCGAAGTGAAGACTTTGAAAGGCGCCTTGTGGTCGTGAAAACACGGCAATCACCTCGAAACGGAAGAATGGCATCATCACGAGCAGCGTTCAGTTCTGTTAATTTGACTCCCATTTGGCTGATGAGTGACTTTTTTTTTATATAAATGGCCTTGCTAAGGGGAACTTCAAAAAAAAAATGAATAAAACTGAAACGCTGTCATCAGAACACAAACCGTAGCCCACTGACTTACAGCTGGGGAGGCGGTGATTGTATCATATGTATCAAATACATTTAAAAAAGCACATATGCAAATGAGGACAACTCAAAAGAGAAAACAACTGTAGATCGTCACATATGAATTAAAAAAAAAAAATGTAGCATGTCGCTTCGTTCCACAACACGACCACATTCGGTTTTGGTCAACTGGTATGATTGGCTGCTCCAAACGATCAATTTAGCCACTCAATATAATTTGCATGTATTGAATAAGCAGCCTGTAATGCCTGCAGACCAAAAAATAAGCCCCCTAAAAAAACAATTGCATAGATGTCAAGATAATTCCCTTTTTTTTAAGCAAAAGCACATTTAAAAAAAATAATAAATCTGACAATCGTCATATTGGACACATCAGGACACCCGTGTGACAACCGGCAAGAAAAAAACGGATCCACTTGAAAACTTACCTTGCACTTACCCGCTAAAGTCAAAACGTCCTTCTTCGTTGTCCAATCAGGGTTATCAATAAAGTAATTCAATTTTTTTTTCCTATTGTTGCACCCACCTCATTTGTCCATTAGCGGTGTCGATACTCCCTCTCCCGCTCCCTCTCGCGGTCTCGGTCGCGGTCCCTCTCGCGGTGGCGGTCCCGCTCGCGGCTGCGCTCGCGGTAGTAGTCTTCGTGCCGCTCGCGACTGCGAGACTTGTGCCTTCTGCTCTTTTCCCTCGAGCGGCTGTGGTCGCGCTCTCTGGAACGCTCTCGCCTGCGTTGGGGGGGGGGTAGCGCCGAAAAGATTAAAGGGGAGAAGTCGCATTCAAATTTGAGCTTGTTAAAAAAAACGGGATCTGGACCTGGTGGAGCCGTAACTTTTGGACTCGATTCCGTGGAGGCAGTCCTGAAGCGAGCTTATGAGGACCTTGCAGCGGTCATCCGCCGATACTTTGGACTGCTTGATCAGACTGATGGCGGTGACCAACGTCTCGATGGCGCTGCCATAGTCCGCTGGAGATGAGAGGGGGGGAGGCGGGGGTTTAGGCCTGCCGTCAAAGCGACGCATCCGCTTCTCGCGTGCAATCGCGCTCACTACCTGCGCTGGCGTCAGACACGGCTCTGGAAATGGCGCTGGAGGAGATGGCTCGGTTTCTGTTCATGATCTCCTCGAATTCCGTCTCGCTCAGAGGGGTCCGGGATGACTCCATGTCACTGGGAATTCACGCACGCAAAAAGTTATTCAAGTCAGCGTTGCCGGCGGAAACCGGCAACGGCCATTTTTTTTTTTGTTTTAACTCACCGGCCTCCGGGACCGTAGTCTCCTCTTTCATATGGTGGCGGGCGTCCATATGGATCGTTTGGTCCAGGGGGACCCCTGCTGTCATTGGGGGGCATGTTATTGCCACCCGGCGGGGGGAAGAAGGCGGGATTGACATGGGGAGCAGGCGGCGGCCCGCCAGGAGGAGGACCCCCCAAATGAGGAGGCGGAGCCAGAGCCAAGGGGGGCCCGATGGGGCCAGGGGGACGTGGCGGGAAGGGTCCCGGAGGCGGGGGGCCTTGTTGGGGCGGAGGCGGTCCGGGAGGTGGACCGTAGCCGGGAGGCGGGGGCCCCGGAGGCAGGGGTCCTAATGGCGGCTGACCAAACTGACCGGGGAAGAGAACGGGGGGAGGCGGCCTGTCCCCACGGTTGGGAGGACCGAGGGGTAGGGGGAGGCCCTGGCCGGGAGGTGGTCCTGGTGGGCCGGGGGGACCGGGAGGGGGCCGTGGGGGTCCCTGGATCCCACCTAATCACAATATGGAGCAAAAAAATAAATATTAGGGGCCTTTCATAAGGCATATAAGTCTGCTGGCTAATAAGCTAAAAAAATAAAATAACGCGTCTACACTTCACAGTGGCAGTTCAAGCGGTCCGCAGTCACGACTGCAAACTGCGCTTCGAAACACATTCAGGCTTTGACGCACGGTTCGACTTTGAAGCCGGGTCAAAGGAGAGAAACGAGTCCAATGAAAGCGAGGCGTTTCACTTCACCTCTGTCACGCCAGCTCCCCGGATTGTAATTCAGATCCAGGTGTCCATCTTGGTGACGAATCAGATCGGGTCTCATCCCCGAGCCTAACGGGGAGGAGAAAGCAAACCAAATTAAAACCAATGCAAACTTTCCCCACTTTCCTTCATCGCTTCTTGTAGCAGGCCGCGGAAATCAGTTCCCTCCTACTGGAAGCGTGCAAGCAACCAGGCAAGATTGGAAGTTTTAAAATAAAGTTGTGGGAATGGCAGCTGGAGAAGATGATTTATTTACAGGAGGCAAAGAGGTTAAACAAACCAGATGGGGGGGGGGGGGGGGGGGGCTTTGCACAGGAAGAGGGAAGCTGTAAATATTTCCCAGGAGAAACACGCAGTCACGAGCCTTTAAGGCATGCGAGCACAATGCCAAACAGAAAATACAAATTTCATTTGATAATAAAAAGCACCAAAGAAATGATGCAACAAATTTCGTTGGTGTTGAAGAAACAATAAAAAAAAATAAAAATGAATAAAAAGAAGCAGCCTCCATCTCACTAACTGACCAGGGAAGTGAGGCGGTGGCCCGCCGGGCCCAACACCACCCGGGAAGCGGTCTCCTCCGGGGCCGCTGGGTGGTCCTGGAAACCTGCCGCGACTTCCTCTGCTGCCCATCGGAAACCCGGCGCGCCCCCCGCACGGGGGCCCGGCTTTCCCTTCGCCCGACATCTGGCCCGACTGCGTACCTACGTGAGGCAAAAGTATGTTGTGGTTTTTTTTAAAAAAAGTTGCATTGCCCTTCTCTGTATGGTGGCTGATGAATTGGACTTACTGTGCTTACTTTTACGGGATTGCATCTCAAATTGACTGAGAGACTGCTTGTTGCACGGCGCCACGATGGGATTCTGACCGTGCAACTCCCTCTTGGACAAAAGCTCCATCAGCTTGCGAGATGAGCCCTCCGAGCCCACGCACACCAGGGCAAACCTGGCGGGACAAACAAAAAAATTGAGGCCATAAATCTTAAACCCGCAGGGTAACTCGTGACAATATTAACACCGGGGACTTTTACCCTTTGGATTGCCCATTGGCTCTGTTTTCAAAGAACTTGATTTCCAACACATCTGTGATGCCTATCGAGCGAATCGCTTCCGTCAGGTCCTCATCTGTCGTCCACTGTGTGTAAAAAACACACAGCCATGATTCAAATTAGACCTTGAAGTGATGAACCAAAAACTTAAAAAAATAATTTTATTCCACTCACCCACGTGAGGTTCCCAATGTACAGGGCGATCCTTTTCCCGGAATAGGTGTACACAACATTGGGCGGGGCGGCCTTGCCTCCGTCAGAGCCCCCCTGGGCGGGCAGCGAGTCCAAATAGTCACGATCTTCTGGCGCGTCGCCATTATTAGCCGACGGGGAGATCACATCGTCGTACAGGTCGATCTGCTCGTGAACGGGGTAGTCGGCTTCCTGAAAGAGAAAAGTATTCTGGTTCGGTCACAGTGCAGAAGTTGGACATTCTTTGAGTGCTTGTGTGTTTTAAATAAACTGTTGATGAGTCTAAATAGTTGTCGATATGTCCCATGATTGACTGCGTGTGTGAGCTGCCCTTCACAAAAGGCCTCACTGAGGTTAAACGGTATAGAAAAAAGACGGATGGCCATTTTTGGGGGGGCATTGATGGTCTGTCCTCAAGACAAGTTTCTCCGATGGGAGACCAAATCAAATTACATTTATTATGCGCTACTTAGGCTTTATTTTCTATTCGCAGCGCTCGGTGCTATTACTGTTTGTCGACTAGCTTATGATTTGATTGTTGTTGTATGAATTATTTTTGCTCTGTGTACAGCGCTTTGTACTCAGCGGGTGGTTGTTTTCAAGCGCTCGATAATGGCAGTTGAGTTGCGAATTTATATGCACAATGCCATGCACATATGAATAATTACTTCAAGACTGAAAATTGTAACGCTAACAACACCTTACAGAGATGTGCATCTAAAGTATTAATGTGTATGTGCAAACAAAGTATTTTGAGCAGTGTTACAGAATCATTAACATTAATGCAGAATTTCCGCATAAAATTTAACACGCACACGCACGCATACACAAAAGCCTGACTTTTGAAAATACTCTGATGTAAAATACACATAAATAGTTACTGTTGTGTAATCAACGCACAACGCACAAAAAAACAACTAACGGGTTGCCTTTAGTCGTTGTTTTAGTGGAGCAACATCAAGCTACGCGGCTAATAAAAGCAAATTTGTTTGGCTTTGTTAGCATACCATTGGCGGCCATGCTCGGGCCGCAAAACTACAACATCAATGAAAAAACGGAGACAGATTGTTTGATTGGAAAAGTATCCAGGAGAACGAAATAAACGCGCATTGGTCGTCAAGTCTCACACGAAGCAGAATTATATAAATGTTAAATGATTGCTACTCGAAACCGATGACTCGGGGAGTTAACACCACTGCGAATGACGGCCTTGTGCGCGAGGAAAATGGCAGAGCAAAAAAAAAAAAATACAAAAAACAAAAAAACAGCAAGACGTTTCTCATTCGCGAAAGGCGGGGTGGACGGCAAATAAACAACAGGATCGCTTGGCAGTGCAAAAATGGTGCAGATTACGATAAAATACCTGGCTGAACTCCTCCTCGACGTCGGCGTAGATATCGATGTGATCCACACCGTCCGCCATTTTCCTCTGGCGCCTCGCTCCACAGAGCAGGCACCAACAATGTGGGCGGAAAACAGCGCTCTCTTTGGCCAGTATAGGAACTGCAACGCACAATCGCTAACACTGGTCAGCATCAACGAAACAAACATGAATCATGTAAATATGATTTAGAGTGGGTTTTCGCACGATAGACAGTGGTTCCATTAATTTCGAACTATAGGGTCCATTTTTTCCGCTACGCGCTATCTGCTATTGTTTGTTTTTGGCCATTTTGCTCATCTACTAGCTAGTTAGCACGAGCGACTGTCACTCAGCATAAAGAGATTCTTGGTCTCTTTATAATCACACTGGCTAACGAAAAAAAGTGGAACGAAAAAAGACGTGGACAGCCGTGGACATTGAGTATTAAATCATGGCGGAAGTGACGCAACGGCGCACAGTGCGGCGCCAGTTTCCCGCCGTAGCGCAATCAATCAGAGGCACCTGGGAAGTCGCAGGGTAAGTCGCATTTTATTGACGATCCGGATTAATTTCTAATTTAATGACAATATTTCACTTTGTTTTTTTCTTTTTCTACGGTGCGGTGTATTTAATTAGTTCCCTGATTTGTTCCGAGTCCACCTTGCTTTTTGTATCGTTATTTAAGTTTTGTCGAGTGGAAGTTTTTACCCATTGAGTTAAGAGTGCTTTTCCGTTGCGCAGTCATTTCTGAAACCGGCTTCCCTAGCGACTTAACCTATTCTTCCTGCCATACTGTGTTACAGGTAATGTTTGTTTCCTTTTAGTTTTACTGTATATAGTTGTTCGCGTCGTTTTTCATTTGGCTGTTTGTGTGACTGGTGTGTGCCCGCAGTTCGTCCAGGGCCGCCATGATTGTACATGGCGCAGCCGTTCTGCTGCATGTGATGCGTTCAGTGGCATCACGTAAATGACAGTGTACGTGCGTTTTTTCCTTTTTCTGTAAATAGTAAATATACGATCACCCATGTTGTGTGTTTTGTTGTGCATTTTGTCTTATGGATGATGTTTTGTGAGGCAGAGCCACCAGGGAAGTCGCAGGTTATTTCTGAGACCGGCTTCACATGCGACTTCAACTATTCTTCCTGCCATACTGTGTTACAGTAATAAAAAGAGAGAAAAAGCCACATCCCAGTGTCTGGTCTTATTGAGGCGGCAGCGACGTGGAGCTCGAGACCATCACAGTTGTGACCCCAGTCACACATGCAGCCACGAACAGGTGGGTGAGGGGGGCGGACAAAACGCCGCAGAGCGCCCGTGACCCGGACGGCAAATGAACGACATTTATCATCGATTTTTATGAGGCGTGGCGGAAACATGCTGAGCGCGTACATGTGCTGTCCGTGTCTACGCAAATAACGAATCACCCTTGGTGTGCGGCCCCCAGAACCTCCCGACGTGATGAGGAAAGGAGAAAAAAGGAGGAGGACGCCAGGTTGAGAAAGAGAAGATGAGGCCCGAGAAGAGAGGAGTAGCGACGAAGGCTTCATGGGAATGACGCCGCTTCTTCAGGCTCACCACGCCAGGGATAAGGTGGAGGAGTTTGTCCACAAGGTCAGCGCTACGCCTTTAAAAAAATTCTCGCAGGTGCCGTCGTTCCGCATCACCTTACGGTCTCACCAAGGTGTGGGACAGCCGGTGGCGCGTCACCCCTCAGGACGTGCTCCCCCCAACTGGCTGAAGGACAATGACTTCCTGCTGCACGGTCACAGGCCGCCCATGGCTTCGTTCCAGGCCTGCTTCGGGAGCGTTTTCCGGATCCACGCTGAGACGGGCAATATCTGGACCCACCTGCTAGGTGGCGCACGCGCTTGAATTTTGCTTCTTGTGATGCTTCTGTGACTTGTTTAAAAATTGTGTCGGCGTCCATCGCTCCCTAGGCTGCCTATTTTTCCTCTGCCTGGGCTTGATGTACATGTTCCGACCCCTACCATCTCGTTACCTCTGCGTCCCGCGTCCTAGGTGAATAATTTTCCCACGGGACGCAGTTCCAAATAATGTGTGTTCTTGCGATGAAAGGAAATTTCTCAGTCAAATTAAAAAAAACTAATGCAGGCCTGACAATTTCACGGTAACGATTGTTACCGGTAGCGTTTCGTTTCCGTGGCGTCATTTTGACGGTACCGAAAAATGGTTTCCCATTAAAGTCACCGCACACGAGTTGACTCTACTCGATCGAATCTGTCCTGCGTGATCAACGCGATTTCTCTGTGCTTGTATGTGTGTTTGTGGTGGGTGTTACTTCAAATTTACTTGCATTTTGTTTTCAGTGTTGGCGGGGGTAAGAGATAACGTTATGTGCGCATGCGGGTTGCTATTTTAGTCCGCAAACTGAGGAATTGCGCGGATGACAGTTTGAGATGGTAGTGGAAAAAACACACAAAGGTCTTATTACGATATTTAATAAATGGGAATGCTTGTCTGATTTTTCGTATGAATCGTCCGAAGGGTGTATCACTAAACTCACCTGTGACATGCACAGAACACGAGAGCGAGATGCGACGAGAGGCACGATTACGAGGCAAGTTGGTGATTAGATCTATAGGCTAATTGCTATGAAAAATATTCAAGACAAACAGTTTTGGTTATTCTAGAATTTACTGGTTGTAGCATGGTAAGTTTAGGAATAAAACATTCGTCACAAGGTATAGTTATGCTAATGTTAAC
Source organism: Hippocampus zosterae (assembly GCF_025434085.1). Classification (NCBI taxonomy): domain Eukaryota; kingdom Metazoa; phylum Chordata; class Actinopteri; order Syngnathiformes; family Syngnathidae; genus Hippocampus; species Hippocampus zosterae. The sequence continues at coordinate 6,026,036 of NC_067471.1, forward strand.
CGTCAGTAGAACTAACTTTTGTCAAATTGATAGATAACGCGTGCATCGCTTTGGGAAGAGGATGTCAAGCCACATCAGTACGTACTTGTATCGATGATGACCAGTAAATTAATCTTTTACTGACTGGAAAAAGTACTCTGATTTTGTGGTATGTTGTATTCATGATGCCACATGAGTACAACATATTTTGATCCATTTATTTTGTTGAATAAACCTGGAGTACACAGCAGCTGATGTTCATTGTTAATCTTGTATGCTTGAATTATTAAAATTTTTGCAGCATTTGTTGACAAGAAATAAACCGATTATCATTATATATTGTTGTTGTTTGCGACATTATCATATGGAATTGAAGAAGTAGACCATTTCAGAATTCGAAATTTGGGACTCTCAAAATGCATAATGGGACTCGTACTTTTCTGATCAGCGAGTCCCTGGGACTCGCTGGGGGTAAACTGTAAAATTATCACTGCAACCCAACATGTCTTTTGTGGCGCCGGTCCAGGAGAAGGTGGCTATTGGCATGTTCTTTCTGGGCGTCATCCTCTGCCTGTCCTTGTCGTGGCTCTTCCACACCGTCTACTGCCACTCTGATGGGGTGTTCAGGGTCTTCAAGTAAGACCCCGCATTACTTCAATTATTTTTTTAAAGCAATCTTTATTGTTTTTACTGTTCTGATAAGAAAAAGGGAAATTTTATGCTTGAATTTTTGGGAGTTGTGGCTCAAATCCATTTACAATATGTTGAAGGGTTTGGGTTAGGCACGTGTGTGTTGGAAGTGCAAAAAATGAATTGTTTTTTATTGATGAGAAGCAGTTCATCATTCACCTAATTTTAGTCTCGACAGAAAATAATGTCAGATGATTGTTTTGAGTCAAAATAAGCCATTGGCGAGCATCTCCTTTCCCCTTTGGAAAGCGACAACATTTTTGCCTGTTTTCTGGCATGTCACGGTACAAAACAATAATTACGAGAGCATTTTATTTTATATTATTTTGAAAAAAAATGTTTTTTCAACAATTGCATGGAGATGAAAACGTTTTTTTTTTTAATATACATATTTTTTTACATTTCTGCTTATTTGTGTCCAACAGGCTTGACTCCAGCGGCATCGCCTTCCTGATCATGGGCTCGTTCGTGCCGTGGCTCGACTACTTCTGCTCGCCGCAGCCGCGCTTCATCCACCTGCTGGTGGTGTGCGTGCTGGACCTTTCCGCCATCACCGTGTCCCAGTGCGACTTTTTTTGCCACTCCGCAGTACCGAGGAGTCCGCGCAGGTCACTGCCGACGTCGCCGCCTTTTCCTTCCTCCGAGGTTGTCGCGATCTGTCGCCGACTGCGTGTTCCGCCGTCTAACTCCAGGTGTATTTGTGGGCTTGGGACTGAGCGGCGTGGTGCCCACCCTGCACTTTGTCATCAGCCACCATCAGGGCCACCACCATCGGACAGATGGAGCTGCTTTTCCTCATGGCCACGCTTGACATCCCCGGAGCCTGCCTCTCCGCGGCTCCGTAAAGGTTGTGTTGATCGAGCGACGGAAGGCGTGAGCAAGCTCGGAAATACAGCAGACATTATAATTTAAAAAAAATATATATTTTTTATGATGATTATTTTTTAAGGATGAGTTATTTAAAACTTTGCCAGTGTCTTACGCATATTAACCAGGTCCAGAATGTTTTTATCAAGTTCTCGCAGCTGAGACCCGGAAGTAAAAGGCGGACCAAAACCGGGAACGAGTCATTGTTTTCCTTGGCGTTTTGTTTGCTCATATTTTTGGTGTTCTTCAAACACGTGAGCGAAGTTAGTTAAGGGACTTTCTGTCTCAATCAGGCATTTTTGGATTTTTTTTTATGCGCAGGAGACGACCACTAATCCAGGAACGTTGTTTCCGCGTCGGCTGCTGGCTGTCTGCGTGCAAATGTGGCGACGTGTTGTGCAAAGGTAACGCGTGCTTAACTTTTCCTCCTTTTCACTGGATGCTTCCCTAAAAAATATGTGTCTCTTTAAAAAATAAATAAACATTGTCTTCTGTTAAGCTTGTCTCGATTCGATCAAAACATTGGGCGCATCTACACAATCAAACGAGATACAATGCTAATCCGATTTTTGAATGGAAATTTATTTCGACCGTCAAAAACGATCAATCATGCGAGAAATTTTGGAGTACAAATATGTTTTGAACGCAATAATAGATCACTCTACCTGGCTAATTATATTGTAAACGACGGTTTACAGTTGCGTTTTCGAAGAAATAATGAATAGTCAGCTCGTCGTAAAAACAAAAAATGTGACATTTAATGATCTCTCGCGTGTTCTTTCAAACAGATAAACTGTTCCGAGACGTCCATTTTGTTGTTTTGCAGCAATAAGGAGTCAAAGTATACATCCCTAACGTCGTAATCGAAATTTGAATATTCAATGAGTACTCATTAAGTATTCACAAGGCCAGACAGAATGACTATTTTGGTCATTTTACTGATTTATTTTACATTGTTCGGTTGCCTGAACGTCGGCATTTAAAAAATGACCAAAATGCACATCTGTGCTTTTCAAACGACAGCGTTAGACATAACAACACTGGCTGACAGGCTGTACAAGATGGCAGCAGCAGCCCAGGGTGTCATTTAGTGTGCTTGAGGAGCTCTATGATGTCACTTAAGTGAACCTTTCATGGACTGTGTGACATTTGAACAGGCATCGGTCAACGCTTCTGAACCTGCGCTTTGAAATGGCATTCCTGGGTTCATGTTAAATTAAGATCTACAATGACCGACACAACATTTTCTCCAAAGCGCATGTTCAGAAGCAGTGAGTGATGTTGTTGTCAGCTTCCACGTGTGTCAGTGTTGTGCAGTCCAAGCTTGTCAAGCAGACAACACGGCGTCCTCTGCTGCTGGCTTAACCTTTGTTACAATTTCGACAATTTTTTTGTAGATTTTTGCGTGTTGTCATCTCTAAATCAATGACAAAGCATAAAAATTGTGTGACATGAAATATTCCAATTCATGTTTTACGTATATAGACATCGATATTTGTTTTGGTCATGGCACAGTACCGCTTTTATTGTCCATAGAGAGCAAAAATACAACAAAAAACCCCAACGTGTATGTATAGCGCTGATGCCACTGAACATGTCAAGTGGTTGAAAGTAAAATAAATATTTAGGAATAATACTTTTACGAGTTTTTTAAAAATTGTATGTTGAATTAAAAAGAGAGATGCCGACGCTCGTTCCTACTGACTGCTGTCAGGCTGCTGACTAAAAATAATTATAATAATAATATGATGTGAAAGACAATTGTAAATAGCACTGCGATTTATCCATTTTGTGTTTATATTGCACATTATATAAAATTGACATCAACTGCAGCACAAGGGTTAAATGTATTGCCTGTCAGCCAGTTTCGGTGTTAAACTTGAGTCAAGCTTTGTTGCTAAAATGATGTGAAATTGTTTTTAAAAAGTGCTTGTCAATATATTGTCCGGATGGAATCAGAGTCTGCGTGTTTTGTGTCTCACTGAGTTTAATTAAAGCGGCCTTGTTATGGACGGCAACCGGAGTTGTTGGGGTTTTGTCCTGGAAGACGTTTGGCCTCTGGTCCGAGCAGACTTCTTGGATTGATGCTCAAGGCCAAAAAGGGCGAGCTGTCCTTTCTGGCGTTTGCGCATGAACCCAGGAAACCTGCTCGGACCAAAGGCCAAACGTCTTCCAGGACAAAACCCCAACAATTCCGGTTGCCGTCCGTAACCACACGCACTTTACCATGCAGGACCAGAATTTTTATGTAAATTTGTTCGCAGACCCCGCCCAAGATTGCCGAAATCAACCAATCACAATGCGGCATGCAAATTTTTCCCCGCATAACCCCGCCCATACAAGTCCGGAGAAACCAATCAGGTTGTGGCATGCAAATTTTATTTGCATATGCCACGCCCAATCGCCCCAAATTTTAATATGCAAATCGATTTGCATGCCCCACCTCTACCTGATTAGCATACCCAATCAGACACCGGCATGCAAATTTATTTGCATATCCGCGCCCACAATGGCCTGGAGCAGCCAATCAAAAGACGGCATGCAAATTAATTTGCATAGCCACGCCCACTTTGTCCAAAAGTTTGGGGTTTTGTTTGCGTCGCCCCGCCCACAGTGGCACCAGCCAATCATGAGTGTACTATGCAAATATGATTTGCATGACCCCGCCTACATTAACCGGTTCCAGCCAATCAGATGGTTGCATGTAAATTTTATTTGCATAGACTCCGCCCAGCTCATCGATTTGCATAGCCCCGCCCCAAATTACCAGCCAACCAATCACAATGGGGCACGAAATTTTATTTGCATAGCCCCGCCCACAAGCGCCCACTTCAACCAATCAGTGCTGTATTACAACATATTTGCATAACCCCACCCACCCACAGGATTCGCATAACCACTCCCATTATGCTAATTTATACTCATTAGCATAGCCCCGCCCACTCACAGCAGCCAATCGGATTGCCACGTATTTGCATAGCCACACCCCCAATCCTACTCAGTTTTTAAAATGAAGGAAGTCGAGAGGTGTGTTTGTTTTCATTTTATTTTTCATGTTTAAAGAAAACATCAAAGTAAAAAAAGTTAAAGTAAAAAAAAGTTAAAGTAAAAAAAAGTTAAAGTAAAAAAAAGTTAAAGTAAAAAAAAGTTAAAGTAAAAAAAAGTTAAAGTAAAAAAAAGTTAAAGTAAAAAAAAGTTAAAGTAAAAAAAAGTTAGCGTTAAAATTACAACAAAAATTGGTAAAAAAAAATACAAGTGTTTAAAAATATTACTCACCAAAAATGTCGAAGTTGGAAGATTTTGTAGCCTTCTACATTTCGTTGCCTGGCGAAGTCAGCCTGTAACAGCAGAGCTGGACCAACACGTGGACCTGAGACAAAAATGAGATTGTGAGTCTCGAGTCACCTTGTGCAGGAAATGCAATTTCAAATGTGATCAAACTCACCAGCACAGAAGGTGATGCCACACAAGTTGTCTTGGACTCTGACCAAGTGCTCGCACGTTCAGCTCCTGTGCAACAAACAATATGGCATCAAAGAAGCGATTAAGAACTGTCAAGCATTCAAAACTTACTGCCCATCGTGGAACCTCTTCCAGCCGATTGCATCAAGCCAAGTGTTGGACGACAGTCGCCGCCTGGTGAAGTGCACCCAAGAAAAAGGACACCGGCTTACAGCGCATTTCTGGAGGGAGACAAGGTAAGAAATCTTGAAGGCCTTCGGTGGGAAATTTGCAGTCAAACTAAGAATTTGTTTTTCATGTCCAACCTTTTTTGACCCATCCTGTGACAGCCAGGGAGAAGGTAACCGCTTCCGAGGGCCTCAGACTGGACAAGCCTGAACACAAACAGGAGGTACACAATGGACCCACCCAGCTTTTAATTCAGTTAAATTTTAATGTGGGTCAAGTTGAGATTTCAGCTGCAATTTCGAAACTCTTTGCCCAGCAGGCGCAGCGTCTTGGTGACCAAAGTGCAGACGCCACGATGGCACCAACTGGAAGCTTCTCAGCAGTCAAAAAAAAAAAAAAAAAGAAGTTTTAGCATCTTGGCTCATCTCAGAACGTTGATCATGACGTCATGTTCGCTCCACCACCTGCAACAACAGTCTTTTTTCCGTGTCGTCTTATTCCTCAGTCAGCTCTGGATGAAGTCAAGATTCACCTGCGCACACACAAAAGTGACGTCAGCGAGACGAATTGAAGTCATTTACGATGTCCTTCCCTTCCTCCAGCAGCAAAACAGCAACTTGAGGCCAGACTCTCAACCAGCAGGGTGCCGTTGACGGCGCCAACTTTGGCAATCCTCCCCTCAACTTGAAAGATTTCAGCTGCAATTTCGAAACTCTTTGCCCAGCAGGTGCAGCGTCTTGGTGACCACGGTTCAGACTCCACGATGGCACCAACTGGAAGCTTCTCTGCACAGTCAAAAAAAAAAAAAAAAACATTTGTTGTTGCAAGTGAAGGAGGAAACAATCACATTTTTTAGTCCCTTTTCCAACAGAAGCATCATTGGCGAAAAAGAGCGACTGCAGAATGGTAAATGTACCTTCGACGGTCCCAAGAGACATTCGTCCCAGTGCAGCTTTGAGGGAAGCTGCAAAAGAGAATGTGTTCTAAATAGTTCACTTGAGCCATTTTGCTTTGCAGCGTGCTCAAAATCAGCACACGGCCCCATTTGCCGTCGTCTTGTCCGTCAGCAGCACTGGATGCCGTTTGACCTGCGCACACACAAAAAGGATGTCAGAAAGTGAATTGTAGTTATTTGCGATGTCCATACCTTCCTTCAGTTTTGTCCAGGAGCAAAACAGCAACTTGAAAAAAGCTGAGAGTCCGGCCTCAAGATGTCGGGGGAGCGCAATTTGCAATGAGGTAGTGTGCAGCACCAAATTTTGGAAAAAAAAAAATTGAGAAAATTGCACACTTTGTTTTTGGTTCCTACCGGAATCACGTCATCACTCGAAGCCTCCTGTAAGCTCATCTTCATGTGCTGAAAATTAAAACATGATTTCAGAGTTGTATGCGCAGGAGTGTTTTTGTCTCTTACCAGTGACGAGAGCAGGGCTGAGCTGGACACCTTGGCAGTGGCCTGCAGCGTAACGGGTGGGCTGTAAAGACGGTGAAATAGTTTTGGTAAGCACATTTCAACAGCACCCCCTCCCTAAAAATAGCTGCAGATAGCCATTTTTACAGTCAATTTGGCCAGTCACTTGAAGATGCCAAGCCTGTGAACAGAAATTGCACAGTTACAACAAAGTAAGAGCAGGGTGTCATTTAAATTGTGGAAATAAAAACGCTGGCAACTTACCTTCTCAGCACGCTGGAAAAAAAATTAAAAAATCAAACGGTGCCATTTAAAATTGCAGGCGACTTACCTTTGTAGAGTTGAACAGCCTGAAAACGCGAATTAATGTTGAGTTCCAAAAAGTGAGCAATGACGGGTGTAAAAAAAAAAGAAACTTAAAACATTCGATTTGCCAGCGTTTGACAACTTACCTTCTCGGCGTGCTGGAAAAGATAAAGAAAAAAAATTGCAAAACGAGAGTTAGTTCCATCGAGCCGTTGCAAATTGCAGGCGACTTACCGTGGAAGAGTTGAACGGCCTGAAAACGTGAATTAATGTTAAAAGTTGCAAAAGGTTAGCGATAAAAGGACGAAAAAGAAAGCTCAAACGTTGCGTTTGTCAAACGCGAGCAACTTACCCTCGCTGCGCGCTGTAAAGGAAAATAATGCAAAACGAGTTAGTTCAAAAGAACACAATGCCATTTAAACTTGCAGGAGACCTACCGTGGAAGAGTTGAACAAACTGAAATGACAAGACAAAAACAAAGTTAAAGCGTTCACCTTGCCAAGCCTTGTGGTCGTCTTGCCGCGATGTGGACGTGCAGTCAGTCGTCAGCCTGGAGGGGTAAGAGACCGCTTGTTCAATTAGTCGCAGCTTAAATACGTTTTCGCTAACGACGTCATCACGTTTTTGTTTTTTTAAAAAGCTTTATTTAACAAAGAAGAAGTAAAAAAATAATTGTGAGAAACAATTCCCGAAAGAAAAATCTCGGTAAATGCGAACCAGAGGTGAGGCTCGAACTCGCTCTCACCGGACCGCACCGTTTGTCTCTAACCATTAGGCTAACCGTTCTGATGACTTCCGGCATTGAAAGTCGTATTTTACTGTCTTTCTCAATTTTGGAGCACAATACTATTGTTAATGCGAATAAGTATAACCTCCAAATTGTCAATTTCCAAATGTGAGTTGGTCTAGTGGTTAAAGACCATCCTTTAGCTTCAGCCGTCTCGTGTTCGAGTCCCCTTTTCTACTCACCTGCATTTATGCACACATGGAGGTGAGCGCGGGGATCGAACCCGAGTCGCCGGAACCGAGAGCAAAGTTTTAAACCACTAGACCATCACGGTTGAGATTTCCGGCGAATTTTTTGTCCTATTCATAGATTTCACCTGAACATGACAAAGCTAAGAAATAAGTATGACTTCCAAATAATGAACTTTCAAATCCAAGTCGGTCTAGTGGTTAAAGACTATACTTCGGATTCAGCTGACTCGTGTTCGAGTCCCCTTTTCTGCTCACCTGCATTTATGCACCCATGTAGGTGAGCCCGGGGACCGAACCCGAGTCGCCGGAACCGAGAGCAAAGTTTTAAACCACTAGACCATCACGGTTGAGATTTCCGGCGAATTTTTTGTCCTATTCATAGATTTCACCTGAACATGACAGAGCTAAGAAATAAGTATGACTTCCAAATAATGAACTTTCAAATCCAAGTCGGTCTAGTGGTTAAAGACTATACTTCGGATTCAGCTGACTCGTGTTCGAGTCCCCTTTTCTGCTCACCTGCATTTATGCACCCATGTAGGTGAGCCCGGGGACCGAACCCGAGTCGCCTGAACCGAAAGCAAAGTTTCAGACCACTGGACCATCACGATTTGAGATTTCCGGCGAATTTTTTGTCGTATTCATAGATTTCACCTCAACGTGACAAAGTTAAGGAATAAGTATAACCTCCAAATTGGTAGTTTTCAAATCTGAGTTGGTCAAGTGGTTTAAGACTATGCTTTGGATTCAGCTGACTCGTGTTCGAATCCCCTTTTCTGCTCAACTGCATTTATGCACCCATGTAGGTGAGCCCGGGGATCGAACCTGAGTCGCCTGAACCGAACGCAACATTTTAGCCCACTGGACCATCACGAAGGAGATTTTCGGCGATTTTTTGTCGTATTCATAGATTTCATCTCAACATGACAGTTAAGGAATAAGTATAACTTTCAAGTCCAAGTTGGTGTGATGGTTAGGAACTAAACTTTGGGTTCAGCCGTCTCGTGTTTGAGTCACCTTTTTTACTCACCTACATTTATGCACACAAGTCGGTGGGGATCGAACGCGAGTCGCCTCAACCGAGAGCAAAGTTTTAGACAACTGGACCATCACGGTTGAGTTTTTCGGCAATTTTTTGCTATATTCATAGTTTAAAGTTGAACATGCCCGGTTGGTGAATAAATATATTGTAACTTCCAAATAGTCAATTTTAGAATCCTCGTTGGTCGAGTGGCGGGGGGTGGGGGCCTGCAAATGCGCTGATAAATCCGAAGACGATGCTCTTGTCTCGCTTGTGGGGTGACCGTGAAAGAGCGCTGCTCCAGTTACCTCCCACATCCCCAAACCATGGATGTCAGGTTAATTAATTTGGAATTTGAAGATTTAATACAGAAGCTGCTTCCGAGCGCCGCTCGTTGTTGCCTTCGTCGGTGGTGCTTTTAAGTGCCCCTTTCATAGTGTGCGGCCAATGACGACCGGTAAAATCTCACACTTGTCAACGAAACGCCATTGACCATAATTATGCCGATTTAACTCAATCTCATTGTATTTACAGAGGCTGCAGCCCTCCTCTAAGGGTATTAATTTAAAGTATGAACCACGTCAAGCTGATATAATAACACATTAGACATCAGTGTCTCTCCATTTATTTCATATATCCAAGCTCTTCCTGTGCCATATGATGTGATACCATATGCATTTGCGCACGAAGGTAAATCAGAAACTCATTACTTCCCGACGGGCTCCATTACATCCACTGGTGTGATTCATAATTCATCCACGTGACTCATGGCAGACACCTGCTTCTCTTTAGTCCCCCTTTCATTTGTAGAAGCAAGGTAGAGATCAGAAGTAATGGAGCGGTAGCCATAGCAACACCTGCCAATTTGCAGCAGTTGACCGAGGGAGGGAACAGTTCTTCGGGTTCTCAGGAACCAAAAAAAAAAAAAACCAAGACTTAGTTGTGCTTTGTATAAAAATAAATCCACTTGTGGCACCATCGGGGTCACCATCAGGAGAGAAATGAGGCGATGGAAGGACAAACGAGGAAGAGGAAGGCAGAGAGAGATGCGGCGGATGCGCCACCACAGTCGTTTGCATTCTCCTGAAAGGCAAAGCGTCTCATTCTGATCTTAAAAAAAACACATAAAACATCTTTTTATTATTATTATTATTGTTTTTTTTTTTTACCTGGGGATGGTAAGCGTGGCACGATTCGGGGCGTCTGCGGATCTTCTGAGAACGCATCCGCTCGCACTTCACTGAGGAGTTATGTTAGTGAGGGGTCAAGGATAACGGACAACAAAAATCTTTGGATTTAATTTTTTTTTTCAAATACAGTACTTTTTTTCGGGCTAAAAACGCCTTACAGTATATAAGGAACGTAGCACTCAATGTTTGGAGAAAAAAAAATACTGGTGCTCCTGTTGTGTGCGATTTGGCCACCAGGGGGAGTAACATGCAGACACAAACAAAGAGGAGTTTCACAACTAATTGAAGTGACTTAATAGACTGCATTAATATTACTTGTTTATTTTGTTGTTTTTTTCAGAGGATAAAGAATATATGACTGGCATTTCAACCCCACTGCCACATAGATTGTGCATAAGGTTTCCGCATGATTTATTAGCATTAAGCTAGAAGACTTTCAGAAGTTTTTGTAATTCGTCTTTCATTTATGTTGAGTTTGACATTAAATCCCAGTTTTGACAGGCGCGCTCAATTTTGCTCGATTTAGGTACAGCGTTTGTGTTCAAACAGTGCGCCGTGTTCCAGTGCCTGGTGTAAAAGGTTTGCGAGTGACTGTAGAACGAGTCACGAGAGGATATATTTGACTTCTTTGGGCTCCATGGTGATGGGCGAGTATTGTCTGGAGCAGTCGCAGTCGGCCTGGACCACCAACATCAGCAGGTTGCTTTGCGGGATCTGCTGCACCACAAACATCCTGGGCACACACACGCAAGAGCGATCAAATGTGAACACGACTGTTATTGTCATGCCACAGCTGTACACAAGAGGGCGCTCAGCACGCTCCATACGCTTCCCTCTTCAACTCTTCCCCCTTCACTGACTTGTTTGGGACTCCGGCACTCCTCCCCCCTGCTCTATTTACCTTTTTGCCCCCCCCCCCCTATACTTTCCACTCACCATGTGCTTTGTCTAATCTCACGCGCCCTCGTCTAATCCTGTTTCTGCCCACTTATTTCCATCCGTGCGCTTATATAAATCCAGGCAGAAGCATAGAAAATGGATTTAAGCGGGACATTTTTTGCGGACGTGGGTTCGGTGCGGGATTAGAGTGAGCACTGACTTCTGGCAGCGTCCGCACTTGATGATGCTGTTGGTCTCTTTGACCGACGGCTCGTAGGCGAAGCTGGGGTACTCGGTGTCGCACGGCTGCAGGATGTCCCCTTTTTTCTTGTGCACGGACGCTGAGGGGCGGGGGGGTAAAAAAAAATTGATTGACAGCCTCGGTCGGTCACAATGTCAACAAAACAGCTTTTGCGCTTTTTGTGTACCGGATAGGAAGCAATGATCGAGTTCACAGAACAGATTTTTTTTTCAACCCCCCCCCTCTGTGTTAACTCACCATCTGCAAAGTGCTCCGTGTGCCAGAATCCACAGACGTTAAACTCAAGGAGAAACCTTGTGAAGTGGAGAAAAGAAGAGAGTGGATAGAAGGGAGGGAGGGGGGGGGGGGGTGAGGGGGGGGTGTCAATTAGCCACTCCATCATTATAGCCTCTCTGGCAGTTTTCCCCAAAACCGGGCCCTGGCCCAAAAATTCTGTCCGATGGTGGAAAGGACTCGATTGGCTGTAACACTTCTTAACTCATTCACTCCCAAAGACGTTTTGAAACGTCTTTTCAGACGTGGTCCAGAATTGGCTGCTACCGAATGAGTTAATATGCATCGATGGATTGAACAGGAATGACAAATAAAAAAAATCGAATCGAAAAGGAATTCCTTGATTCGATTTCGAGATTTGGGAACAACTTCGAGCCCCCTGCATTTCTCGTTGCTATTAGCGACACTTACACCAGGAGGTTGGAAAGGAACCACTTGAGGGCGGACGCCAAGGCGTAGAACGACTGGAAGGAAAAACAAACCAAAAAAAAAAAAAGATGACAAATGGAATTCATCGAGTCGAGGTTGGACCAATCGTTTCGACGTACGCTGAGAAGTGGCCGTGCGCTGCTGGTGGAGTGCGCGTTCATCTTACACATCGCCTGGTAGTCAAACAGAGACACCCTGAGAAAAGACAAAGTGAGCATTTGCAATGGATTTGGAAGCATCTTGGAATTTTGTCTGCTTCCGCCGTTTTCGTTTCGCTTGCGTCTTCCCACGAAATCCATCTCGGGGAAGTTACCTTTTGAACATGCCCATTCGGATCAGCGTCGCCATGACGGAGCCGTCGACCTCGCCGAAGAACCTCCCGGCCTGTCGGCAGAGACACAAAAAGGCCGGGCGGGCGGGGTGGGGGGTGAGGGGGTGTTCGGTTTGACAACGCTCACGCCTCAGCAGGATATTACTCGACCGTGCGTGAACTGACGTCAGCGCGCTGTTTGGAAATGAGGACGAAGCCGTTATTGTCCATCACGTAGCACTCCATATCCTGCGACGGGAGACGAGAGACCAGACAAAGTGACGCGTCGAGCTGGGGGAGCTTGAGAGCTTCCCGAGACGCACACTCACGAAGCTGTCGCAGCGAAGGGGACAAATTCCCTCGGCGTCCGAGCACTGCGGGGGTGAGGGGGGGGGGCAAACGGACAACAGAAAAAGTGACGAAAATGCGTCCGCGCGGTCAAAATGAGGCGCCATAGAATCCCTTACATCGGTGTCGTTTGGCTGCAAAGAACACAAACGAGAATCAATCGATTCGTCATGATGAGCGTCGTTTTTTTTTTTTTTTTTTAAATACGAACCTGTGATGCGATGGCCCAAAATCTGGATTCCATCACCTCCAGAGTCATCTGGACGCCAATAGCTGCAAGACAGAAAGAGAAGATCGTCATTCTTCTGTGTCACTTGATGCAATTTAGTGTCAGCTAAAATGCGAGCATGCCCTCTAGCGGCCGTGGGCTGAACAGCAGGCATAAAAAGAACAACAAAAAGTCCCAAAACAAAGTATCCGAACCAAAAAAAGCGGCATGTTTTGTGATGCATCACCGTGCCCGCTATTCTTAGATGCTGCGACCCGCAACGCTTTCTCGGATGCCGGTGTGCGTGTGTGTGTTTTTGTTTTGTTTCCGGAAAGAGAGGCGGCGGCTTCACCGCTTTAGTTGCGCTTTTTGGGTCCGTCATAATCTCAGTCGGCGTGACGATGGATAAAAAAAAAACCGAAAAACAAATTGCATAAGTTCTCTGAGGAGCGCATGCACACATCCTGAATACACCCACACACACGCGCACACACACACACACACACACACAGAGCAATGCGCGGGAGGATGACACTTCATATTAGCATCAAAGACTCAGCACTTTTCTCCACTCCTCTTCCTCCCAGCATGCTTTGCGCAAGTACTCTGGGGGAAGCCTCGGCTATTCTCATACGATGACCAAAAAAAAAAAAAAATTATAATAAAAATTCAAGTGTGTTTTACTCATCGCTATGGAAGCCATTGGGGGGTATTGCTAGTTAAATTATTACGAATATATTAAATTTATATATATATATTAATTTTGCGCAAGCGGCGCTTTTTCATTCTGATCGGATAAGCGTAGGACATTTCGCAGAGCGTAATTTGCCCCGCGTTTCACAAATTGTGTGTTCAAGTCGTGTTGTATCGGTGTTGGGGTATCAGAGCATTTTTATAAACGCGCAGTTGCAGCACAGATACCCCCCAGAGAGTATTTTATGCGCCGCGTCAAGGACGCGCGGCAAACGCGGCGCGCGCGCTCCCGCCGTGATTTGTAATCAGCGCAGGCTTGTCAATCAAAGGGGCGGCGTGCAGGAAATGAACTAGCGAATGGGGGGGGGTTGAATAAATAAGGAATGATGGAGTTAATTGCTCATTACCGTGACGAGATGCGGGGTGAAGGAGATGGAAGGATGGCGGGGAAATGTAAGAACAGTTTTTCTCTGCCCCCCAATATGCTTTTGTACTACGTGAATGTGAATTTTTTTTTAATTTCTACTTCATACATTAAAAAAAAATCTGACACCCTTAAAATTGCAGAGTCAAAAATAACAATAATAATCATAATAATTAAAGTGAAACGCACACACAGAGAGGTCTGCGGCAGAATGTAATCAAAAGAGAAGATTAATTGATATAACGGAGGCGGGCGGGGGGGGGGGACGAGGCGGCGGACAGGAAGTGAAGAACAAACAAAAGCGCGAAAGCGGCTAAATGGATTTTTAATAACGTTACGAGCTGGAAAGGCCTTTTCATTTCAAGCCGAGCGTGGCGCTTCATAATGGAGCCGGCGGCGTTTGCCCGAGCGCGCTTCATTTATATTTCACAGCCACGAAGAGCGATCGGATTGTCTCGCTTCTTAATGTTCCCGACGACACACTTTGGAGTGAGAAAGCCCCCCCAAAAAAAAAAAAAAAAAAATGGAGTTGCATAAGTGTGCACACCCACTTAAACTTTCCATGTGCCCATGTTCAGAATTCATCAACAACATTTCAAACTTGTTGGATAGTAAATGAGTGGAGGGCACACCTGGCGACATTCTTGAATTGACCCTGAATGAAGTTCGGGTGTTCTAGTAGGCTTTCCCTGACGTTTCAATGCTGAATATTTTGCGCTAATGCTAACGGCAATTTCAAATGATGGCATTTGAATTCTCCCCGTTGCATGATCACCGCCACACGCAGGAGGGATTCCTCATCAAGCAAAATCTGCCCGCGCGATGAACACGCAGCTTTTCCGAATTAATGAAAGTCTCCGAGCTTGGGGAGGGGGGGGGGGTTTGAAGGGATTTTGTGCTTTTGAAAGACTTCATAATCCCATGAACTGCGCCGCTTAATTTATCCGGGAGTGACAGCTCGCGTGGTTTACGGAGAATCTTAAACCAGCATTTTTTTTTTTTTAATCCATCATCGGGGTCACAATATGCCCCCCTCCCAAAAAAAAACAAAAACGTGTGGTCATCGTCATATGCTCATCACGCACACACGGATTGAGTAAAATCCGACACGCTATCCCAAGCGATGAAAAATGCTGAAAAGTCAAACTAGGGAAAAAAAAAACCTTCCAAGCCGTAAATTAAGAGTCTATTGATTTCAAACCCGAGACGTCCGTATTGACCCGAGGCCCGTAAAAGTGTCTCATCTGTGTGAGGCCAAATCACAGATTAAAAAACACCTATGAAGAGCGGATCCCGAGGCGGCTAGGGGCAAGCTCGCCAGATGTCGATATTTATGGAATTTATCTTTAGCTTTTTTTTTTCCCACCTTGTGTTCTCAGCTCGGTCCCTCCGCAAATGTGTAAATAAACGGTGCAAAAGTACAAGGACGCCATCACACTTTTTTTGACGTCCTCGTGGGATTGTGAAAATGTGTTTTGAATTCTCATTAAATGTTCCAAAACTAGCGCAAAGTGACACCCGTGTTTCACTTACTGCGCTGCCCGGAAGGGTATAAAGTCAGGCGGGTATAAGTGGTATCGGTGTCCAAGTATCGGAGTATGACGATATTGGCATCGCTAATCGTTTGAACGGAAAAGAAAATGCAGACAAGCTAGCAGCAAATGCAGACAAGCTAGCTGCTAGCCGCTATGTGCTAGCTTGTCTGCATTTGCTGCTATGTCCATTGCGGACATAAGCATGTCCATTGCGGTTTGCCTGAGTGCTCCGATTGGGGAAAATGCAGACACGCTAGCAGCAAATGCAGACAAGCTAGCACATAGCGGCTAGCGGCTAGCAGCTAGCTTGTCTGCATTTGCTGCTAGCTTGTCTGCATTTTCCCCAATCGGAGCACTCAGGCAAACCGCAATGGACATGCTTTCCGGAATAAAGACTTTGGCATTGACCGCTTTGTTTACAAGAGGTCTATAAGACAGCGGTTTATAAATAGCGGGCGTGTTCGAAGCGCGGTCGGCGTCCGTGACACCTGTAGTGATTGGTTACCGCAGTCACAGCGGCGTGACAAAGTAAAGCGCTCTCAATAGACCTTGGCCCAGATGCGGAGTGGATAATAGGAAGGTGGAAAAAAAAATCCAATTTTGAAAGGATGGATGCTGGGTGGAGATGAGAGGGGGTTGGGGGGGGGGGGGGTCGGCGTGCCTGCAAAGTAGCCAAGCCGAGGCCACGCAATGCGAACACGTCTTCATCCTTCAAAACCAGCCAATCGCTCGCGAGCACCTTTGGAAGACGGCGTCCTATTTAGCAAGCGGCAAAAATAGACGGGAGGTTTTCCGGGAATACGCGCATGACCGGTGACGCCGGCGTTGACACCCACGCGGCATGTTGCTTTTTGTTTATGCGCACGCTGGCCCCCGCTGACCGATGCGGTGTTTTTCACGAGGCGTTGGAAGTCGCAGGGGGGCGGATGGTTCGGAAATAGAAACCAGGCTAAAAATTGCATCATTTAATGTATGAGTGCGAAATCGCCTTCTTAAATGACCCCCCTGCGAAAATAAGGCGGCTTCTAAATTGTTTCTTTGGATTGCAAAAATGTTACCAAAATGCCCCCACGCCTCCTCCACAAAAATGTACAAAAATAAGTCGTTGGAACTATACCCGAGCTCCTCAGCGATATGAAATGATTGACTTGACTCCAGCCCTTGAAAGATTTTCACGCCGCTCGTTCCCGGGGAAGGTCGCGTGTTACGGCGAAGCGCTTTAATAGCGCTTCGCCTTGGGAGCTGCCAGCCGGTAACGAACCGCTCAAGGTCGCGCCGGATGCAGCGACACGCGTTCTTGGACCAACTCGTCTGACGGGAGACAAAACAAACAAGCCGCCTGGAAATCGGAGGATTAAGTACACCTGCACCAATCAATTTTCTAAAATTTTTTTAAACATGGCGGCTCTCTTGAAATTCGTCCGTTTCAAGCAGCATGGGATTGATCAAAGTGTTTGTCACATGAAATCGACTAAAAAGAGTTTCACAAAAGAGATGACTGAAATGATTTCAATTTAGAAGTAGAAGCAATTACATCATGTACACAATCACACGCAAGGTGAGATGCACACACGCGACTAAATACTACTACTACTACTATTAAAAAAGCTCATATTTTGCATATTTTTGCTCCAAAATAGGCGATTTGGGTGAAATCCTGAAAGTAATCTTTCATTGGGTAGTTTCTGTCTTTACATAGACACAACGATGATGAACTCGGAGTGACGACGCACCTCCAAAAACCACAACAAAAAACATGGCCGCCTTAGATTGTGGTCCTGCATACCTTCCCCGCTGTATATTCCCGTACACCAAAACGAGCATATTGTTGTTACGCAAAAGAGGAAAATACCGAAACAAAAGGTGGCTCAGACGTGCAAGGCACCCACACACCCACAAACCCCCCCCCCGCCCCCCCCACACACACACACACAGTATTACGACAGCTGCCACATGCAATAGAAAGGAAATAATGGGAGACGTGAGCGAGGTGGAAAAAAAATAAACAACGGACGGAGGAGAAAAGCCCATGTGGCCGAGAGGGAGATTCTCATCTTCACTTGAATCAGCTGATGAACCCCCCCCAACCCAACCCCGCCTCCTTGTGTCTCCCCCCCCGCTCCGCTACCCTCTTCCCCTCCACGTCCGAACATTCTGCCTCCCTCATCCTCTCTCTTGTGTCACCGTGGGAGAGCTGAGGGGCAGACAGAGGCGGCGTGTACGCTTGCTATATTTGACAACACACACACACACACAATCCTGACACACGCACGACTGCACAGGCATACGGAGACGAAGCGAAGGGAGGCGGGGGGTGGGGGGGGTGGAACAGCTCTCAAGTGAAGCACACACACACACACACACGGGGATGTGCATTGAGTGCAGGAATCACAAACATAGCGGGAGGGCGAGCGTGACGCCAGCACCTTTCGTGTTCCGTCTGTGACACACACACACACACACACACTCTCTCTCTCTCGCTCTCACACACACACACACCTCAGATGCTCACGAGCCAGCAGGGAGGACGCAACCGGACGTGTCATTCAAACAAGGACTGGATGTGAAGACGAGGATTACACGTCTCCATCCTCTCTTTTCCTCCACTATATAGGCTTCACCCCCCCGACCCCCCCACGTCCTTTCATCCGAGCGCTTTTGAGACAAGCAGGGGGTGGGATTGTCTCAATACGTAAAGAAGGATTATTCTTGTTTTTTGTCGTCCTCACCCGGGATTTTCAACGTATGGATGCATGTTGACGATCGCCTCTTCCATTTTGGATTCTTTGGAAAAAAAAAAAAATCATAAAAATAAAAAAAATGGGGATGATTCGGATGCGTGAGAGGAGGCAGCAGTGAAGCCGCTGCCCGCTGAAATATTGAGGCAAAAAAAAAAAAGGTGAGTCTTTGCATATTCATCCAGAATTTATTTGGAGCTGAAAGGATGTGCCGCTAAATGCCGTTGTTGTTAGAAAATGACAATAAAGTTCGGGGATTTTGAATTTTTTTTTTTCAATGTCATATGTCACGCTCGAAATAAGTTTAGGGATTATTACAGCCGCATACAAATAATCTCATCGTGCTCAGTTACGACTGCCGCTGTCAAAATGTTTACGATCGTGGCTGGTTGCACACTCAAAGCAATTTTTTTTTTTTTGTAATATGAGGCGGACAAAAAAAAAAATCGAATCCCGCCGAAGTTCGACGTGATGACTTTTTTTTTTTTTAAATCCATTTTTGATTGCGCTACCTAGCGATGCCTTCATTCAATCCATTGTCATGCGAGAAGCTCGTGTGCGCCAGCAATATAGTTTAACGACTTGACTGGCACCCGGTCAGAGGTGGCAAATATGTGGGAAATGTCAATCGACAAAAAAACAAACAACATTCAGTTAAGTTATTCAAAATGCGTCTGCACTTCAAAATCATGACCTCTATCGATCCGACTCGGGTTTTTGTTTGACCTTCACTTTTTGTCACCATTCATGTGTGTGCGCGTGGGGGAGACGTGATCCCAACGCTATGCATGGGGGGGGGGGGGGGAGGGTATACGTTTGGCCTTACGTGTGTGTTTGGACACGTGTGCCATATTTTGGCTTGTCATACTTGTCAACATGTGCGGGGTCTGCATGTGTCGAGCTTATCGTCATGTCTTTTGGACGTCTGCGTATCCGAGTATGGATGTGTGTCTTCTTTGGGGTCAGGGGAAAAAACAAAACCCCCCCAAAAAAAAAGCATTAAAATTTGATTTGGTGACGCTTGGCTGCACGGCTCGCCTTGTTGTTGTTGGAGCGAGCTGCATTGTTGCACAGGGGAGGAAAAAGAAAAAAAAAAACAAAACTAAGTTGTGCCGAGGGCTGGGCGAGATGGACTGGAATTTATATTACGGTGCGAACTTTATTCCGTCGGGGTATATTTCGTGATATGAACACAATTGTCAAAATAATAACGCTCGCCTTTTTTGAGGTAGGACTGTTTGTGTCAGCTAAATATTAAAATATATTTTTAAAAATATAAATAAATAATATTCCAAATCTAAATGTATTTGGGTTAATTGACAGGAAAAAAAACAATAATTTGTTTTAATAATAAACATGACATTTAAGTTCTGTGAAAACTAAACAAAAAATTATCAAGAAATATTAAAGTTAAAAATGCAGGTAACCCATGAAGTGACTTGGAATGTAAATTTAAGTGTTTTTAAAATCAAGTCATCAAGCAAAGCAACTTAATTCCCTTTGTCAAGCTAACTTTAGCAACATTCGTTCTAAGCGGACTGTAGTAACTAAGCGCTACTTTGGGTATTTCGTTTGTCTCCATTTGACGTTAGCTTAGCAGCAAAGAAACTTAATTCCCTTGTCAAGCTAACTTTAGCAACATTCGTTCGAAGCGGACTGTAGCAACTAAGCGCTACTTTGGGTATTTCGTTTGTCTCCGTTTGACGTTAGCTTAGCGGCTAGCAGCGCTTCTCCATTTTCTCTCGCCTTCCCCATCGCTCAAATATACTTTGGAATATTTGCCTCCATTCAGGCGAGGATAATTGAGCAGCTTGTTAGCAAGCTAGCTTAGCGCCTAGCATTCTCCCTTGGTAGTTCGTGGTCAGAAAGCCTTGAGGCCATTTTGAAGCCGAGCCATCGACAAGCGTGACGTCGATTCATCTTTCAAGTGTGATTGCGAGTCTAACTCGCACCTGCCTATGCCCGGGTGACCGGGTGGAACACAATTTGCTGGCGAATGGGCCGGAAACCGCGCAGGGCAATTAAAAACCATTCGTCACGCCATGTCGGCCCGTTGCAAATACCTTCGGAGACGTAATCAATTAGGCGAATAAGGGCAAGGATGCGCTCGCGGACTCATGTTTACAACTCTGACATAATCCCACCATCCAACCTGAAGCTATAAATTCCAAGTGCGGACAGGAAGTGGCGTGAAAAGCATGTGCATAGAAGTAGCGAGGTAAAGAGGAGAAGACGTAAAACAAGGGAATGAGGCGTTATTTGATTCCCCTGCCTCGTCTGTCAACCACAGCTGGATCCGACTCTCCGGTTAAATCGGCGCACATCTGATCATTTGGCTGGGCGACTTAAAATGCAAATTCCCGTAATCACCCGACACGCATGCTCACGCAGACCTCGGTTCGTGTCACCGAGCGAGCGAGAGAGAGAAAGAGCGGGAAAGGGAGAGAAAAAAAGCACGTCTAATTATTGCACTACAGCCTAATCTGATGAGTGCCGTTATTTCACACGCGGCTAATTGGCTTCGGATGACACTCGAGCGAAAAGGGAGCGCCTCGTCGCATCGCGCCTTCAGAATGGCGCTCAAATTGCAGGCCCAACGCTGCGCGCCACTCAAGTTGCGAGCGGTTATTTTCTATCGCTTGCCTATAACTCGATACTATTTCGCGTTTGTTGGCATTTCTAAATCGTCGTTTCGCTTCATATTCTTCTTCTATTTATTCCATCCTTTATTATCCACATACTGAGGCAGACATGGTGGGAAATGAAACCCGGTGATACGAAAGTTGCATCCAAAACGATCAAATTAGATTTTGCACGTATGGCTTTAAAAGGCAGGGTCTGGTCTGGTGAGTGACGTGGGCGTCAGCGAATGAATGTCGAGCTAGCCGTCGTCAGTTCGGGTTCGAGGCTGTCAATACATTATTTGTCTTTCTTCGTGCGTGTTTACGCTTTTTTTGCAGTCGCCGCCCTTGTGGAGGCTGCGGGTATGGCAGCTTGCCGCCTCCCGCCGCCGCTGAGGAAGGCGTGCGTCATGCTGCCCCACGGCCACTCCCCAGGGGGCGCCGAGCTGCCCCCATCCGTACCCGGTGAGTGGAAGGAACTCAACGCTTTGATTGATCCCATCTATTATCCTCAAAACGATCTACGCGGAACAGACCGTTTTGACAGCTGTTAATGTTAGCATGCTCCGCGTACGCGCGCACACACACACACAAAGGATGAAGCCATTGAATTTACTGTGGCCGTGAGCGCAATGCTTTCATGAAATGTCACATTAATCCACAGTGTGTACGAGTTTCTAGATGGCAAACAGCAGGGAGAAAATGGCCGAAAGGTTGTTTCTCATTTTAGTACCCGTCCCCCTAAACAAACATTTGTAGCAACATTTTACGGTTGCCGGTTCCCACAGCAATTTAGGAGCAATTAGGCGCTGTAATTAACGCGGATATTATCGCCTTGCCATAAGTCACTCTCGCTCAGTTCAATATTCTTTTATAGGCGCGTGTGGATTTGAGCTCGTCTTCTTTGACTTGCCGAGGGATTGGCATGCAAGCGGGCGGAGTCACTGAATAAGAGAGAAAAGCTCCAAATCTGTCATCTCATCAAAGGGTGCCAATATGTTCAATTACTCCGGGGATGAATGCTAGCGTCGTCAAGGATGTCGGGGTTTTTTTTAATGCTATTTCCTGATTGGTCATGAGAGAATTTGGCAGATGGAGATAATTACGATAATGTTTTGTTTTTTTATTTTTTTGGTGAGTCAAAAGTTCATAAAAAGATGACAATAGGAGAACGAGAAAGATATTCAAGTTCATGTCGAAAAGGATAAACGTCCAGGTCCCACATCAACAAGCGAGCTAGCATCTGAAGCTAGCTGAGCGACCTCTAATCCACCTACCATCAAGCTAACAAGCTAGCTAACGTCTGAGGCTAGCCAAAGAAGCGCCAAGCTAGCTAGAACCTGAAGCTAGCTAGAGCCCGAAGCTAGCTGAGAGAGCTTTGGTGTCGATTATTGTCAGAAAAGGCCGATTTTATGACACGGTGTACCCAAGGAATAGGTCATTGAGTGCTAAACGAGACCATGAACCCAAACTAAAGCGTCGGGAGGCATATAGCGCAATGTGACACCTCTTTGGAAGTCACGAAGAGGAGGAATAATGTGTGTGTGTGTGTGTGTGTGTGTAAGCGATTATTCCAGAGGTCTGGCAAGGGACGACAGGGGTTAAATGGTGGGGCTTTCTACGCGAGCCGCAAATTTGTCTCACGGCACCTTTCTCGCTTGTTTTTAAGCATCAGTCAACAGCGCCTCGGTTGCTATGGCGACGCGGCGTTACCTTGTCAGAGTTGAAATAATGCGGTGGAGCAGCTGGGGGCCATAATGCTATTTTATATGCATGCCCGGGCCGCTTCATGTTTTATACCTTTCAAGCTAACCTCCCAGTGTGTGTGTGTGTGTGTGTGGGAGGGGGGGGCGGGGCTGGCTGTTGTCCATATGCTGAATAAATGATGCTTTGGTTTGCAGATGGGATCAGACTTGGAAAGGCCCTTTGACAAATCACACATGAAAAATATCTTGAGAAAACAGTTCGCCGAAGTGGTTGCGGGAGTCCAATCGAAAACCGCGCTCGACAACACGCGGGGAATTGATGACGACATATAGCCCGCGAGTTAAATGAAGGACTTCGGGTCAGAGCGGGAGGGACAGCTGGTGCAGCTCGTAATCAGAGTGCGCGGCGCTCACCATCGGAAAACGGCTCCGTCTGCGGCTAACGTGCAACCGGTTGACATCGTCCGGGTCCGGTGTCACCCTGAGGGGCCCCGTCGGATATTAAATGACAGACAGCTGCGTTGTCAAGGCGACGCGGACAAACGTTCCCGTGTTGACAACGCAATTAGGAAGCACAACTTTGGCGAGCGACCAATCGGGACGTCTTAGCTAGATTTGGACCTTCAATCGGAGGGCGAAGGAAAGGCCCTCTCGAAATATAAAGAAATATAGCAGCTAAAATAAGCCCAAACCATCGTCACCTCCTCTTCCTCCTCCTCCACGAGAGCAGCTCAAACCTCTCATAAATGTTGAAAGTTAGGGAGGGAGAGTGGGAGGGAGCGACATGAGGAGAAGAGGCGAGGGAGGGAGGAACGAATGCTCGCATGGATGGACGGTGAAGAAAAAAAAATGAAAATCCCAGAGACGATTTGCGCGCAATTTGACGTTACGTTGTGAGGAAAGGTTCCATCCCAAACAGAAAGCTCCGCCTCCCCGTTGCGTAAGCGTCGCTCCGATACCTCCGAGCTCAACTGTCAGCTTAAATCTCCCGCAACGGCTTCTAAACCTGCAACGGCAAAAATCAAAGCCACTTGCACGGCAGGCATCCTTCGAAGATTCCCACTGAAGGATTTTCGCAAAAACCTCGAATATATTCGTGAAGTCGAGTCCCTTTTTTGGGAGGCTTTCGTTCACTCGGTTGCAGTTCATGATCAGGTTGCGTCTGTTAGGCCCAAAAAAAAGCTCCCGTGAGGAAGAACGGTGATCTCCGGGCTCTTATCGATCGTTTTTGACGATCGTCAAGCTCCCGTGAGGAAGAACGGTGATCTCCGGGCTCTTGTCGATCGTTTTTGACGATCGTCAAGCTCCCGTGAGGAAGAATGGTGATCTCCGGGCTCTTGTCGATCGTTTTTGACGATCGTCAAGCTCTCGTGAGGAAGAACGGTGATCTCCGGGCTCTTGTCGATCGTTTTTGACGATCGTCAAGCTCTCGTGAGGAAGAACGGTGATCTCTGGGCTCTTGTCGATCGTTTTTGACGATCGTCAAGCTCCCGTGAGGAAGAACGGTGATCTCCAGGCTCTTATCGATCGTTTTTGACGATCGTCAAGCTCCCGTGAGGAAGAACGGTGATCTCCGGGCTCTTATCGATCGTTTTTGACGATCGTCGGCGTCTCTCCGGTGGGCATTGAAAGGGAAATGCCGAGCGAAAAGACCAAGAATGCAGACGAAGGTGACAGATGGAAAAAGCATCGGGTAATTAGAATCACATTTTCCAAAGCGTTCTAGTGAGGAAAATTAATTCGCCAATCCGCGGTTTTGACATTTTGGGGACGATCGTCTTTCTGAGGACCATCCTTAATTTTCTATCCCAACTGCTCTTTGTTTTTGTCCACCTCGCCCCTGCAGTTTTCCTCTGCCTGCTGGTGGCGCTGCTCCAGCCGGCTTGTCCCTGCCCCCCGCCCTGTCTCTGCCCCTCGGACAGCCTGCTGGTGGACTGCGGGGGCCGGGGCCTTTCCTCACCGCCCGCCCTGCACTTCCTGCCGGCGGGGAGTCGCTCCCTCCTTCTGGCCAACAACCAACTGGCCACGCTGGGCGCGTCGGACTTTGCTAACCACTCCTCTCTGGAGGTCAGCGTGATTGTCGTTTGCGTTTCTTCCGATATAAATTTGCGTCTGATGTCGTCGCATCACGTTGGCGTCTTACAGGAGCTGGATCTTTCCAACAACTACCTGGACAATTTGCCGGCCGGATTATTCCGCGACATGAGCAATCTGAGCAAACTGAGCCTGCGCAACAACTCTCTGACAGGAATGGACAGAGATCTCTTTCAGGTCAGTACCCCGCCACAAAAAAGGCCCACGGATTTAAGTTTTGGGGGTTGACGATTCAAACTGAATGAATCGACGGTTGACATTTGCCATCCGCGGAAAACGACAAATCGCTGATCCGAGACTGGATTGCCAGAGTAAAACTGACGGTCCTGATGTTGTCGTTGTTCCAGGGTTTGGGGGGTCTCCAGAGTCTCGATCTTTCACTCAACGGCCTGGCGTCGGTTCCTTTGGGGGTCTTGGACGAGCTCCATGGTCTCAGGTAAACAAAACCTCCGCGACGAAGGCACGGTGGTTACTTCCTGTTGAAAAAAAAAATGTCCCCGTTGTAGGTGGCTGTCCCTGGCCGGTAATCGTCTTCGCGGCTTGGAGAGGGCGGCGTTCGAGCCCCTCGCCCGCCTGCAGCACCTGGAGCTGGGACACAACCCCTGGGAATGCGATTGCAACCTACGGGAGTTCAAACACTGGATGGAGTGGCTACTGTACCGAGGTGGGCGTCCGATGACTCCTTTCGGGGGGGACGGCGGCGATGGCGGCGCCTGCCGTGGATTTGCGTTTCGCTCATGTCGGCGCGTCGTAATTGAGGAAAATCCGCCTTCACCTCAGTGCCTCAAGGCCTCGGCTTGCGTCGCTTGCAGACAGAAACTCCACTCGGGAGAAGGTTTGGTCACAGCGCCTCCTCAGGTCAAATGGAATCGTGTTTGTCTGTCACCTAAAATTTTCTTCTTGCCGTGGAAAATTAGTCACCCGGAGTTTTCTCTTCTCGTGAATCATCCAGGAGAGCTCATTCGAGTCGATCTCCAAGTTCGAGGGCGCAGGCAAACGCCGTGACTCATTCCGGCGTCGCCCTCGCTTGCTGTCTCGTCCTCTTAGTCTCAATTAACGGGGCCTCACAGGCGCTTCCTGAACGACCTCTCCTCTTGTCCCCCCGCCCCTTGTCGCTTTCTCTCCTTCAGGCGGAAAGGTGGATGCGGTGGAGTGCACGCTCCCCAAAGACCTGCGGGGGCGAGACATCCGCGGCGTTCCCGTGGAGATGTTCAACTACTGCCTCCAGCTGGAAGACGAGAACGGCGGAGGCGGAGCCGACGGATCCCGAAGAGGTCCTCCCTGCGGCAGGGGCGGCGCCGTCGACCCCAGCGGGGCGCCGTCGATTTCCGGCGGCGATGACTCGCCTTCGCGAGGGGGCGGGGCCGGCGGCGGAGACGCCCCGGCCGATTGCGTGCGCGCTCGCTACCGTCCCGCCAGCGTGCGGCGGGCCATCGGCACGGTGGTGATCGCCGGCGTGGTGTGCGGGATCGTCTGCATCATGATGGTGGTGGCGGCCGCGTACGGTTGCATCTACGCCTCGCTGATGGCCAAGTACCAGCGAGAGCTGAAGAAGAGGCAGCCGCTCATGGGAGACAGCGAGGCGGACGCGGACGATCGCGAGGAGAAACAGATCTCGTCGGTGGCGTAGAGGAGACGCCCGTGTGAAGGGGGGGGGGGTCGTTTGGCAAAAAAAAGGGCTCAAAAGAGGAGTTTGAAAAGGATCAGCAACCATCGCCACCTTGGACTCTCCAAACGTCACCCATCCTTTTACGTCCTCCCTCCATTTCTTTTTCTAGCCCTTCATCTCGCCTACTAACCACCTACCGATGCTGAACTTGGCGCCAGAGAGAACGAGCTTTCATCTCATCCGCAGAACTCATCCAAGAGTTTGCCGGTGGAATTTTCAGGGAGAGTCTTTCGAATGCGGACCAAATGCTCACATGCAAGATGCGGAGCTCCAGAGGTCGAATTTCAAGACCCGGGAAACTTGACCCCCACGCCCCCCGTATCCCAGAGAAAGACTTCGGCGGAGGGAGTCGTCTCATTCGTCGACGCTTTGCGCGACAGAACAAAAAAACCCAACCCGGGACCAGATTTCAGAACTTCCCAGCACTTTATCGCCCGAATCGGTTACCCGCCAAGGTTCCCCTTTTTCCTCCTCGTCTTTCCAAAACGATCTTTCCCGGAGGGATTAGAGCCAACAAGGGATTTAAAAAAAAAAAAAAAAAAGATGCTGCTATTTTTCGCCACCCTCTCCCATCTCTTTATCTCTCCATTTATCTTTCCGTCCACTTGCTATAAATGGACCTCCTTTTTCTTTCCTTGCATCCACCGACGAATTGGCCATACGGGTTTCCAGGGTGCACGAAAATATGACAAAATTCACCATGTTCGTTGCGTTTAGAACGCTCGTTCGGTTTCGTTTGGAGTATCGCTGTCATGTTTTGCTCATTCGTCGTGTTCAAGTTTCCACCCCGACCCGCGGGCCTCGTGCTATTGGTAGCTAACGATCTTAGCTAGCTAAATCCTGTCCTTATAACCTGCGTGTGTACAGAATAATCAAATACAGTTTGATACAGTTTGACTGCAAGGGGGTGGGAGGGGAGTGGGGGGGGTCTCAAGACCGGCCATCATTTGGCGGTGTGATGTGCGTTATGACGATGACAGTATGCATTGATGGAAATAAAAACATATCACACTCTATTACGAGGCGGGACGAGAGCAGCACTGTGTCTATTTACGGTCTGTTGGGAGCGCGCGCAAACGCACGCACGCGATTTCCAGCAGAGGGTCAAAGAATCTAATCAAATAAGATGGAGTAAACACACCACAGGGGCAGAGCAGAGGATAAATCAGTGCGCGTACTAATCCTTATCTTGTTCTTCACGCCTCAATCCCTTCGAACACCCCCTCAACCCCCACCCCCTTCTCATCAACTCTGTCCTTCTCATCTCCCCTCGCGCTTATCTGGTGTCCATTTATCTTCCTGACACATCTTTCCTCATCGCACGGAGCGTTTTTCACCTTGATTTTTCTCCCATCCTGGGACGCCCTTTTTTTTTTTTTTTTTTGGTAACCTTCATCGTCATCTGTCACCGCTCTTTTACCGGTGGCGCGGTGACAGATAGATACGTGAATAGAGGTACGGCAAATACGGGAATGGATGATGTGGGGGGGGGGGGGGGGGGGACATGACAACAAACTCAAAACAAAAACTTGTACTCATGAGTCAGAACTAGATGTTTGTATCTGGACAAACAACGCTCTCTAGTGGTTAGAAGTGGCAGTGCAACTAAGAACGGAAACGCGACTGGCGATGTTGCTACAATTCCCTTGAAAAAGTACCTTAGTTACTGATGACGTGCTTTAAAAACTAACTTTGTCACTTTACTGATGACTTTTTTTGTCTTTTAAAAGGAACTGAGGTCGATTACGCGTTCGTTTCATGAATAATTCATCCAGCCTCTAATAAATCAAACCGCGCGTTATCAACCTGGAGGTTGCCGAGGCACTTCATCATTCAAAAGAGGTGACGCCGCCCTACCTCCGGCGATGGCGGTCTTCTTGCCCACGGTCACAGTGACGGCGGTGGTCGCGATCACAATCCTCCCGGCTGGAAGAAGAGTGGCACACGATGAGCGAGCGAAATTGTCAATCATGAGATCCAACACACACAAAAAAAAAAACATCAAATAAACGGCACCGGGTTGTTGAATTTCAAGGATGCTTACATGTGTCTGAGACGAAATGTCTTTTTTTTTTATTTTTTTTTAGATGCGTCAACTATGTCAAAATAACTACTAGAGGAGAGGAGTTCGGTATGTGCCCAATGGAGAAGAAACGAGAATTTTGGGATGATGAAACAGAAAAAAAAGGATGCTGGTGAATGGTTGAGGACACTCAAGCGGCAGCATGCCAAGTAACAGTTTTCCTCTACCCTCCTCCTCCCCCTGTATTCCCCCTCCCTGCTCCGCTTGCTGCTCCTCCTCCTCTGCGCTCAAGGCGGCGCTATAGTCCGCCTCATAGTCCCTAAACACATCTGAACACAACAAACATGTGACGACATCCGGGTTCGAGACTCTCCTACATCAATGGGGGTTAAGGGTTAGTACGATGTGCTCCGAAGTGCATTTTAGAAAACGTGTTCAGAACGTGAACGATGGAAATCTACCTCTGGTATCCTGTCGGGGCATGTAGTAGAGGAACTTTCCGGCAGGGTACTCGGCCGCCCTGCGGAACCACAGTGGGAAGTGGTCCAGGGTGAAAATGTTCTCCTTGTCCGTGGATGTCAGGAACGACCTGGAAGTGGCGCGACAAAGAGAAAAATGGCGTCGCTCTTACTGTCCGCAAGGGGGTAATCTTGCACGTGTTATATGATTTCTCACATGCCAACTCGTTTTTCGATGCCAGTGTAACGCTGGAATCTCATCAGGCCGGAGCGCGTGCCCAGGAAAGCCGTTTCTATGCCATCATCCATACTGTGAGGCAGAAAGGCAAATTGTCACTCGTTTCGCTTTTAATCCAATGAACGTTGAAGGCTGCGCTCGGAGGTGATTATTCACCCAGATGGGTTGAGCATAAGGGCAGTCCAGTAAGCTTCCATGGGAGCCGTCACCACGGCGTCAAACAGGGTTTGCTGTATGAGCTGCACGTCACCTGCAGAAGGAATAAAAACGCAATTTGACTTTGTTCCCACGATGCGCTGCGGAAGCCGAGCAACCAAATCCAGACTAACATTCAAGATCCGGTTCTTTGCCTGTCAGGTACCGAACCACGGCCTGGAGCTGGCTCAGTTTACGATGCGCTGGGTCGATGTCGGTCTCGCAGTAGGTCCTGCAAAGGTTGTGGATGGTGTTCAAATGAGCAGTAACAATTTTTTTTTTAATCAGATAAAATCAGTCTGACTCACCATTCACTGGCTATGGTCAAATCGGGAGCCAACAAATCATGAAGGCCTGGGGAAGAATACAACATCGAGTATGAACTTGTGTCGAAACAGAGAGGAAGTGCCGAAAAACAGACCCACCTTCTTCAACAGAGACATTTCCAATGAATATATACTGCCCATGTCCTCTTGTCAGCACTATACCAAGACTAATAGACCGCAAGACAAATACATGCGATTGAGTGCAAAACAAATGCTGAAATATTTAGAGAACTGCTTGCGAAAAAAAAAGGAAAAAAAACCTAAAAGGTGTCTCGTTGATGCTGGTGAAGAAGTAATCATTCTTGAGGAACATCACTCGTTTCTGTTGAGAGCCAGAATTAAAAAAAAAAAGTTGTTGAGGACTACAGTGATTTGGCAAAGCCAATTAAGCGGGACACAGCCCCGCCTAGTGGCGACATAGGTCAATGACAGCTTCATTGTACTCACTCCCTTATCCACTGAGGTCCTCGAATCTAAGGACAAGGTACCGGTTTCTCCTTTGACCATGGCCGTCCTGAGCTGAGATATCACAATTATGATGTAACCTGAACGAGGAAGACGAAAAATTCTAAACGTTTGAACGCGCGCGGCTCACCTTCTCCTCAGTGTCTTCCCATTCCACCTCGGACAAGTCGACGCTGTTGTAATTGGGTTTGGGCTTCAGCTTTTTCCCTTCCTTGTACTACCACATGTAGACGGATTGTTCAGTTGAACTGTTTTCTAAATCCATTAACGTTTGGGTGTTGTTGTTTTTTTTTTTTTACCAGAGGACGGAGATCCGGATGAGACAAAATGTAGCCGTTGTTTGTGATGAGGTAGGCATAACCGTGGACACCCAGCTGAAGAGATAAGATTGAGACAAATCAATCCAGTGTCATTGTTGAAATAAAAGAAGAAGTGTGTATAAATGAGGGCGATTTAACCTTGTATCTTGGAGCTAATCTCATCAATTCTTTCAGGGCCACGTCGGTTCCGACAACGCCAAGCAAAATTCCATGAGACAGCTACCAAAAAAAAAATAATTGTCGTTAGTCACACATTGTAGCGTTTGATAAAGCTTTTTTAAATTCTTAAAATTGGAAAGAATAATCCTTACCGTCTCTTTTTTCTTGCTGAAAACGGGCATTGCAACTGACGTCATCAGAAGCAAACTCTGGGCTTGACTGTTGAACAGCTGTGAAAGTGACAAAGATCAACTAAGCACGAGCTAAATTAAGAAACCAATACTTTGACATTTCTTCAAAGTTGACCAAAGTGAAAAAAAATTAGCAATGTTATATTTTTTTTCGTGGGGGGGGGGGGGTGGGAATAAAACGTGAAGAGTAAACTAAAAACAAGGTAGCTTGAGATGGACTAGCACTAGCTACTAGCTACTACCCAAAAAGTCGTGCTATGCTAATGTTAGCAATTTCACACTTAATATTGAAGCATGTTTGATTACCTCTTTAGTGGAAGGTAACTGGGGTGAAAACATTTGTGGGAAAATGGCGTTAAATGGCTTCTAAAAAAAATCTTTTGGCAAATTCCCCTTTGTCGTGACATTCGAAAGTGCTACTGCTAAAAAAAAATATGACGTACCACACTGTCCATGTAGGCTTCCGTCCAGATGATGTCATGGTCATGGTTGATGACCATGGGTCGGCTGAGAACGTGCAGGTACTCCATGACGTTTTCTTGGACGTCAGCCAGTGTGGAAATATGTGTGTAATAGCCTGCAATGTTCACATTCAGCTGGAATATTTATTTGATTTTTTTTTTTTTGGTTTTGGCAACATGTTCCGTGTGTTCAATGCACTAATCAGACATCAGAACGAAAATAATCCCCAAAAGGCTGAGCTGTTCTTGGCTTATTCCAATGAAACACAATGACGTCAATTAGATACCTGCGGTGATGTTGATAAGAGCTTGAGGTTTTTTTTTTGTTTGTTTGTTTTGTTGGTAATTTTTTTTTTTTTGTGGTTATTTTTCATTCTTTATTTTTTTGGAAGCACTGACAGCATCCGATGGTGACACAAACTGCCAGCAAGGAATAAAGTGGTTATTTCCCATGTAATCCACAAGAGGGCAGCAAAGGGTTCACTACTTTCTCACCCCCAATTTTATACTGTCAAAATTTTAAGAATAAATTTGTCGTATTATCAGACTATCATATTAAACATTGAGATTCAATAAGGGGGAGTTTTTTTATTGTCGGACAACAAAATATTACATTGTTACGTTTTCCGAGTGGCCTTAATAGAATTCACCTTTCAGATCATTCGTTAATTTCCCCTTACCCTTATTATTGCAGGCAATCCATTTGACATTTTCAGCAAATGTCATTTCACGTCCGATGAGATATGTGAAGACTCGAACCTGTGCGGGTGACGGTGAGTTGCAAGCAGAAGCATGTCAACAGCAATTTTCACAATCCTACGACGCTCCGTTGTACTACTGGTGCGCTTGTGGCGTGCGTCATACCCGCCTTTCCGGCCAGTTGAACTCTTCAAAAACATCCTGGAAGTCCTCCATAGCGCCGTCTGTAATCAGCATGATGGCCTGGTTGCACAGACTGCCCTGACCCACCGCCGCAGCCTGACGACACGGGCGCCATACGCGGTTTTTCCTCTTCAAATTCATGCGTTTCAAACAACCGCCGTCTGTCACCGACGTGCGCCAAACCTCGTTGAGGATCTTGAACGACTCTTTCATCGCTTTCTTCACTTTGCCTTCTCCTTTGACGTGCAGCCCGTCCATCAGGAGTTTGAAGTGCTGCGCGGCGGACACCAAAAGTCAACTTTGCATTGTGGGTCGTGAAAAAAAAATTGGAGGTGAAACAGAAAGCGTGTTTGTGTGTGACCGTAGGGAGCGGGGGGGGGGGGGGGGGGGGGCACGGGAGGGATTAGCGCGGCTCCCTGGCACACTGACTAATTACAACATGGCCACTACAACACTACTACAGATAATCTGGATTAAATACACTGTCCAACCCAAAATACAGGAGATTTGCAAGCAACATTTTTTTTTGGGGGGGGGGGGGGTGACTGAAAATTCCTACACATCTATACAATCATTTCCAAACTCCAGAAAATGTGCGTGAGCTGCCATTTAAGTACGTCGAGCAACATCTGGAAGCCCCTTTTTTTTTCATGGCATTCGGCCAATCACGCGTCGGCCTGGCCGGTCATGTGACGCGCTTCAAATTGTCAGCAGCCCCTCGACCTCACCTGATCTCTTATGCTGTTTATACTTGGCACTAGAAAAGTAGGGCACGCACGCACACACACACACACACACACGTATGGTCGGGCTTTGTGGAATAATAACAAGAGAGCAGAGGAGCAGAACAACAATGCGATGAGCTGTAGCGGCGAAGTCCGAGTAATCAAAAAAAAAAAGGATCATGCCAGACAGGAAGTTCAAACAACAGCTTGCTAAGTCGAGCGATGAGCCGTGTGTGCGCTTTTCCTCCTTACCTCTCTGTTATCCAGATCGGCTTGGACCAGAATTCCCTTGAAACAGGGTTCCAAGTATCGAACGTAGTCGCTGTACTAAAAGGGAAGCAAAAAAAAAAATGGCGGTTAATTTTGTCGTAACCTAATTGTATTAAAATAATAATAACGTACAGCGATGATGTTGACAAAGTCATTCTCTCCCAGCGTGTCCAGGATTGTGTTGACGGTGTGCTTGGCGATGGTGAGCCGGAGCCCCTTCATGCTGCCGCTCACGTCCACCACAATGACGACGTCTTTCGGGGAGGTGGCCGCTTGGATATACCTGAAGGAGGAAATCCAAAGACTCATCCGGTTTAATTACGAACTCGCGAATGAGATTCTTCCTCCCATTCGCCGGGGCAGCTGCTGCCACAGGCAACTTTCCAGACCCCATAATCTGTTTGTTTGACTTCCCATTTCCTGGAGGTTGTGTCCGAGGGACCAGACGGCGTTCCTGGAACTGATTTGATTTTCTCTTACGGGTCACGGACTGCGCGGGTCAATCAGATTTGAACTACGGGGGCTACTGTACGCGATTTGCTGTTGCTTTGTGTCGTCGCGGTTGTATTTTCCGACATCAAGTCGACATTGTGGTCGTCTGCCAGCAAGATTAAAAACTAAAGCCTCACCAGTTCCTGTTCCTGCAATCGAACGTGACGACCCCGTTCTCGTCCGGGGTCCACTGGATCCCTGGGGATCGGAAAAGAGAGCAAAGCCGTCAGCAAACTTGCCGTTTGGTCAGACAACTGGCGTCGGACAGATTGATCGGCGAAATTGAGGGAGGGAT
Organism: Hippocampus zosterae; assembly: GCF_025434085.1. Classification (NCBI taxonomy): domain Eukaryota; kingdom Metazoa; phylum Chordata; class Actinopteri; order Syngnathiformes; family Syngnathidae; genus Hippocampus; species Hippocampus zosterae. The sequence goes on from NC_067471.1 coordinate 6,059,797, forward strand.
GGATGAGGAGGCGCGTGCCGCACATGTTAATTACATGCTAATTACATGTTAATTACATTCACCCGTGCTGAATCATCACCGGGCGTCCTACAATTGCTCGGGTTCTGCGTTTCAAAATCTAATTAGGCCCAAATAAATAACTAAATAAATACAAAAGTGTTGCGCCGTACCCGGGTACAGTCTGAAGAAACCCGAGGAGCTGCCAAAGTACTGCCAGGTGAGGGTCGGGTCCTTCTGGAAGTTGTCCATGAAGACGTCGTTGAGCGCCTCCGACATGTATGCGCCGTTGAGGATATCTGTATCTAGAATTTAAAAAAAAAAGAATATGAGATTCTGAATTTGTGCGACTCGTGCGCCTGCAGGCGGGGGTGGGGGGGGCTTCACCTCTGTTGTAGACGTTGGTGGGCACTTGGATGTTACTCTGCTGCGTGTTGACGGGCAGTTTGCTGAAGTGTTCGTTCTTCTCCAGCGGGAAGTCCCCTCCGAGCGGCAGCGGGTTGCCGTCCTCGTCCACCGTGTTGATCAGCATCGAGTTGTAGTATTCAAACTTCGGAAAGGTCACCTCAAGGTCATTTGGGAACCGTCCACATCCAGACGAACGGCACGGTCGATTTACCTCCAGTGTGTCGTTGTACTCGTGATAAAGATCAGCATCCTCGGCCGCTTCCGCTAACCTCTAACACCCCGCGCCCCCACCCCCCACAAAAAAAATGAAAAGGGTTAAATGTCACATCAAAAGAACATTTTTCCGTACTTTTCCAATACCTTCACGGATTTCATCTTCCTCCCAAGCATCTTCTCCATCTCCTCCGCAAACGTCTTGACCAGCTCCTCGCCGTCGACCTCCTCCATCTTCAACGCGCCCTCCACGTCCTTATATTTCTTTACGGCATGCGAAAGGCAAGAAAAAAATTACGATGGTGCAAAAAAAAAAAAAAAGAAAAAATTTTTTTTAGTGTCGTCTTACTTTTTGCAGTAATTCCGCTCCGGAGTATTTGGCGGAGAGGGACGCAATCTCTTTGCCGAATGATTCGGCCCACTTCTGCACGCTGAGCGCAAAGCAAAAGACACGAGGCACAAAATGTTTAAAAAAAAAAAAAAAAAAAGGTGGCGCGGATTGTCGATTTTTCAGTATCAAAGGTCGTGACCTTTTCGTGTCCGGGGTCACGCTTCAGCGACAGATTAAAAGGGATTACCGTTGAAGGTGACGGTCAACAGTCAGGTTGGCGATTTATTTGCTGCTCAGTCATGTTATTTTTGGGTTTTTTTTCTTAGAGGGGGGGGGGGATATGGTAATTCTGGCAAACAAATCCTGCGCGTGAGGACCAGACAGGATGCGACAGATGGTTGGACCAATGGGGAGTCGCCCCACACGCCGCGGCGCTAAAGTTTGTCACCGCTCGGACCCGCTGGCGTCATTTCATGATGATGATGTGTTTTTTTTTTTTACCATTCAAATGCGAGAATTATTTGAGTAAAAATAGCGCAGCCAATTTAGGATGCGGGGAGTTGATTTTAAAAACCCGAAAGACTTCGATTTAAATCACAATGATATATAATATATGTATAATTTCCGTTTCGAATATTCTGAATCTCTCGTGAGGGCGAATGACGGAAAGAAAATATGATTGTTACGAAGTAGGCCAGTTTGAGTGAGGTGATGGCTACTCACATCTCCGGCGAGATCTTCATCTGGCCGTCGACCGTCAGCCACAGCGAGCAGCACAGGATAATCCACGGGAGCATCGTCAGCCTCAGCCGCTGTCCGACATCGCCGGCGTTTGCCTCCATCTCTGAAGACACGAAAAAAAAAAAACTCGGCAGGTAACTCGAAAACTTCTTTTTCTCGGCGAGTGACCAAATACGAAAGTTGACAACTTGCCTTCTTGGAAGAAGCCTTCTCTACAAAACAGCTTGGATCCAAAACATCACTTCCGCTCAAATCCGGAGAGCCTTAACAGGCGCGACGAACACAAAACGATCCAAGGTGGGACACGCAGATGGCCGCCAAAAAGGTCCCAAACCTTCTCGGGAGCTGCAAAAGAGACATCTGTGACATCATCGCCCCCCCCTCCAAAAAAAAAAACTCCATATGAATGAAAAACAAAATCCCATAATATTCTCGATGAGGTCACATCTCAACACACAACTCTTCACATCATTCCATCACTTTTCTGTTCTCTTCTTCCATAAACAAGATTTCTTTTTTTTTTAACCCCACATCCTGATGAGGTCCAAAAATCAATGAGCAAGAGAAATGAAAACAGTCTGGGATGGAGTGATGGAGGGATGGAGGGAGGACTGTTGGGACTTCCTCTCTCTTGCTCCTCACGACCAGTTTATACCATAATCCAGGCAGGATTAAACCCCTCCTCCCTCAATCCATGCCCCCCCCCTCCTCACTGTCTCACTCTTAACACGATCTCTCATTTCTTCCTGCCTTTCCCCCCCTCACTTCCATCTCATTCCCCGATTTGGAATTGGCCGTTGAAGATTGAAATAAATAGAGGAGATGGTGGCATTTTACACTTTATGGCTGCTGTGGATTATTTTCAAATCGTACACGGGTTTTAGGAGTGTTCCATCTTGTACTTTGTGGAGGTTTAACAGATACGAACGTGGAATTTAAACAGACAGGGACGCCTAGTGACCGCATCCGGTACTGCAGCGTGAATCCGAAATCATCCAAACACAAACAATACAAAATCTAAACAAACCAAGCCCCAACTTGTAAGGAAAGTGCTAAAAAAACATTAATTTAAGAGGCGGGTATTACGCACATGCGTCTAACATCTGTTGGCAAAGGCGCGACAAGAATACATGGCCAAGCACAAAGCAATAATGCTGCAGAAAGTGCAGAGGGTTTAGATTAATAACACTTAAAAGACCGCGCGCACTCTCACGCGGAAATGTACACACAAGCCATGTGGAACAGCTGTGGTGTTTTCCTCCTCCCCCACTGACCCAAATCTCTCACGGCGCAGATGAACTCTTTCCTCCTTCTTTCGACACAAAAATACGATTTTTATCAATACGGTATAATTAACCACACCGGCGAAATTATCCCCCTTCCCCCAAATAGAGCATTTTAAATTCATGATTTACGCAAAGCTTTCTGTAATTGAATTCAATAATATATACATATAATGCCATGTTATCTTGATCGAAATTCAATTTTATATAAATAGTTCAATGTTTAATCTTCAATTCGGTCAACGAATTCGCTGATTGGCAGAGGGTGGTCATGTGACGCAAGTGACGTTTCCTATTGCGTCACCGGTCCCCTCCACCGACCAATGCCTTTCACCTTCCGTTTCCACTCGACTCAAATCAAGATTTTACGGTTGCGCGACATCTTAGACGGTATTTCCTCTCTATATACTTCATTAATCTTTTGCGGCTTGCTATATAAACGCGCTGACAGCTAGCAGTCGCACGGTCGTGCGACGACGAGCTTAATGTTTACTTGCTAGCTGTTGCGTTCACAGTTCAGGTAAAATGTACGACGCTTGCCTTTCTCTGTCGTGATATACGGAAAGTAATGCTGCTTGAGCTCATTACTGAACTCGAGAGTGTTGTAAGCTTTGTGCTAACATGTACTAATGCCCTCCATATTTTGAAACCTTGCATTTGACACATTTCAATGTATAAAGGTCACCGATACCGGTCGCACAGGAAAAGCAGCGCATGTGATCTATTTATAAACAGATTCGTCCTTTGCCGAGTGTCGAATCTGCGCGTTTGTTTTTTTTTTGTTGTGGCTGCTTCTGGCCAGAATGGCAGCCGACCCCTACACACACACACTTATTTGTTTTGGTTCCCCAACCACAGGCCTCCATTGTTGTCTGCGAGAGACGCGCAAACATACACTTGGATAGTGAACGCACCAGCAGTAAAAGAAGGATGCCCCGCATCAAACTGAACGGACCACCAATCCTCTCGGTCAATGTTGGAAAACACTTAAGACATCTTTACGTCCGATTGTCCTTGAAGTAAACATTTACGCTGAGTCGGCATGCACTTCCTGCTTTCCATAACATCCTGCTGAGCTTTTCACTTTCGTTCGTTCGAAAGTTATCATAGCTCGCATGCAAACTACTCCACAGTTACAATGCGCTGCTGTTCTCAACCTTTCCCTCTGCAGTCTCACAGATGGAAAACTTTTCAAGTTTTAGAAAAAAAATAGTTTCAGAGTGAGTTTGTGTCCTTGCCAGATGTCGAGGTGAACCCATGGAACAATCGTCATCTTCAGACAGACGAGCCCCAGAGGAGCGAAAAGGCTTTGCGGAGGTGAAACCAAACGAAGAAACGGGTGTCGGCCATGAGGATGCCGTTGTTCATTTCCGTCGGCAGGATGGTGTCGACCTGAGAGGGGTGGAGGGCATAGTGGCGGGTCCTCATCCTGGAGCCTCGAGGAGGAGCAGCTCGTCCCGTTCCTCCCGCAAGAGCTTCCGGCTGGACTACCGCATGGAGGTCATCAATGTTGTGTAAAAGACGAGTCGGCGAATCAATCAAAGAATGCCAAAATTATTATTATTATTTTTTTGTTATAGGAGGAGGTGACGAGGTCGTGCCGCGACAAACATGGCCGCTTTACTAACCCCTGGCCCACGTGGCGGTTCCCCTCCTACTCCACGCTGCTCCGCTTCCTTTTGCTGGACAAGAACCACAGCAACGTCCCGACGAGTAAAGAGGTGCGGGATCCCTGCTCACCACATCCTGTTCGAGAAAAGCCCCCCACCTTGACGTCAGATTCATCTTTCCAGGCCCTCGACAACGAGTTGCCGGTAGTGGAGCCGTATTTTGTCCAGAACCCGGACCTGTCCCCCTCCGGTCCAGGTCTCAGGGTCACCTGGCTTGGCCACGCCTCGGTTCTGGTGGAAATTGACGGGTTGAACATTCTGACGGATCCCATTTTCAGCCAGAGGGCGTCACCGTTCCAGTTCGTGGGCCCCAAACGCTACAGAGGGCCCCCTTGTAGCGTGCAACAGGTGAAAAATTCCAGTTGTGCTCCATTTTGAAAGTTTACCCCAAAATCCCAATCCCTTGCGCCTTTGTGACCAGCGTGTCATATCTGGGGGGCGGGGGCTTCTTTTCAACCGGTCTCGGTTCTGCAGTTGCCTCGGATTGACGCCGTGGTCATTAGTCATTCCCACTACGATCACCTCGATGCCGGGACGGTGGCCAGCCTCAACGTGCGCTTTGGGGCGGAGCTACGCTGGTAGGTGTGGGGCGCTGTCTCTTTTTTTTTTTTACCTTTACAAGTAATTTTTTAATGTAATTACACTGTAATTACAAATCACATATGTGTAATTACACTTACACATCAGATGTTTTTCCTCAATAATAATACTATAATGTAACTTGTTTCCGGTCATTATTTACCAATACCGAAAGACACTTGGCCGTGCTCCGCAGGTTTGTGCCCCTGGGCTTGATGGACTGGCTGGCCAAAGCGGGCTGCGAGAACGTGATAGAGTTGGACTGGTGGGAGGAGAACTGCGTCCCGGCTCACGACGAAGTCACCTTCGTGTGCACGCCGTCCCAGCACTGGAGCAAACGCTCCGCGGTCGACGACAACAAGGTGTTTTTTAGCTCCTCTTGCATTTCTTTTCGTTTGACGTCAAAACCAATGTCGTCCCATCTTCAGTCGTTATGGGCCAGCTGGAGCGTTTTAGGTCCGGATCACCGCTTCTTCTTCGCCGGTGACACCGGCTACTGCTCGGTCTTCAGGGAGATCGGGCGACGTTTCGGGCCCTTTGACCTGGCGGCGATCCCCATCGGGGCGTACCTGCCGAGGTGATCGCTTCTCTCCGCTCGCTCCGGCAGCATCTTGGCGCTCGACTTCAAATCCGCTTGCGCCTTTTGCAGGGACGTGATGAAAGGGCAGCACGTGGACCCGGAGGAGGCGGTTCAGATCCACATGGACCTTGAGGCCAAACACTCGTTGGCTATCCACTGGGGAACTTTTGCTCTGGCCTATGAGGTACCGGTAATCTAAAACGTCAGGAGAGGCAGTGAGTTTCAAACCGAACCTGTTCTGAAGCGGCTTTTGTCCACTCAGCACTATCTGGAGCCGCCGCGCCGTCTGCAGGAAGCGCTGGAACAAAAAGGCCTGAAACCGGAATCCTTCTTCACCTTGCGGCACGGGGAGTCTCGTCTCCTGACGTCCCCCCGCTGATCCCTGACTTGGCATTTAGCGGTAGCAACATTAGCAAAAACATCTTTGCTGTATGTAAAAAAAATAATAATATCAACTGTTGTTGTGGACATGACACGTTGAAAGCTTAAAAGCAAAAGCTGAGCTGGCTTCAGTTTCTTTTCGGAATTGCGCAACGGCGCGCTTGGGTGGTTGTATTTTAGGTTTGAATGTCATTTTTCATGCTTTGGGGGTCAAAAATTTTCAGGTGGATGTCAAATTAAACGACTTGAATTTGGTTCTCTGGTTCCGTCAGTTGTATGAATGGGCGGGTATAGAAATGGCCACTGGGTGGCAGTGCAGTGCAGCTTTAGACATGAGGCGATGCGGGTATAGAAATGGCCACTGGGTGGCAGTGCAGTGTAGCTTTAGACATGAGGTGGGGGAAAAAAAACATCTTCACCCGCAAGATAATCAATACTGATGACTTTAATTAGACAAAAGGAGCCGGGGCTTGACCTCCACTTTATGCCAATCAATCAGCAAGTAATCCAAAATGCAAATTGATTGGCTTCATTCAGGTTGGCTTAAATTAGCATGACTGCCAGTGAGGTTGAGCCATGATTCCGAAAATAGTTCCGTAACGATAATGTCAACCACAACTTCAATCTTCCTTCTAAATCATCTTTTTAAAAATAAAATAAAAGATGTCCTCAAGTCACCTGTCGGGCCACGTTCTGTCTGCTGCAGCTGCATGTTGCACCTCCAGATTGAGCTTGTGAGAAGTCCAGAAAAATGCCGTCGGGGGCGGAGCCGTGATCCACGCTCATCTCCGGACTGGACGACGGGCTGGGATTGGAGCTGATGTCTCGGGCCAGAATCCTAGGGGTGTCGGACACCAGAGATCTCGGGATCTTGGGGTTCTGGCTTGAGGTACCTGTCAAAAGGACTGGATTAGTCCCGATAAGCGTCACCCCAAAATTGCACTTGTGTCATCCTAACCCGAGTGCTCAGCGCTGGACTCTCCCACTGCGGCGCTGTCCTCCACGCAGGACGTCATCTCCGACACGGAGTGGCGCCGGATCCCGACGCCGCCTCCCGCGGACGAATCCGTCTCGTACTCCACCACGGGGGTCAATATGGGAACGTTGTAGCTCTTGGAACGTACCACTGGGTTCTTGACTGCGGGGGGGTTGGACGGCCAGGAGCGCTGCGGACGATCCTCTGCTAAGGAAAATGGGAAACAACTTCATCGGGATTTTTTTTTTTAATAAAGGCGTTCTTTTTGTCAACCACACACCTAACACACATGAGGAACAGCGCTGACTTGAGGAACCGTCTCGGGAATATAACCCTTGGGTCCCCAGGTAAGGAGAGACCACCTTTTGGATGAGACCCTCCAGACGCAAGTAGTCATTTGTGACACCTTTGGACTCGTGGACACCCTGCAGAAAACAAAAAAAAATTTTAACAATTGTTTTTTTGTTTTTTTTCTCAAACTCGTCCCATCCGACTATTTTGAGGTCGATTTTTTGATTTTGATGATGCTGATGGTTCAGCCGCAACTTCCGTTTGCTCAAGCTGCCTCAGAGGTCATGGGAAGATGGCCGCGCTCACGCCGAGATGACTTCCTGTGAGACCGCTCTTACGCCACAGATTGCGTTTGTCGACCATGTGTGTGTGTGTGTGTGTGTGTGTGTGTGTGTGTGTGTGTGTGTGTGTGTGTGTGTGTGTGTGTGTGTGTTGACCTGAAGAATGAGCAGCATCTGTATGATGGAGGGCGGCACCCGAGCCCGGGGCCGCGACAGAGCTTCCTCCAGCTTCAGGTTGAGGGCGATGATATTCCGGAAGTGCAGCAACGCCATCTGACGCACCGACGGCTCCTTTCCCTAACAAGTAGAAAAAGTCAGCACACCCCCCTGTTCAAAACGTGCCGGCGCTGGGGTTGCGGTGTCTCACCTGCACTGGACAGAAGATGGCCTGCAGCATGGACAGAACATCGCAGAAGAAAAAGTCCCAGGTGTCAGCCAGGGAGTCCAACAGCTTCTGGCCTGTCATGACCGACAAAACATCGTCAGCGATAAACGTGGCTTCCCGCGGATTTTCAACACGCTACGAAAAGGTCGCGCGCTAGCCATAACAGAGGCAACGGCGCACCCATCATATCGCGGCGTTAGCGTTAACTCAACATCAAAGGAGTCAATTATTACTTTCACCCCCACGGCGCCGAGATAAAAGTCGGACCGCTCGGCGGCGGTTTGCGACGTGAGGCAATAAAGCGAGTTAATCGAAAACTGGAGTTATGCGAGTTTCTGGGTGCTTGTTTGGGTAATGTTTTACCTTCATAAAAGCGAATCTTGTCGCGCAGTATCACCATGCCTTTGGTGAGCAACTGATTTTGGAGGTACTCTGTGAAGAAGGAGCCCAGCTCGGTCTTCAGCAGCTGCCTGTAAAAAGTGGACGGACACACACACACACACAATAATACGGCCATTTTCACTTGTGTGTGTAGTAATCAGTGCTGAGCAGGCAGCACTGTTTGAACAGCAGCAGATTCAGGAAATGACAAGCTCAAAAGCCGCAGCAACGACTGAGTGCTCATCACTGACAACACCGTTCTGGTGTGAAAATGTGGATACACACACACACACACGCACACACACACACACACACACACACACACAGGCAACCAAAGTACTGCAACGTATTTATCACTTGTCTTGCTGCCGTCTTGTGGACAAGAATGGTACTGCAACTACGATGGTCAAAAACAGTTTCGAGCCAGAACAAAACACTCATTTCTCATTATTAAATATATACATACGCACAAACACACAAAAAAAGCAGCACACCTGACACCTTCGTTCAGAGTGAAAAGCTCATTTTCTCCTAAATCCTTCTTCTGGAACACCGAGATGACTGCGTTGTGGATGCTGAAGAGACAAAATAAAAAAAACAAATGAGCGTTTTAGGGTTTTTTTTTTTTGGTGGCTTTGTAGTTGTGTTGCTAAATCAGGCTCGGCTATCTTAAAGTCGTACATGCCGGATTGATAATAAAAGAGCGCAGAAGAAAAGAGATGGAGTGATGAAAAGAGCCAGAGTGCGGTGATGCTTTGGTTCAGTGGCGTTTCTTTTCAACGGCGGCACACAAAAACGGCTTTTTTCCCAAGCGACGCGCTCCGGGCGTGCGAGGCGAGAGTCTGAAAAGAGATCGGGTTGAAAAGACGGAGTGGCACTCGCGACCTGTTCCAAGTGGCGTTGGCTCCCGCTCTCCTCTGCTGGGTCCCCTTGTCCCTGGTACCGTCGTCCACCAGCGCCACCTTCTCCACGCCTCCTCCTGACGGCGTCTTGGCCTGCGAGAGGTCCGTCAAGCTGGAGGACGAGCCGCTGGCCAGCTTCAACCGGTTGTGGAGATTCCTCGAAATCCAGAAAGGATGAAAAAGACAAATAGATGATCGGTACGGCCAAGGATATAAAATGAAGCTTAAAAAAAGTTAACTCTTAACTCTTCTGCTTTCTCCCCATGCACCCGCAGCGCAACAACAAGGCGCTCTAAAGTAGCCGGGGCACCTCAAATCACAGACTAACATCCAATGCCGATTGTCATGTCAGACTAAAAAAAATAAAAAATAAATCTCACTCTTCCGTCTTTTTGTCAGGTGTGTGCACTCACGCCAGACAACGTGGCGTTCTAAATCAGCCGCGCAAGTGGATTACCTCAAGGGGAAGAAGTATTTTTGGGATGTGCATGTTGGCGCTCATGTTCTTTTAGAACATCGGAGGGGCAAATCATGCCGGGGTCGAGGTGCGTCATCCCCTTGTAAGCCCCCCGCCCCCCCCCCCCCACCCCCTAAAAAAGCAATTATCTTCAAACATGCACACTATATATAATTTTAAAAATCACTTTAAATTGTCTTTACGTGTGTTTATTATTGTGTGCAGTAGAGGGAAGAACCTCTCTCTCCTCCCCGCCTGGCCGTTTTCCCTTTAACAGGCGGTGGCGGTCAGCGGCCATGTGAGCTTTTTGTGCCGGGCCCGACAAAGGAAGCCTTTGAGGATCAAGTGCAGCCAAGATGCAGGGAAGAATTTCAACGTAACACAAATGTCCCTTTTTTTTTTTGGCTGCTGTGCGTAGCGAAGCAAGCTGTGTCGGATCACAACAAACGGATTGCTCATCGCTCTAGCGATGGCGAGATAGGACACTTGCGGTGTTAAGCCCAAAATTAAAAGTTGGAACCTGTTTCGTTTGAGGGAATTTGTTAGGGTCTAATTAGTAAACAAAGGAGGATGATGGGTATTTTTTTTTCATGAATGAAAAGCACCGATGAGGTCACTGAGGAATGCGTGTGTACAAACAAGGACACAGCGAAGCATGTGGTCCCTCTGGAGTCGAGCGTGACAATTTCATTTGTTTTTGACCCCTTTAACTCGAAACAATGGTCCACCTGCACAAATTGGAATGCTTGGTGAAGTTTGCAAGTCTGTAAATCTGCATCAATATTTATTGATACTAGATCATGGTCGAGTGCGATACAGTGAGGTTGCCCAGGATGGTAAAGTCAAGCACGTGCGTACCTGTGTGAGAACAATGCCAACATAGTTCTTACCTCCGAAACGAGCCCTCCCGTTCCATGTTCGAGTCTGCAGCGCCTCAGGGAAGACAAAAGCACAGTGGGCGACCACTCAGCATCTGAACACAGGAATACAAAGTATGTGAGCTACCCGCTAACATAAACTGGGTCAGAAACTTACTTTTAGGTTTATGAAATGAAGCCATTATTATACGCACAATAATCATACACACGTTAGATTTTTTTTGCTCACCCCCCCCACTCAGCAAAACCAAAAAGTACATTCTTCCAAAATATCACAAAATCAGTTTAAAACAAAACAAATTCAGTTTAAAAATACACTGCACATGACCAAATCAACTAACAAAGGCATCTTAGTAGCACCCCCCCCCCACTTTAATAACTAAAAATAATCATTAGGAAACGTATTGTGGTAAAAACAAATCATTGCATAAAAGTTAATTCTGAACATATCACCTGCACGTAGAATTCATTGAAATTCCACGAGCTTGAACATTCAACACATTCTCGTCGACCCACTTACTTTTCCATAAGTCCTCGCCTCTTGTTTTTTTTTAAATCCACAAATCACGTTTAATCGGTGATAAAGTTACCAGTTACGCGACGAGCTTTTCCTTCCATCAAAAAAAGTACGCCCGTCATTGCCTGTGCGTGCGGGACACGGAGGAGGGAGGGGCGGGTGAGCGGAACCCGGAAGAGAGGGTGTTGGAAACGCTTAGTAGGCGTGGCTTCGCTGGAATCGCGTGTTCAAAGGTGTTTAAAATAATGAAATAGGTAGACAATAATAATATAATAATACATTTATTTATATATGAATATATATATATATATAGGAATATCGGATATCGGTGAAATGTAGGCAATTTTACAAGTGACTGCTTAATAGTAGCACAGTCTACCGTTGATGGCTAAATGTGAGTGTCGAAAGTGCACATAACCATAAAACAACCGCACCCGTACGGTTGCAGCGGTTTCCCTCATGATATGGCCTGGATGTGCCTAAGTAGGTGTAAAAGACCGGAGCTCAAGATAAACACAGTAAATGTACACAAAACAAAAATGTGACTTGATGGCATGCGGGTGAGTGAAGGACACTCACCAGTTGCCTTGTCCACTCCACGGCCTCGCGAAAAACCGCAGAATCCTCACGTCAACTTCCCACAAACGTCTGAATTGAATGAAAGCGTATTAAATTGTGCTTACAACGGCCCGCTTAGGCTCATGACTGAGACAATAAGGGACAGAAAACATGAAAGAAAAATCTAGGTCGAATTAACAATGCAAGACTTTGTAAAAGTATTTCTAGATTCGTACAGTGAACTGAGGTCATACAGAACATTCTCAGCCCTTTTCAAAAGATAGCGTGTGAGTATGGACGTTCAACTTCTTTTTTTTCCAAATGATTATTATAAACCTCACCGCAGTGGAATTGTATTCATTTTATTCCAAAGTGAAATAGAGACATATTTACAATATTTGAATTCTACTGAAGTGTCTACTGTAAAACATTTTAATTTGGTGTTCTGACGCACAACAATTGTGTCCTCAGATCAAAACAGAACGGCAACAGAACGCACAGAAATGACACAGCACGTAAAACCAGTGATTGTCATTTCAGCAAGTCTTGCTGCCGTCTTGTGGACAAGAATAGTACTGCAACTATGATGGTCAAAAACAGTGTTTCGAGCCAGAACACAACACTTATTTCTTATGATTAAATATATACATACCCGTGCACACAAACGCGCGCGTGCGTGCGCACACACACACACGCAGGCACCCACAGTACTACAACGTATTTATCACTTGTCTTGCTGCCGTCTTGTGGACAAGAATGGTACTGCAACTACGATGGTCAAAAACAGTTTCGATCCAGAACAAAACACTCATTTCTCATTATTAAATATAAACATACGCACGCACACACAGTAGTACAACGTATTTATCACTTGTCTTGCTGCCATCTTGTGGACAGGAATGGTACTGCAAATACGATGGTCAAGAACAGTGTTTCGAGCCAGAACAAAAAATTCTCATTAAATACACACACACACACACACACACATAAATGTCACTCCATAGTTAACCCGTAATTATTAACCTTCTGCTCTTGAGAGAAAGAAAACATTTTAAGTTGGTTTTCTGATGCTCAACAATTGTGTACTCAGAACAATCCAAGTCAACTGTATTTATAGAGCACTTTCAAACAGCCATCGCTGAATACAAAGTGCTGTACATGGAGCAATTTAACATGCACAATAAACAGTAAGACAAATCGGTATCAAAACAGAACGCACAGAAATGACACAGCACGTAAATACTAGTGATTGTCATTTCAGCAAGTCTAGCTGCCGTCTTGTGGACAAGAATGGTACTGCAACTACGATGGTCAAAAACAATGTATTGAGCTAGAACAAAACACTTATTTCTCATTATTAAATATATACCTATGGACACACACATGCACACGCGCACACACAGTAGTACAACGTATTTATCACTTGTCTTGCTGCCGTCTTGTGGACAAGAATGGTACTGCAACTACGATGGTCAAAAACAGTGTTTCGAGGCAGAACAAAATACTTTCTCATTATTAAATATATACATACACATACGCGCGCGCACACACACAATAGTACAACGTATTTACCACTCGTCTTGTTGCCGTCTTGTGGACAAGAATGGTGCTGCAACTACGATGGTCAAAAACTGTTTTGAGGCAGAACAAAACATTCTCATGATTAAATACACACACACACCCGCACACAAATGTCACTGCATAGTTAACCCGTAATTATTAACCTTCTGCTCTCGAGAGAAAGAAAACATTTTAATTTGATGTTCTGATGCTCAACAATTGCGTCCTTAGATCAAAACAGAACGCACAGAAATGACACAGCACGTAAAAACCAGTGATTGTCATTTCGGCAACTTTTATTTATTAAGTCTTTACAAATAAAGTAACAAATGTCATTGTATCTGTTTTAATATCAAGCATGAACACTCTTCTACTTTAGTGCAAAACATTCTGTTCAAGGCTGCCGATGACACCAACCGATTTATCAAATAGAGAAAAGAAACCACTGAGTTAGGTGCTGCTACACACATTAAAACAGCAGATAAAACAAGTGAGGATTTTTGTTTGTTCGTTTGTTTTTAAGTCAACATGAACTTCAGTGATTGCGAATATGTTTCTGTGCTCGAGACTGAACGTGACACAGCTGGAGAAAAGGACTTGACCACCTCTACAGCGAGAAAAAAATGAGTCCTGCGATGGCACACCAACAGAATTTGCCCCCTAACTATGCGCTAAATGCTAATGCTACACCTGTCATCAAGACTTCACCCCACTTTAATAATGCAGGAACATTCACAATACTAACTCGTCCTTTCACAGTTAAAGTCCTCCAGAACAACTTCACAGTCAAGACCACCTGTTGCTACTGAACACTGCAGGTTAAAAGGGGGAGGAAACCGGCTAGAGAATGAACGTATCAAACGCACCAAGAGATTACAACTGCATTGTGGTTGACTCAAAGCAGGGGGTGGTGGAATCTTTTTCTTTTATTTCACATGTATGACAAAGTAGGATCAAAATGGTCTCGCCGGTTTGAAAAAGTGGACACATCCCTTCTCCAATGCCATTTTTTAAAATTGCCATGAAGAACCGAGATTTAGCATCAATGTGTCATAACCTTGTTTCTCCTTTCAGCTTTTAAAAAGTAAAAATGTGGTTGGGCAACTCAAGAACAGCCGACAAGAGCAGCTGAAATTGATTCGGAATGAATCAGAGGCACTTTCAATGGGCGGCAGACGAGTGCTGTCTTCCGTTTAGCAATTCGAATAGGGGTGTGTAGACTTTTTATAATCACTGAACATTACAAATCTAAGGACGGGGCGTCGCAATTTTTAGGATCGACAGCCTGGTAGTCCAAATGCTGCACTCACCGCTTCATAACGTGTCATCTTGGGTTTCTCAGCGAAAGGCAACATCAAATTATTATTTTTTTGGATCACGTCTAAGTGAGCAATGGCGCATCACAGCATGGACGTAAGTCATAACACACAACCAAGACACAAAACATGGCCTTCGAACAATCTGAACAGACCTCGTCTTGAACGTTTACGTCCTCCCGCGTGGTCTTCGTTCTCCAGTGTTTGAGGGGGAGTGAAGCAAGGCACTAGAAAGCGAATTCAAACTGGTTCTTTGTACATTCACATTCATCTAACAGGGCAAGAGGGGGAGAGTTTAAAGTGTCGGATGTTAAGTACTGTGGAAGAAACAACAACAAAAAAAGTAGCTAGCATTCCATATTTGAACGAAAACATTTGGAGGTCGAAAGGCGGCTGAATCGTTGTCGGTTAAGGCAGAATTTTTGAGAAAAATGGACCCCCCCCAACCCCGCAAAAAAAAAAAGATTGTTGTTATGACTCCTAAAACAAAATAACAATCACAGTGTTGTTTTTACACATCACATGATAATGTGTGCATAGAACAGGTCCGCCCATGTCAGTCGGGGGTTTTTTTTTTTTTTTTAAATAGAACAAGAACCATTCACAACGACATTCAGGAGGAGAAATAATCATCTCCCACCACCCCTCAAAAAAAGTCAACAAAAGAAGCGCGCGCACGTAACGCGAAATAAAACCGAATGGAATCTTGACCCCCAAAAAATTAAAATTAGAAACTATACAAAATCTTATTCTGAAGATTTCTGACTTTTTTTGGTGTTGGCCTCGCTCCGATGTTTTTCGTTTTATTGCTTTGACTCGGGAAGGGGCGGGGGTACCGATCGTGTTCCTATTTGCATCCTTGTGAATGCTAAGAGTGACTCCTCTATTTTGTTGGTTTTATTTTATTTTTTTTAATTCACACATTGCACATGTTCGCTAGAAGAGCGACAAGCAAGAGGTGATGAGCAAAACGGAGGCGCTCATCAGTGTCGTTGTGCTCCCCCCCACGTTTCACCCGAGTGCGCCCGCTCAAACCTCTTTGGCAAACTTCCTCTTGTTCAATCGCGGGAGTCCGGTCGGGCCGCCGTTCCAACGGGCCCTGCGCGAAACCCTACGTGGTCCTCATGTTGGGTCCTCCCGGGTTGCTGACCGACTTGTGCATGAACGCGTGCAGGGGCCCCGGACTGATCTGGCCGCCCCCCGTCGAGGCGGCGTAAGGGCCGAGCGGCTGGGGGGCGCTGACCAGCAGCGGTCCGCCGTGGGCGGCCCCGGACCACTGCGCGGCGTAGGCCGGGGCGGGCACGTACGGGATGAAGTGCGGCGTTGGCGAGGCGGGGGGTTGGCACAGCGAACCCTTGCGGGAGGTAGGCGGGTTGGAGGGGAGGTGGGCGGAAGCGGCGGTGCTGCTCGGGCACAGCTGGCTCGGGGCGGAGAACTTCCTGCCCAGGTTGGCGGATTGCGTCACCTAAAGACGACGAGGCCGTCAAAGAATGATTTCGAGATCAAAAGAGCAGCCCACACTCAACGAGACGGGCCTGAATTATAAATCCCTATATGAGGCTGCCACATATTTTGCTTGGGTTGTTAGCGGAGAGTCCCCCCCCACCCCCTCAATCAAATCATCAGTATTTTTCGAATCGTCGCTTGGGGTACCTCATAGCTGTGTCCTTGTGCTGGGGCCTGCTGCGGGTGTTTGGTGCTCTTCTTACCCTGGGAGTCGAAACAAAACCACCGCTTAGTTCATCTAAATGCACGATTCTCAGCTTTGTTGTGAGACAAAAAAAAAAAAAAAAAAAAGACCTGTGAGAGGTCTCTGGCCCAGTTGTCCACCAGTTTATGGAGATCATCGGTGAACGTCCCTTTGCGCTGGTGAGGGGCCGATACGTTGAGACACTGGGAGCCCCCCTGGCTCTGAGACAAGGGGGTGGAGCCACTCACCGCATTGGTGCTGTTGGTCCCTATGACAAAACGGTGTGACAAAAACAAGAGAGTCAGACGTCGCAATGGTGCTTCGGGATAACTCGGAATTACTTTTTAGTCGGATTACGAAAGGAGGCCAATGTGGAAGTTATTTTGCGGGTGGAGGTTAATTCGGGTACTTCAAGCCTTTTGTCATGCAGACCGCCAGTAACTGAATCAAACGAAAGCGTGAGGATGAATGGAAAGCAGAAGCGGGGGCAAGAAAGAAGAAGAGATAGTTACTACAGAGCTGGTTGCAGGGGCAGACTTTTTTCACCATCTTCCCTGCGCGGCACCCAGAAAGCAAGAATGGAAGGAGCGGGAGAGAGCGGACAGTTAAAACCCGGAAAGCGGATTGAAATTTCCGATCTATGCCACGACATCTGCCTGAGTGAAATCAATGTATCGGAGCCCTCGCCGCAGCTCGTCAACTAAACTCAATACCGGGATTGGCATTCAAGAAACGAAAAAGCGTTACACACAAAGAGCCGAGCATGGCGTACTCAGAAAGCGCGTCCTCCTGCCGCTGGGCTTCAAGGCCAAACGCTCGGAACCCCGGGTGGGCTTTACGCAGGCTGAGTGGGGAGATGAAGAGGCAGGGGGGCGGGTGGCGGTGAAGAGGGAAAGATGAAGAGGACGGGAGATGGGAACAGGGTGCAAGAAAATGAGAGAAAAGACAGTGAGGAAATGTGGAGTCACGACACGCGAGCATGCTTTGCGTGTGCGCAAAGGGGACCGCGGCCCGGGTCTTGATTTTCTCAAGCCTACCTGGGGTGGGAGCGCACAAGCTGCGCGCCGAGAGCGTCACAGAGCTGGGATAGGCCGAGGACAGGATGTCGCCGGAGGGAGCCGCTTTGAGGGGGCGCTCACTACTGCGTTCGCCGCCGCCGGGATCGGCTAATCCTCCCGCCGCTAACTGAGCCGGCTGGCCAGTGCACAGCGCCGGGACGCTCTGGGCCGACGCGGCGCTGCCTGGAAACAGCGGATGGTGGCGGGCGGGCAGGGCGAGCGGAGACAAGGCGGACGTCCAAAACACACACGCAGACAGACACAAAGTGGGGGGGGGGTCAGAAATGTTCAAGCCCGGAGCCTGCGGCAGCACCCGCCCGCGCGCACGTGGAACCAAGCAGAAGCACGAAAACACATACAGTGCGCGGCGTTAAAATCTCGCAATGGCTCGAAACGCGCAGGCAAAAGTAGACGTGGATAGAAAAGGCAACATACCCCCCCTGGTCAAATGCCCGTTTTTTTTTTTTTTAATGGGAGTCACACACCTGCCGCTTTTTGAAATGATGCGTTGAATCGCAAGTGCGCTCACCTGGCTGAAGTGGACTCCTGCTACCGTGTGAGGAGCTGGTTCTGGACGATTTGGCGGATTTGCTCTTGGTGGGTCGCCGCCGCCTGCCAGCCAAGGCGACGACGGGAGGGAGGACTGCGGCTGGAGGAACCTGCGCATGTGAGCAAAGATATCACGTGCTGGAAAAGCTCCATTTTCTGGCGTTTCCACTTCAGTGTCATTTACCTTTCCCAGCCTGGTGAAGAGGCCGTCAATTTCCTCCTTCTGGCGCGAGTGGAGGGCCTGAATCTCACTCAAGTGTCTGGTGGGATAAAAAGAAGAAGGTGAGCTCAAGGCTCGGCGAGCCTCCGCGAGAAGCGCGCGCTCACTTTTCACGCAGGCGGTTGATCTCCCGCTTGAAGTCCTCGTCCTCGTACTCCGAGTCGTTGTCGCTGCTCACGTAGGAGTTGTTGAAGGAGTTGCCGCTGTTCAGACTGGGCAGGGTCACTTTGTGGGGAGCGTCCGGACTCGGGGGACGGCCGGGGTCGGCGGCTCCGTTCGGCGGACTCGGCCCGGGCTCGGCGCTCTGCTCTCGGGCCCGACTGACGGAGAACCTGCCAACTCTGGCTTCAGCATTCGTGGTGACCTGGATGAAAACGCAAGCAGGTGGGATTTACAAAATCCAAATAGTTCAAAGTCAGAAAGTTTTTTACCTGGAAGCGTCCGATGGTGGTGGTGGGTTTTGGCGAGGGGCACGGGGATGCGGGCGGGGAAGGGCGTCGGGACCCACTCGGCATTTTCCCGGGGAGTCCATCCACCACATCCGCCTGTGCGCCTTCCACTCGCGGCGAGGAGCCCTTGTGCAGCGTGTTCTCCGGGCTGGACAGACCGCAGGAGGACGACGACGAGGACGCGCTGGAGGACGACGACGAGGTCGTCGCGGGGGAGGATCCCGTGCGGGCCGGACGCTGCTTTGGAGGCTCTTCGGTGGCCAGCGAGACCTTCGCAGCAACATAGCAGAATCTTGTGAAACAAGAGCGAGGAAACAGGAAGTGGCACACACAATTTCAAACCTGAAATCTCCCGAGTTTGATTCCACTTTGAGGAGCGGCGGCAGGCAAGGGGGTGTCTTCCTCCGGGGATAAGGAAGCTGAAAGTTCAACGGCACGTCCAATGATGAGATGTTGGTGACAGAAGACCCGCAAAGAGCAAGTCACGACGATACATACTTGGTTGTCCCACCGGATGAACGGCACCCTGGGAAGCCTGAAGTGAACGCGCAGGACACAAATTATTCGAAGCGTGGCGGCAAAATGGGTTTTGTCTGATTGGTTACCTGTGCGGATGTGCTAACCGGGACGTTTTCAGGGCTAAGGGCCCGTCTCAGCTGAGCATCCAGGTCCTCAAGAGGCTGCTGGGACTACCAGCGAGAGAAGAGAGCATTAATTTTTATATTGATTGACGAACATCTATATGTAGTATCATATTACAAAGTGCTATTTTTATTATTAGCATTACATTCTTTTTTTGGGGGGGTTGGAAAAAAAATGGCAGTCGAGATCATTTTAATCCAAGATCACATGTTCCCCCCCACAGGAGTTCCGTAAAAGGTTGCGAGTGAATGTCAGCGACGGCTGCGTTTTTATTGAGCGCTCCCAGTTGGACTATTTTTAGGCAAGCGGCGGCCCTCACAGACACAACTTAAGAGTTCAAGGAAATAAAATGATGTGTCAGGTAGTCTGTCAGCGAGTGGCTCTCTCGCCTCAGATATGTCAATTTAAAATTCCCCCAGTCAATGGTTATCGCTTGGCATCATCCATCCAGGCGTCGTAAAACAATCAACGTTAGTAAAAGCAGTAAGATATTATGGAGACGTGCGGCAGTCTTAAATAGCAGCAAAAACAACAACAACACCTGAGTGAGACACGGTCCAGGGAAGGACGGCGGGAGTTCTGAAGGAGGAGAACTGGCCTAATCCCGGAGAGGAAAATGGGAGAGATGAGATTTGCAGAGAGAGAGGGGGGGGGGGTGTCAGTGAATTTGCATGCGAGATGAGTCGTGAGAAAAAGAAAATGTGTTAATCCATGAGCTTTACCTTTAAATGTTAATTGGCAGTGTTACTTACAATCCGACTCCCATTCAAGAATAACTTCAGATATATATATATATATATATATATATGCAATACAGTGATGCTTTGAAATGCAGTGTGGGACCCAACAAGAAACGAGAAGATTTTTGGACTCTGATCTGTGAGCAAAAATTTGCATGCTGGTGGCAGTCAACAATTCTTATTTAAAAAAACAAAAAAAAAAAAAACATGGAGCAACACGTGTCAACAGATAATACTCACAGGCATATATTCTTTATCCTCGGCAAAATACGACTAATATTACTGTGCCTTATTCAACTCGAGGGACCACTGTAAAATTCAAACAACCATTCGAATGCATCGCAAAAGCACTCACCGGTACCCTGGACAAAGGGGTTTTGGATGGAGTGGTCTGGCCAAAGGTGGTAACAGAGTTAACTGGAGGGAATGGTAAAAGTTACATTGCTGAATGAGACGTTTGAGGATAGTCATTTTAAAAGACGTACCAGCAGGTGCAGGAGTGGAGCTCGGTGTGCTGGGGCCCTGCACGGGGGTGGGTGACCCCAGCGCCAGGGTAGTGGGTGGCTGCGGAGGACTGGCGGTCTGGCCGGAGCCAACGGAAGCGGTGGAGGTGCCCAACGGGGAGGAGGTACCCCCCGCTGACGCTCCGGAGGTAGCGTCGGCCGGCAGCGGGTCCCCCTGGGGGGAGACCATCCCTCCCCCGAGGTCCATGAAGAGCGAGCGCAGTTTCTTCTCAAGAGCTTGGATGTCATCTGGCTTGCTTTGGCACTCCGCGGAGGCATCGCACCTGAGAGGAATGCCATCAAATTGCGCAACCAATTCATTTTCTGCTCAACGGTGAGTCACAAACCTCGAGTCACATTCCCCGCAGTGAGCGTGTGTCTGTCCGGCCAGTGCGGCGATCTGCGGCTGGGAGTGTACCAGGGTGGGCTGGACTGAAGAAACATTGGAGGAAGATGGGGGAGCGGCGCCGGCGGTTGTGGGGACGACGGAGGAAGAGGTGGATGAAGTCGATGACGTGGGGGAGAGCGAGCGATGGTCGAGCGGGGCTTCGCTGGCCGGGAGGGTGGAGGAGGGTGAGGTCACCAGGGAGGCGGGAGGGGACGCGACCATCGTCGGGAGGACGTTGGAGACACTGGCGAGGGGTAAGACGGACGGGACGGAAGTGGAAATGGACGCGTGGGCCTGCGAGTGATTCGCCACAGCGGAAGAAGCGGAGGCGGAACAAGTGGGAGACGCATCCTGGTTTGACCTGGAAGGAGCGGCACCACTGGCTGAAGCTTCGACCGCAGGAGCGGACGCCTGTGATGGGGCGGAGGACGACGGGGGATGGGTGGAGCGCATGCAGGCTGGGGCGGTGCTTGGTCCCGGATCCAACTGGTTTTTGTTCTGTCGCAGCTCCGAGAAGGCCAGCTGTAAGCTGAGAGCTCCCGCCGATTTTGACAACCCCAAACCTTGAGTCGGAACTGGCAAAAAAAAAAAGTATTTTTTTTTTTAAATCACGTTGTTTGAGTCGGGGTCGATGATAAATAATTGATTTATCAATTATGATATTGGTTCAATTGGTCACGTAAATTGCTCACCGGTTTCGACAGAAGATGCAGGGGAAGCTACGGGAGAGGCAGGAAAGCTCAGTTCCTTGAGCCTGTCCTCGGGTACGGGGCTGACTATGAATTTGCGGCCCGCCGAATGGACCACTTGTCCCGTCGCGCTCGGGGCGGTGTCTAAACAAACGCAGTTGGGTTAGTGCATCGAAAAGTCACAAAGCTCCGTTTCATAATGATGATGGTCACCTGGCATGGGGACTGATATCGTCAGATTCTGCTCTGTCATGTTACCGGTCATCTGGAAGTCAATCGAACGCAATTTAACAATGAACCGCATGATGACGCACCAGCGTTGACCTCACCTGGCCGCTCGAGTCCCTCTCCAGGCCTTTTTCGTCGGCGTTCTCGATCACCTCCCGGACCTGCTCGATGAATGAGTCCCTCTCGCTCTCCAGGATGAACTCGCTCTGGACCTGGAGACCGCGTCAGCGACTTTAAAATCCTCGCACGGGGGCTGTTAAAAGCATCGCGGCATCACACCATGATCTGCGCTATCTCCTCCGGGTTGTCTCCATCCAGGTCAAACCTGAAGGTGACCATTTTCCTATTGTGAGTCTCCAGCTGGCACTCGGCGACTCGATCTCCGCGGTTGGATATCTTCACATGGACACAAATATATAAAGGAGTGTTTCAAATGTTTTTTGTTTTTTTTTTTGCTTTTTCTAAATTACATTGAGGACGTTGAGTTTGGCTTTGGAGAACTTTTCGTGCCGCGACCGACTGCGCACGGAACGTCTCTGGTGCCGCTTGGCGGAGCGGCCCTCGTGACGGCCTCCCCCTCCTCCTTCATTGCCATCGCTGAGGCCTGAAGCCTCGGAGTAGCCACTGAAATGGTTGAAAAAAAAAAAAGACAAAAGGGGAAAAAAACCCAACAACTCAGCAATAGCGCAACTAGAATTGCAACTTTCGGGATTGTCTCACAGATATTGAACTGTGCTCAAGATCATGCGTTTATTATTACCTTTCTATGGAGGCCTGGGCGAGGGGTGTCTGTAGTTGGAAGTGGGACAGGTCCGATGGTTGAGACACAGACTGAAATGAAAACAGAGTCAAAATAAAAAAAATATATATATACAATCGCGTACACACATTTGGCAGAATGAAATATTGAAAGCTGCGGTATATTGACAAAGGTTTGGGTTCTACTCGGAACCTCACGGAGCAGGGACGTTTTTCGCTCTGCCGCGGCCGGTACCTGGGGAAGGGCTTCTGTAGCAGTATCGGGCGGGGCGGGGACTACACTGATGATTGGCACCATGGTGGCCAACGGCGGGGACACGTGCGCGAGGAGAGGGGGAACAGGAAGCAGCAGAGGGCAAGGAGGGGAGGCCACGGCCGCTGTCGGCACGGTGACGGGAGGGGACGGCGAAGGAGAAGGAGCACGGCTCGCCGCGGGTGCGGGACAGGTGGGGGCGCTCGGGCCGGGCTGACGTGAGGAAGGTCGGAGGAGTAGGTAAAAAGGAGGAAGAGGAGACAGAAAAGGAAAGGTGAGTCAGGAAAGGGGATGGACTTGAGGGAATGCGGCGGAAAAGGGAGGAACACGCACGCAGGCACGCACAGTACCGCTGAGGTTACCTGAACGAGTGCTCGCCGGTGGAGAAAAAAAATGCGTTCGAGACTGGGCGATGGGCTCAGGTCACATGACTGAGCGCACCAACAAGAATGTGAGAGACAAACCCAACACGGGCGGCATGCCAACGGGCGCGAAGAAAAAATAAGCAAAGAGAAGGGAACTGAGGTGAGGAGTGTGCGAGACGTCATTCGCGTCGATCCGCGGTATGGAGTGTACCTGTGTTGAGGCCTGCGGCGAGGAAATATGGGTGGGGCTCTGAGATGATGACGCCACCGACTGGATGGACGCGCCCCCCTGGACAGAGGAATTCAAACAGTTTGTATGGCTTGGGGGCACGGAAAACAAAAAGGAGGTTTCTTTTTCTTACCTGCTGGGGGGTCCCTTGAGGGGCCGGTTGGGGGGCCACTGGGCCTAACAGTGGGGAACCGGGGGCGGGCTGGGCCGTTGAGACCTGAGAGTTGCGGGAAAAAAAAAAAGAAATCAGAATTTGCGTGTGGGTTCCTGGTGTGGAAACGCATGCGTGCAAACGCAAGCTACCTCTACTGGTCTACGTTTCGTACTTGTGTATGCACACATGCGCGCGGGACAGATCGCCCGAGCACAACGGGGATAAAACACACACACACACACGCCACGGGGACAGCTTGGAGCGCTCACAACACCGGGGTTAGGCTCGTTAGGCGGGGTTTTGTTCTCATGCGGGTTGGAAATGAATGGCGGTAATAATAAGCGCGTGTTACAGAAGTCGCAGAAGTCCAACCTAAACACCATTTCCCGCTTTCTTACCCTTTGTCCTCAAACAGTCAAAATCGCACTCGAATTGGGACTATCAGAGCAATATGGACCCTTAGAAGGCTGCGTACAACGTTATACTTGTCAAGACAGGAGCCGAAACAAGTATAGTTGCGATACGAGAGCTAAAACGGACAATCCAAGAGAGGCACGACGGAGACGAACGATCGAAATGTCATGACAGAAAAGCCGCAAACGATGCGAAATGATCCTATCAGCTTTCTAAGGGTTTTCGATGAGTTGTGGCTGTTACCTTTGAAGCCTGTAAAAGATGGTCATAACAAACAGGGAAGCCCCCGCCCAAAAAAAAATAAAAATAAATGAACAACTGAAATGAAGTTGCAAAAACAAAAATCATCAAAAATCAATAAAATACACAATAAAGTAATATCTGCACACTGAATATTTAATCTAAGCCTCTGTGATTTTCGTGTACGTTTCGGTGTGTTTGTTCGCACAAATCGGCAAAGTCTTGCAGCTTTATGGCCTTTGACCAATAAAATAGAGCCACTAAATTTGACCTGATGCAGGCGACTTTGGATTTGTATCGTATTCAAGTATACCATATGCATGGCATACCTGTACAAACACACAGACAAATACTACGACTGCTACCAAAAAAAAAAAAAAAGACAAAAGATGAGGCCGAGACTGCTTACGAAGCTGGCACAACAGGGCAAGTCTCAAGCCAACATGAATGTCCCAACAGAGTTACTTTGAGCAGTGTCACGGAATTCAGACGTGAGACATTGGTCAAGTGAGACGTGCTCTGTCGCATCCGAGTGACTGGAGGCGGGGTTAAATTCACAACTTTGCTACAGGATTGTCGGGATGCTGGTTGTTTTTAGGGTACCGGTACAACAAGAATCGCACATGGGTCCAATTACAGTATCGCTCGTTTGCATGACGAGCTAACAAAATTCATCAAGCAAGCATCGCCGGTCTGTATTTTGAAGAGCAGACATTTTGGAAGAGCGCCGCGAGGTGGACGGCGACTGAAAAAGGACCTTGCTGGCAAAAAAAATAAATAAATAAACTAACAAAAATGTTTGAGTTCATGATAATTTGTCAAGCAACAATACTGCAATAATGCAATCGGACCCATGGCTGTTGGACTTGAAGAACGTTGAAAATGGGAACTCAGTACCAGTGCGGCGTTATTGGCCTGCATGGCCAGCAATGACTCATGGTACGTCATGTTGGCCTGGGAGGGAACCACCCCTCCGTGGCGGGCCCACGCACTCGGAATGAGTGACTCTTGTTGGGGCGCCGATACACCTGGCTCAGCGGCGGGGCTGGGTGGGAGAAAATTCTGCATGGAGGGCGGATGAGCCCAGCTTTCGGTCAAATCGCAGAAGACAGCCGAGGACGACTGCGGGATGGACCGAGCGGCCGAGGGGTCGAAATGGCGAGAGGAGGGAGGAGGCGACTGGAACTCTCCGGCATCGGAGGATGGGAGAGAGTCGCTGGAGGGTTCTGGGCTTCGGTCTTTCGCGCTAAAGCCTGCGTGATGGAGGAGGAGACTTCCCGGCGGTAAAGGCAACTCAGGACTAACGTATGAACACATCTCCTCCGTGACCGGCTGGAGTCGAAGGTACGAGCCCGAGCCGCTCGACCCCGTTGGGGTGTTCTCCTCCAGCGGGAGATCCATGGAGCTCCTGCGGGCTCGGTAGAATCTGGAGGCTAGGAGGCTCGGGTCACTGGCGGCCGCGGCGGCTAAATGATAGTCAAAGACACTCCCCGGCGACGGCGCCGCATCGGCCATGACCGGCGGCGTTGACATCGCGTAAGTGGAAGGTGACGCGTGGTGCTGCGCGTCGGAGGATGGACAAGAAACGGGGCCGCCGGCGGCTTGACTCATGGAAGGTACCGGCGGTGGGATTGGACTGTGCGCGCTCAGTCTTTGCATGATGTGAGAGTGCAAGAAGCCCGGTTGAGGACCCGACTCGTAGCCCAGAGTGGCGGCTGCGGCAGCCGCTTGCCTCTGCTGATGGAAATTCAAAAGCCCGAGCTGGTGCGCGCTCATCGGGTAGCCGCCGTACGCCATGGCTTCGTAATGGTCCAGTAAGGCCGCTTGGTTTAAACTCAGTCTCCTCACCACTTCCTCCTGTTGCGCCCTCATGTCCTTGTATCCGTAGAACGCCGGCTCCGAGCGTCCGGCCGGATGCAGATGCTCCCCGACTCCGAGTCTCTGAGCGGCCGTCGCGAATCCGGGATTGAGCATGAAGAAAGAGGGCGTGTCCACGCCCTCCATGCCGGCGAAGGGGTGCAGGCTGCTCCCGTATCGGGGGTACGCCGGTTGAAAGTGACGGGTGTGAGCCTCGAGTATAGAGGTGCTCTTGCGCCGCTGCGTGTTATAGGCCTTGGGGGGGCCTGTGGGAGGAGGCGAGAAGGAAATGGGGCGCTCGGGGATGGAAGAGAAGAAAAAAGTCGGGGGGTCTGACAGTGATGGGAGAGTGGCGCTCCCCCCTGTTCCTCCGCCTCCTGCGCTCGCTCCTCCACTGTAGGGGTGCGCCATTGAATGCTGCTGTGACAATGAGATACAGTGGGTTTAGGAATGACAGAAAGGCAGTACACCAAAGAGCAGAGTCTCTGAACAACAACGCCACACAGAGGCAAGGACAAAAAAGAATTAAAAAAAGAACCAAAAAAAGAACGGATGAAGGAAAAATGAGGGGGAGATGGTATCTTAAAAAAGGAGGATAAGAAGGAAGGAGGCTGGAAGGTCAAATATTCGCTCCAAGTTGATCAATCTTCTCATGCGTCTTCATTCAGGAAATCTTTTCGGATTAACCGCACCCGAAGGAGCAGCGTGACTTTTTTTAAAAAAATTGAAATTATAGTATAATTTTTTTTATCAAGTACTTACTGCAGAGTGATTTTTTTTCTTACAAAATAAAGACAAATATTTGTTTTTCTTTTTTAGGAGGGGGAGACTGGAATGGCTTACCATTCGTTTCAATGCAGAAAAATGATTCGGAGATCTCGCATGGACGCGGAATAAATTAAAAGTTGTACCTCCAGGTGCCATTCTATTACCCTTTTAATTAAAAGACATTTTAGGGACCTGTAGATTCATTATTGGGGTTTTCCTTTTCCTTACACACTAACCTGTCCATGCCAGTCAATCTGAATTGAATATAATCCTTCTGCAAATTCAGCCGAAGAAGAGAGAGAGCGAAAGAGATGGCTCAGGCACCCAACGTGCCACATGACGTCTTCATGATCTCTTTCGCCCCAACTCTCTGCTTCTCACCACTCAAACTGTGGCGCAGCGTGACGGGGAGCTTTGAACCTACAGGGCTGGAGAAGAGGGCGGGCAGGCTGGCCCGTCGTTGCCTTGCCCTGGGTAGCGAGGGGGCGGAGTGAAGAGGAAGCACCGTCTCCAGGGCCTTGGAGAGGCGCCCGGCGAACGTGTCCCTTTCGGCCGAGCGAGGGGAGGTGGCGGCGAGCGAGGACGACAGCGCTGGAGGAGGTGTGGAGGGCCGCTTGGGGCGCGCCACCAGAGGTGCGGGGGTGAGGGAGTATGAAGAGGGGGGAACGCAAACGGACATGCTACGGCATCGACGGCGGCGGGACGCCGGCTGTTGGTTGGGAGGAAGGTTGGGACGAAAAGGGAAACGAAACAAGTGAAAACGCAAAGACAACAGCAACAAAATAGCAACTGAACCAAATGACACACATTGTACAATAAATTAAACAAAAATGCTGCTCCATTTAAATTCAAGGAAGGCTGCAAATTAAGTCATTTCAAAATTAAATGCAAATGAAAAAAAAAAGAGTATTCAATTTAGCGACTGAACAAGATTTAAGGATGCCGTTTTGTTGACGAGAGCGCGCGACCAAATTGGGGATGCAAGTATTCTGCCCAACAACAGCAACACCAAAAATTTTGTAAATGAAAACTTGAATATGACACCCAATACATAAAAAAAAAACACATACACATGACATTTAAATACATCTCAGTGAAAAAAAAATGCAATAACGTTGAACGACAGTCATCCAACAATCCAAAACAAGGAGGCTGGATGGAGGCGAGAAAAATGAGACGAATATGGGACAGCCGGAAGTTTAAAACCTTCTGATCGTTTTCTCGTGACTGATAAAATGAAGAACCAAACATGCTCAGCTCCAAACCACAAGCTCACATGCAGGCACTGCAATCGCGATCCCACTCCAACACGCCGCGTGACATAACAGAGAGCGCTTCAGGCGAGATAAACGCCACTCACCACTGGCTGCGGCGGCTGGGCGTAGGCCGGGTGCTGCTGCTGCGTGTTGGCGCCACTGCCAGGCGCGGAGGGGTATTGACTCTGGGACTGAGGCTGGCTGGCTGGCGGGCAGCTATAGGACATGGTTAGCTGACCCAGTTGGGGGCAGTCGCTGGAGAAAAGCGAAGAACCCTGACTGCTGTCGGCGCCACCTTCGTCTGAGATGATTGCAAAGTGAACAGAATGTCTTGACGTCGGGGAGATTACGAGTCGGCAAATGTGTGTCAAGTGTGCGTTTTACTTGTGTGCGAGATGCCCGGCTGCTGATAAGGGTGCGCTTGCTCCGCCTCTGTCTCCTCAAGCTCCACCTGGCAAAAAACAAAACCCAAAACCCAAACAAACACATTAACATTAAGC